>NW_026914718.1:6631276-7234120 GCF_034315485.1 Pezoporus occidentalis | reverse complement strand
CCCTCAATCTCATCCATCTACTGATGCACTGGAAGAGATGCAGATGCTGTTACAGAATCTCATGTGTATTTTTCCAAGGTTTGAGTTAAAGTTATGCCCCAGTGGATGACGATGTTAAACTGTCATCATGCAGCAGAACAATTGTTCTCCTGCTAGGGAGCAGGTTTGTGTAGAAACATCCAGTTGTTACCTACTTACCTGCAAATACTGTGCTTCACAAGGGCTTTGTAAAGTATCTGAGGTGTTTATATTGTGGGTTTGTTTGACTGTGTTCAGAGATACTAACATGCCTGATTGTGTGGATGTATGAGTGGGTAGGTTAGATGAACCTACAATAGGTAGGTTAGATGAATCCAGCTTAGTAGTAAGATCTATCCCAAGCTCTCAGGATTAAAGACTGGCAAGGTCATTTCCAAATGACCTTTCAGTTATTTTCTCCCATGGATTTTGAGAACATTTATAGTAGAGAAGTGCTTTGGTTTCTCCCAGGATGCAGGCACAAGACTTTGGATATCTGGGCCTCCAGTGCCTGGTCAGAAAAACTATTTTTAAGCTTGTGCTTTTTTCAGTATAGCTGCTTTTTCCTAATCTTCCTTCTGATTCATAGAGTACTTAAACCCACATTCCCCTCACCTAGCTACAGCCATACCTTCCGAGAGAAGAAATACTGATTGTCTGAACGTAATAGAAGTGCTATAGTTAAATCATGAGTTCTTTCTGAGGTTATTACTCTCTGCATATACAAGTATCTTATTTCTGTGCTGCTGCACAACACATTCAGATTTAGTGGTGCATGTAATTAAGGTTCATAACTTTAGAATGTTTCTTGATTAGTATTTACATAAAACATGTTTTCAGCTTATCTGCTTATCTTTAATTATTGTCTCGATTAGGACCTGCTATTTTTAAAAAGGCGGGGGGGGAAGTATTTCTGTTCTCTTAAGTTTATTGTCAGAAACAATGCTTCATGAAGTGCAGCAAGTGCTCTCTGGACTTGCTTATCGGCAACATACAGTTATTCTAGGCTTATAGAGCATTGTCTCCTTGGGTTCCTTTTCAAGGTCTGGGGCCTTAATAGTAATGAGTGGATAGGATGGAAGTGGTTCTTGTTGGGTTGTTAGCTCTGTACATGGAATCTATTTATCTGATTTCTTCGTCTGCTAAAAGGTGATTTAAATTCTAGGGTTTTTTACTTCTGTTCCTATCAAAACGGATCCTGCTATAACTGAGTTCCACATGAGCTGGTAATTTCTCTATTAGAATTTTTTTCCCAGCTACCTAATAACATATCAACAAATTCCAGCAGTACTTAGTGATGACTGGCTAAGAACTTCTTTGCCCGTTTTATCTCATGGTCAAGTAGTATAATCAAGACAAATACCCACTGTGAGAGCTGGTGGGATCCACCTCCCGGAACAGTAATGGTCCTGTGGTTTTGTGAAGTAAATTATTGGCATTGGAACATCTGGTTAAGCCCTTCCAAATGAAACAGCATGTTGATCCTCATGAGAATGCTCAAGGGGTGAGCAGGCAGTGAGACTAAGCTATAGTCCAACTGCTGCTGAGCTGAACTCATGTAGGCCATGATTAAAAGCATAGTGAGGAGATAGACATTTGGATTATGAATGCTTACTGTGTTGTGTGTGGATAAATAAGTGAGTTTGATCTCTAGCAGCTTATCCAATACCTTTTGCCAGTAGATTGGCTTAGAAGAGAAAACTAAGACTGCTGTAAAAATATGTTGCTCATGCTCTGAAAAGCATTCTGCTTGTTGCTGCTTTTTCTCTAGACTGGCTAAGCTATAGGAATGGTTGTATTGCAACAAGCTGCCCAGGGCAGTGATGGAATCGCCGTCCCTGGAAGGGTTCACACACCGCGTAGACAAGGCCCTCAGTGACATGGATTAGTGGTGGCCTTGGCAGTGCTGGGGAACGGTTGGACTGGATGATCTTAAAGGTCTTTCCCAATGCAACTGGGTCTGTGATTCTGCTTCAGCTTTATTACAGATTGCAATTGTGATTTCTTTAATTTATTTTTCTTCTTCCTCTGGCAGTACTCTGAATGTTTTCAGATTGTGATGACAAATGCTCCTTCTGGGGAGTTTCTGCACTAATAAACAATGGTGACAACAACTTGCTCTATTTCATGTTATAGCTTCAAATTTAATGACTCATGAGGCCCAGAGAGCTTGAACACCGATCTGTTTATTGACGCAGCTTAAAGACACCAAGGACTGAAGTGACAGTAGGTATCATCAATCAGCAGCCTTGTTGCTTTCTCAAGCAATGCTGGTTTTTGATGGCTGTTTTAGAGAAAACTGTAAAAGCTGGACCAGATTAGTTCAACTTCAGTCCAGAGGTGAGAGCTTTATCCCCAGAGCCTGATGGACTGTCCTCAGCACGCACAGAAGTTGCCCTGGAGGAGGACAGTGCTGGAGACCATTCAGTATCAGGGTTCACATTATCACAGCTACCTTGTATTGTGCATCTGGAAGCAGTGAATACCAGGGTGGAGATACAAAGGTATGTGGAATAGATGCATCTGTCCTGTTTTTAAAGCGAGATGTGAATTAGCTGGACAGCAGAGCATTAGTGTGAAGAAAATACCTGAAATAGCTGAAGGTTTTGACTCTTGGGGCCAGAATCTCTCGGGACTTTCTGAATGACTATTCCCAATGTGTATGGTTTAGTTCAGTTTCATTTCACCCCTGTTCTTATCTGAACATTCTGAACACTTGGAGTGCAGCATCCCAGTTATTTTGTCTGTGGGGCCCTATGGGCAGGCTGATGCTTTGCTTTTTGTATCCTTGAGAAACAGTGAGAGACCAGTGGTGATCAACATCAGCTCTCAACTTTTTATCTCTAGAAAGCAATGTTCAGCCTTTACTTATCAGCATAGCCTTGGCACTGTGCTCTCATCTGAATTCAGAACTGAAATATCTTAGAAGGAAAATATCATTAACGCTGGATTTGCCTTGTCTAGTAACCTTCCCTTGGGAGTTTAAAGAATAGACGTAAAGATATTTCTGAATTGCATCTTTATTATCCTTTAACACTTCAATTAAAAGAATAATAGAATCATGGAATCACAGAATGGTTTGGGTTGGAAGGGACCTTAAAACTCATACAGTTCCACCCCCTGCCATGGGCAAGGACACCTTACACTAGAGCAGGTTGCTCCAAGCTGTCCATCCTGGCCTTGAACACTGTGAGGGATGGGGCAGTTGCAATACTAACACATTCACAAGGTTGTGTGGTGAGGACGTGGCTTCTGTCTCAGGTGGTTTGGGTCCAGTTCAGGACAGTTAAAAGAATGACAGAAGGTGGCACGGAACCTCACAGATGTAGGGAGTTTGTCACATCACCGGCAAAAGCACTTTCCTCTGCCATGTGCAGCTGGAAAGTTGTGACTTGCTCTCATTTATTCAGTGGTGGAAACATGGATGGCTCTGAGAAGCCTTGCATGCTGTCTGCAGATCTGCACAAAGAGATGCTGTGGCTCTAAAAGGTGCTGGTGGAAGAAAAGGTGAAAAGTGACTTCAGCCTCTTCATCTGAAAGGAGGTATTAGGAGCTGATAGAGAAGCAGAAGCAGGAATAACATAAGCTAAACCGTATTTAACCTCTAGCATAACACTTCAGTAGGGACATCTGGATTGCCATGTGTTGAGAGTGCATGAGGGACTTGCTTGGTGAATGGACTGGTAGAGTTCTACATGCTGAATAAAACAGGGAAAAGGGGATAAAAAAGATGACTGGCATTTTCAGATGCAGACTTTGTGATGTCCGCATATATGTAACTGCCCATTCTTAATTGGGAAACCTGTTTTGTTATAGTAAGAGCAGACAGCATTCACCTGCCTACTCTTCCAGCTGTTTGTTGAAAGGCTGTAATTAGGAAAACATATTTCTTCTAAGCATCATATCCATGCAGATTCAGCAAAAGCTTTCAATCTGAGTGAGGAATATGCTACCTAGACACCAGGTTTTATGAGCATATGATGGATTTGTCTCTGTGGAGGGATTCAGCTCAAGGAATAGACACAGAACATTAATGAAAGCATGAACTCAACTGGAAACATACAAATGTAACATTTTTGCTTTGAACTAAAATTATTAATATTTAGAAATGACATACATTTTCAGTGGATCAATAAATGACATCCATATTTTTGTCAGGAATACACAGAGGAGTCTTTCAATTGCTGCTAGATTTGTATCAAGGGAAAGCGAAAGGACCCCGAGTGAAGTTAGTTTAACTGTACTGTTAGGCATTACTCTTCCATGAGAAAGATGTCCAACAAACATTTTGAATGAGGCTTTTGAACAGCCATAACTATGTCGTACAGCTTTTAATAAATCTGTGTTTCTGTTCAGCAGCGCTTTCCCCATCCTCCTTCTCTTGAATGAATATAGGTTAGTAGTGTTCTCCTGAAATTGAGTTGGAGCTCAGCCCCCTCAAAAGTAGAAAGCTTGTTCCTGGATCAGAAAACTAGGTATCATGGTTATTAGGCGTTAGCTGTCTTTCAGAGCTGAAGAAGGATTTGTATGTCTGGAAGCATGTCTTTCCAGTCTATCAGTTAAACTCCCACACATTTAATCTCAAACTGAGGATTTAAGTGCTAACACACACATATCCTGTGCTGCTTCACAAAACCATGTGGCCCCTGGCTTCAAAAGAGCATGGGTCTTCTTTATGTCTTGTGTGCCAAGCCACTGCAGATGCTTTGGATGCTGAGGGCTCTTCAAATAGGTTTGTTTAGGTGACTATCATTCTTATCACTATAAAGTCAGGCAGAAATACAGTCGCAAGCTGTTTTTTGCTGAACAGCTAAATAACTTCCAGATGTTATAGAGACATCTTAGGTCAGTATCAGGACAAAGATATTATTTACATGTTTCTCCTGTTACTCTAGTATCAAAATCATGCATAATATTGGAAAAGCAATAGGAAATGTGACCTGTGTGTATGTACTTGTAGCCAAAGAAGGAAAGGGGGGAATGAGCGAGCAGTACTGGGAAAGCAAAGGGTGGATTATAGAGCTGTTCAGCTTTGTTGTGTGGTCTGAAAAACAGTCGAGGTTACCAAGTGGTTCACAGGAAATCAGTTTAATGACAGGTGTTTTCTCAAACATCCATATCACACAAGCAGTACTGAGTTATGATGCCTAGTCTAGATGAGAAAAAGATGGATTTAATGTATCATACACCTTATCTTAATGTATGCATTTAAAAGTCTTTAAGAGGAATCTCCAGTGCAAGGAGAAACAGAATTCTCTTGGCTGGCTAACAGATGGAGACTCAATGTGCTCTGTCTGCTCTAGTGGTTTAAAGCTTGTTATAATATATATGTGTTTTCATTCTGTTATTTGAAAACCATTTTATCCCAAGTTATATATAGCAGTACTGTCTGTGTTCAGGCTATGTTGGACATGTATTTCCACACAGGGCTCTTCCAAGCTAGTGTGAAGAGACACTGGCACCAAATTTTCTGGGAAAGGCAAGAAACTTTCATCTCCAAGAATACCTCTTAGGCAATTCTAACAACCACCACCCTCTCACACAGTGAAAGAATGACCAAGCAAATAAGTGCATGTCGATTAAACACTATTCTGCCTAGGAGTGATTCAGTTTTAAAAGCTGATGTGTTTGAAGCAGAGCTTTTAAGAGAACTGTGCAGTGGATAACTGCTGAGGTCTAAATGCAGCTCTGTGACTGTATCTATGCATAGAGATCATGCAGCAGTTTCCTTGCACTGAGAAAGCTTCCAGAAGATCATCTTATAGAATCGTAGATTCACAGAATGGTTTGGGTTAGAAGGGACCTTAAAGCTCATCTAGTTCCAAGCCCTCTTCTCAGAAAGGTTCTCCTTACACGTTTACAGTCATCAGTGAAACTAATGGTTATGGCTGAAGATACGCTAAAGCTGTTTGTTTTGCTTCTTGCCCTTGGAATAATTTACCTGTCTTCCTTCACACTGGCTGTTTCTGAGCTATGTTAAAGCATGCTTTGTAGGCAGCACGCAGCCTGTTCTGTGGTGTGTGGATGCGGCTCTGTGACTACTCAAACCCTCTAACTAATTAAAAGTATCGTTGGTGAGAACTGGAAGAAACCCGTGCAAAGACTGTGTCTTTCCCTTCCCTGTGAACTACTTACTCTTGCATGGGACTGCAGCACCTCATTCTGTCACTTACCAAGAACAGTGGTGACGTATTATTTTCGCAGTACGGTGAGATAAAATAATCTCATTGTGGTAAGTTAGCTTGAATTGTCACTTCACGTTGCCATTCCTGAGATGTTTGTTTAATGTCTGTTTACTGCCTGGGTCTTATCAACACTTCCCAAGCTGTGCTGTTTGGAAACCTTAGGCTTGAAACTTTGCCAGTACTGCTGAATAGTTCAGTAATGCTTTTTTATTACCTGCCTTTTGACTTCACATATGCCACAGGCCACGTGGAGAGTCTTATTCAGTGGTATGATGCCAGTATCCTATCCAAAGGATGCAGCTGTAATAAAAGGAGAAAACAACCTAGAAACCTGGGTAGATTATCAAATAAAGAAACTATATAGGTCTTCAGAGGATCAAACAGCTCATCAACTTAAACATACAGTGTCCTGAATGGAAATAATGTACTCGTTTCAAAGTTGCACTGGTTCTGTTTTTCCAATAGAAACATCATAGTACGGTGTGAATCATCACAGAGAATAAGCTACAGACCTTTCAGAAGGGAAGTTATGTCTGCCCTGTCTGGAAAAATACATTTGCAAGGAAGTATTGAGGTTTAGGTAGCATGACCTTGCCTAGAAGTAGTATTTCCCCTTTGCTTTGTTTGAGATGTTTAACATTCCTGTCCTCTGATTTGTTAGTTTGGGGATAATCTGCAGCAGGTTTGCAGCTCTGTGGGAAGCTTTTCAAATGACCTGAGGTTCATTTTTAGTTCGGAGTATCTCTAAACCTCAACTAAGCAGTTTATTGAATTTGATAGGTCACTTTCTACCATTGATTTGTATTTATTTTTAATAATTAATTTAATTAATCTTTTCTCATCTCATGTGCAAAACCAGTTTTAAGTGCCCTGTATCTACTGCTGATCTCAGGAGATCTCGTAAAACCTGGTCTGCTGGATGTTTTCCTCTCACTTGCTTGTTATGTTATAAACTAATGTTATGCAGCAGAAACAAATTAGAAGGGAGATATTTTGTTGTTTGGCACTCCTCAGGTTATGAAACAATGCTTACTTCACTTAAAATCCTGAGTCTATTCCAGGCAAGAATATAACTTGCAAAGATATTATTTATGGAAACGCATACTGAACTTCCTTCATATCCTAAAGAAAGATTTTTAAAAGGTTAAAGGTCATCAGTCAAACCCTCACTGAACTTCACAAGGGGCTTAAAAGACTTTGTTGTTTTTTGTCCCTGTACAAATGCTCAAGGGCATCTAACAGCTTTCAATTGGTTAAGTTCCATCTTGTATCTTGGAAAACACAGCGTATGCTCTTCTATCCTTTATAAAAGCCTCATCCAGAGTTCAGGCTCTTTTCTGACCCTACGGACAGGGACCATGATGAATGCTGGCGAGCTGACGGACTTTCTTTGTTTCAGGAACTTGGTCTGGGAAACAGTGGTCACATTTGAGCGACTCCACAGTCTGATCATTCACATACGGTCAGTCACTGTGTGCACGTGTGAGTGTGCGAAGGTTTTTGCTGAAGTGTGTCACAAGATCCTGTTTATGTGCCTTTACAGAGAAGAAAATAAATAAATACAGTGAAACTCTCGATCTTCAGAAAATACTCCACTTATTTCAGTTTGAGCTGGTTGCTAAATGCCTAATTCACATTAACCATGTGTAACCAACTCTCTTAGTTTAGGCTTTTGGAGACTGGAGGTCTTTTCTCATGTCTTTCTCTCTGTCCAGCCCCCACCCAGTCTATAGCCCCACAGGCTGTAGTTTGGACTGGGTGGAACAGCTGTAAGGTTGTGAGCTCCCGTACTGTGTATGTGACAACTCAAATGGCAAGATTCTCAATCAGAAAAATTGCAATATAAACCTCCAGATAAAAGGATCTTTTACATCAAAACAGAAATGAAGGCTGGGTGTTGAGGTGTGGGGATGGGGCTGAGCTGGGAGACTACCACGAAAGCCTGCCTGTCTTAGAAATACTGCCTTTGGTTTTTCTCACAGTCTCAACTTTTTTTGTGCAAAGCCTGTCTCACACTTTAAATGTCATCTTCTCTGTTTTCAGTCAACTTGGTATATGCACTGAGTTAATTATCTTGCAGAGATAATTGCTGAAAGGTAGAGTAGCTTTCAGGACAGTTATACGCAACTAATGCAAGTGCTGGAGATTAAACTGTGGCATGAGTCCTGGGTTAGATAAGCGATACAAACAGTCCCCAGCTCTGAAGAGAATTAACAGGCTAACCAAGAGAGGTCTAAACCAGCAAGTCACACTGGGAAACCCTGAGGAGTAAGTGAGAGGAATTGGAAGAGTTATTGCTTGCCATGCAGTCGCTGTATGTTCAGTTACAGCCTGTTTAGTGTTATTAGGGACAATTGTTTTCACTATAGTGTTTGACTCTAAGTGCTTAGTTGTAAAAGGTCTTGTTAAGGGTGGAATTCATCTTACTTACTTGTATTTGTCTGCCAAGGCGAGATTTAGTGGTAGGTGACTCTTCTATGAGCAACCGTAGAGTGAGCTTAAGGAAAAGACCTTGGAGAAGGGAGTAAATATCTATTTAGATGGCCAGTGTTAGGTGCTGTGATTCCAGCCCTGCTTTGCGCTGCTCAGTTCTACAGACGCATCTGTGTAAATACATATAAATAAAATAACGCAGCCTGTGGGATCAGGGCCGTGAATCTGAGCTTTCTATCTCATCAGGCGTGTTGTACATTTACTAGGGAACTTTTTTTTTGTGGAATAACTTAAAGTGTAGGAGTGTCATCCTAGTTTAGTTAATGGTAGATTATCTGGAGTTTACTTTGGTGCATACTTATCTTTAAATATAAGCCTCTTTAACACTTCTGTCTCATGTAAATGCATGAAATTTTTACTAAAATGGATCAAAATGTCCATAATTGCATGCACATGGATAAATTTATCTATCTCTGACTACCACCTTTTCCTTGCAGATAGATTTGTGATTGCTACTGAATAAAAGGATGTTTTCCCCCCAGATTCCCTCAGATTGGAAGGGATCTCAGGAGGTCCCTACTTCAGTCTCCCGTTAAAGGCAGGCTCAGCAATGAGCTCAGACCAGGTTGCTTTGGGATATATCCACATGGGACTGGAAGATTTCCAAGGATCCTGCACAAACCCGTAGACTTTTCCCTACTACTCCTGAATTCTTGCACATGTTGTTAATAATACCTTTGCCTGCGGCATGCCTGAATGCATGTTTATGTTTTTGCACTCACCACCATTCAGAACAACCTCACAGCAAGCGGAAACAGCACACAGTGTTGTTTTCACAATTTTCCTCCCACTTTGGCTACAGCCTGCTTCTAGTGTATTGCTTCTGACTAGACTGATGGCGTACTTCAAAATTTCCCTTAAATGACACAGAGCTGTTTTCCAGCAGCATATTGGTTAAAATGGAACTTGTTTTAGGGGTAAACAATTAAATAAGCCTGGTTTGGGGCAGGCCTGTGAAGGGGACAGGGGAAAGGTAAGTTGGAGGATACTGCCTGAGTGGTTAAGTTACTCAGCTGATACACAGAACATTGTCACACATCTGCCCTAGGGTGCCATTTTGCTTTCACAAGGCCTTGGAGAAAGAGTTCATTCCTTGTTGGCCTTAGAAGTAAGCTTCTGAAACCTTGATTTTCTTTTTTGTTTCTCTTTCATGAGTCAGTATCCTTGTTTTCCAAACAGCTCAGTGCGTGATAAACTACTGAGCTTTTATAGTTCTGGTACAGAATGGTTGTATCAGTCTGAGATATAGACTGAATGCTCTTCAGATGTGCACAGTGTAAAGAATGCAGTGGGAGTAGCTGGCATCTAATGGAGGCAATAAGGATCAAAACTACCTGGCTGTCTGCTTACACTGGCAGAAATAATGGAGTTGCTTTTGCAAGGACTTTTTCAAATCACTAGCTAGCAAATTTTTAGTGATGGCTCTAGGCTTTCCCATCTGGTATCCAAGTTGGGATATTGTGGGGGAGCCTGGCCAGTCTTTTGACACAGACTGGTACTAATAAGTGAGGTGGAATAGCCTTTTTGGATTAATATCAGAGCTGTATATATCTTGCAAGAGTATATATCTTAGGTTAAGGGTCTCTTAATTGGTGCCTTGTCTTTTATCCATTTTTGCATGGAGATGCTGACTCTGGACAGACTTGCTGGAAGAACAAGCTCTGTTTAGTGTGCAGAGGTAGTCAGAAAGCAAATGGGTGATGGGACATAATATTCAAAAGATTGAAGAGCAGTTCTGGGAAATGATGGGCCTCCTGCCCTGTGAATATTGCATTTCATGGTAAGTCTCTGTGATATGGAAAGTAAAGCAGAGAGGATTCCTAACCCTGATGGCAACAATGATGAGGCTTCTGTGTTAGGGAAGACTAGAAAGATGAAGAAATTTTTTTTTAAAGACGAGATAAATCAGAGTGGATATGTTGGTGTTTTAGAAACAGCCCCTGACATAGAGCAGGCGTTAGCTCTTTCTTGCAGTACAACAACCAGAGGGAAGAAAAGTAAAGGAGAGGCAATTTTTTCAATTTGATAAATACAACTGTGCTCTATCAAGCTGCATATTTGTAAGGCAACAAGTTCATTAGAATTCACAGTGGTGCTTGCTGCTTCTACAAAGAATGAGAACATTTGCAGCTAATTTATATATAAGAAGTCTTTTCAGAAGACCATGAAGTCTGCCCTCATCTGACTTTTGGGCTCTGCACTTTGCTTTATGAGCAGTTTGTGCCACAGTTTGTATACAGGGCAAGACATGCTGAGTGAGAGTAACAGCCAAGTAGTTCAGCAGTTGAACGTTCTTCTTAAATCTGTCTCTGAAGCCGCTATAAGAAACCTGGGCTAGTAGAGAAGTGAAAGAACAGCAAGATTATATTGTACCAGTGTTAATTCTAGATCAAGATTTCCAGAACAGCAGCATGCAAATGCAACCCTAGGGATTGTTAGAACCTCTTAAGATGATGATGGAGACTCTGAATATTCTGCACATTTTTTTTTTTTTCAGAGTATATATTTTTTTAATACCTCTGTGAGAGTAAAAGACAATTTTAATATTTTTTTTCCTTTTCAATATACAGAATGAGTACAGAAAATGAGCTCCTCTTCAATAACTGTGTAATCGTTCATTGTCATTCAGATATGAATTTGATTCAGCTCAGTGATTTTTAAAGAACACGTGCACGAATTCCAAAGTGAAATGTATTTCTGCAGACTGATCTCAAAAATACTCACTTTAATTGGAGTAAGGGGGAAGAAGGGATGAGAAAAGAGGCTGGCAGCTTGTTGAAAATCGCAAGTGATCCTACACTATTTTCATTTAACTTTAGTGCCTGAAAACTTTTTTTATTAAAACTTTTTAGACAGAAATGAGCACTCTCAAGGACTTGAATGCCTTGTGTGGCTTATTAGCTTGTATTGGATGGCAGAAGGATGAAATGAAAAGAGAGCAAAGACCAAGGGAAGCAGAGGTTTTAGGCAAGAAGAAAAGGAAAGGTGCATGTGTTTGAATGCTTACCTCATTTTTCTGATGGGCAGTAGATTTCTGGATGTTTCAGGTCACAGAATCATAGAATAGTTAGGGGTGGAAAGGGCCGTAAGATCATCAAATTCCAACCCCCTGCCATGGGCAGGGACACCTCACACTAAACCATGTCACCCAAGGCTCTGTCCAACCTGGTTTGAACACTGCCAGGGATGGAGCATTCACAACTTCCTTTGGCAACCCATTCCAGTTCCTCACCATCGTCGCAGTAAAGAACTTCTTCCTTATATCTAACCTAAACCCTAAACCTAAACCCCTGTTTAAGTTTGAACCCATTACCCCTTGTCCTGTCACTACAGTCCCTAATGAATTCTTCAGTTTGGGGTTGGTTGGACTGTATTGCAAAATGCTCTGAAATGTCAAAGTTAGACAATCTTTCCAGAAAAATGGTAGTGGAAATCCCTTGGGATGTTTCTAATACACTTTGATTTTGAGTCAGACTTGAGTTTCTCTTGTTCAGACTCTCTGGCACCTTGTGTAGTCCTTACGCTACAAAGGGGGCTTCATGCAAAGTGGGGTATTATGCATTCACAGCAAAATGGCAGAACCTGGACCCTGCCTCCTAGTAAAACATGCATTTACTTCAATTTAGGTTTTTGATGTGTGACTTTGTAATGGGCTCATTGCCTCCAATACGAATTATGTCATGACACAGAATTGGTGAAGAGAAGGGGAATTGTTGTTCAGCCTATTTTGGGTATAAACTGTCATTAGATGCTTGTAATCAGATTGCACTGGCTTTGAAAGGAGGCTTACGAAGAGGAATTTTGCACAGTGAATGGATGATGGTTATGCAGATGGTCTATTAATTTCCTGCTTTGGGATGTAGCAAATGAAATACTAATGTGACAAGCAGTCCCAGTGTGTTGCAGAGAGGGACTGTTAAACTAGAAGTCAAGTCTTTAAGTGATATTTTATTGTACTGATCTAGACAGAATGCCATATATAATTGCAGTATTAATGTCCCATGCAGAAACAGGCAGAGTCTGGAGGGAGGATTAGTGTATTTTTTTGGACCAAAATTTGACAGAAAATTAAGAAGCCTTTAGACAAACAAGCCTACACTGCCTCTGCCTCCATCTATCACAGCAGCAAAATCCATAATCCAGAGTAATAAGGTAATAGAGAGGTAGTTCACTTCTTTTTGGCATAGAAATAGTTACTGGGCAGAGCAGCAGAGGTCGGAGCCAATGATTAATCTCTCCAGCTTGTGTTATTAACATTGCAAATGTCACTTCTTATTCGCATCACCCACTTGAGTCTGTCATGTCCTTTTGTGCCGACGGTTCTGAGATCAAGTTTGACACACAGTGTGTGATAACAGATGGGCAGCTGAAGGAACGGGCTGGGAAAATATTTCAGCCTTCTCTGGGGGACACGGGTTCTTTATCTCCAAACATTGTTTGCTTTCTCCTTGGTTGCCCACGTGTTGTAGAGAACTCATCTAAACTCAGTCTAGGGAGAGCCTGTGTGCACATTG
This sequence comes from Pezoporus occidentalis, assembly GCF_034315485.1. NCBI lineage: Eukaryota > Metazoa > Chordata > Aves > Psittaciformes > Psittacidae > Pezoporus > Pezoporus occidentalis. Next base: position 7,220,910 of record NW_026914718.1, on the reverse strand, counting down.
GAGAGGATTGGGTTCAGGGCTGGAGTTTTCAGATTGTAACTTTATGAAAAGCTCATCTGTCACCTATGAACTGAACCCCTTCTGCTGTGCTCATCACCTCTTGAAAACTGGAGATGAGTTGTTGATAAGAAAGCTCAATGTTTGCTTGTTGGGAATAAGCCATGTACAGACCTGTACATGCAACTTCCATGCTCTTTGTGGGGAGAAAATACAAGTGTGTTGGGAAGGGAAAGGAGAAGAAAATAAATATGTTTTCCTTTCTTATGTCAGTTTTACCAAACATGCATGTGACTCATTTTAGGGTTGACTGAAGCCTCCATGCTCAGCACTCAGTTTGTGCTCTGTGGTACTAGAGGCTGTTTAAAAATATTTTAAAGCTGGTCCAGCTTGCCCAGAAATGCCACTGCTGGACATGACAAATGAGAGAGTGGCTGAGGAAAAGAGGTAATAGAAATGGCTGTGTGGGTGTGGTCTTCAGGCCACTCATTTAGCCTGCTATATATTCAGATATTGCACTTTCATGTTAACGCTCAGTGAGGTGAGATCTGGAGACATACCTCCTTCCTCCGTCTTGACTGGAGATATATTGATCTGTGTGTGCTTAAAAAGTGTTTTATGGCATAGATATCCATAAGGGAAGTTTCATATCTGCAGACATCTGCCATTGACTACCTTTGAAGAGAGATTTGGGGTAGATTTAGACATTGACCTATATTAGGATGGCAGTTCTTATTTTCCTTTGTGGCAACTGGAGAGAGGAATTCTGGTGCAATACAGAAGCAAACTGAGTAAGGACCTTAAATACCAACAAGAAATTGTAGTTTATAATGAATTATAAAGGGAAAGTTTAAGTCTTCTTATGCGGCAAAATAGTTCTTTTGCTTAGGACCAATTAGGAGATGAGAAGGTAATGCTTAGAATAGATACTTGTATCAAAAAGCCCAGCATGACTTTAGTAATTAGAATCCCTGTGAATTAATATCACATGGATCCGCACAACATAGTATTTTTTCATATATGTAGAAAATCTCTTAGTGCTGCTATCTTGCATTTGACTTTCCCTCTTTTTAGATGCTTGCCTAAGGCAAGTGGCCAAGCAAGCACTCGACTTGGAAACAGCAATTTACATTGAAAATAGGTCTTATGAACTGCAAAAGTTCACTTCTTTAAGAGAAAATTGGTTTACTGCCCACGGATAATTTGATTTAAGACAAAGTAATAAAAAGGTAAAGTTAGCATTTAAAAACTGTTCTATTCCCATGGATGTAACAATTTTCTCTAGCAGTTAGCTGTTTTGTTAAGTGTTTAAGCTATTGCTTATGGGCAGTCTAAAGAAGCGTAAGGACAGATCAAAGCTCATGATGATATCCTATCCATAGCCCTATTATCTCATGTGAAGTTTACACATATTCAGAATTTCCACCAATATACTTTGTTGCCTTCATTATTTTAAAGGTGGTTTACTGGCCTACTAATTCTGTTGACGTTTCAGTCTTCTACATTTAATATCCTACCTTTCTTATTAATTCAGCAAGCTGAATTGTATGATTTAAGCTATTTTTAAATAGAAAACCAGATTTGGGCCTAAATAAGTTTTCACAATAATGCCAGTGTTTTGAGTTGATCGCTGAGATTTCCAGATTGGGATCATTTTTCGGTATCACTAAAGCTGCTCTTTGCTGTTTTTAATTTGCCAGTGCCTGGAGGTCACAATTAAACTCAGGGATGCAGAGTGCCAAAACTGTAACCATGTGTACCAATGTGTACTGTTTGTTTCCCAATGAGTTTACAACGCAGTCTCATCGTACAATACCAGCTTCCCAGCTTTTCTCTTCTTTGCTTGTACAGCGGTATTAAAAAGTCAATTTAAAAGCCTATGTGCCATAAATGTTCAAAATACTTGTCCTAGACAGTACTTAACCCCCCCAACCCAATAAACACATTTTAAAAAGCTTTATGTAGAATACAACACTTAATTTCTGTGAGTTCCCTTTACTACTCCTTTACCTTACTCTTACTTCCTATTTGAAGATAGAGACTTCTGCAAGTGTTATCTGACAAGCAATCCAGCTGTAATAAAATTGCAGTGCCATCAAGTCATTGCATTATCAAAAGGCCAATTGCTTAATGTACTTGAATTGGAACTTGCAGCGTTGCAAGGAAGCAACTAACTCTGTGATGAATGGCACTTAGAGTTAAAATTGAACAGACTGCTCTGAAAAGGTATATTGGCATTTGTTTTCTGCTTTGACTGCAGAATTCTTTAATGAAAAAAGGAAAGATTGAGAGGCTAATAAAAATTGGTTTTGCTTTGCATAATATTGTCTTACCCTTGCTGTAATTCTGTGCCAAGATCAGATTCACGGACAAAAAGCTCACAGGCTTCTCAAAGCTTATTGTAAAAATACCAAGCTTTGAGATTAGGAAATGAGACTGGTGTCAAAAGATGCTAAATAAGCATCTTCTTGTTTTATATTATTACAACATACCTTCTGGTATCTATCCAGTCCCTTTAGGCACCATGCACAGAGAAGGTATAGTTGCAAGATGTAGTGGAAAAATAAATATAGTGTATTGCCAGGGTTTTCTTCACAGATAAATAAAATATGTCATCTTTTGGGTGGCAGGGTGCTCAGGTGAATAAGGTATAGAGCTAAGAGCCACAACATCTGGGTTTCACTGCTTTGTCCTCAAATCTGTTCTTGGTTCATGGCAAGACCCTAAAGATCAATATTAATGCAACTCCAGTATTTGTCACCTAAATATTTGTACGTATAAGTGAACTTCCTTTAATTATCTGTTTTTATTGATTTGAACAGTAGAGCACAACACTGGTGTGCGTGCTGTGTTTTAAGGCCCTCCAGTTGAAAAACATTGATGGCAGCACGTGAAGAAAACCATAAACCCCACCTGAATAGGCCCCAGAATCCTCTTTATGGGACACTGATGGTGGAGTGTCATTGTGAAGTCAGGAAGGCTGCTCTGTGGGAAAGCCCCATGACTTCATCCCAGTCATGTGAGTTAGTAAGAGACTCAAGAATGCACAAGTCCTGATCACTGGTCTGGTTATTAAGCACATGCTGTCAGTCCAACTTTGTGGAGTTTATAGGAACCACCATAAAACCAGAGCACTACTTATTTATATGAGCTGACAGGCTTATACTGCCCACTCTGTGTGAATTCACATTGGTGTTTCTGAAATTTGCCTACAGAAAATCACAGGGCTTGCTAGTAGTAAAACTAACAAAGTTTCCACTCACAGAAAACTGTGGAATCATTTTTTCTACCTTTAATAAAATGAAAATGCCTTACTTCAAACCAAACTAAACCTTATCCATCTGCATTCTTATTGATAAATTATTTATTATTGCTTGTTGTGTAACAAGAGGAAATAAAATCAGTAGTATTATTAATCCTTTCAGGTCTGTAATACTGCGTTTAAGACCAAAGTGCCTTATCCATTCACTGAAACTGATTTCTGCTTTTTGTATTGAAGCTATATATACTGCAAGTGTAGCTAAAGGTTTGATACCGCTTCTGTCAGGATTTTCTTATGGTCCCCCATTGTAACATGTCCAAATGTACAATCATTGTTGAATTTCTGAAATTTAGTTTTCCATTGAAAACAAACAAAAAAAAAAGCCCAAAACAAAATTTATAAAGGGAGTAATCTTGCCTTTTAATGTCCATCTTCATTCTGTAAGAGTAGAATTTTGTGTTTTGTTTTGATGTTTTTCTTGATACTTTTGTATTCAGACAGGCACATTCTCGACAGTACTGAATATAAAGGACACCACACTGACCCTCAGGAGCTTGAGAATGCTTTCTGCCTCCTAACTTTGGGTGTGTATGTCAGCCGAGTCCTGTTTTGTGTAAAGATAAGACTCGCATGCCATCCTTCCCCTCGTGCCTGGGCTTCCCTGCAAAGGGCACTCTGGTGTAGGCCAGAAGGGATCTCCTAGCAGCTATGCTGTGTGTCAGTCTGGCAGTATGTGAGAACTCATAACTCTGCTAGTGTGAGTTTCTCCTGCTGATTAGACCTGCATAGTCTGGTATTTCTCTACAATCCTGCTCTTGGCTGTGGCCTGTTGCATTCATGAGCAAAACCAAGACCAGCAAAAAGGTACTGAAGCAGGTCAGTAGTAGCATCGCCATTCATTTCACTCTTCCAGTATGAGCTGTCCCATGTGTCACAAGAAGAACAGCATGTCTCTAGAGATAGGGACATTTCTGTACCTTTTCAGTCATCTAAGTAAATACAACAGTAAGTTGTATTTATGGATAATGTTTGGTATGCTTACATGTATATGCAGACAAATTGCTCCTTTCTGATGCTGGAGAAGTAACTGCTGTAAGATTTGTAGTGAGTAGATGTGATGAATAGCTTGTTCACTGCAGCTCAAAGCCCTTATTAATAACTGCTGATGAGCAGTTTAACATGTGTTTAGAGTCCCTGGTTACTTGAAATCGTTCTTGAAGTAGATATAGATCACCTATGACAGGGTGTGCAGAGCAATCCTTTAAGGATGCAGAGTGAGCTTGGTGACTGCTTGTTTCACTGCAGCATTATGGGAGCAAAGGGTCCAGGTATAAAAACTACACTTCCGTTTTGGTTTTGGGACAGCTGGCTGACAAATTCAAATTGCCACCTCTATTAATGAATGCCTTCTCTCCCCCATGCCCTGGCCATCAGGCTTGGAGGTGAAGAGAAAGGAAAGGATATATTAGGAACAGCTAAAAATGATCCTCATGGCTTATTCAAGAGCTCTGTCCTGAAGGAGTGGCACAGTAACTTTGGCTATGACCTTCCTCCTCGCTGCTGGCTCTTACACAGAGCACTTCTAGAATTAATCTGGTGCTCTGACTCAGCGGTGCTGACGTATTAGACCTGCTTTAATCAGTGGAGGAAATTTGCACTCACTTACAAGCTGGTCTGTAGGCTTTTCCATTTCTTAATAATGCATTCTGAAATGTGTCTTCTTAGCTCCTTCCTAGTAGAAGAAGAGTAGAAGAAGAGAGTAGAAGAAGAAGGGGGTTTTCCCTGCTAGGACCCACTCAGCAGTGTGGAGACAGTAGAGCTTAATACTGGTAGTTATACCCCATGCCAGTGGTGTCATTTGTATCAGGGAAACTACTCTGCCTTTAGTAGTTACACTGCATTTAACCTGCCTAAGTACTGGCAGGACTGTGGCAGGTGAATGCAGAAGTACAACTGGGTTCTCCATTTCAGTCCTCAAGGTTTACTGCGCAGTTCACTCACATAACAACAACATGCAGAAATGCTCATGTAAATGTAACCATGGCACATTTACACATCAGCTGCATCTCAATTACAGACTGGTTCTGAGTTAAACAGGCCATCATCTTTCTTAGTTTCATTTGGTGGATGCATTTTGCCTGGGCAACACCAAGAGAAAAGTGGAATACCATCGTTCCGTCTTCAGGTGTTTAGTCCTGAGACACAGTATACGGCTTCTCAGCCTCCAGCACAGATGCTGTCTTGAAGAAGAAGAAGCAGGAGTGAAAAAATGAATGGTTATTTTCTAGGGCTTATGAAGGGCTGTTAGGAAACTATCAAACAACCTCCTCCATGAGAACTGAGCCAGATTTAAGTTGGCAGAAACCAAATGACAATCCATAATTTACTCCACTCCCTCACCCATCCGTTCCTCCACACTTAGAAAAACCTTAATCAAAATATTTGAAGGTAGTTGACAGAGCTGGAAGTGTGTAGCTTCAGTTAAACAAGAAGAAATTGGTGTGATGTTCCAGATCCTTGCTTCTATAAATGGACAAAATATCTGAGTAAACTCCACTGGAATTTAGCTCTTTTACATTGACAGAGAGTTTAGTCTCAGATAAGTCTTCCAATACCTAAAGGGGCTACAAGAAACCTGGAGAGCGACTTTTTACAAGGGACAAGACAAGAAGAATGGCTTTAACCTGCCAGAGAGGAGATTGAGATGAGCTCTTAGGCAGAAGTTCTTCCCTGTGAGGGTGCTGAGGCCCTGGCACAGGGTGCCCAGAGAAGCTGTGGCTGCCCCATCCCTGGCAGTGTTCAAGGCCAGGTTGGATGGGGCTTGGAGCAGGCTGCTCTAGTGGAAGGTTTCCCTGCCCATGGCAGGGGACTAGAACTGGATGAGCTTTAAGGTCCCTTCCAACACAAACCATTCTGTGATTCCATTTTTCCACTGTACTAATATGCACTAGACACTGCCTTATGTCTATTCCAGCTTTTTGATGGAAACAGGTTTTAAAGTTTGGGTTTTGAGAGTGCAAAGCACTGCAGATCAAACTGTACCTGAGTCTCTACCAGAGAAGTTCACATTTGATGGCTGAGCTGCAATGTTCTGGTAAGACACAAGACACATCCTTGGAGCCACATCTCTAACTTGTGAACCCAGCCAGGACCCAGGCCTGATCACCGGCTTCTGTTCACCCACTAAGTATCAATATGACTCACATCTCCCAGTTTCAATCAAGTACATTGAAAAAATGGCTATTATTCTAGTTGAATTTTATCTGATTTACACAGGCTGTGGTTGTAAACTTTTAATTCATAGCTGGTTTTGTAACTGCTTGACTTTCAAATAGCTTATGCCATTTATTTCTTATTTTACTGTTATGGTTTTATTCTAGTTATCCATTTCAGATGGCAAATGTTGAGTCATGGTTTTATGATTTATTTCATAGATATAAAAACTACACTAATGTAATAATCATCAGATATAACAGATATTTAGCAGTTATATCACTATACCTTTTCAGTTAAGGTAAAAGTCAAGCATCTTTGCTGACACAAGTATTGCCTTTAAATTTCCTCCTCAAAACATGAAATCATTAAAATTAGGTGCAGAAAATAAAGTCCTAATAGAATATCTACCAAATAAAGAAGAATTAAAAAAGCAGTTCCTTTTTTCTTAAAAATGTGCAGCAAAAACCCCTCAAGTTTCTCTTGGATGTTCTATCTACTGCTTCTGCTGGGAAAATATCTTCAGTAATGGATGTCAAAATAGAGACGCAACCTGTGTGACTGGGTATGCTCTGGAGGCACAATAATGGTACGTTACTGGGATGACAGATGCAGGAGTATTTTTTACCATCCTTTATAATGTGATGTGTGCATTTTTAATGGACACATATGGTTTATTTTCATCCTCACTTTCTATCCAAGCACATCAAACATTTGGTCTGAAAATTTCCCATATTTATGACATGTTTTTTCCTCGGGCAGCAGGTAATATCTAGTGAATGACAAATGACCACATCATAGACAAAGCAGGCAGGCAGCTTTTTCTCATATGAAGCTGTTCTTTTTATATTCCCTCTCATCTTTCCACTGACAAAACACAACTATGCATGTGCAGGACTAATGCAGGCTCAATCTAGCAGAGTTGCAGTGCGAGGAGCATGGCTCTCTGTGGATATATAGTTCCTGGACAGAACGATTTTCTCTCTCGAGGGATTCTTTGTCACAGTGAAGCAATGAAGCTTTTTCAGCTTGTCATTAGGAGGGAAATGAGGATCCCTCTGGCCAAAAATGGTCAATGTGCAGCGGATGTCATTTGTCTGGTCCCAGATACTGTAGCAGTGAATAGTTTTATCTTGTATAAAATCCGTCTCATCAAAAGAGATGACTTGAAACTATGGTTCGTAGTCATCTGATTCCTGCTCCTGAATGCAGCTGCAGAAAGCCCTGTACTGAGCATAGGGAGTCCTTTCAACTGGTAAGAGCAAGGGGAAGCCAGCTGGGGAGGTGTGGGTGTCCTCAGAGAGACCTAGAGCTCCTCCTGCCTCCGGTGAGTGAGGGAGGACCTATATATAAAAGAATGCTTTAACTGCAGAATCTTGTCAGCAAATTCTAAAAAATGTATTTCTACTTCATGTAGAGATTTAAAGCAAGGATGGAAAAGGTCTGGAGGAAAGCAAATGTGTTGGGTTTGGCTCTCAAGGGCTTTAGGAAGATATCTGGCAGTGTAAGGAAAATAAAAGTGGCATCCTGAAGATCAGAAATCTGGCCAGGAGACCCCAGGCCTCTCTTAAGTTCCATGCCAGCACCCCATGCATCAACTGGGCACATGCCAATAGGTGTATGGTATAAAGTATAAATAGACATATGGCACCACAGAGCTGGAACCGAGCCGGAGTGTCATGCAGAGCAGGCGTCACGGGGAAGGTTCGGACTGCAGCCCAGCATTTCCTCCTTGATATCGGCCTTTTGTGCCCAGAATCCTTCCTCCTGTCACGCCTGACAGCAGCACTTCCTTCTGACAGATGGGCATAAGCATGTGCAGCCTGGAAACTTACCTGAGCATCACTCATGTTTTATCAAGAGTACCCCCACTGACCGGGAGCAGTGGGGGAAGTTGCTCTGTCATGAAGGTCTTTTTTTAGCTAAAAGGTTGTCATCGCCGTGTTGTCTTCACCCCCCTGGTCTACAGGATTGCATAAAGCACTTGAGGTGGTTGGCTGTCATTTGGGTAGCTGAACTGTGGATAATAGAAGTTGTTGCAGCTGGGGAAATAACAACTAGTCTAGGTCATGCTTTGTCTACAAAGGTTGGACCAGATGATCCTTGAAGCCCCTTCCAACCTAGTATTCTATGATTACAACCTGATGTAGCGCTGCAAATGTGCTAGGTGCTTTCCAGGGCAGACCCTGCCCCAGAGACCCAAGGAAAAGGGGAAAAAGGACCTCCTGGGGCCATAGTGGTGGCAGGCTCATGTCACCTTAGGTACCCAATTTTCCTTCCATAATTTAATCCTTTCTCAGTTTTGCTTTCAGACAAGAATGCATACTCATTGTTCATGCAATGAATTAACAATACTGATAAGCAGAGGGATTAATAGATAGTGCTTTCTGGAGTTGTCAAAATAATGCTCCCTGAGAAAAAGACAGTAATTTTGAAGATGGGCTTAGTCCTTCTGCATTCTGAATCATCATGCAAAGCAATATATGCTGTTGTTCTAAACTTGCTTGTCTGTGTTTTGGGAAAATGTAGGATATTGAAGAGCCTCTGAATAAGCTTAGTATGTATTTTGCATTACTCATTCAAATGACATGTCTCTATTGTAGAAGGAGTGAATACATGTTGTCTCCTCTTTTCTCTTTCTTTTCTCTTAACTCCTGAAACATATGTAGCAAAAGAAAAATGAATGTTTGTAAATGGTACAGTAGAGTATATCCTGCAGGCATTTGTTTATATAATGCTTTGTCAACACATGCTTCCATGCTGCATTGAGGCTAGATGATATACCAGTCTCTTAGCATATTTCACTGCAACCAATGTTTCCCAAACTTATTTCTTCTTATTTTCTGAGCAACAAGTATGTGCTGGGAGGATTCAGAGTAGCAGGTAACTACAAGAGATCAACAATGCATTTGCTGAGTTACATTTACTATGTTTCTTGAACCCTCCTTTTTACCAATGAACCAGCATTCTGATTACAGATCTGTTTCTCCACCTTTACAGGCTGTGCTGCTGTTGCTCACTTCTTCTTAACTGTCTGTACCAAACAGTTCAGTCTAACAAAGGCTGAAAAATATTGAAGTGTTCCTACTGAATAAATGGTGTGCAGCTGCAGACATTTCATGCCCAGAAGAGTCCTAAGGCTTCCTATTTAGACAAATGGTATTCGAAAAGCAATCACTGCTACTCTGCCAACACCCAGTTCTAGAGGTAACAAACAGCACTTCAATGCTGCTGGGATCAGCCTTCATGGTGCCATATGCCAGCCAATTATCTTGGTGTCATTAGGCACAGAACTAGTGTTTCCCACATGCCCAGATCATGCAATTAGTGTACTTGTGAGAGATGGGGTTGCAACGTAGCAAGGAAGAGTCAGAGGATAGAGCTAGTTTGTCCTCCAGCTTTCAGTTTGCCAAAAAAAAAGCAGTTATGCTGGTGGTGGGTACCAGAAGTGGAAGCTCCTTAACTCTGTGTTGATCTATGTGTCCTAGAATCATAGAAGAATTTGGGTTGAAAGGGCCACTTGCAAGCCACGTATTCCAAGCTCCTGCTTGTATTTCCTGCTTCCCCAAATTTGATGACATCCACAGACTTGGAAAGGATGGTTCCATCTAATACTACTCTTCAGTGACATCACCACCACCACACTCTGTGTCTTTTGTCTAGTCATGTCTATGCAGCACTTGGAGTGAGTTCTTGAGTGAATTTATAGCCTGTTTTGGAAGAAGTGTATCATTGCAGCTGACCTGTGACCAGTACCCACATTTAAAGGTAGTTCAGGTAGGTCTGCAGCAGCATGAACACAGCCAGAGAGACTTGAGGGTTGGTGCTCAGCAACTAGAAAAACACGCTGCTTTCCCACTACATGCTGGTGTTTTTCTGAGCAATACCCACTTGCATTTTTTCTCCTCCTGAATTATTCTTCCTCCTCTCCCCTTGGATACCGCCTAGTTTTAAGGAGACCAAGTTATTTATATTTACAGGGGGAGGGAGAGGATCTGGGGAAGTCTAAGGATTTCTGGCTGCTGTCAGTATACAGGAGAGGCATCCAGGTTAGGTGCAAGCTGTAGCTGAATGACTCTGAGGTGCAGGAAGAGGAAATTGACATGTTGGTGTGGGATGCAAGCTGTGAAATACAATCTCTGTCAGCGGACCTTAGGTCTCACCTAAGGGAACCCAGTAGACTCAGCTTTATGATCACAGAGTTTTGTGCTGAAAAGTGTTTCTGACACAAAAAGCTGCAGAACATGTTTTGATCTTTGCTTGCCTCCATGTTCCAAGTGTGGTGACTGAGAAATGTTTTCTGGGAATCACTTACAAGTTGCAGCAGAATTTATCCTGAGAGGAAATAAAACCCAGAAGCTATTATGTACTGCTTGGTGAATTATGAGGAACAGGCAAGTCTTCCAGCTAAAATAAATGGGGAGGAGGAGACAGAAGAAGTCTTACAGAGGGTGCTTTGAAGAGCCACATTATGTTTCTCCTGCTCCAGTTTGCCCTCTGGAGGAACTTTCTTCTTCCTCCTGATTACAGATAATTATGTTCATTACTAAGCTAGCCTTTGTGAGTCCACCCCAGCCTTCATGATGGACAGTCACTGCAGCTCTATTGCCATACTGGCTGGGTTGCAGCAGGAGAAGGCAAAGGTCCCTTGTTCCTCCCATGGATCCCTTCTTTGTCAGGCTGTGTTGATTTTTGCTTTTCTCCAAGCTGTTTGCCTCTTACTTAGATGTTTGATAATTGAAGGCTGTCGTGTATAAATGAGGGCTTGTATTATGATTATTTGTTTTGTAAAGGCCGATTTATTCCCACATTCCCAAAGAACATCTGAATTTCCTCTTACGCTTCTGCATCTGTTGCTCATTACATTGTTTTCTAGTCAGATGCTTCAGTTCTCAGAAATGTGCACCCTGAGCACATTGACCTCTTTGTGTGTGGGGAAGGTGCACAAGCGAAATCCTCTGGTGTTCTAAGACATAATATGCCAAGCTGGGTGTTTCTGTGAGTGTTTCTAATGCCAAGTAACTACCAACCTTTTTGACCATTTCTTGCAATGCTGTCAGAGACAACAGCCTTTAATGGGGCCACTGCAAGTGTCCTCTTTGTGAAGTTTGAAAGTATCCTTTTCTGAAAGTGGTGATATTTATTATTTATTACTCATGCAAGTAACCTCAGTGCTGTCAATAAATGTAGCTGTCTGAGACTGCTTGGGGCTGTGGAGCCACTATTACTCTGGAGCCACTGCAAGCAAAGATGAGGCTATCTTAGAAGCTGGAGCTTATGTGTGTGCATGGATATTAGGAACCATTCCTTCTCCAAAGGGTGCTCAAGCATTGGAACAGGCTGTGCAAGGCAGTGGTGGAGTCACCGTCCCTGGAAGCATTCACACACCGTGTAGACGAGGCCTTCAGTGCCATGGATTAACGGTGGCCTTGGCAGTGCTGGGGAGTGGTTGGAATTGATGATCTTGAAGGTCTTTTCCAGCCTGGTTGATTCTGTGATTCTGGACCAGCCTGTGCTTTGCTGCACCTAACTTCTTGTTTGGTGATGTTTTGTAAGAAACGCTCCTGTCCTGTGGAGCCTGGGCTGAGATCCGTGGATCTGTTTCACCTTAAGGTGAATATGGAAAACATTCTCCAGTGAAGCACCCACTCCTGCTGGCAAACTAAAACCTGTTTCTGCAAGCAGTTAAGAGAGAATTCCCACTGGAGTCATTACATCTGCTGCACCTGGGCTTGCTGTCACGCCCTAATATTTTTCCATATTGAGGCATGCAATTGTCTGTATTTTTCTCCTTTTAATATTTTTCTTCCTTTTGTTTAGCTGCCTTACTGGGCAGTCTTTCTAACCAGACCTATTTTAATATAGTGGTGTATTTAACTGAGAAAGCAAATTTATAGATCTTTCTAATGTTATGGCAGCCTGTCATTTCAGCTCTTAGACAGGTATTGATTTAGTAACCTCTTCTTTTTATTAACCCAGCCATAATCTAGGTTCTTCCATTGCTTTAGTCATATTTTTTCCCTTATATATTCCCTTATTGGTGTCTTCCCTATCAAAACCATTCTGTGTGTAAGTTGACAGATTTTCTGTAAATCAGAATGTCTTACTTTGGCCTTCTGCTCTCTGTCCTACTATCCCCAGAATAAGCTGATGCAAAGACTTGACTGTTGAGATTTCATGCATGCAAATATACAAGATATTTTGTTGTTGGGCACCTTCAGTTTTCCTGTACTGCTGTGGGCCAGTTAAAGCTTAAAGTTTTGTAAGTGATTAAGAGGAAAATGGATGGATACAGAAAAAGTCAGCTAATAATAACAGGCTTTGAAGAATAAGCATGTTCTTACATCCATCTACATTCAAGTGAATCCTTTGGCATAGGTCAATGAGATGCAAGCCACACAATGAGTGTGGCAAATGTTGGCTTTAACACCCTAAACAGCCTTTACCACTTCTAGGTGTATGTTAATTTGTGCCAGCTGCCTTGAAATGGAGGTGAGGGTTACAGCAAGATGTCTTCTCAGCACACTTGTCCTGACTTTTGAGGACACTTGTCCAGCCTGTGAGGTATTGATGGGGTTGTCTCACACATTAAAACAATCTTTCTCTGGTTCTAATGAAAAGTACCCCAGCCCCATGACAGATGTGCACAGTCCCTTGTTATTCTGCCATTCCCTACCTGACAGAAGTATACCATGGAATCCCAGTCTTCTTTGGGTTGGAAGGAACCTTAAAGCTCACCCAGTTCCAACCCCTTGCAATGGGCAGGGACACCTTTCACTAGAACAGGTTGCTCCAAGCCCCATCCAACCTAGCCTTGAACACTGCCAGGTATGGGGCAGCCACAGCTTCTCTGGGCTCCCTGTGCCAGCGCCTCCCCACCCTCATAGTGAATATCCTTCTTCTCAGCAGTATGTGGTCTTCCCAAAACCAGAAAGGTGGTAGATATCGCTTAAATTATTTTACCTACTTCGAAATGCAGTTAGCTAAAATTGCACATACCTGATGCTGGAAAATTCTCAAATATACCTCCTGATGGATCTGTGGAGAGAGTAAATGCAGAAATGAGGTGCATGCCCCCCTCCAAATCTTTCCAATATCTCTTCAAGTAAAAGAATCTTAAGGCTAGGAGTAGAGGAGAAGATGGGTTAACCTCAGTGTGTTTAATTTGGTAAAGATCAGATGTAAAGATAAAGGTAAAGCCCACTATTGCCTCTATTTCTGGCAGGGAGTTACTGAATTCCTGCCAAAAAATACCTGTTAACTTTGCATGTCTCCATAAGGAGGTTATCTGAGTTCTGCTATTCCCTTTGCTACTATCATTTGTAATGTTACATTATTGTACTGTCTAACAAAGTGTTTATGGAATCTCTTCTCCGGGAAAGATCAGAAGCAGAATCATGACACTTCTATTGAAGCCTGTTTCCTGAAATATCATGCTATAAAAGGAACAGACTTTCTTTAGGTAGGTGGGAGAGCCGAGAGAGACATTAACTCTGCATGTGTAGAATGGGGACCAGTGCAGGCTGACTGCTGAAGGCTTGCCGTGCTCCTGTGGCTTTTAGGGGCACCTTTAACTCCACCAAACCTCACTTGGCTCCTCAGAGTCATTTCTGTACCTCATGAATAAGCAGTGTTCCTTTCATTTAGGGGTGTGTTTTACTGCTGAACTGTCTGCATGTAATGACAGTTCTTTCTTGCTGTTCACATTAATTTGTCTCACTGGGGGCTGTCTTATTTCTAGGGGTTGTGTTACTGGTGTAATAAAACTCAGGAGATGACTGGAACTGGAGGTGGGGAATTTTGTTAACTTCTTTCTACTTCCTTAAAGTGTTTCTGCATTTAAATGACTTACCAAAACTAAAAAGCATCAACAGCGGAAGTCTAAAACCATTCTCTTGATCAGGTAGATGGCTTAGCCATGTGTTAGTCTAATATCCCAGGTCAGATCTCCTCTATCTGTGCAGCTGAACTGAGATGTTATCACAGTTATTGTGCTTACAGGACCCAACGTGGAGAAGAAAACCCAGAACCCTCTCCACCACAGCACACCAACAGGCATGTTCACAGCTATGTGCTTGCTGTTTCCTTATCACCAATATGACATGTATCAGCTCTGAAATGGAAGCTGCATAGCTTAGCATAGTCCTCAGCCTGGCTTACTACATGTTGCTGGTAGAGTAGCAACTTTAGGGTTGCTTCCCATGTCATTTCCCTGTTCCCTGTGTTCGAGTTAGGCATAGACACTGCCACAGGGTGCCCAGAGAAGCTGTGGCTGCCCCATCCCTGGCAGTGTTCAAGACCAGGTTGAATGGGGCTTGGAGCAACTTGCTCTAGTGGAAGGTTTCCTTGCCCATGGCAGGTGGTTGGAACTGGATGAGCTTTGAGGTCCCTCCCAACCCAAACCAGTCTGGGATTCTGTGATACTGCTGTCAGCCTATTAGAATCCAGGGGATGTTGTCCTCTGGCTCTTGGTATGAGCTGTTTCTTGGGGGTTTTGCCCCAGAGTTTGCATGTTTCAGGTGCTGTTACTGAGAACAACTCTGTCAGCCCTTTCTGAATTGCTCACGGTACAGGCCTTTGCCCAAAAGGAGAATGCCTTATCCCTAGGAACATTATTCAATTATTTTAGAAATTGAAGACATAATATAAAAACATTTTCTGGAAAAAATACTGGCAGTCAGTTGTGCTCTGACTCTACAAGGGTGTTTTGTGAGAGTATCAATTCATGTAATTGATGGGGTGGATATTTAAATGTATTTGTTTTGCCTCTGTATTGCAATGTCAGTGAAGCTGTCAATAAATTTATTTGCTGTAATAGAAAATATCATTCAGCCTTTTATGCCGTCCATTATTTAGCAGCCATCATTAAAAAAAAATCCTGTAGTCATTAATAATCTTGAAAGAGTTTGTTATGCTGAAATGTATGGCATTAGAATGCACATTACAGTTACCTTGAAGTCCCAGGCACCAATATCAATCACTTGGTATCCTGCCATTACTAAGCAATGGCACAATTTTATATGTTGACTTGTCAGTCCTACCAGAGAGTGGGTGCCTGTGGAAAAATATTTTAATTGCATTTCCAGCATGTGGCAGAGTTGAAATGCTGACTGATGAGATGAAGGAAGGAGGAACCTTTGTCTGTGCTGCAATTAAACCCAGCTTCTGTTTATACTGCATATAAAGAAAGCCTAGCGTTGGAGAGGCTCCAACCAATATGTTTCAAATGACAGTGTTTCTACCTCAGTCCCGAGAACACTCAAAGAAGAGCAAATTGTATTCAGGAAGTCCTTTTAGTGGAGGGGAGTGTAGGGGACAATGTAGGAAAAACAATGACTGAGGGGTGAAGTAACTACAGTGGAATGAAATTTAGCAATGTAGGTGAAAAGTTGGATATCTTATAGGCATTTTTTGTTTAATAACAAGAAAATAGTTCAAATTTTGTAATGTGGCAGTGACAGAAGTGAAATTCTTAGGCCTAATGTTCATTCACATGAAATGAGTAGTAGTGGAAAAGAGCAACTGACATCTTAGACAATGTCAGGCAAGACATTTCAAGGAAGCCATTGCTCCATCCCCATGTAGAGTACTACACCATTCATGCTCAAGAAGTTTTGAACAGAGGCAGAGAAGAACTGGTAGCTTGAATGGGAACTAGAAGATCTAGGCTCATTATCCCTAAATGAAAGCTTAGAGTGAATGTAATTGCTGCTAGTAAGTACAGCAAAAAGTAATTGAAAGAATGGTAGAAGAACCATTTGAACTGATGAACAGTGTTGCTGAAGTAAATGATAAATGTTTTTACCTGGCCAGGACTGGAGAAGATGGTGTTAACCAGCAATGTAAGGAGGTTCAGGAAATTATTTCTCAGAAAGTAACGGAGGGCCAGACACACAACTAGTTTTCAGATGGACTTGACATGTTTGAGGGAGACAATCTGGTATCTGATTTGATAAACGAGGTGATTGCTTGTGCCAGTGGCTGACTGTTTACAGCTCAGTGATTTCTTTCTGTTCTGTGTCTACACTGATGTATCAGATTTAGAAAGCAGCTAAGAAATGGGTCAGGACTGGCATATACTGATGCTACTTCACTGCTGTAAAAGTATTTTCACAGTCTAATGATGATTTCGTAATTCCCCAGTGAGGGGATGAAGTGGAGCCAGAATGATTTTGTGTACTGTCATCTCATCTGGTTGGGAATACAGTAGTAATGACTAACAAGAAGGAAAGCATTTGACATTCTTCATTATGGCCACAACATTTTCAGTGACGGGAGATAAATGAGTGGTTGTACCTACTGGAATCTGTGTGGGCAGAGGTTGTTTTGATTGTTTGATTGCTTTGTCTGTCTTACCCATTTATGCGTTGGCACCCTTGGGTATATCATACAGACTTTTGCCTTCTGAAGTGGATGCTATTGCTCCCAGCATGCTTTCCCACCTTCAGGGAGAACTGTTATTCACAGTTTGATCTTAATGTTTTTGTACAAGAGCATTATATTCTAAAATCCTAATTCTTTGCTATAGCAGCTATCATCTTACCATTTAGAACATCAGAAGACAGTGAAATAAAGATAGTTCAATAAACTTCATCATCACTGAGGCATCACAGTCAGGAGTTAATGACTCATTTGAGAGAACTTCAACAGAAGAATATGTCGTCACTAGTCAATTTCTGCTGTTTGAATCGTCTATGGCCATTTGAATTGATGCTATGACTTCAGCTAGACAAAACTGCTGTTCCTGTGAGTAGACTCAAGGTTTTTACAGGGTTTTATGTGTAAGCATCTCTCAGTACAGCCGGATTACAAGTTCTCTGACATGGTTAGCAGGTAGCTGTTTGTTCTGTGACCTGTTTGTTCTATGACCTGTTACAGAACTGTTTGTTGAACACCTAGGTTTGCATAAGCCTATTTTGAATACAGTGGAGTTAAGCCTACATATCAAGAAGAGAATGTATCCCTTACTGCATCAACTTAAAAATAAGATGAAGGAGAGGAAATTGTGTGCTGTCTATAGGTCTTTTTCTAATGCACCTTCTTGGTTCAAAATTGGCCTTGCTTGGAAACATGCACCCTTTGTGGTGTTCTGTTAGAGTACAGAACCAAGAGTTCTGTGTTCTTGCCAATTTGTGTTCTTGTACAAATGTTACCACTTCTCTTGAGCTCACAGATGAAATATTGCTGAGAGAGTAGACGAGTCAGTGACAAAAAGTGCCCATGGGGTTGGGATTTGATGATCAGAAAACTGTGTGGTGTAACATATGGAGTCTGGGGAATTTAAATTTTTGAGCTAAATAGATGGTACTTGGCACGCTTGGTTGTGGGATGCTGAATTAAAACTCAGAGGAATTTGTTGTCTGAGCAGTAAATGAATGATGAGTGGGAAGAAGCTGTGTTTCCCATGGTTGAAGGTGGTTGATCAGTTTGGGAAGGATAAGACTGCATTAGTGATAGATAATTATCACTGCATCGTGATAGATAATAATATGCTGATAAGGTTCTATAGTCAGACTAGACAGGTCCTGAAAATGGCATATCATTTAATCTTCACAGCAAATAATGTAGTCAGAAAAGCAAATGGAGGAGTGAGCAAGCTTTTTGGTTTGTTCTGTTGTGGTTTTAAGTGTAGAAGGGGCTGAAGTATGGATGACCTGGGGAATTACAGACCAGTCAGTCTCACCTCTGTGCCTGGCAAAATCTTGGAGCACATTCTCCTGGAAGGCATGCTAAGGCACATGAAAATCAACAAGGTGCTTGGTGACAGCCAGCATGTCTTCATTAAGGGGAAATCCTGCCTGACCAACTTGGTGGCCTTCTATGATGGGGCTACAGAACTGATGGACAGGGGTAGAGCAGTTGATGTCATCTACCTGGACTTGTGTAAAGCATTCGACACTGTCCCACACGACATCCTTGTCTCTAAATTGGAGAGACATCAATTTGATAGATAGACCACTCTGTGGATAAAGAACTGCCTGGATGGCTGCACGCAAAGAGTTGTGGTCAATGGCTCAATGTCCAGCTGGAGACCAGTAACGAGTGGTGTCCCTCAGGGATCGGTGTTGGGACCGGTCTTGTTCAACATCTTTGTCGCTGACATGGACAGTGGGATTGAGTGCGCCCTCAGCAAGTTTGCCGATGACACCAAGCTGTGTGGTTCAGTTGATACCCTGGAGGGAAGGAATGCCATCCAGAGGGACCTTGACACGCTTCTGAGGTGGGCTGATGCCAACCTCATGAAGTTTAACCATGCCAAGTGCAAGGTCCTACAGCTGGGTCAGAGCAATCCCAGGCACAGCTACAGGTTGGGCAGAGAAGAGATTCAGAGCAGCCCTGCGGAGAAGGACTTGGGGGTGTTGGTTGGTGAGAAAATGAACATGAGCCGGCTTCAGTGTGTGCTTGCAGCCCAGAAACCAACTGTATCCTGGGCGGCATCAAAAGGAGCGTGACCAGCAGGTCAAAGGAAGTGATCCTGCCCCTTTACTCTGCTCTTGTGAGACCTCACCTGGAGTATTGTGTGCAGTTCTGGTGTCCTCAACATAAAAAGGACATGGAACTGTTGGAACAAGTCCAGAGGAGGCCACGAGGATGATCAGGGGACTGGAGCACCTCCTGTATGAAGACAGGCTGAGGAAGTTGGGGCTGTTCAGCCTGGAGAAGAGAAGGCTGCGTGGAGACCTCATAGCAGCCTTCCAGTATCTGAAGGGGGCCTGTAGGGGTGCTGGAGAGAGACTCTTCATTAGAGGCTGTAGTGACAGGACAAGGGGTAACGGGTTAAAACTTAAACAGGGGAAGTTTAGATTGGATATAAGAAGGAAATTCTTTCCTGTTAGGGTGGTGAGGCACTGGAATAGGTTGCCCAGGGAGGTTGTGAATGCTCCATCCCTGGCAGTGTTCCAGACCAGGTTGGACGAGGCCCTGGGTGATATAATTTTGCGTAAGGTGTCCCTGCCCACGGCAGGGGGGTTGGAACTTGATGATCTTAAGGTCCTTTCCAACCCTAACGATTCTATGATTCTATGATTCTATGATTCTATGTTTGAAGGTTCAGGAAGAGAAAAAGAAGGGGTTGGAAAGAAAAGAATGGTTCTGCAGGAGACCAGGAGAAAGAACATAAGGAACTGGGGGAGTGGAGAAGCCAGAAGAAGATAACAGAGGTCAACTGTCAGCTTTTGTGGCAGGGAAGGAAGATGGGAGAGCTGGGGAGAGATAGACACCAGGGAACAGACAGATCATTTTGAACATACTCCTTCTGAGGAAACCACTGGATCTGTGGAAATGATACTGGAGCAAGAGAGGACTTGAAGAGAGAGGTAGTGAAAAGGGTAGCTGAGATTATGGACCTGGAGTTCAGTTACACTGGAAGAAGTTGTTCTGCTTTGGGATTTCCCTGAGGGATGCTGGGTATATCCCAAGAGCTGAGATGGAGCATGTGGATGTGGGGGAATAAGTAAAGACTAGTGGGCTGGTGGGATAGGCACTTGAAAAGGATAGATGTATCCTATCGTGTGTGAAGAGACTTTGCAGAGCTTTCTTATCCATGATATAGTCATTCTAGATGGACACATCCTGGTGACCGTGTTTGCACATACCACAGGTACAGGTGCCACATGCTGTTGCTCTGTTTACCATGAGTAAATGAACATTGTTTTCTGAGTTGTTTTTTTAGTTGCCAGTTACCTTGAGAAGCAACAGCTGAATTTCACCTTGCATGTTGTTTAGTTATGATTCATGTTATACATGAGATACCTTCTCTAAACATTTAATTTCATGACCGGCACTTCTGTCTCCTCAATTCTGAAGCGTGAAAGGGAATCATAAACCCACTGATAACTCCCCAGCCTATAAATTGTAAATGAAACTTCATGTGATCTCTTCAATGCATTGATTTGATCTCATCTGTGGACCCATTTGCACTTTACTTGCCAAAAAGAGATTCTTTTGCTATTCAGCTTTCTCCAAGGAATATTTTTAACTTTATTTTCTGCAACACCTTTACATGCACTTTTTGCAAAGTGACTTCTGCTCTCCAAAGGAGATGTGCTGTTGCCAGTTTTCACATTTTTTTCCCATGAGTTTCTTTTTCTATTTTTAAGAAAGAAACAAAAAGCAGAGATTTTTTTAGTCCTCAGGGGTAGAGCAGAGTGAGTTATCTGGGGATCTCAGCAGTCAAAAGGCAGTTAAAATGAATTACACATTTTATTTCTATTTCTTTTCAGTTTCCAGAATGTATTTTGGCCCTGCACTTGGCTATTTTTTTTTCAGTTGGAGTGAGCCAAGCGTTCCTTAACTTCAAATACTCTGGGTAATCAATACTTGAATCAATACAGAAAGCAACATCTGTGCACATAGAGCAGCTATGCAAGTAAGTGATATCTTCACACATTGTGAGACCATGAGTGAAACACGAAGGAAAATAAACCCCTAAATCCCATTCTTCAGTGTGTTTATACAGAATGAGGAGATTTGTCCTGACAAGAAATCCGAAAATTTCCTGTCAGGGTTCTGGAAAACAGTCAATGTTGACAGATGGTGCACCTAGCTTCAGCTGTGGGTATAGACAAAGGGATTCCACTTTATTGCAGGGGTGGGGGGAGCAAATTGGATTCAGGAATTGCCTTAGACATAAAATTTGTTTTCCATGGAACGGGGTGATTCATTTTCTTTAATACATTGTTTTATTTTGTGTGTTCTTCAAACAGCTGCTTGAGCAGAAGCAGAAAATCAAAAGGCCCTGAGACAAGCAGTTCTGCCTGCATTGTCTTGGCTCAAATAAATCCTCTGAAGACAAACTCTTCAGTGCAGAGCTGCAGCATTCATGGTTGCCAGCTCTCCCTGTTTGGAGTGTTTTCCCCTTCTCAGCCCCCCTCTCCACTTTCTGCTCCCCAGTTTTTGTGCTCCACTATTACTTAATGTCAGTCAGGCTTGAAATCAGTTTTAATTGACTGTTCACTAATGACAGTTTGTGACAATGAAGCGAACAGTATCTTCTGCAAGTGCATTGGGTTAACCGACCTACATAATGCTGATGAAATATTAGCTGGTCACTTTAGTGTTAAGGACGTTGAAAGATGAGTCCTGGGGTCTCTGACATCTTCATGTTTGTCAAAATACTTTAGTTGTTACTCATCGGCATTGCTGTACTGTCTCATTTCGGTTTATTAATGAAATGTTAAATAGAGACCTGTATTTCTCACATGAACTTCTTCCTCTATGGAGATTTCTTTTGAATGTCACTCAAAAAATAGCATCAGCATTGAAGTTTCATGAAAATGAAGAAGGAAAAAAAAAGCTATTACTTTTGTGATAATAACATAGATGTCTTCTCTTTATCACATTTATTCAGAAGAATTGCATTGAGTACTTGAGATTTCAAGCTTCTGTTACAGCTTTATTCATAAGAACAAAAAGATCTGATACTTGCAGGTCCTAATACCCTTGATGTGACTGTACACTGGAGACTACAGTTTACTCCTGTTATACACAAGAGCACTTGGCTTATGTCCTGGAATTAAATGAATTGAAGCTTTATCTGTATAGTGCATTTATCTGACAAACACTTGAAGGCTTAACTTCCTCAATAGGTACCTGTTCAAGAAAAGCTTTTCTCAAGCAAGATCGTCTTCAGATCCAAAAACATACATTCCTTATGTATTTCTTCCTTTCTTGCAGGGTGAAAGAGAGAGAGAATGGAAATTGCTTCCATTTCAGATTTTCATAGTGATTACACCATGCGCTGCCTGTTGGGTGTATAATAAATAAGGCTTTGAGAGACATTCGTTGTTTTTAGCTCCTACTGTACACAGAAACAGCAGTAGTTTCTGTTGTGCATAGGGCCACTTCGTTTGGGTCCTCTGAAGAGGACTTCCAATCTTCAGCAGTATGTGATAATGAAAGTACATGTTTTAATATAACAGATCTGAGAAATAAAGGCATCTATTGGCATTGCTGTTTTACTCCCTTCATGCTTCCCCCCTCCTCCCTTTTTTTTTGTGTGCTGAATGTGATGTGGGGGTTATTTCCTTGCATTGTAACTGCCACTGCTTGTTTTCTATACTTTAGTAGCATTGCATGATATCAAGGAGGGTTGAGAAGAGAGGTTTCTCTGTGGCCATTAAAAACATCCTTGGTATTTCTCTTGAGGAAATTCACTTTACTTGTTCTGGTTTCATTTCACTGTTTTTCTCATAAGATTTCTGAGATTTTCTCTTCAATTTTCTTCAGGTTTTCTGTATAGTTTCTTAACCGTTCCGCCCAACTCTTCCTCTCAAAATTGCACTATGAATCTAATTGATTCACTCTCTACTTGTTTATTTCTCCTTACTCGTGATTTTCTACAGATCCTTACAACATGTTCATTTCTCAACTGCAGGTTTATAACTAGGAGTCCTCTTGAGATATCATGTGGATCGCTGGATGGGTGGGGAGCTTCCTTTGCTTTCCTTCAGGTGACTCTTCCCGTTTCCCTCCCACCATGACTGGGAGACAATTTGGGAAACAAACTGGCAAGACTCTGGAGTGCATGGAAATGAAAAACTTTGCTATCAGAATAAGAAAAAAAGGGCAAGGGATACCCAATGATTCTTCGGCTTCTCGATGCAATTCCATGTTTCAACCCCTGGGTTTGAATAGTTGTTCTTCCACAATGCTCTGAAAAGAATCTGTAATTGAAATGAAAATGTATGTCCTGAGAAAGGAACTTTAAAATTGCATGTCTCTCTTTCTGCTGGCTTCATTTCCACTCCTGTGATATCCAGGCAGTCTGTGGTCTTGTCTTTAGTGCATTCTCCAGAAAAGTAGGTGTTATTGCTAAGGAGGTAGGTGTTTTCATTCCTATTTTACACACAGCTACTGAGAATAAAGCAATTTTGGCAGAGGCTGCAAGAAAAAAGAAAAAAAAAGTTTAAATGACCTCAAAATTCTAGCCTACAGTGGCACAGAAAAAACGTGTCAGAACAAGGATTCCATCTCAGCTTTCATGTACTTGGGTTAAAGTTTAAGGTGTTGGGTTATCTTTTTTGTTATGATGAAATAACACCGTTGTATTTGTGCTGTTACTTTCACTTTACTCAGATAAGATGTATTTATGAGAGGAAGACAGAGTATGAAAGTGACATGGAGAGGGTACTGGGTAGACTCAATTGGAACAGGAAAAAAAAACAACAGTGTTTCTGTAGGCTGGGTTGTTAGAACAACCTGAAATTGCTTCTTACTCACAAAGGCTTGATCTTGAAGTTACATGAAGCTGATCTGAGTTGACTAGAAAGGACATTGAAGCTTTGACCTGAGAATTTTGGCTGAAAATATCCCATGAAGGACTGTACTTACAACCCTCTGTCCATGTTCTTTAAATGCAAGCCAAGGGGAAAATGATGGAGAGTTAGCAGTTGTTTAGTTTTTTCTGACCTTGGTTAGGCCTTGTGTAATTGTTCAGGTCAAAAGTTAATGGTTCATGTGATTTAACTGATCTCTGCTTTGTGTCAGTGATATTTCATCTGATCCTGATCTTACTCCCTTAGAAGAAGCTGTCTTGCTTGCTCCTTGTGCTCCTGTCTGGAGCCATCTTAATCCGCCGTACTGGCAAATACATCTGGGGGAATAGGATGGTCTGCTTGTAAAAGTCTGTTGTACTTATGTTGTATTTTGCTATTTTATTACTGTGATTAACCTTATATAGCTGCCTTTCTAGTCTGTACAATTACATTTATTCTAGCTTTAGAGAGATTACAGATTAAGAGATGTTTCCTATATTTAAAACAAGGCATCAGATGCACTTTTGAGTGTCTCTGTTGTACCTTTAAGTAAAGTTCAAGGCTGACCCACCGTAGAAGTCTCATCAATGGTATATATGCAAATACCAGCATGTCTATTGTTGGGCACATCTTAGATACTTTTGAAAGAATGAGATAGGTTTTTTAACAGAAAGAAAGGGAAATATAACACTTCAAAAATGCACAAGAGAGTTTTTCCTTTTCTTCACTAAATAAATTTTTAAGCTGAGTTTATGCTGCCTCTTGCTTGTCAGCCCAAGGTTATGTGGAGATGTGTCAATGAACTGAGCATCCAGGCAGAGATGGGTACCATCCAGTCTTCAGCCTGTGACACGTTCATTTGCAAGAAACTGTGATTCCTAAATAAAATAGGAATGGGTCTGTATGTACACTATCTTCCAGGTTACTGAATTACAGACCTTTGCGTGTGAGTAGTTTTAGGGAGTAAGTTGGGATTGTTGGCTAGAATAATTCAAAGGCCAGGCAAATTGAAATAAGGCGAACAGAAAACTTGTCCAGAGGCAGTAACAGTGAGAAGAACTTAGGAAGGTTGTTAAAACCCAGGTTCTGCAGTTTTGGTGGCTATCATAGTTAATAAAATAGTGAAAAGATAAATTTGGAGGAAGAAGATGAGCTCATCTTACCAATGTTGCTATGAAGAGGGAAATAAAAATCACTGTTTTATACTGGTTGAAGTGAGCTATACTTTATGTGTGGAGGTGTGCAGCCTGTTTTCCACGCAGGTTGCTCTAGAGCAGGCCCTGGTGGAGGTGGAGAAGAGGTGGGAGGACACAGCATTGCCAAAACACTACCTGTGGGGCACCCAGTGTGTTTCCACCACCACGTTGCTGCTGCAACCAGACCAGGGAGAATCAAGCATCATCTGCTGGTGGGAAAGTGGAAATAAAGCAGAGGACAACAGTTCTTGAGAGATGATTTACTAGATGGCTTGGACCCTTGTTCTCCTGGTGCTTGACTGTTTAGTGAACAGAGTGTGATTTGTGCCTGTTTGTTCATAATTTATAATTATTACTTGGATGGTCTATATGAGGATGCCAGTCTGTGGATTTGGTGAATGACTCACCAGAATCACTACTTGAAGAGGTGTTCACTGCTCATAATATGCTATTTCTTCTGGCTCACCAAAGGCATTGGTGGTGTTTTTTATTCTTGGACTGGAGGACTTCCACATCTTTCTAGATGATGCTCCTCTCAGCACCTCATATTCAAGTGCTCATGTGCACATACTATCACATCAGTGTAGGTATCCTAGTGAAGAATGTCTAGTTTTTCCTCAGCCATGCATCAGAGCTGAAAAGGGTTCAGAAGCATTACCTGTTTCAACAGTGGTTCATAATTCTTCAAATCTTCAAACTTGGATTTTGCAGTGCTTGCCTTGTGCTAGGAAGTTATTACCGAACAGCATTTTGTGCAAGGAGTAAATGGTCCTTCCTAGGTAGCTCCTCTGGGGGTGGAGGATGGGAGGCAATTTTGATCCATTTATAAAATAGCTTGTAGTTTTCATTTCAAGGCAAAGATAAATTACTAAGAAAGCACATTCTCACCTGGAGATCTATTTAGCAAGTAAAAATTGGAAAGAAGTAGTTCTACAGGCCTGATGCTTTTGCCCGCTCTTCTTAACAAGGATTATGTTCCCTTTAGCAAGCAATTATTAGATAGATAAATATATTCTTTTGCTGTTTGAGAAGATCTGCCAATATTTATTCATAGAATGGTCAGGGTTGGAAAGGACCTTTATTCTTATGGTCACAGGAATATTTCTATGGACTTTTCTGAGAAACTTGTTCTGTTTCTGCTGTCAACAGAAACAGCAGCAAACAGCACTTCTTACATCTTCATCAGATATTAATAAGTCTCTTTCTTTCCTCAAATTAGTGTTACGTACTTCATTGACATCTGCAAAAGTAATACACAATTATGAGTGAGATATGAATTAGAGCCTATGGAAATAGATTTTTGAAGCTAGAGAGAGTTGTGATACAGCAATTAAATTCAGTCATTTAAAATTTTAATTAAAATGTTGACTTTCATATTATTCATTGTCTTGGCTACTTCACAAGTCACTTAATTTCCATGTCTCTCCTCCCCCCATATTTGTAGTCATGGGAAAGTTCCTAATATGTTCACTTGCCTTATAGAAACATTGTCAAGATTAATATTTCTAGTCAATTATATAAACTAATTTCTCAGTCCTTTTTTAAGAGGTACTGCGCCACATTATACCTAAATACATAAAAGCACCTAAAGAGGTCCTACAAGAAAGCTGTAGAAAGACTTTCTGTGAAGGCAGGTAATGACAGGACATGAGGAAATGGCTTTAAACTGACAGAGGGGAGACTGAGATGAGCTCTTAGGCAGAAGTTCTTCCCTGTGAGGGTGCTGAGGCGCTGGCACAGGGTGCCCAGAGAAGCTGTGGCTGCCCCATCCCTGGCAGTGTTCAAGGCCAAGTTGGACGGGGCTTGGAGTCAACCTGCTCTAGTGGAAGGTGTCCCTGCCCATGGCAGGGAGTTGGAGCTGGATGAGCTTTAAGATCCCTTCCAACCCAAATCATGCTAGGATTCTAGGATTGGGCCATCTGAGGAAAAAAGCTACTTTGAAAGCACATTAAAAATATCACCTCAAATGATCCAGGATGGAATATTTATCCCTGTTTTACTCTTGGTATTAACACCTCAGCAGCTGGATATTGACTGCTGAACCTGATTAATATGTTGTTTCAACCACAATAACCTACTACCTGCCAGGTGAGGTTCGTAGAAAGCAGAAAGATTTTTATTATAGCTGGGAAAAGAGGGCAAGCTGTTGAACACAGCACTGCTAGAGCTGGTCAAGGACTCTCTTGAGGCAGTGTTCTTTCATCAACTGTCACTGATTCTTTGAGCTCAAAAGCATTCGCAAGCCTCCATTATGTCTGATACAAGTTTCACTGCCCAAAAAGCCAAAGCTCTTATCAGAGAGGTGAACCCTGGGATGAAGTGACTGCCGTCTGGTCCCTTCTAACACATTCTAAAATTGGACATCCCAGAGTTTAGGTGATAGACTGAGGGAATCATCTGGCACAGGGTGCCCAGAGAAGCTGTGGCTGCCCCATCCCTGGCAGTGTTCAAGGCCAGGTTGGACACAGGGGCTTGGAGCAAGCTGCTCTAGTGGAAGGTGTCCCTGCCCGTAGCAGGGGGTTGGAACTGGATAAGCTTTGAGGTTCCTTCCAACCCAGTCTGTGATCCTATAATTCCTTCCCTTTATTTCATTTTTCTAGGGGTTAACATTAGAAATTAGGTATCAGAAACTAGTAACCAGTTGAGTAAAAAGCAGCTACTTTTTGTTCATCACTGTAATATGCTCATATCCACTTCTATTAGTGGACATAATCACTACTCACAGGTTACCAATTCATCGCTTCTCACTGTGCCCTAACTCAGGGATTTCTCTCTGGGCTCTCCTTCTCGGCTGGTGCTGTAAATAATAAAAAAGCATGAGCAATGAGCAATTGCTTTACTCTAAGCCCAAAGGCATTGACCAGTATGCTGTGGTATAGCTCACTGCTCAGCAGCTGATGTGTGTGCTTCATGCAGTGCCATTAAGTGCCTTTGTGCTATTAAGCAAGCTTAGAAAATGAAAGTGTCTTTTATTTCCACTGGTCTCTGCAAGCTGCAGTCAATCAGAGGCTGTTCTGAAAATGCTAAAAGCTTTGCTCTTGCAGTTTTACTTTTTGCACTTCCCACTTCTCCCTCTCCCTCCTTCCCTGGCTCCCAGCAGCTCCATAGGGAAATGAGGTTTGCTGAGAAGTGAGTCATTTCTCTCAGCAAGTGAAATATGCCTCCCATTTCTCCCAGTCTTCTGTTGAGGGATTTGTTTTCTATTTCAGCAGGCATCTTGCTGAACTTGAGAGCCTTTGGTTTCCAACTGATGCAGAGGTCTAGAAGGGCTCACCACAGTGTAAGCTCGAGTATGGCAGGGCTTTAAAAAGTGGTCAGAAAGGAGGCTGCTGAAGGTGAAATGATAAAGTTTCCTCTTTTATACCCAGGGCCAACTGCAAATCCAAAACCTGCCTTTGGCTGCAACTTTAATCTAGTAAATGTCACTCAAAGCAGCATTTCCTATTTTGCATAAGGAGGAGGCTTGGATGAAAAAGACCTTGTAACAGTCTTCCAATACCTAAAGGGGCCTACAAGAAATCTGAAGAGGGACTGTTTACAAGGGCATGTAGTGACAGGACAAGGAGAAATGGCTTTAAACCGACAGAGGGGAGATTTAGATGAGACATTGGGAAGAAATTCTTCACTATGATGGTGGTGAGACACTGGGATAGGTTGGATTTTTCTGTCACGTTCCCTGTGCAGGGAGGTGCAGAGATTTCTTTTAAAATACTAGAACTTCATAGTTTTTGCATGTTTTTCATCGATATATTTCCTAATGAAAGATTCTTTGCTGAAAAAAAAAGAGGTGAAAAGATTTATTCTGGGGTTTGTTTTCAATCTTGGGATCTGCTCCTTGACCCAGGCAAGTCACTTGCATACCCTTCCCTCAGCGGAAGATTGACTCACCAGCACCATCTCATTGAGATCAGTGGCTATCTCTTGTTTCCATGCTAATGCATCCTCTTGGATCAGGGTCAGCAGGGACCAAACAGCCTTGGAAGGTGGAAGGATTTGTTCATCAGCTAAGGAAATTGCAACAGGAAGCAATTGGAGGCCCAAATAATAAGTCTGCTGCACTGCATGATCAAAAGTATTAAGCTATAGGCTTGACATAAAACACATCCAACAGCAGTATATATGGAAGCAGGCTTTTTTACACCTGTCCCTTTTTTTTTTTTATTGTTTTAAATGAATTTTTTTTTTTTTCCCAGTGCTTCAAACTTGAATGGGAAATACGGAAACAGGTTTATCTCTAAGGGAGATATTTCTGTGGAATTTAGAGAAAGAAAAAGAAATGTTTGGCTAAATCTGTGCTCACGCTTGCCTTAATCTGATGATTTCAGTGGTGTCCTTCTGTTCTCTGATGATTTGTGGAATACACAGTGTTTCGTGTTGTGTATAAGTCCAGCTCAAAGCTGGGACATGCTGGTTTTAATAAAATGCATCTAATCCTTAGAGCCATTTAACATCTGGAAAGCAAGTTGTTAAAAACATAAAGCACATCTAATCCTGCAAGCTGCTCAGAGCCTAGAAGAGGAGCTTTTTCTTTGTAGAGTGCTTTAAAGACGCAGCTAGGAGAGGAACTGCTGAGACACTTAGATTGGTGTGTGCTGTTTGGGCTCTCAGGGTTGTCTGTAAGGTGCTGGATGAAAAATGATGCATTGCCTGTCATGTTTTTCATCTAACATATGCATAACCAATATATATTTAGAGACAGAGAGCTACAATAAGAGTAAGAATATATAAGCATTCTTTTAAAGAATATATAGATATGAAGTGCAAGAATACATGAACATGTACAGTGGAGATTTTCCCACTATATATAGTATTTTCCTGGCTAATGAAAAGGACCTCCATCTTCTCAGCCATATATTGGTAATTTGTGGATTCAAGAAATCTGACCCATTTGTTGGCTGGTATAAACACTGGCTGGTATAACTCTAGCAGACAGCTAAAATTCTAAAGCTCTTTGATGTGTCTTCATTAAGCAGCAGAACCAATAGATAGTTGGGGTTTTATTCTTCTTCAAATAACTCTAAGTAGAAGCAAAATAACATTTTGTTATATCACTAGCCTGTACTTATGCAGAAGTTGTACTGGGCTGGTATTTCTCTGAACCAATGAAGAACCAATATGGTATGAAATGTTTGTTTTTAAAAAGCTGTATTAGTGAAACCAAAATGTTTTCATGAGCTCAAACTCCTTCAAGCTGCTTGCAGTCCAATTGGCAAGCTCAGTTATGTAAGTCCTATCCTTAGCTCTTGCAAAGTATCCATGGTGTTTCAGTGTCACCTCGTTAAATGTTTATGACAGAAACTGCCATATTCAGACTTCTGAGTATGATCATGCAGAACCTGCTGCTGTGATTTTAATACAGTACAAGGATGTTTGAACCATTTCTCACCAGGTTGAAACTCAAAGAAATACTTAAGCAGGTTTTCCAGTATGTTTTAGAAATTGAGATCTCTGTTGTGGCCATTAAAGGGACCCTGATGTCATGGCTAGAGTGTTCAGGCATTGCCCTACATCATTATAACCACAGCAACAATGCTAGCGAAGCTGATCTGAGTTTTATTGTCTACCCAGTGGCAGAGGGCCAAGGATGTCTTGGCAAATAATGAAGAGAGGCACTTGCAGAGGTGGTTTCTCAGTCCTACTTTAGCTGCATAAATTGGTCCATGGGTTTAAAATCTTTCTTCATTGGTTACAGAGGGAGTGTTAGAGTAACCAGGTCATGATTCAGGAGACTCTGTGAAGTCCCTAAAATTAAGTAAGCCCACAGAGATGTCAGCCACATCAGACAGCAGGCTTAATTTACTTAGGAGTCAGAGAGCACTGGATGATTACAAATGCCTTCTCTTTCCATCTTCTTCTTCCCAGTTAGAGTTTTTCCTTACTTCTTGAGGACCTTGAAATGACCATGTTTTCATCTCTGCCGGCAGTGGTGTTGATGGGATTAGAAAGTACATTAATGGTTGTTTCATTAGGCTGTACAAATAAGATATGTGCTCTATTAAATGTAGTTATTATCAAAAGCTTGCTGTAGTTACTAATCTAATAAAATCTGTTAGGAATTCATGTTCTTGTTTGTCCAAACAGTCTCAGACAATCTGGTCAGAAAGTCAGTTAATGAGCATTCAGTCCATTGTAAGAGAACCTTTCTTCATTTTTAACAATCAAAATCAATTTGTGTCAGATTGGTGTTTGAAATGTGATAGTGACGATGGAGGATTTTGGAATGGGAGAGTAGAGGAGGCAATATCCAGAGCCTGACATCAGTTTTGACATTGATTTTCTAGGTGACCTTAGCTTGCTTTTCTCTAGAAAGTATCTCTAAACATAATGCTGTCAAGCCTAAGGGTCTTGAGCACAAGTCTGATCAGGAACGGCTGAGGGAACTGGGAGCGTTTAGTCTGGAGAGAAGGCTTAGGGGGTCCTTATCACTCTCTACAACTGCCTGACAGGAGATTGTAGTGTTGTGAGGGTCAGTCTCTTCTCCCAAGTAACAAATGACAAGAAAAGTGGAAACAGCCTCAAATTGCACCAGGGAAGGTTTAGACTGGATATTGGGAAACATTTCTTCACCAGAGGGGTTGTCAAGCATTGGAACAGGCAGGCCAGGGCAGTGGTTGAGTCACCATCCCTGGAAGTATTTAAAGGACCTGTAGATGTGGTGGTTAGGGACCTGGTTAAGTGGTGGACTTGTCAGTGTTCTGCTAATGGTTGGACTTTATGATCTCAAAGGCCTTTTCTAATCTTAACAATTCTGAATCAATTTACCCACTCCTTAGCTTTTTCAGTGGTGAAATGATTTTAAAACTATCAGTGTTTTAAGTTTAGTATTTGGAAATGCATGATGTGTTTGAAGGTTGTGTGGAGTTTTGAGTGGGGCTGAAGAGCACAAGTTTGAGGCATGTCAGCTGGCAACAAAATGCACAGCAAAGTCTATGGAGCTGATGAAACCTCTCTGGAAAGCTGCAGTTTTGCAGATACACTGAAACCAAGATGCTTAAATTTCCTGTGTCTTTATAAAATAAAATGACCCCTTATTAGCTGGAATTGTAGTTGTAGCTTCTTTATCCAAATTCAAATGCATGGTGACTTCACCATGGCTAAATGCTACTTGTTAATTGTATATAGGAGCTGATAGTTGATTTTATTGTGAGGTTAAGAAATTGAGAAGCTTGATGGGATCCAAAAAAAAGGATTATCCACTAATCTCAATAAGGAAAACATCCACAGTTGTATTAGAAGAATTAAAAAATACAGAAGACATAAAACTCTTCATGAATGGAGTTAAGAAGCAACTTTCCTCTCATGCTCTTTATTCCCTAGTTGTCAGTGAAAGCACTGACTGTACATGTTTCTGTATTCAAACTGTCTTGGCTAGTGTGGAAGTAGTTATATAGTCTTAAAAGCTTATTCACCTTCTGCCTTTGCACAAGCGGA
The DNA here is from genome assembly GCF_034315485.1 of Pezoporus occidentalis. Taxonomy (NCBI): domain Eukaryota; kingdom Metazoa; phylum Chordata; class Aves; order Psittaciformes; family Psittacidae; genus Pezoporus; species Pezoporus occidentalis. Next base: position 7,188,556 of record NW_026914718.1, on the reverse strand, counting down.
TGCGTTCGCTTACCAGAGAGTCGCAGAATGCTTGAGGTTGGATGGGATTTCTGGAGATCGTCTGGTCCAAGATGATCTCCAAGATCCAAGATCATCATCCAAGATGATCTACCTAAAGCAGGCTGCCCAGGACTGTGTCCATATGCCTTTTCAGTATCTTCCAAAGATGGAATATTTCTTATATATTTTTTTTAAATATCAATAAAATTACATCATGAAAGATGTGAGAACTACTTGTATTAGCTGTGAAATGTCTCGCTACAGCCAAATATGGTGGCCAAAACAAGATTTATTATGGCAGTCCTTCTGTGGCTGCAGAACTCAGGGTATTCAGAAGTGGAAATGTCTATAAAACTGTGAAATGGACCCTTTTTCTTTTTGCTTTCTGATAAACATTTAAAAACACACTCCAGACTGGAGGAGTGATATAACTGCTCACAGCGGTGGTTAACATGTTGTTATTACATTGAAAGTAGAAGGCTCAGACATAGCCATAGGAAGGTGAACACTGACTATAACACTATAGCTTATCCTGATGTCTACAGCATGATTTGCTGTATTATACATCTTTTATAATAGCTGTAGAGTTCACAAAAAGCTCCATGCAGAGGATGCTTCTCTCTGTTAAACAGCTGAAGAAGCTTTATAGCCATGTCCAGACACCTTGGAAGCATTCAATGTACCGTGCAACCATCTCTCATTTCTAAGTGGAGCAGGAGTAACTTGATGGCAGTCAGTGAGATGACACAAATAAAGCTTGTAAAAAGGAGAACCAGGCCTGTTTTGGTGATTCTATGGCTCTCATTAAAAACAGTGCCTCAGTAATGCTGAGGTCAACAGTTATAACCCTTTCTAATACTCCATGTAGGGGGCAAGGGAATTTATCAGTGAATCCCAAAGCTTTCATTCTGAAGGATCCTTCCAGGTTGAGAATAATGTTTCTGGTTATGTTTTCAGTAGAGCTCTGCTTTAGGCCACTGCACTTGAAAGTAACGTAAGACTGTGTGTCATACACCAACCTTGGGATTTATTATAATCACTGGAGAAACTGACACTTTCCTGGTTTGTGGAAAAACGTTGTCATCTATGGATTGTTCCTGAGATCCAGAAATGGCTTTTTCTGTCACAGAAAAGTCTGACCTGCTTCTGTGCCTGGAAGAATATCATCCTGGGTCATCTCTGGGTCATCCCTGGCCATCACATACATGGAATCATCCTGGGTCATCCCTGGCCATCACATACATGGAATTAAAGTGGGAAAGATGTTGCATGGAGAGTTTGTTTTCAGCTTTGTTATTTTAGGACAAAAACATTGAGGACAACACATAGAACAATACTGCTGATAGTCCTTTTTTAGAGCCAAGCACTAGGAAGTTAGGAATGCCAGTTATACTTCTCAATGCAATTTTCTTTGTTGCCATCCTGTATGTGTCCATTATTATTTTCAGTTGATGACAAGAACTTAAAACCTTTTTGTCATAGTCCTCCCTCGTTCTGTAAACAGGCCGTGCAGGTGAATGTGACATGAAAAGTTTCAGTTTTCCCATAGTTTCCTTTTGCGGGCAGGATAAAATGATGGGTTGAGATAAGAGAATAACCTAAGCACAAAAAAAAAGAAGTTCCTCTGATATTAAGGCCTAATTTCCACTTACTATGAGAAGAAACATTGAATTAGAGTAGAAAGAAGCTGCTGTATATTCAAATAAAAGAAAGAATTAATGAGATTTTTGGCTAAATTTCTTTATCTAATCCTTAGCCTGACATCTTTCATCTGAAGATCTGCAAGCATATGTAGTTTTTGTGATGAATTTCCTACCTTATCCTGATTTCAGCTGGGTCTTAGATAAAAATGTTCTCACTTGTGCAATTAGTCTTACATTGCACTATGAATTGTCAATTCAGTGACTGATCTTAAGAGAGAAAGGACCAGATTTACTTCCAGAGATAGTCTTTTATTAGGTGCCCACAAGCCAGTTTTGTTCTTTCTGCTTATATTGTGTGCCTTCCATGTATAAACGTAAACTGCCAGTTTCCAGGTCTTCCTGCTCATTAGCTTTGGCTAGATCTAAACTCAAACTAACAAAGGCAACAAGGGCAGGATGGCACACCCGTGACCATTCTTAACATATATAGCTCTAGGTTGGGAGTTTCCTTCTTGCCTCCTTGAAGGAATAGATAACCTTGCTTCCTCTGGTGAATGCTGATGCACTGCACGCTTGCAGTGAAATATTGCTCTCGATTACCTAGCCCAGAGCTATCTGGATATTGCACCAGATAAAGTGATAAGCAGAATTAAAGTGCAATACATTTTCCTTGGATGTTGTAAGCGTGTTCTTTAGAAGCCCCATTGATGGGAATTCTGGGCTCAAAGCCACTGACACTCTGCTACAGCAATGATTAAGTTTAGTAGTGTTCTTCTGGTGCGGCTGAAAAGTAGTGTTTCTCCCCCTAGAAGTTATTAGACTCGGGTTTTGTGCCACATATCTTCAGAGGGCTTTCCAGTTAGAAGGTTCAGCACCCTGTCCTTCCAGAGCTCAAGCGCATTAGTGATTAAACCCTCCAATGAATAGAGCCACTCAAAATTCTCAGCCCTTCCTGACAGTGAGATTGCCTTTTGGGTTATATACTGGGATCTTTAAAAATGTGGGCAACTTGTTTACAAAGAATAAAGCTTTTGTGTGGAAGTGTTTAGGGAATCCTGAAAAGCTGGAAAAAAATAAGCAACCCCATGGTTGGTGTCAGTGGATTAATTGTGAAAGTAAGGTTTTGAAAGATGTACACATTTTTATTTCATCTGGTTTGTTGTTTGCTTTTCCCCTTTCTCCCACACTTACAGGTGCTGTGGGGGGCTGTAGAGGAGGATGAGCAAGAATCCTAAAAGGGACCAAGTACAATCAGAGGGCTGGAGCACCTCTTCTATGAGGAAGGGCCAAGAGAGCTGGACTTGTTCAGCCTGGAGAAGACTCCAGGGTGACCTGTAAGATGAGGCCCATAAGAAAGAAGGGGCTTTTATCCAAGACCATAAATAGCCTTCAGTGCCATTAGGTATGAGCACCTCAAACAAAAACTAGAGGATTTTTTATTTCTGTCCTATAGTGAGGTAATTTAGGTAATTTTAAATACAGAGAGCTCAGAGTTTTGGTTTCAGACTGGAGGAATTCTGTTTCAAAGAGGCTGAGGAGCAAGAGTGTGATGGGGAGAAAGGGGAAAAGATCTTGTGTATGATTTTTTCATTGTATTGAAGCTTTTATGGGATGAACTAGAGATAACACCTATTTCCTAGGCTTTGTTAATGAGTTAGAGTCTGTATGTGCACACCATAAGCAAAGGGTTTACAACTGTTTTCCCTGTGTGGTGATGTCCTTAAGGGAACTGTATGATAGGAAAAGCAGGCAGGAGTTTATCTTTCTCAGTTTTTAATTTTATTCAGTAGGGTCAATCCTCAGAGGCCTGTGGCAATCATGGGGATTAAGAGCAGATTTCCCTTGGCCCACATTAGATTTCTCTGCCCATAAAGGTACTTTTCCCATTGCTCTGCTGACATCCTTTGCTCTCAGTGCTTTGGTGTGTGTTTAGCTTCCTAAGAAACCTTCTGGTAAAGATTTCTAAACAACTTATTACCTCTTCTGACAGGGACATAGGGAAATCAGGAGAAAAATGGATACTTGTGTTTTATGTCAATAAAGCAATAGGAAATACGCCCCTCAGGGGTACTGTATTTATAGACACCCATACTGACGCTGAGCATGAAAGAAGAGAAAATAAGATCTTACAGTAATAATGTGGCATGGTGAAAATGTGATCCAGTATTCAAATCTGAAACTTAGAACCCTAGGCCACTTAAAAGCAAGTATATTAGAGGGGTGTTCATGCTCTGCTTCAGTGTTGAAAACCAGAAGTTTCGAAGTATGGTCAGACTAATGAATACGGCCTGAAGCCATGACAACTATTCAACTCCTATTTCATCCAGGGTTTTCCTTTTTTCATGCAGACCAAGACAGCCAAACTGGTCTTGAATCCCAGCTCTCCATATTTAAAATGATTTAAATTACCTCATCATAGTTTTGATTTTAATGATCATTATGGTCATTACCTCATCAAAATTCTCTAATGTTTGTTTGAGGTGCTCATATATAATGGTGATGAGGGCTATTGAAGGGCTTGGATAAAAGAAAGTTTGTGTAAGGCATGCATTTCAATACCTTAAGGTAGTGTATTTTCTTTGGGCTGAAGATCTGTGATCAGTTTATCTTCCATTGAAAGCAAAATACCTCATAGGTATATGCTATCTTATGGCGGATTTTTTCAATCTTATGCCATGTCGATGGATAACTTCAGTGTTACAAAAACCATAGGCCCAAATATGTTTATTCCTGCCCCTTCCTCCCACCTTGGATAGATGCATACCCATTTTTATTAGAAACTTCTTCTCCTATAGTGCAGCTGATTGCATTTAAGTGGATAAACAATGTTTTATCTGCCAGAAATAACCTGTGGGCTCTCTTGAACAGTCCTTTTATCTTGTGCTCTGAAAAAACGGATATTTCCATTGTTAGATCAAGTTCAGATCTGACAACTCGAGTTGCCACCAGTTTCTACAAATGCTGCCAGACACCAGATCTAGAACATCGTGTGACTGAACCTTGGCTCCACCAGCAACAAAAATGCTTGTTCCTGTCACTGGACCAGCTTCTAGTGTTTTTATGTAGACCAATTTCTGATGTTGTAGGCCAACCCAAACAGTAAACGAAAACTCAATTCCTAGCCTGTTTGGGTAAAAACTAGACTGAAAGCAACTCTGTTTTATCATCTTTTGGCCTACAGCCATGTTCTTGCTCTGAACTGTCGTCACTGGTGACAGGCAGATTTACTAGTTGGTTCCAACCCCATTTGACGAAATTAGTAACCTTTTCACCGAGTTGTTTTGACTGTGGATTTACACAAATATAGAATAACAGAATGGTTTCTGTCGAAAGGGGCCTTAAAGCTCATCCAGTTCCAACCCCTGCACTGACAGGGACACCTTCCACTAGGGCAGGTTGCTCCAAGCCCCGTCCAACCTAGCCTTGAGCACTGCCAGGGATGGGGCAGCCACAGCTTCTCTGGGCACCCTGTGCCAGTGCCTCAGCACCCTCACAGGGAAGAACTTCTGCCTAAGAGCTCATCTCAATCTCCCCTCTGGCCATTCCCCTTGTCCTGTCCCTACAGGCCCTTGTTAAAAGTCCCCCTCCAGATTTCTTGTAGGCCCTTTTAGGTACAGGAAGGCTGCTATAACGTCTCCCCAGAGCCTTCTCTTCTCCAGACTGAATAACTTCAACTCCCTTTATGCTGCTGTTCAGGTGCAATCCCTCTCCAGTCTCTGGGCATCTTCTGCTGGCACTGGCATTAGACTAGTAGAAGTGGGATGGATTGAGGTACCCCTCCCCTGGCAACTTTAATTTAAAGCCCTTTTCACCAGCTTGGCCTATGACCAAAGACGTTCTTCCTCCTCTCTGACAGATGAACTCCATCAATCCCCAGTAGACCATATTTCTCAGAGCAAGTCCCATGCTCTAAATAACTGAAGCCCTGGCTGTGGCACCGGTCAGGCTTAGGGGAAAAGAAATAAATGTTCATTAATATAACTATAATGATGTCCTCATTTACATCAAGTAATCAAGACTGGCTCTAATGGATTTCTTCATTGTTTGTTGGGGGTTTTTTGTTGTTTTAAACCCTCTTGTTTTCCATGAAATCATTGTGATTATTTTTAAAACAATGCAATTAGGCCTTTAGAGATGGTATTTGAATATTTATTTTGTTGATCTGAATTATTGAAAGCATCCTTTCTCTGACACATGATTTTTAATTGTCTTCCATGGTTGTGTATCTTTACTAAGTGCTCTTAGCTGAGTTGTGCAATTATCCCATACAATAGTTGCAATGAAGTTTTGGTTGCTAGTGGTGCCTTGTTAAAACTGTTTGGCCGACTGTTACATTGCATCTGCAGGCTGCTTTGTCTTAAGATCCAGAAAAAATAGTTCATGCCAGGCTAAAATGTACGGAGATAAACTGTTAAACTGAGCCAACAGGTTTATTTTTGGACCAAAGGCTAGATTGCTCCACCAAATGCATGGTTAGTTGGGGTGGGCTATCAGTAGTAGCTTTGGAGAAGGATGCAACGGAGGTGAGATGTTTCACTCCAGCCTACGTTTTGACCTGGAGCTGGTATGCTTAGCTGTCTAATTGCAGTGAAGTTGGGCTGGTCTGATCAAAAAGTTCCTTTGTGGTGAGCCCGCAGAGAAGCTCTGATCTGATTGTATTGAAGTTTGGATGTTGTGAGATCAGGGGATGGACATCTCTCAAAATAATCATTGTTTTAGCAGCGTGGTAAATTTCTTCTCAGAAATGGGTAAAAACTAGATAACTTTATTGAAAGAACTTGGCCTAACCAATAAAGCATGAGGTTTCCCCCAAGTGTCCCATCACTTCATTTCCTATTTATAATCGTGCACCCATCGTCAAGCATTCAGGGCCCTCAGTCCTACCCCAGCTGAAGTGGCTCCTTGTGTGACCTCATGCCTTCACCTCACTTCCTTGAGTGACCTCTTTCTGTGGGTTTTCAACAGAGGTGAAAAGGAACATGCTCAGTAACTTTTCTTCCCAGCCTCATCAGTACTTGCCCTGTTGCCTGTGGTGGATGTGAATCAAATTTCATAAACTTTGTGTTGGAAGGGACCTCAAAGCTCATCCAGCTCCAACCCTCTGCCATGGACAGGGACACCTTCCACTAGAGCAGGTTGCTCCAAGCCCCTGTGTCCAACCTGGCCTTGAACACTGCCAGGGATGGGGCAGCCACAGCTTCTCTGGGCACCTTGTGCCAGAGCCTCAGCACCCTCACAGGGAAGAACTTCTGCCTAAGAGCTCATCTCAATCTCCCCTCTGTCAGGTTAAAGCCATTCCCCTTGTCCTGTCCCTACAGGCCCTTGTAAAAAGTCCCTCTCCAGATTCCTTGTCCCTTTTATGTACAGGAAGGCTGCTATAAGACAGGCTTAAGGTGTCACTCTGCAAGCTTCCACATGAAATGCCTAAACCCTGCCCATGAAATACATTAAGGTAATATTATTTACATTTTTTTCTTGTCTTGATTTGTTTTTCTTCAGATTTGAAGAGGGTATATTGAGTTGTTGTAAGAATGATTTAGGTTTAATGGCCTTCCTGATTTGCCTGCAGTATACTTTGATTCTGCATCATTCAGTTATTTAAGTCTTCCAATGTGGAATCAAGCACTGTCCATGGAGATGCATGGAAGTACACACATACACACTTCTGGAAACATGAGGTGCAATATGCAATTTCCCAGTGACAAAACTGGAAAGTTTCTGTAAATCTTGTTCTATGGAAATAAAAACTCACACGATTAAGTGGTTTGTACATTTTTACTATTAGCTGTAGCTTAGCCATGTGATTCTGTTTTACACTAACTACCATCAAGAAGCACACCCGTTGTTGCACAGTTCTCATATAAAAGATACTCATGTAAGGAAATTGCATATATATAATTAATATATAAATTACATATACATAATTCATATATAAATTACATATATATAATTCATCCTGGAAGGGTCCTATGGGGTCAGTTTGTCCATCCTCCTGCTGACTGCAGGGCTAACGTCAGAGTCCCAGGGTCCCATGCTGCTGGCTTTCAAAAGTCTCCAAAAATGCACATTCCACAACTGATCCAGGGCTTAAACACTTTCTCTGTAAACAGTTTTCCTTTTGGTTGGAACATGGACAGTGCATATAAACTGGTCATGAATAAATTTAGATAGCAAATCACATTCCTTCAATGATGTTCTGGAGCAGTGCTCTGGTAGGATTTGTGGGAGGAGGAAGTGTCCCCTTGATCCCAAGACGCATATTCGTCTGATTGTAAAAGTGATGATATAACTGTCTCTGATCGCAAAGGACTTTACTTAGTGATCCATTTCAGATTTGTAACCGTGATGCTTTTACCAGTGATGGGTGTTGAATTTGCTGCTTGTGCTTGAAATGGTCACCTTTCTGCTACTTCCCTGTACTTATGTGGAATTATAAACGTCATACATTTCTTACTGTGCCCTGCTCTGGGTATATTTCTGTAGGGAATAAGAGCAATCATTCTCCTTGAATTAATGAAGCTAAGTCTCTCCTGAAGAAATTCAAGAGCAGAATGGGCACAGTAATAGAGCTTATTATCTAAATTACTGAGGAGCAATATCATACTCGTCCCTTCTCTGGGTGGAGAGGACAGTTCACACTCCAGGTCTGTAAGTGCAGTAGCTTTTTCAGGCAATTAATTCTCAGGCACACGTCTATAATGAAGTCAGTATTTTATCTCAGTCATTGTTTTTTTTCCTGTTGTTTTTCAAATGACCTTTCTTTTCTGCTGCCTTGCACCACTGTGTGAATGAGAAAGTTGCTACTGAAGTCCACCTGTGTTTTTAGTCTTCTGGTACCTAAAAGGGGCTTACAAGAAATCTGGAGAAGGACTTTTGACAAGGGCCTGTAGGGACAGGACAAGGGAGAATGGCTTTAATCTGACAGAGGGGAGATTTAGATAAGATAAGCAGTTCTTCCCTCTGAGGGTGGTGAGGCACTGGCACAGGGTGCCCAGAGAAGCTGTGGTTGCCCCATCCCTGGCAGTGTTCAAGGCCATTTATGTATACATAGTATAAAATTACCTTTTATTCCAAGGCCCATTTTCTAAAAGAATGTACTAAATTACAGCTTTAGGTACCAAGTAATATGTAGTGATTTAGTGGCCGTATAGAAACTCTTAATTCTAGTATGAAGCAGAAATTTCTATTCTCTCCATTATGATCAAATGTGCATTATATTTTAAATAGAGTTGTTAGAGGGAAAGGGTTATTTGCTAGTGTTGTAGGAAATGTAAAATTGCATCTAATGAGCTTGTTTGCAATTTTTAGTAATGTATATTGCCATTAGAATCAATGATTTTAAATATTAAACATAATAATTGCACTTTGTACTGCATTTCATTTAAACTTCCTGTGATGCAATAATTTTCCTTACAGAGTATCAAATTGCCATCAGTTCACTTTCCAAATAGGTTATTGAGTTCTAGGAGATGTATATATGCTTGAATAAAGTTATGAGCTGTTTCTAGTATCATTGTCCTAAATGTGGGCTTGTTCACCCAGGGTGCAATGAGCCAATCTCACACACAAAATCAAGATACCAATTCATATTTGTGCAGAGATGGGTGTTAGGTGGTAATTCCACAAAGCTAACACACCTTCTGTTTCCCAGCTATCCACTTTTAGACATTTCAAACCGTGAAAATCAGTGTTTTCTCTATTTATAACAGTCTTTATCTACAATCATTGTCTTTTGCATTTTCTCATCTTCCTTTTAAGATACAGTATTTATTTCACTACGTGTGTTCTGTGAGTAAGGGTCTCAGTGGGTAAGGTTCTATTCTCTCAGGGGGTGTGATTTTCAGTGTTATGAACCAAGTTCCTTTAGGGACCTTTTACCTTCTTTTGCTGAACTTTTCAAAGTGACTTTGGTATTTTTGACCCTGGATTTCTTTCTGAGCTTCCTGAATTTAGTTTACTCTTGTTCTGATCCAGATAGTTCATTAGTCCTCTACATGCCCTCAAGGTCTGTAAGCATAGCAAGGAAACAGTGCTTTTCCAAACTCAAGATTTTAAAGCTTTCATACATAGTCCTTTACAGAATTTTAACTTTTTCATTGCTGGATAACAGGATGGATATACTGCTACAAAATATTCCTCAGAAATCAGTTTTAAAATTGATTTGTAGTCAGTATGCTTTTTACTGCATCTTTAAAAGAGTATTTGAGAATACACTTCACCAGAACAGCTGTTTTGATTGGCTGTGTCCGAAGTTGGCAAGCAAGGCAGATGAAATGCCTTGAAAATTAGAAGATAATCTCAAACTCTCTAACCAAGTTATTCAAGCTCTGGAGCTTCAGCTGTTCTCAAGGAATTTAAACATTTGTAGTAGGTGCTAATACTTTGGGAAATGAAGTCACTTAAGGGTTTCAGAGCCTTAGGTAGATACTTCCTGAAAATATTCTTGTCTTTATAGGCTCTTATAAAGTCCTTCCACAAAAGTATCTCAATGCTTTCCAGCAGCACATATTAAATGATATCACTAACATTCCTTCAAGTTGCAGTGATAGTTACACCAGAAGTATCATGACCTCTATTCTACTGGATGTAGTGCAAAGCCAATAATGCATTAACATCGTAGTAGTGGACAAATTTGGGCCAGGAATTAAGGAGGAGGGGTTGTATGGATTTTAAAGTAGCTGCATACCTGCAAAAGTATCTTCAAGTGAAGAAGTGTCTTGTTCATGAGGAGAGTTTCGTGATAGGTAGGTCTGACCTGGTAGGGTAGGAAAATGTATTCTTTTTTCTGAATCTTTGACTTTGGAAATATGCTAAAGAAAATAAAGGGAAGATTATTTAAAAGATCAATTGGTTACTTTACTATGGAAAATACTTTTGAATTTTTTTTATTTTGCTCTTGTTTTTTTCTGTTTGAGGAAATCTTTTTCTCAGTCACTGATAATGTAATATATCTTGAAATGGGGTTTTCTTCAACCTATATAAAATGGGTCTTTTCCAGCTCAGCCATCAGTCTTTCTATACGTAATAGAAAAGTAAATTTATGTCTCCTCAAAAGAGCCAAGCATTAGTTGAGAGAGGGTTAATTATTAGCTGTGGGTATGTTACTGTTTTAACTTGCAGGCTTTGTCAGCAGGAGGGGCTGGAGATTGTAAGTTGTAAATATCCCATGTCAAGGGGTATTGGCTGAATGATGTTTCAGTTAACTCCTGTCTCTAATCCCCATTTCTCTTTAGTGACAGCCATAACTTTGTGCTTCAGATGTTACAAAGGCATAAAAGGCATGGTAACAATTGCCTGTCATTGTCTTGTCAGTCCCAGTGTCCGTACTGTACACTTAGCCCCAAGGATTTAAGAAGAAACTAGGTGCTAAAGGGAACTTCAATAGCTTTTAGACTCAATTCAGTAGAAATAGAAGTATTTGACATTTGAAGGTGGTTTTTTTTTTCTTTCCTGCTAATCACTTATTATTTAATGGCTAAAACTGCTCAGAATTTCTATTTTGACTTTTCATGAGAAATTTATCCTGGTTCCAACCAACTCTACTATTTGCCTTCTAAAATCATAAGAACAGGCTGTTACAATGGCTGAAAGAAGGGAATCTGCTTACAGGATGAAAGAGCAAGTTTAAGGAACAATCCTGGGAATATACAGTGATAAAGGCCTTGTGTTTGGGAGTACAACAGCCCAATACCCACTCCTTGTGGCAACAATACAAAGGGGAACATAATTTCTTAAAACCTGTGTGAAGGCAATTGGGTAAAAGTGCCAACAGAAGGAGCATATGTAAAGAACACACAACACAGATGGGTAGGGAAGCCTTTATCCCTTTTTCATAGTTTCATTCCTGAGTCAATCAAATGCCCCTTTACCAAGAAGGGCATGTCTTTAAGATTGCAGCAGGTTACGGCTGTTGCCTTTCCAGTAGTAGACAGGTACAGTGACAAATGTTACACCAAAGACTGGTTCCATATGGCTTTGTGGCTTGTTATTAGACAGATACAGCATCAAAAAACATGCAGGGTTTTTAAAGTCTTTGGAGCATTCACAGTGTCACTCCTGCTTGGAAGCCCTGAAGTCTAGGAGCGGTTGTGCTAGTACTGGCACCTTTCTCAGTCTCTTTCTGTGTACATCTGCTACTTAAAACTTGGTGCAATACAGATGCCAACTTGGTTGAAATTGTCTATTTCTTTGAAAAGTTATTGAGCGGGTGATCATACATCACCTGTATATGAGCAGTTGTATTATAAAAGGAAAAGGATAGTATCTTTAATAGACCATTTGGAGAAAAGGCAGAAAGTTTGAGAACTACTTAGTCTTTTTTAAGGTTAATAGCACACCTTTTTTTTTCTCTGTTCAGCTCTTTTGGGTGTTCCATTAAAATATGCTGCGTCTCACTATGAGTTTTGTGTTTTGTAGCCTAAAGCCTCAAGTCTGCAGGAGCAGTTACTGCACTCAGATTGGTGTAGGAATAAATAACATAAAACCATTTTTCCAGGAAAAAAAAAAAGTCCTTTCATCTGCTTACAGAGGCCTTCTTGCCGTCTAACTGCTCTGCTAACTAGTACGTGAGGCATCCCCTGTGCGGCTAGGAAGAGCTACACCCCTTCAACAGGTCGATTTTTTTGCTCTACCTCTCCAAGCTGTCATTACACTTGGTTACCTTCTTTGATTTTTCTTATGCTGATTCTTCTACACAAAATCTGTATAATTTTTGATGATTAAAGCTCATTTCTAAACATAATGACAGTTTCTGTCAACGCTGCCCTTCAGATTCCTTGACTATGCATTAGTAAGTTAAGAGCATGTTTAAAATTAGACACACTCTCTGCTCACACGTAGCTGATTATCTTTGCCTTGCATTCATCCTCCTTGATGACTCTAGTAGTAACTTAATGCTTTAGTCCATAGTGACTTCTACAGATCTTGTAAGATTTCTTCTATAATAACTTTTTCAAGGTATATCATGCCCTAAAGTATGAACAATATTATATATGTATTCTTATTCTTCTTGGAGAAAGGCTAGGTTGGATGGAGCTTGGAACAACCTGCTCTAGTGGAAGGTGCCTCTGCCCAGGGATTGAACTGGGTGACCTCTAAGGTCCCTTCCAGCCCAAACCACTCTGGGATTCTGTGAAAGTCTTTGTTGACTTTTAGGTGAAATTTGCATCACTAAGTGGAAAAAGTCAACCTTGAGAGTGGACCAGAGAGTGCTGCTACCGCTGTCCTTCACAGACATGCCCTGCCTTTCACTCACATTAGGTTAGGTTAGGTTTCATCAAGAGAGTGATTTCTGCTCACTGACGGGAATACCCTTATGTTAATGCATATGTTCTTAGTCCATATGACAGACTCTCTGATAGTAAGAGAGGCTTGTTCTTGTGATGCTGGAATGGAAAGCCAGATGGATCAAAGGGATGTTCTTCCCAAAAGTTGACTGTTCATAAGGATTGTGCTCTCCATCACGCAGCTATTGCATAGCCTCTTTAAAATTGTTTGTATATTGTAGCTTGGAAGGTTGCTGTTGTGCTGTATGTTTGTTCACTTACACTGGTAATTTAGAGTATATATTCGTTCCTCTAGATGGAGAAACAGGCTGTTTGTTACTATATTCAGAACACATGGTTATTCTTTTCCATCTCCAGTATTATTTGAAGGCCTGATTTGTGTAGTTACATCTTTTATACCCTACCTTAAATAGTTAGGAGAGATTCACTCAATTCCAGCGCATATCCTTTAGTATGCTGTTGTGGTTGTAGGCTTAATTAGTAAGGCTCAAATGCTTTGCCTACATAAAGGATAATAGGGATGTTACTGACAAAAGGAGCCATTGCTAAATGTCCTTGACAAATGTGACAGTTTTGTTTCTAAAGCATTTCTGCTGTTATAATGGTTTCTACTTCTCCTATCCTCTTGCGTTATCATGGACAATTGAAAAGAAAAGGAAGCAATGACAAACAAGAATCAGTCCAGCCCCAGCTATGTCTCAGTTTGAACCTGACCCTTTTTGGCTTATTTCACAAAATTATGTCCAATTTCTGGCTTTGTCAGCACTAGCAGCAAAAGTCAAAGAGCCGGGGTCAGGCACATTACAGCTTCCATGCAAGGATGCTGGGGTGGGCTCTCATACAACATCTGAGTTTTTCTGTAGTCAGAGAAAGATTCTTTATGTTCCCTGGTGGCAGAGTTAGGCCAGCTCTGAGCATGGCAAAATTAGCCAGATTCCAAGGTTTGCTTTCTTCTTCCTGAAACAAGCTATCATTTTCATTATACAAAGCTATTAGCCATTTAACTGAAGTCTCAAATACGTCAAAGAACCATAACACTATCTAAAGTGACTGCAGGATCGATAAATTCTTCACATAATTGTTCCCCTATTACACTGCTTATAAAATGTTAATAGCACAGTTGAAAAATATTCAGTGAACAAGGCAGGGTTGGGGGCTTTTCTGCAGACACATGAGAAGGGGGTTTCTGCAGTTTGCTGATACACTGCAATGTGCTGAAGCTGTCAAATCAAAATATTGCAAGTTCCTTCAGGATGTGTGCACACAACATATTGCAATACAGACAGAGAGGTCTGTGCCCCCCCCCAGGCGTACTACCAGATGGGGTAGTACATTCTTCAGAAGCATGCTGCTTATCCAGGGTAAATGGTCAAATCCCTTGCTTCCAGCTATCCGAGCAATGCTCTACCTGTCAGGGTAATAAGCCCATTTTTAAGGAAACCCATGTGAGTCTCGACTGAAATGACAACTTCTAAATTGTCATTTGCAAAATAGGAGCTTGAAATCAAAATACTGTCTGGAGAGGAGAAATATGAAACTGATTAGGAATAAGAGCTGTAATCACAATATGGTCAGTGTGGTTTAGGCTTAAACAGCATGAATCAAGCTGTAATTATGTTTCATGATTATTGAATAGATATGTGATGCCCTACATTAGGAATTTAAAAATAATGTTCATGCAAGGGACATGTTGCCAAGTTCATGCCAATGAAATTCAATTGCCAATGTATAAAATGTTACGATACTGCTGCGTACTGCAGGATAAGAATATTGATTTTAGATTTTTTTTAGTGTATTTATTATTTTAAATCAGTAAGTAAGACGTTTTGTTATCTTCAAGCCCAAGAGAAGGAAATGGACTATTTCACAACAGCCTGAACTGATCCTACAAATGTTTATACTTATTCTTGGCTTTACAACATTGTGCAGCTGTGTTAAGCAGAAGGTTTCAAGGTCAGACCCTAATTTAAGAAGACATAATGATAGTGCTAATAAACAGCACAAAGACGGGGGATACAGCACAATGTTTAACCAAACTATGTATGGGAGAGCATCAAAAGCAACCTGTGGTTTCATGTTCAAGATCCTGTTTTCCTGTTTTTAATTACCATGTTAAATTTAAGCCCCCTTCAACATGGGACACACTGAAGGAGCCTGTGCATATTGAGGTCAGTGGAAACTAACGAAGCAAATCACCTTGTAAATCTGTCCTTTATGCATTTTTTAACTACTATTTCCCTCTCACCTTAAGAATAGTTCAGATCTGCTTTTTTTATTACTTACCACTTTATTATTTTTGAAGGCATTCTGGGTCCTAAACATTTAGCTATTCCACTAATTAATCTTGTTTTACCATTCCTTAACTGAATTGTTCACTAGTTCTCCTGCGCTCCTAGTATGTTTCCAGAAGCTTTCAATATCCCACTCTGGTCATGAACCCTCACTGACAGTAGAGTTATGATTCCTTCATTTCCTCTTTTCCAGCCCTAGAGGGAACAGGATGTTGTAATGAGCGTAGATATTTCAGAAGAGCATAGAATTCTCTTGTTTTCTCAGAGATTATAGTAAGAAGGAGCATGAGCTATTGAGTGCATCATCAATTACTATCTCGGAGACTAAAGAAGTTGAACGAAATGTGGATAAAATAGAAGTTACTAGGGATTGTTAACTCCTGGGACTGGATTTGAGACAGTGATAGTTTACAGAACTGCAGGTTTGAGGTACAATTGCTTGTTGTCTAATGTGACCCATGTGAAAATGGTCTCTGTTAGCTGAAGATCTATAAACTGAGTTTCTGTAATGTTAATTGTTTTAGCTTAATGAAGGGCATTCACACCAAAGCTTTGTTGTTGGCTGTTAGACTACTACTTGTCCATAAAAGTAACCAGAAAGATTCTTGTTCCTCCTTGTTCTTGTGTGGAGTCACTAGGAAAAAAGTGGATCCTTCCATTGCATGTTTGAGAGGGTCATGTACAAAGTTTGCCACATCTTTTCTCAGATTCCTCCCAAATTTCAGATAGTTGGCAAGAATAAGTGGGGTCTATTGTTTCATTTTAGATTTTTCACACAGTATAGAGTTAAGACGAGAGCAAAAGAATCTCATATTTAAATGCAATTTAAATCAGACTTGTTGTGCACATCAGGTTTTTTTAGGCTTGTTTATGGATCCAGAACATTATGGTGTATTCTGTGAGTTTGTCTACTGTCATTTGATTTGAAACATAATACTTACGGACTCGGAATTCTGATTCATTTACATTGATTTATATTGACATTAACCTGTTTGAAAGAGGAGAAAACCTACTGAAGTCATAACTTTGGTGAAAGGTGGCAGAAGTATCCTGAGTTGTTTAACAAGTAAATATGAACACTTATCTCCAGAATATCATTTATGTCTGGAGGAAAAGAATTAGCCTTAATGTTGTTTTTAATCCACTGACCTTTAGTGGGAGTGATCCAATTCTCATACAGTTTACAGAACACTTTAAAAACCTAACATAAAAATTTGAATGAAGGACATGCAGGTCTGGTTGAAATCAGTGGAACATCTGCCCCAAGGTAAAATACCACAGCTTGAAGTCACTGGAGTGAATCCCAATATGTTTGTCAGCTGTGCTTGGGGAATGAGCAGTGGAAGAAGTTCAGACAGCTGCAGCAGTGGCAAAGTGAGTGAGACTGTAGGGGTGAATCACCACATTAATCCTTCTTCAGGAGCCAGGAGGGAAGGTCTGTGGAGAGCTTATTTAACGATGTGAAGCTGCCATCCCTTGGCATCCCATTTTTTGCTATGAGGGTGCTGAGGTGCTGGCACAGGGTGCCCAGAGAAGCTGTGGCTGCCCCATCCCTGGCAGTGCTCAAGGCCAGGTTGGACGGGGCTTGGAGCAACCTGCTCTAGTAGAAGGCGTTGGAATTAAGATGAGCTTTAATGTCCTTTCCAACCCAAAACAGTCGGGATTCTATGATCCCTCTTATGATTTGCTGGGACAGCTGTGCTGGAAAATGTAAGACACATAAATCAAACAGAGGGTTCTGATTGCTCACGTGAATAAATGTTGCAGGGTTGGATTGGTGCAATGTGGTGCATACCTACAGGCAGTTATCTCTGAGGCACTGATTCTCGTAGCAAGCATCTGAAATGCAGTCACCCCTGCTGCAAGATTTTTGAATCAAATGGCAAAAGATAGTAAAGTTACCAGAAGCTGTGTGAGAGAGAGAGAGTAGTTAATTCCTTCAAATTGGCCTGTTTTGTTCACCTCTACACTTTGGAGGTTGTTTTGAAGGGCTTATGAGACACTTGACAGCAGTTCAAAGATGTGGATCTATATCTTTTCTTTGCTGTTATTTGGGTACAGCCAATATATTTCATATGGGGGTTTGCAGAAGCAAAGCAGGTAGGTTGTATCAAGTGGGTCTGCTGTGCTGAAAATAGGTCAGATTTGAAGAAGATATCACTAGCTGCTGTCATACTTACTGAGAAAGAGTTATTCTGCTAATATGCCTTCAGAAATTTATATACAGAGAAACATTAATACTTTCAACTGTGAATAAATATAGCCTTTGGTCTTCTTTATTCTGTTTAATCCAGTATTACCTGAACAATGGCTTCCAATTGAACTGACTGTTCTTCAGTCCCCGTAATGTTCCCCCTAAGGGAAGGTGTTTTAGTGTGCTCGCCTTTCTTACCACTTCATTTTATTCTGAAGAATAAGGAGACTCAGTTCTCAATTTAATGTAAAAAAATATTAAATAGTCGCTGTCAGAAAGAGATACATCTTTTTTTTTTCAAACCTATATAAATATATAATATTCACCCTGTTCTTTAAGATTTGCTGCCAACAAATATAACATTTCTTTTAAAAACCATACATTTCCTTAAAATAATTTTATTAAATTGTACATTATAAATTACAAAATGAGGCAGGAGGCTGTGTTTTTCAGTCCTCTTGTGCCTTTGAGCCATATAAAAGTGGTTTATCAGGCTGCAGAGATGTTTAATGTCAAGATTATTTACATTGCTAAATATAGCTGGAGTGCTTAGAAGTCCTCAAAGCATGAAAATCTTGGTCAATGCTTGTCAATCAAAGTCATTCATTATTTCATGCAGTTCTAGCTCAACAGTGTGAGGCACAAGCTCTTATGTTTCATTGATGTAAAAAAGGAGTAAAATAACAACTCGATATAAATGAGTTAATGTATGGGAATTTAAAATAGAAGATTAAAACAAAGGAACAATAGTTCACACTGAAACGGTGAATACACATTGGCCCACGTTTATCAGTTTTTGCATAAGCATTGTTTGGAAGACTCTATTAAGTTTTTCTTCTCCAAAGTACCAGTCACCAAGTACAGGAAGAATAAGCTTTGTCCTTCATGGAAAAAGGTACTAAAGCACTAAAGCCAGTTCATCTTGGTCCTGTACAGTTAAAAATGTGACTTTTTTTCACTGACTGACAAGAATAGATGGCAATTTTATTAGTGCTTCTTTTAATTACCAACCCTAAAGGGGCTTGAATTATTGGACTACAACCGTGTGGTATTTTTAGATGTGGATGAGTTATTTTTAGGAGTTATAATAGCTCCTTCTGCTCTGCAAAATTAATTTCAAAGCACTTTTACAGAACGTCTATTAGAAATCATCCTAACAAATTAGTTTCAAGCTCCTAGAGCTGAAGCAGCTTTTCTGTTTTCTCATAGCCAACAAATTTCATGACACAGTGTATTTATTAAGGCTGTAAAAAACAGCAAGTTGGGCAGCACAGTGCCTACCTGCCGGAAGTCTAGCTCCTAGCTGGAGACCAGTGCATAGAGGTAACTTCATGGGGTGTCATTACTCTGTTTTAGAGGGTAAGTTCTTATAATATTAAGATATTATAATATCCCAAGAACTCAGCGCTCTGTTTGAACCCCCCACAAAAAACCCAAACCAAATAAAAGAAAACCTTAACCAGACAAAAAAGAACCTGAACATTTTTGCTTCCCATTTACATGGTGGCCTTTTAGAGCACTGGCATAGACAACACCAAGACTTTCCTCCTCGTCGTCTTGAGAGAAAGGGTTTTTACATCAAGTTGCCAGGAGATTGCCTTGACTTCCACTTCCCAGGCTAACTAATGTGGCAGGGTTGGAAGGCCTCCAACCTAAAGAAACATCAGATTTGTGAGGCCACATGGAAAGAAAGCAAGAGGAAATCCTAGTGGTTAGTGTTGAAAGAAGGATTTCTGGATGCCAAGTCTCAGCTTCATACAGGAACATATGCATTTAACCACCTCTTTAGGAAAATGTTAACCTTTTGCAACAAGGCTGGACAAAACTGTACTTTTGCAGCTGTGTCAACCAAGAGATAGTTCTGCACTTCATTTTTTAACCTGTAATCCAAGTTGCCAGTCAAAATATCCTGTCTAGTTTCAGAGATACTTAAAAGCAGGAATTTGAGGACCTGTGTCTGAACTGGCTCCTCTGGGGAATGAAGTCATCCACCACAGATGAAGAGTCATGTTTGCCTGGCTTAGAAGTGGGATGGAAAGGGAACAGAGAAATCTTGACTGTGGCCTTCCATCCAAGTCACCTGCCTGGCAGGGAACTGATCTTAAACCTCACGCCACTGTCTAGGCCATGAGGGAAGATTAGGCTTCCAGGTTTGGAAACACGGGGTCAAAGGGATTAGTGTTGAGTTAATAAAACTTGAATTCAGTGTGTGAATTCTCTTGGGGTGCCTGATCCTGCAGAATACTGCAGCTTCCCTTAAATAGTGTGTACTAAAGGTCATCTTGATTTGGAGAATCAACATGAAAACCTGCCTTCTGTCCAACCTTTATTCATCTGGAAGAACTAATATTGCAAAGCAGGGTTACAGGAAAGGTGAGGGAATGGGACAACACCAAGGCATTTGAACTAAAATTGATTTTTGAGTCAAACTCTATGCCCCTGAGCACAGCAAGTATACCTCAGTGGGTGCCTATTCTCTTGATAGACAGTGTAGTCAGAGCCCATTCAATTCAGATAGCTCTTGTGCAAGGAGGATTGATGTTTACTTACACAGCTGAATTTCATACTATCATTCATCACAGCACTCTAAAGAAGATACTTATTCTCAAAGGATTGGTTAGATTTTTCTCAGCTCTTCCTCCAAGAAAAAGAAGAAACAGTTTTCAGTGTATGTGTTTTAAGAGTATGGTTGCTTGCATTTAGACTGATAGAAAAGACAAATGATGCTGTATATTCCCATGTTTCAGGAAGAATTTTTGTCCTATGAAAATAATAGTTGAAATTGCCTCTGCACTGTTAGCTTCTGGAAAATGGCTGATCAAAGCTGTGGGGTGCCTCTTTGTGCTTTCTTTCCTTCACAAATGGCACTTTTCAGTCTAAAGATGGGAAATGATTGCCCTGAAGTGGTCAGCCAGTTGGACTAGATGATTGTTGTGTTAAAAGAAAAGCTGCTGCCCAAGCATTCCCTCCCTGCTCAAGGACTCATACACACACCACCTGAGACTTTAACTGCAAGGACCAGAGTCCCTTCACAATGGGCAGCTCCTGTGGGTTGAGTGGTACAGCAAAAGGGGCAACTTGAGCTGGGTGCCTTCAGAGATGGACCCCAAACAAAGAAATCCCTGGGCAGTTATATCCTTATTATTTATGCACCTACTTTTCATGTGCCTTTTTAGTTCAGTGGTGATTTTTGGTCTGGGATCTTCTAACACCTTGTTGGATTCTGTCTGTCTGTAAAGCTAAACAAGCAGCATACTAAACCAGACAGTATTGTAACTCTACGTGTCTCATTCTAGTTAAAACTTAGTTATTTAAGCTAAACAACTAATCTCTTTCAATACTTGTAGGTCCCTTCTAACTGAACCACTCTATTCTATTCTAACTAAAACCCCATGTTTTTGGGATGGAGATGGAAGCCCACGTAAACAGCAGAAATGAGGTAGTCTTGTTCATGTTGAAAAAGTAAAACGAAGTATGCTTATCCTTAATATCCATTGAAGAATTAATATTACCTGCAGCCTTCCACTGAAGCTAATAGAAGCAATGATCTTAAAGGTCTTGTCCATCCTAAATGATTCTATGCCCCCTAAATAATTCTAAGTGACAGTATCTAGTGACCCTCAGAGTCTGGAGAACACCTAGGTCCTGCCTTTAAAGAAGTACTCCAGTGCTAATGAGCACACTGTAATGGTCTGTGGAGGCATTTTAACATGGTGCAGTAGGTGTAAAAAGTCAGTCAGGGTTGCCCAGTGGTAGCCAGCTAAATCGAGGTAGTATTACAGTGAGCAAGGGGAGGAAAACGGTGTAAGCCAGATGATTTGTGTTAATTAACTCTGGCTATTTTCATTGAACGCATTCACTGTATGTGGCAGTAAGATTCTATATGAAGATAATCAACATTGCAGCCCAGCTACTGAATTTTCACTAGAGTAGTACACTGCGAATTGTTACTAAATTAGTTGTACTTATATCTGGTGTGTCTCATAATTGGAACACTCTGCTGTGTCTCCCACTGGCTTTTCCATTGGAAAGGGCTTCCTCAAGTGCTCTTTCCAACTATGTGGCTTTCCACCCCCTCTGTACTATAGATAACTTTGCACCTTTAAAAAAATTAGGTTGGTGGTAAGTGATACCTACTTGACAGCTACAGGGAATTCTTTTTTGGCCTGGATAAAAAGTTCTCAGGCTTGAAATGGAACATTTTCCTCTTAGATTGATTGTGGCACATAGCACCTTTCCTTGCTCAGACTGTTTAACCCAGGAAAAATAAACCCAGCATGTTGGTAGATGGAAATGTTGCCTAGCCTGTTCTTGCTAGGGTATTGGCCTACACTATGTATCTCTTTAAGCTAGCTAATTAACATCCAAGCACTTTGCAGTGTATATAAATTGATCCATGAATATGAGCAATGGGTAAATACTATGACCTGGAAATTTCCAAACTGCAAAGTTCCCTGGGTCTTCACTTGAGTGTATGGTGACATTTCAGCTTCTCATTGTACATGCAGTGATTACTGAAGAAAGAGAATTTGAGAGAATATTACACTTCCTTTGTAAAGATGATGCGAAAGTACATCAACTCTTTTTGTTGCCACAATAATTGTAAAATCAATCACATTACATATTGTTGTTATCCTGTCAGCTTTTACATTCGTAAGACAGAGCAGCACTACAAAGTTCATACAGCAAACATTCATCAGTGCAAACATTCACCAGGATGACAGTTTATTTCCTGGAAATGAGAAGGGGAAACAACCAACCCACAAGCCCTAGAAAAGCTGGAGAAAACATTACCCAAAAGTTCCACAGCTGTTACAAAAGCTTCTTATTTCAATGCCCCTTTTTGTTTCTCTCCTCATGGCCAATCTTTCATGGTATTTTTCACTTTCCTTTTCAACCTCTGTCCTGCTGTTCCCAAGTGTCTGCTGTGCATATGTTTGGATGTGGAACTTGGGGCAGTGAAGCTTCCACCTTGCCAAGTGCCCAGAGGTGGAAGACTATGACTCCGAATACAGAACCAGCAAAAATACTTCATGGCCATAGGCCATGGATTCACATGGTTGATATTGTCAGTGGTGAGTCCAGGTAGCTGCTTATGCCCATCTTTGCCTTTGTCTTTTCTTTGTAGCCTAGTGTCAAGAGGTTTTTGGCCTCTAGGTGCAAGTACAACTGTGTTGAAGCACT
Organism: Pezoporus occidentalis; assembly: GCF_034315485.1. Classification (NCBI taxonomy): domain Eukaryota; kingdom Metazoa; phylum Chordata; class Aves; order Psittaciformes; family Psittacidae; genus Pezoporus; species Pezoporus occidentalis. The sequence goes on along the minus strand of NW_026914718.1, from coordinate 7,165,959 downwards.
GCTGACCTGAGTCACACAGCCAGTCCCTGGGCTATGTTGTGGTTCTCTCCTTAGGCACAAGAATACTCAGCATTTGGGAGGAATGTTTGGAACTGTACTGAAGCTTTTCAGTATACAGGCGGAGTGTGCTGGGACACTGAAACAGTGACAGCTCTGTGAAGCTCCTGCAGGATGGTGCACACACTCTGGTTTTCACGTTTCTCTCCATACCTAATGTGGCTGCAAGAAATCTGGAGAGGCGCTTTTTACAAGGGCATGTAAGGACAGGACAAGGGGGAATGGATCCAACCCTTGCCATGGGCAGGGACACCCTACACTAGAGCAGGTTGCCCCAAGCCCCATCCAGCGTGACCTTGAACACTGCCAGGGATGGGGCAGCCACAGCTCCTCTGGGCACCCTGTGCCAGCGCCTCAGCACCCTCACAGGGAAGAATTGCTTCCTAATTTCTAATCTAGTACCTACACAGGAGCCTCTGTTTTGAGTTTTACAGCACCATTATACCCCTTTCAGGAAAAAAAGTTTTTCACTAAAGATGATCAAGTTACACTAACTTAACATGGTGAAATAAAGACAAGGGTTGCACCCTTGTGTTTTTTTGGAAGCCAAACTCCTGGTTTTGCTGAGCAGAACCCAAACTTTCAGCCTTGAAACATAAATGTTCAGGGAAAGGAATTATCCTGACTGTAATCCATAAACCAATGAAACAACACTGACTGTGAGCCTGAATTCCAAGCAAGCTATGTTACAAGTATCACAAGTGGTTATATACCAATGTCAGCATATACCCTACACAGATTCATCAGTCCCATAAGGGCCTTTGGTAAATTAAAGTAAAATATTTTAGCTGGACTTCTTTGTGTGAAAGAACCAGTTATGAAAGAGCTCTTCCAAGGGGTGCTAGAGTTAGGGAAGAAAATGCTTTTCAGAGTGCTTTTGTAAGTAAAGAAATTGGGATTTGTGTCTGGCTTGTCATTTCATCCATTCGTTCTGGGCTTCCATATTTAGTTTTGCTGCCCCTCTTCAGATTATTCTGGGAAGAGCACAAGTATGGGTTTAGCCTCTTCTTTCTCAGCAGTGTTTGAGAGAAGCCTCTTTTGTAATTTTTTTCCCTTTTCCCATATCCCTGATGCTGACAACAGTGTCAGGCTAAATATTTACAAGGACCTTTTTCTTGGCTAGTTATCTCCTAAAACCTGAGCAGGTTTTGAGTTTAGAGTAGAGAAACCTTACAAGTTTGTTTAAATTTGCTCAAGTTTGTTGCTTTGGTGTGTTTTTCCTTCTCGACAGTTACTCAGTGTAATTGATTGTGGGGATAGCTCTCTTTCTGCTTGAGTGTTTGACTTCCTCTGCTTCTCTTCTTATGCAATTTTAGAGAAAGTGTCAAAGGCAGGAAAACACTGCAAATGGAAATTCATACAAAAGCAATGTTCACATAGCAAAGAATCCACAGGAGGTTGTATTGTTCGTTTGGTGTTGGTTGCAGTTGAGGAATACCGTGTGAAATTGAGTATTTCTGTGTACTTTCAGAGCATCAGTTATGACTAGACCTGGGTAAATTCTAAGTCAAAACAACACAATGTCCAAAATCATACTTTTCCCCCCACTTCAGTTTTCATCCAGGAATGTGAATTGTGTAGGCGATTTTTCCGACAGCAGAACTTTCATTGGCATTTTATGAGTTTTCCCAGCTTTTCTGCTTGTCAATGGCAATTTTAGAGGCAGCTTTTCAAATGAATTATCAAATATGGGGGAATGTTATCTATTTTCCCTCCTTTTTCTCTTTTTCAAATGGCTGAAGCTATCATACGTGTTCGGCTAGGTAGTCTGGTTTTACTCAGTCGCTCAGAGGATGGAGAGGCTGACTACTATGGTCTCACTGAGCCTTTTGACATCAAAAGTGTGGCAGTCATGAAGCCTGGTTTCTTCTGTGTTGGAGTCAAGGCTCTCTCTAGATTCTTTGTTGTCTAATAATAGTGGAGAGGTTATGTTGCTGTGATTTCAGTCATGTACACTGGCCATTTATTGTCAATGTGTACAAACTTCATGTTCTAGAAAACTCTTTGACACCATTTGAAATTGTCTTATTGGTCTCTAGAGACAGTTTAAATCAGCCTCATTTTCCTAAGCAGCTATGTTTAAAAGATATCATTTAGGCTAAAACTAATCATGTTTTTTTTTGCTTTATTGTTCTGGTGTCACCAACATAATAAGGACATGGAACTGTGGGATCAAGTCCAGAGGAGGCCATGAGGATGATAAGGTGGCTAGAGCACCTCCCATACCATCCAAGTGCTGTATCAGCTGAGGAAGGGGGTGGATGGACAAATAAAACAGCTTTGGACAGCTTCAGTATGTGTTTGTTCCATTTTGCATTATTGATGTTGTTGTGCAATCTTATTGACATGATGCAGAAATAGGCCTCAGGAAGGTCAAGCAAACCTAATCACCGAGATGCTGCTAGTGAAATTCCAGCTAGTCATGGTGGAGCTGAATCTGAGCATAAGGAATGAAAACAGGAAGAAAAGGGAGGGAAAAGCAGAAAGAAGATAGTATTGGTGCCAAGGCTTCAAGCTAATGCATACTTATTGTGCCTGTTTAGCAATATGTGAGGAAGGAAAAATTACGAAAACATTTATCTGCAAAAAAATCTGAAGCGGGCCTGCAGGGACGGGACAAGGGGGATGGCTTTAACCTGACAGAGGGGAGATTGAAATGAGCTCTTAGGCAGAAGTTCTTCCCTGTGAGGGTGCTGAGGCCCTGGCACAGGGTGCCCAGAGAAGCTGTGGCTGTCCCATCCCTGGCAGTGTTCAAGGCCAGGTTGGACAGGGCTTGGAGCAAGCTGCTCTGGTGGAAGGTGTCCTTGTCCATGGCAGGGGGATGGAGCTGGATGAGCTTTAAGGTCCCTTCAACACAAACCAGTCTGGGATTCTATGGTCTATTAGGCTGGTAATTAAAGTAGACAAAGAAGTGCTCTGCAGTGCAAAGCCCAAACTGCCAGGGTGTCAGTAAAGACTACTGTGTGGAGAATATTCTGAGTCATTTGCATTCCAAAAGTCCATGACTGGGACCCTATCTGAACTGTTTTATGTTACAGTTTGTGGCCTGGCAACCTCCAGCTTTCATTTTGTAATTGCTGCTTCTTACCATTTCTCTGCAAAGTCTGGTTCTCCTGATAGTGGCCAGGTTGTTAAAAATTCCTGGCATGATCAATATCTAGCTCAACACCTCATCATGTGCAGCTGGAAGTTGGCAAAGGTCTTGATTTTCCATCCTTAGCAAAAGACAAGGGAATATTTACTCCTTTCTTTGGGAATGCTTCCCTCAAAAGGAAGCTAATTAAGGGTATCAAGAATGGGCTTGCTTTGTAGGAGTATAGACCAGCCAACTTGCAGCCACCCAGAGGGAAGTGATTTTGTAGTTTAATGCAAGCTCTGTGGGTTTTAGGAGAACAACAGCTTGTTTTAATGGCATTTGTTGAAAGGGTAAATTGTATATTGATAAAAGGCATATTCAATATGTGAGCTAACAAATGCACGTGCTAGTATTACCAGAGGAGTGTGGTGAGCTCCTGAACTCTCAGGTTGATTTCTTCAGGCTACAAAAAGTGAAGATCAGGGCTATAATATGGCGGGAAGGAAGATTTTGGTACTGACTTTGCTCATTTTTCTGCTTTATAGGCCAGTGAATCAGCTGTGTAAATAATATCAATCAATTAGTTCTGTAATATTCCTGGCAAATATGTTGTCTCAAATGGAAATCAGAGGCAGAAAAGTCAGGATCCACATCTTAAACATATTTAAAAGCCTCAGTGCCTGGATATCCAAAACCTAACAGTAAAGGGTATAAGCCTTTAAATATAAAGGAAGTGGTTGAAGATTTTAACCAGAAATCTGAGTATTTGCCATTTATACCTGTTCAGAATAAAACAAAATCTGGAATGTTTTATCAATGAGTTACCTCTGATGACAGCACAAATTAAAGTTAGCAGCTTTGTCAAATGTATCATTCATAAGAATATGCTTTATAAATCCAGATTATGTATAGCACAAAATCTTTGGTTTATGTTAGCTGGCCTGTCTCTAGTAGGCTCAGCAATGATGACTTAAAAAGCATGCAGCTGCCTTAGGGATCTAGGGAAGCTTAGAGGTCCATTAGAGTAAGCATAAGTTTGTCAAACCCAAACTCAGCAAAGAGCATTAAGGTCATATGGGAATATTGCCTTTGATCTGTGCCTGTCTCTTGCCATAACTGATGGGTTGTGAGATATAGTCTTCATCTGGTTTTGGGAAGTGCGGGTGGCTGAAGGTGGTCTGAAAGCAAGCAGCCTGTGATCCACTTCTGCCTTTGCTTACTGGGCATTTCTGAAGACTAGGCAGGGACATATTCCTGCTTGAACTTCACACTGCATGAAGACTCTGAATGCATTCCTAACGGCCCTGTGGATTTCTAAAAGCTGCTCTGGAACATAACTGATTTTAGGAACTGGAAAGAATGAGATAATTGCAGACTTTCTGCCCGTGGATATTTTAATGGTAACAGATGGGTGAGAACTAGTGTTACAATGAAGTATTTTGGAATTCTGTGTTGAACTTCTCCCTGATCTCTGCAGTGAGCATTAAGTAAAGAGTAAGCGTGGAGCTCTGACATTCAGATCTGCACAAAGCAATCTGCTGGCATCATTTGGAAGAATGACCTTGTTCAAGGACCCAGAAATGTGATAATTGTGGTTTCAAAGAAAATGATTCCATCTGTATAAAACAAAGGGAAATGCGTCATTGAGTGCATCAACACTTAACAGATAGTATGCGCTAGTTGCCTCAAATGCAGACGTAGATGGTTCATTTTCAGGTACCTATTTTTAAAGATCCGAATTAAAAATCATTAGATTTTTGCCTGACATGTTGTAACTGAGGTCATGTTTTATAAAAGGCACCAGTGGTTTGGAAAGCCTTAATTCCAGAAGACCTCATTTGCTATCTTTGGATCTCATTTTCAACAAATTCAGTGATCCTACAGTTTCCCAAAAAAGCTAATTCACACTAACATCCCAAAAAGAAGTAGTCTGCCAAAAGGAAAGCTTACTTTGGGAAACACCAGTTAGAAGATGGCTAGTTGTGAAGACAGAATACAGCAGCCTTTCTTTCTCTCCCACATCTGAAATTTACTCTTGTTCAGCTGTCAATTTATTCAGTGGAGTCATCTCACTTCATCTTATCTATCTGAAACCACAGTGACTGCCTGAGCTCATCTTTGAGCTCATTTCTATCACTAGTAGGTCTATGAAGGTGCATCAAAAAGCCAGTGCACCCTTTCCTGAGGAAATACATGACAAACAGCTTTTGATGGTGGTTCATCCCGGCTCCCTTGACTTCCATAAGCATCTGTGTGCCTGATTTCTGTAAAAGGTTAGTGCTAGGTGAGGTGGTTGACTTGAATGAAGAAAGACCCATGATTAAGGCTTTTAATGACCTCATCACCAAAGACTCTGACATCAGATTTTTACCCACATTACAGCTTTTTACTGCTTATATTTTCTGACTCAGTCCCCAAAGCTCAGCTTCTGAGAATGGGAAAGAATTCATGACTGTGAAGTGAAAATATGAACTAACATGATCTCACTTATAGTTGGCTAATGAGGTCAAAAGCTTATTTGACTTAAGGTGAGTTGAAACGGCTGTTCATCATCCTACCAAGGCCACTAAACTTATCATTGTTGCATTTTCATGCTTCTAAATGATACAAAATTAATTGATTACTTCAATTCTATATATTTTTTATTATTATTCAAAGGAAAAAGGATATTTCAGGAAACATGAGGAAGGCAAAATAATTACTTGGGAAATTGCTTGTAATTTCGTCTGATGAAAAATGCCAGTGTAGCAATGCTTTGTGTTTCAGTGATTGCTCCTTGCAAACACATGTTTTTTCTTCCTCTGGATGTTGTCACTGGCATTTTTCTAGACAGAAGCAGGGACAGAAGATAACTATCCAGCCTAATACATATCCATGGGGTCACAGGCTGCCAGTGACTCTGTTTTCAGCTGTGTTTTGAGGATTACTCAAATTTAATCTTCCAGTAATCCAGGATTACTGGAGCTGGCTTTCTAGGTTGTCTTTTCCTCCGTGGTTTGCACATGCTATATATACAGAGCCTCAGACTAAGATGTGGCAGACTGTGGAATGAATCATACCTGCTGACAGGTAAAGACATGGTGAGCTCCTGGATTACTAGCAATAATGATGGTGGTTTTCCAGAGAAGGGCAATATACCCTAGATCAGAAGGCAGGAGGTTGTCTTTCAGCTCAGTTTGTCTTTCCAGCCAGTAGGAACATCTCTTGGAATTATTCTGTGTGTAAACTGAAGCTGGCATTTATGCAGTCAGGTCTATTTCTGATTGTTGTTTCTGGTTGATTTGATTTATTTATTTTGATTCTTTTAAAGCTGTTTCAGCTGGCTGGAATGTTCAAGAATGTTATCACAAATGAGCTGTCTTTGAAAACATTCTCTTGCATTTTCTTTACATAAGGGCAACTTGACTTACCGAGAGCCACATAAACATAGAGTGGTAGCAGAAGGTACCTCTTACTCATGCACACAGGGCCAGAGAGACAGATTTGCTGAAGCTGAAGGTGTTCCTCACTGGTGTCTAATAGTAGTGATGTTCTTTTTGTTTGCAGAAAACTCATGAAGGACCTTATTGTAGCTGGGATGAATCTCATTGTGTGCCAGTTTTCACTCATGAATCTCTGCGATGAACAGGACTGTGAATAGTGTCCCATACTGAAATTATTGCTGTCAGTATTTTGGGGAGAATTTTGTGTATCTAAGCATTAGTGAAGGCAAGATTATTAGAAATGGTTTCTTATGTGAATGTAGCAGCTTGCATTCTTATCCAATATGCAACTACAACAGCTTTTACAATTATCCCCGCTGAAAGCTGGTGACATTTGAGACTGAAGTACTGAACAGCACAAAGTTACTTCACAAGAACAGGGGAGACAATGGGAGCAAGCCTGATTTCTTACAGACTGTATTACAGGATCCTTTATAGGGAACCTCAAAATGTTTGCTCATGGATTGCAGTGTCAGAATTGCACTGACTGCAATGGGGTATGGTCTGCCTAAGGAAAAGTTGACTCCAAAGCTTTGGAAAGTTGAAGAATAACGTGAACAGATTCTCTCCTGGGACAGCAAACCAGCGGTCAGGATACGACTCCTGATGTTTTGCTGCTGCATACACCTGTTTTTGTCAGGCATTGATAACCTTTGGTTCTCTGTACAGCACTTTCTTTTACCGTATGTTCTTACATTGGTACAGCCTGGTACATCAGTAAGACTCTCGCAAAAGAGTTGAGAAGGGACATTCTCATGTATAGCCGTAGCTGTGGAATGATTTAGTGTTATGAAAAGGTTTTCTCTATTTATGAGTATGAACTACATATGTCGGTGAAATGAAATACGAATGACACATCTTTTCTGGGGTTACAGGAAGCCACTTGTTTTAGCTAGCTGTGTCACTACTAGCAATGGTGGGAGATGTTCTAATGCTGCTCAGATCTCTTAAAGTTCTTTCAGAACATGTTCATGTTTTGCAGAAAGATGAATCAAAAACCTTTTTTTGGTGTGGTGTGGACCACATCTACCTTTTGCTCCTCCTCCTCAGCCAGAAGGAAGCTTTGAATAATGTCTTCCAACTTATATCTATAGCAAACTTTTGAATTCACAATAATAATATATAATAACTCATAATAATAATAATAATATAATAATAATCTGCTCATGAGGATTTTCTGATCTAGGATGCAAGTCCTTTCTCTCACTGAGCTATTCTTTAGAGCCTGACTTACCAAAGATGATTCCCTCAGTCTATCACCTGAGCTCTGGGATGTCCAATTTCAGAATGTGTTAGAAGGGACCAGACGGCAGTCACTTCATCCCAGGGCTCACCTCTCTGATAAGAGCTTTGGCTTTTTGGGCAGTGAAACTTGTATCAGATATAATGGAGGCTTGTGAATGGCTTTTGAGCTCAAAGAATCAGTGACAGTTGATGAAAGAACATTGCCTCAAGAGAGTCCTTGACCAGCTCTAGCAGTGCTGTGTTCAACAGCTTGCCCTCTTTTCCCAGCTATAATAAAAATCTTTCTGCTTTCTACGAACCTCACCTGGCAGGTAGTAGGTTATTGTGGTTGAAACAACATATTAATCAGGTTCAGCAGTCAATATCCAGCCGCTGAGGTGTTAATATCAAGGGTCAAACAGGGATAAATATTCCATCCTGGATCATTTGAGGTGATATTTTTAATGTGCTTTCAAAGTAGCTTTTTTCTTCAGATGGCCCAATCCTAGAATGCTAGCATGATTTGGGTTGGAAGGGATCTTAAAGCTCATCCAGCTCCAACTCCGTGCCATGGGCAGGGACACGTTCCACTAGAGCAGGTTGACTCCAAGCCCCGTCCAACCTGACCTCAAACACTGCCAGGGATGGGGCAGCCACAGCTTCTCTGGGCACCCTGTGCCAGCACCTCAGAACCGTCACAGGGAAGAACTTCTTCCCAATGTCTAATCCAAATCTCCCCTCTGTCAGTTTAAAGCCAAAGATTGAGTTGTGTGGTTGAAAACGTGTGGTGATTCACAGTCATAAAGCTTTGAAAAGAAGCACAGAAACCAGCCACGCAGCTTTGCACACTTCACACTGGTTGAAGGAACTTGCCTCAAGTATTCAGATGTGTGCTTTGCATGATAATAGGAGCTGACTGGTATCCAGACCATGGTGGTGTTAATCTCTGCAGTGATATCAACAGCATAAAAACAAGCCCTCTGGCTAAGAAGATAAATATTTGTACACAGATATTGTTTTATTTATAACAGAGAGGACAATGCTTGGAGCAGTTACTCAGAAATTGTACATTCCAAGAAAACAGCCTCACTTTTCCCTGTACTCAGTTTGGATCTAGAGTGGCTTTGAGTCTTTGAGCTGTGTATCTCTCATGGACTGAGGACAGTGGCCCAGTTTCTAGTCATTTGCTTTCTATCTTCCTGAATCTTATGATAGCAAGTACTTTAGGGAAACATTAAAAAAAGCAGGAGTGGGGCTGTGGGAAAACTTTGGATAACCTCTCACCTTCACTGAGGACCCAAATCTCCCCCTTTACACAGATGCATTGCTCTGCTGAATTCAGTGGGATAAATTGCAGATACTCCCAGGGATAGGGAGTATAAAACCCATAAATCCACCAGGTTTTATGGTGAGTGCATGCAGATCTTTTCCTTGGAAGGGCAGTGTGGGAGGCTGTACTTTGGAATGGGCCCCTTTCCAGGATGTTACACCTACTTGAGCTCCCTGTTGGGTCAGTGAAAGCTAAAATGCATAGCATTGCTCAGGACTGGGATTTTCCTTTAGGTAGTTAGGGGATTTTTCTGAGGGCTAAAATATGAAATAACTGAGTTGAACAAAGGCTCTCAGACCTTTTCCATTATATTTGGCACATGTTCACAGAGAATTTGCAGACTGGAGGAATAGCTTCCCTTGGAAATCTCATTAAGAAAAGCATTAGCTGTGTCTTAATATAATTAAACAGCTAGATTTAGAGCTAACATTGTGTGACTAACCCATTCTTTGTAGCTGCTATACTGATGACCGTAATCTGAGAAACTTTTGCTGACCTATAGCCTGGCTCACTCGTGGCATGTGCCATGGTCTTAAAGCAGCTTAATATTAGAAGTGGTTAACTCTCTCAGCTTAGGTTAACCTCCCAGAAGAGGTTAACTCTCTTCCAGCTCCCTTCTGGCTTGGAATCTCCTTATACACAGGCAGCGGATGCTTCTCCTACAACTGGCTCCATGGGCTTCAGTGGAACAAGGTCTGGTAGATCTGTGTGGATTTTTAGTTCTGAATTTGGAAGGAAAAGGAGATAAAAAAGTGGAATGAAAATGTAGGTTTTGATCAGTCTATAATGAACTTTTTAAATCAGGACAGAAAAAAACATGATTTGGTTGAAAAAAGCATTTTGTTCATACAAAACAGTCCCAATAAAAGCAAAGTAAATGATGAACTGGGTTTCTTCAGTTGATGATTATATCAGTATCAGTAGATTTCTTTTAGCAACTTGACAGACTCAGCATTTTCCTGTGAAGTGCTACATGGGACTCCACTGCAGTGACTGGTCTATAGGGTAAAGATAGGAAGTCAGCATCTTGCCATGTGCTTCCATGGCTTTAACACAAGCTCCTAAAAATAAAACAAGTTAGAAGTTTCTGGTAACGGTTTTATTTCAGTCAGAACAGTTTGGTGAATTTGATTGAATTCCAGAATTGCTTCATCCACCCTGAAACAGAGTTTTTCAGCTAATAAATCTGCCTGGATGCCCTTCAGTGGGACAGCCTGGCCTTAACTTTGTGATTGCATTTAGGACTACTTAAAAAAAAACAGGGGTACATGGAATGCATTAAAGACAAACTATCACCAGGCTCTTATTTAGTAAAGGTAACTGGCAGCAGCTGCTGTGACTCAATGAATCAGAAATAGTTGTAGATAATGGATGGTAAGACAAAGACAGTGCAATTTTTTTTTCACATGGAAGCGGCTGATCGTGTGACAAGGTTTTATTATAACAACTGCACTTCTGTTTTTTCAAATGATTGATGCACGCAGTACTCTGCATAATCTTTGATGATGAATGTTGGTGCCATGAAGCAACCATTACTCACTGTGCTATTATTGAACATGAATTTTGAATGACTTGTGGCACAGAGCTGCCAGGTACTTAAATCAATGAAATAAGAGTCAGGAAGAGGCAACGACAATGTTCCTCCTGCAGTATTGACTCCTGTGGTTTATGCACAAATGATGTTTCTGGTAACTAGTTAAGGGGTCACACCTATGAACTCCTCATACATGGGATGAAGGAAGATGGAGGCATATGAACCAGTGTTTGGGTATGAAAGTTGTTTTGGTTTTGTCTCTTCCTTCCCTCCTCCATTGGTACGAAAAGCTAGGAATGGCTAGGAGGGATCAATGGTATAGCTCTAGGGAGTTCATCTGCTGCTTGTGCTGCCTGAGGATGGAATCAAGCTGAAAGGTGAGGGAGCACCTTTCCTAGCTCTGCTTGTCAAACAACATGTTGCTGCTCACACCTGATGGTGCAGTTACACAGAAGAGGGGTATGGATGTACCAAATCATGTTCCTTCTTCCGTGGGGCTAAGGTTGCTCCATGGATTACCCAAGCTGGGTTCCCGGATTGGAGGGAAACGTACTGGCATAGTTGAATGCTCTTCACCTGGCTTTCAAAGATGAAAACAGCTGCATTCACTACAGTCGTTCATCACTGACCTTCCCATTGCCATTCCCACATCAGGCATGAAGTTTGGGGTCTTGGCTGCTGACAAGTGAATGAATTAATCGTCCAAGAGATGGAGGGTCCACTTCATGCTAAAGCTTCTTTGTAAAGCTAAATATGTAGCTCTGTATCAGCAGTACCACTGTCAATAGAAGTGGAGTTTATGTGACCTGGCCAGAGGACCAATCAATATTTCATATGATCTTTGTTCTCCACAGCCTCACTGTTTATATGGGGAAAGGAGGAAGAAGGTTACCCACCTGGAAAGAACTGTTGGTGCATTTCACCAGGCAGACTGGCTGCTCCTCAGCTCTGCTGTGAAATAGAGCCCCATGGAGACTTCATTTCTCTAGAAGGGGCATTGCAGTAGCAAGGGAATAGAGATGCTTGATTTTAAGAACTTCTTGCATATGTCTATTCAAGGAGGTTGGGCTCTCACTATGGTGCATAAAGTGAGAGCAGACCTCTATATTGGGCTCTAGCTCTGAATTACCTTGTGGAAAAGGTATTTTTCTCCCTGGAATATAGAATAAGCTGAGGAAGAGTTGTCCTCTAAGTAGAAGACAGATTTTATATGACATGACTATACTTGTCTACGTTTTTTCATCTTGAACAGGACAAAGTAACAACTTGTGATTTCTGCTGCACTGCTAAATGTATATTTTAATGTTTAACTGCTGCTTAACAAGGATGAAGATATTCACAAAAAACTTTTAACATGTCAAATCTTTATCCCATTGTCCTTTTAAAGGAATGATAATATCCATCTTCTGATTGTAAGCATGGATATTCTTGGATTGTTTAAAATATTTAGATTTTACTTCTTACTTTTGCATTCTCACCTCCTCTTTCTTCCTTTTTCTGTTTTTCTAATTTGCCACAGACAGTTGAGTGAAGGAGAGGAGGAGATGAAAGAAAATTGCATGAATATATTAATTGTATGTGACACAAGAGACATCTTTGTTTTCAGAGTCTGTTCCCCCCATCCCTGATAATAACCTCATAAAAAACTTCTGTGAATTCTGTTTAGTATAGATGGGGCAGCCTAAGGATGACCGCTTGATCTAAGGAAAATCACAGCATTTCCTGACCTTGTATTGCATTTCTGCAACAGTATTTCTAAATATACCGTACTAGGATTTTATGTATGTGTACACCTATCCTCATAAATGGGTATTTGCCAACTGATACTACTTAAGAAGTTACTTCATTTCTTATGGTTGGAATGAAAATTCCTTCTCTTAGCTTCTCTGTTAAATGCCAAATGATTTCTATTTTAACTTATGTCAGTATGAGTAGGGGACAGTCATAACTCACAGACTTATTTTACCCTAAATATAATGTCATGCTTGCCTCGTATCATTGTGACTGATCTTTGAAAAGGGATTTTTATTGATTTCTTGAATGCGGCTTAAAGAATCTCATGGACTTCCAAAAGTTTTCACCTGGCAGTCATAGAATCATAGAATCATAGAATGCCAGGTTGGAAAAGACCTCAAGGACCATCTGGTCCTACCTTTCTTGGCAGAAGCATGACCTAGACTAGATGCTCCAGCACCCTGTCCAGCCGTATTTTAAGCATGTCCAATGTTGGGGAATCCACCACTTCCCTGGGGAGATTATTCCAATGGCTGATTGTTCTCATTTTGAAAGATTTTTCTTTAGTGTCCAAATGGAATCTCCCTGGGAATAACCTGTGCCCATTACCCACTGTCTTTTCTATGTGACTCCTTGTAGAAAGGGAGTCTCCATCTTCTTTATAGCCATTTTAAATACTGCAACACAATGATAAGGTCTCCCCTGAGCCTTCTTTTCTCTAGGCTGAACAAAACCAATCATGTATGCTAGGTCTCATGGTAGATCCAATTTTGAACTGACACTCACTCTTAAACCTATTTCTCTTTGTACTAATCAGTTTTTTGTTTTTCTTTTCTCTAGGTTGCGGTCTTTGGTAAAGCAGCTAGAGAGAGGGGAAGCTTCAGTTGTAGACCTAAAGAAGAACTTGGAATATGCTGCAACTGTTCTTGAGTCAGTATATATTGATGAAACTAGGTGAGTTAGCTACAGACATCAGCACTCTTCTTATATCTATATCTACCAATGACACAAAATTGTAATTTATGCATTAGCTGGAAAAGTTGGTTTAGCCAAGATTTATTACTCACAAGCATGATGTTTTTAATCATTAAAATATTGTATTCTGTGTAAAACAGATCTATAATCTTTGGTCTAAAAGCTTCTTTAAGTTTCCTGTGGCAGGGGAAGAGATCAAAAACAATCATACATTTAATATATATTCTCTTGGAGAAATGTTTTCATAATAATTTTGTCCCACTTTTCCAGAAAGTTTCTAAATTTCTACTTCTCTATTCCTTTTGAGTAGTGTTAAATCACAGAATCATAGAATAGTTTGGGTTGGAAAGGACCTTAAGATTATTAAGTTCCAAATCTTTTAACTTGTGTCAAATCTTTGAAATTAAAAAAAGGTCATGATAGAGGTAGACTGATAAGATGTTGCAGAAGAGTTCCCCTGTCTGTTACATGCTAAATGTACTTGTAGAGTCACCTGAGATGATCAGAATGAGAGAGGACTGTGTGATACTAATTGGGAAGATAGACATGACTGTAAATGAGCTCTGAAGGGCAGAGAGGTCAGGAATATTGACAAGCTGAAGATGAGAAGTCAGTGGATGATGATGTAGTTGTGCTTCAGAGGCTGATACTTCTTGTTTGTTGGCCCAATAGTGAGTTTCATAGTCTGACATTTAACTATACAAGAGAATAAACAATCTGTTGAAGACTTGTTGTACGATTTGTGTTCCATTAGGGCTGATGAACCAAAGACTTTTAACAACTGCTTTAATTAAAATATATATGAGTTTCTTCTTATTAATAATGTTGCAGTGTTCTCCAGTGGAGTCTGTTTACCCATTTTTTCCTTCCCTTTCTAGGCGTTTACTGGACACAGAAGATGAACTCAGTGACATCCAGTCCGACTCCGTACCCTCGGAGGTCCGGGACTGGTTGGCTTCTACCTTCACGCGGCAAATGGGGATGATGCTCAAAAGGACAGAGGAAAAACCCCGTTTCAGGAGTATTGTCCATGCAGTACAAGCTGGGATATTTGTGGAAAGGTGAAGGAGCATGTAATTACATTGTTCTAGTAGCTTTTTAGTATTGCTGGAATGAACTGTAGCCCATGACTGATGTGAAAACTCTGGAGCTCAGGGAGGATTTCAGAAAACCCACTGAGTTCTCTCATTCTTTGTTGTGTTTTGCATCAGAGGAGGGGGTAAAAAAAAATCTAATTTGGGGAATGGGTGAATTTAATTCTCCAAAGAGGGATGACTTTTTTCAGGTCTGAGTGCAGAGCATGAGAAAAAAGGTGTGTGTGGGGGAAGTGAAGGAAGACTTCACACACAATCATTTCTGATGGGAGAACTTTTCATTATCTTCTTTCAGTTCTGCATTTCTTAAACGCAAGAAAGGGTGGTCTGTGTGAAGGCATTTTAGCTATTCACCATGCCTGTTAAAAACAGCATGGCCTGAAAACAAGTATAAAAGCTAGTACATGCTTAGTACTTTGTTTAGTATGGTTGCAGATGTTTATTATTGTCTTATTCTTTCTCTCTTTTTCTCCCTCTCATACACACACATGGTGAACACCCAAAAGATTTTATACCAATCTTAAACTCAGATAACAGTAACAGCTGTACTGAACTGGAGTTGATTCATTGCAGACAACAAATGGTTTCTGAAGTATATTCAGAATTAGCTCACATGTGGATCAGCAAGGACCAAGGGAACTGAAAGAGCAGTATAGTCGTCTGCAGCAAATGGGGAACATCTTGTTTATTTGAGTGTAGCCTTTCCCTCTGATGAAGATCTGATTTTAGCAGACTCTCTGTGATGTCCTGTGAGGTA
This sequence comes from Pezoporus occidentalis, assembly GCF_034315485.1. NCBI lineage: Eukaryota > Metazoa > Chordata > Aves > Psittaciformes > Psittacidae > Pezoporus > Pezoporus occidentalis. The sequence goes on along the minus strand of NW_026914718.1, from coordinate 7,150,696 downwards.
ACCAAGCTATGAGATACCAGGGAGTGTAGAGTCTTAGGATAGGCTATACAGAAAGAATGGCATAGAGAATATATAAGTAAGTTAGGAACTATATAGTAGCAAGTTAGGAACAAGGAGGAATAAATCCACCCCCCAAATTGCAGTTAGGGTTTCCTGGGCTAAATAGGTCTCCTGTAATGGTGTGTTGCTTTATTGGGTTTGGTTGGTTGATTGGCTTGTTTTGTTTAATTCTATTTATGTGTTACCTTATCTGTCTTATCTTGGTAGAATGTACAGACGGACTTCAAATATGGTTGGTTTGAGCTACCCACCAGCTGTAATTGGAGTGCTAAAGGTAATCCAAGTAAAAAGGTGTTGGGGGTGATGGTTCTGTATAAAGCATCAAGGTAACACTGTGATATTTGACTTGATAAGGGGGTCTTACTACTTGCTGTTTCTTTCTCTTTGACATTTAGTTTAGTTCACATACGTTAATCATTTAGTGGCCTAGTGGAATATCCTTTCAATAAAGGAAAAAATAGAGTTCAAGGCTGTGGCCGTTATCAGGTTGTGAAGGTTACAGCTCTGTTCTAGATTACAGTGATTAAACTGAGGTCATCGTGATGTGCTGGAATCAATCACAACCTCCCACAGGTAAGAAGGAAAACATGGTGGAGAGAGGTGGAAAAGGAAAAGTTGTTGTGAAAGAAGGGAATTTCTTGTATTGCTCAGTTTTAGGTCTTCAAGGTGACAATCAGTTTAGGAATAATGACCCTTTTATGACTTTCAGGGAAAAACTGATTAGTCAGAAATAGTCTGAAAGAAGAATAAAAGAAGAAAGATTTAATCCATGGGACAATTGCAAGGTTCTTGCTTTAGGCAGGAATTATCAAATTGCAAACACCAGTTAGCAACCAGCTTCCTACACGGTAGCTTTGCAGACTACATGTTGTATGTGGTTCAGGCATGCCATGCAATGGTAGAAAAAGGTGATACAGTGGAGCAATCACCCTGTCTGTCATTTGCCTAATGGCCATGCATACCATTCATACAGACATGTTTGAATGAGTATGTTGATTTACCCAGTAAGTTGTGGTGATCTGCTGTTCAGCACTGTAGTGCTACAGACAGAACTTCACGTTAACTAGCTGCTGAAGTGGTTACTTTAGAAGTGGATTTTTCAGCTTTTCTGATGCCCATGTGGTGGTCACTGTGATATTTTCTGGGCTAGCTAATATACAGGTAATGAACTCAGAACCTGTAATCACTTGCAGTGTCTGTTTATCTGTGGCTACAGCAATGTCACGCCTTCCAGTTTTTCTCCTCCATCACAAGACATCTATGAACTTCTGCATCTCTTTAGATCTGCCCCCAGTATCGGGGTCAATTCTGTGTTAAAATCTTTTTTAAGGTCATAAAATCCACAAATTTTCAAAGCATAATTGGTGTTGTGCAGGCCTCTAGCCATCTGTGACACTGTCATGCTTCTGTTAAGAGGATTTTCCCCCCTAGTTACTCAGGGTAAAATGCTGCTGTCATTATTGTCAATAGCAAAACTTCTGTTTACTTGACAAGAGCAAGGATTTCTCCCTCAGTAAAATAGATCTATTGTGAAACTTCGCATCTATGTGGTTACATTATTTTGTGCAAAAGAACAATTCTGATATATTGTTCTTCAGTTTCATTATTTGGTAAATTCTATATGCCACAAGAGCGCATTAGCTACAGGAAAAGTACATCAAGTAAAAAAAAACCCTTTTTTTCCCACCAAACACTACTGCCTTACAATGAATTAAATTTCAACATAGTTGAGATGTTATTTTCAATGCCATATGACTAAAAAGTAAATTATTATATACATGCAAGTGTTAAATTAATTTTACTGATTAAGTGATTACAATACAAAACCACTCAAAACACAGGAAAATACAATTGACTGAGTGGATGCTTTGGGCACTATTTTTCTTGACCATTTTCTAAGTTTGTTCAAGGGCTTTAAAACATCTTTTCTCGGTGGAGCTTTTTCTTTTGGTTGTTTTTCCTCTCCAACACCCACTGAAAGTGTTGAAAAGCTGCAATTTATGATTGCTCTTCTGTAACTTGGGCCACAAATCATCTCTGGAAAAGCTTGACCCTGCCTTCAGTGTGTGGCTCCACACAGCTTGCTCTGCAAGCTAGTGATTTACTAGGACAGATGAAAGCAGAGCTACACCTTCAGCATCCTTGATATTGCCTCACTAATTAGCTTCTCTGTGGGCTATACTTCTACAAGAGGAAAACTCAATTGTATGTAATCAATATTATGCAAGTAGCAAGGTTATCAGAATCAGCCCATCATGGAGAGAGCTGGTACCAGGATACATTGGCCTAATTCAGAACATAAGAAGGCCTGTAGCTATGCTGATGTGTGGGTGATGAACCACAAGGTGGTTAAATGTCACTGTCCTTTGCATTTGACTTGAAGTCAGGTCCTAACTTGGAACATGATCATGACAACAAACAACAAAGGTGGGTTGGGCTTTAAGAGCTCAGTAGATGATTGTAATTTAGCATTTTTAGAATTGCTTAAAAAAGATGGCAGATTTTTAGATGGATTCTGATCCTTAACAGTATTCAACATTATGTCTAGCCAAACCCTATTTCTTGCACTGGGAGCAGCTGTAGTTTTCCTTTCTTGGTGGAAGTGCCACAAGGAAATGGGAGGTAACCTGCAACAGAGTTTGGAAGTGGAAGAAAACTTCCATGTATAGATGTCAGTCTTTAATATGTGGCTTAAGGAGTGTCATTTGGATAAATCCCTGTAGGAAGCACATCAAAGCTCTCAGCAGCAAGAGAGTTTGAGATCTGGTCCTGTGCCAGATGCAGCTGTGTGGTTGGTCTGTATGTCATTCTTGTAGCTATAACTTCTTCTGCACCTTTCCTCTTTGTTGTTAGGAGAGAAGGGTTCATAGGGTTTCAGGCACATCCAATTCTGAGATCAAGGAGCTTTATCTTGCTAGATAATGAGTGCTGTCAGCTCCCACAGCCTTCCCTTAGAGCTGAGATTTGGACTCAACCTTCTACAAGAAGGTTTATACCTTATACTTCATTTTTATGAGCTGGGAAGAGAGCTTTCCCTCCTCAGTCTCTTGACTGACCACCCTGCAACATTCAAATATCATTTACAGCTGACTGGAACTTTCCCAACTAGAATTACATGTTTACTCTCCTGTTATTAAGGTTGGGGTTTATATCACTGTTAGCAATTCATGTAACCTTTCTGTAATTTCCTCCTGCTCTGTAGTTTTCTGAAAGGCCAAATGGAATCACTTGTCTTAAAAAAAAAAAATAAAAAAAAATGGAAAATTAGGATCATGCTGTCCTTGGCCAGTTTAAGCTGCAATAATCACAATTCAGGATTAATATTAGAATCAGAAGGATCTAAGTTGCTCTTTGGGTGCAGCAAGGTAGTTCTTCTAGTTAGTTATTCTTTTGGTTGATTAAACAGTAAGTGCTTACAAATACAGGTGTCTGTATTTTTTTTAACTGCAAAAAAAAATCACCTTCTTCTGTTTCAAACAGGAGTAAAGCATGGAGTGCTTTGCTCACAATACAAAGTAGGGAGAGCAAAATCCAGAGGCTTTAATATAATTAAAAAGCATATCTTTATTATTGCTGTTTCCTTCAAAGATAGTATTCCTTTTCACAGACAGAGCATGTGGGTAGGGGTTGTAAAATCAGTCATATAGGGCCATCCCACTATTTCAGATATGAAAGATACTGAATCTTTTGGTATTTAGCCTTTCCTGATTAAATTCTGGACTGGAGAATTGCCATGTTTAGAATAAACAAACAGCATACATGTTCTTAATGAAAGCTTCTTTAACATGGGTCATACAATGCCAACAAATAAATTAGACTCTAAACTGGTTCTTTAATTCTCCATTTGTAAATGTAAGGTGATAGAAATTGAACTGTCATTGTAAAAGGGATGACCATATTAACTGTCTTTTCTTCCCCCCCTTGCAGAATGTAGACAAGTGGTCCTTTGATGTATTTGCACTAAATGATGCCAGTGGGGATCATGCACTGAAATTCATTTTCTATGAACTTCTCACGCGCTATGATCTGATCAACCGCTTCAAGGTCAGTAGTTAGAAGGCGGGTCTCTTCTTCCATCTCAGATTCTGTTCAGCTTCCCTCTACTCCTGCTTGAAGAAGTTAAATGTTCAGACCTGCATCCTCCCCTTATAATATGGAAGTACAAGCATTCAGGGTATTTGCTGTCTGGGGAGATGAAACTGGAGAACCCATGCTGCCAACTGACACCACCTGCATATCCTCTCTAGAAATGCCCTGAATTGCCTTTTCTCAAGTATGTGCAGTTCTACTTTTGGAGTCACAAAAGTATGGCAAGCACATAGGATGGTTCTTCGTAGGTCTCTTCTCCCAAGCAACAAGTGGTAGGACAAGAGGAAATGGCCTTAAGCTGCACCAGGGGTGGTTTAGATTGGAGATTAGGAACAATGTCTTCCCAAAAGGGTGCTTAGGCATTGGAACAGGCTGCCCAGGCAGTGGTGGAATCACCATCCCTGGAAGTGTTCAAGACCATGTAGGTGAGGCCCTTAGTGCCATGGTTTAGTGATGGACTTGTCGATGCTGGAGGAACGGTTGAATTGATGATGTTAAAGGTCTTTTTCAACCTTATTGATTCTGTAATTCTGTGATTTCACCATGAAAAGCTAGAGTTCTGATAAATGATAGTCCTTTCAGTAGAGTATCTCAGACTACCTGTATGATGTGCTTCATTAGAAAATCTTGAATGTACGTTGTAAAGCAGAGATATATTCCAGTGGGTTTGGGGAGAACAGACAGATGCTTGTGGCCTAATTAGAAATATTTCTCCAGGGGCACTCAATCAATCAAGTGCTGTTACTTTTTATGCTGTGTGTGTTTTCCAGACGGCATTACTTGTGTGTGCTTATATGTGGGATGAGTCATCCATAATGTAATTAGGGAAATGAAAGCTTGTTTGAGGAAGTAACCTGGATTCACCCTCTCTTGAGTGCCTGTTACAGATATTTTAGCATGTTATTTATTTGTGAAGTACAAACTGCCTTTGGGACCTCTTATCGAAATGCTGCCCTCTGAATTCTAGCCATTAAAGGTGATTCTTTTGTTTTTAATTCATTTGGGTTTAATTGCTTTACTCAGATCCCCATTTCTGCCCTGGTGTCCTTTGTGGAAGCTTTGGAGGTTGGCTACAGCAAACATAAAAATCCTTACCACAACCTGATGCACGCTGCAGATGTGACACAGACGGTCCATTACCTCCTTTTCAAGACAGGCGTAGCAGTAAGTACAAGAGTTGGCACCCTGAATATATAATGAGATTACAACAGTTTTTACTTAGTAAGGAGATTATGATTATCCCCATTAAAACCATTTGCACCGTAGACAAACTTTGTTTGATATGGCTGTACTAATGAAAGTAGAGATTTAGGCTTATTTAGAAATAGAAGGAAGGTGAAGATGTTAGTAATTCTTTTAACAGTGATCTAAATAAACAGTGATCTGATAAACCCAAGCGCAGTTTTTCACTCTGCCACAGATCTCCTGGGTGATGCTGCTTTGCAGCATGTGGACTGCAGCCCTGTAATGTGTTTTGTAGACTTTGAAGACAGCAGGAGAAGCCAAGTGCTTAAGATGGTCAAAGCAAAAAGTAACAGTTGTGTGTATCCCAGGCTCCAATCTGACTGAGAAGCAAACACAAGAAATGGTTAAATAGCTGTCCTCCATTCTCTCTGTAATGTGTTTCAGCCTTATCTCAACCTGGCAGCAAATGCACAAACCTATCTTCTCCAGCATACATCTTAGGAGTTTTTCTCTCATGCATTACCTGTCTCCAGTAAGTGTCTGCATCTACTCACCTCTCCAAGTCACCTGGTGTTGTGATGCCTGAAGTGACAAATAAGAGCTCCACAGCATTAAAATGCTTTCTTGCTTCATGTATCTGAAGTATTTAAACCTCTGTTTCAGAGGAAACCATGTTCTGAAATATGTGCAGAGGTCAGAGAATGTGCATATGCTGAATTGACATCTGTAGAGGGGAAACTACCATTTATGTGTGTGAGCATATGTACATGTGGCACTGAAATCAGTGGGTCATTTGCCTGAGCTGAGCCCTTTCCTTTAGTATTTTCTACAGTAATAAGCTACTCACAAGGAATCCCATGCAGACTGTTATGCTGGAGTGGCACTCCAGAGGATATAGCAAAGTGTCTGCTTTTTCCCAGGAATAATCTCAAGCACTGATTGTTTCAAACACCAAACAGTATGTGGCATTTGTTTAGGATCTAATGAAGCACAATAAGAAACCACTCCTGCTATTAGGAACAAGGGACTCCCAACGCTACCCTGCAACCGTGACATTTCAGCTTTGCTTCCCTTGTTAGAACCCATTTTTAATCTTTGTTTTTTCTTCTCTTTTTTTTTCCCCCTTTTTCTTAGTTTCCACCCCACCTCCCCTGCAGGATACAACCCATTTCAATGTGCATGCATTCATGTAGTCTGAAAACAAGCTCCAAAGGTCAGTGCTCCTGACCTCCTACTCACAGCAGGGCCACCTTCTAACATGCATAGTAGGTTCCCCCATGGTAAAGCAAGGTAGGGGACATTCTCCTGTTTCCAGAATTTGCTCACATCAGTATCATATCCTTACTCTAACATACTTTGTTGTTCAGATCATCACTTTCACAATATTTATGCAAGGAACTTGGACATGCTGAAACACAAGACCTTGGTTTCAGAGGGAGCGCTAGGGCCATTGGTTTAATTCTTCAATGGGATGAAGACAAAGATGTGAAAAAGTCATACAATAAAATAGAAAAAGACCCTCATTTATCTTGTTAACAAGTCATTTGCAATGTGGAAAAAGCACTTTTACTTTTCAGATTTAAATAGTCTGTGTAGTGTTAATTTATTCTAGTCTCAACGGGAAGAAAGAGTTGTCTGGTTTATCTTTACATGGTTCATTTGTCTTTGTCATGCTCCCTGTTATTTCCAAGCTCTCTCAACAGTTTTATTCCAGGTTTCTTCTTTCTTCAGTTAAAAAAATCTTCTTTCCTTCTAATCATATTTAGTGCCTGAAATCTCTTCGGTTTTCCTGTTTTTTTTTCCTCCTCAGGACGATGACTTGGAATGAATTCATTATACTTTACCATATGAAATAGAATATTTTGGGTTCTCTCATAGACATAATGTTGAAAGCAAATTTGGAATTACTCTGATATTTATCTCTTAGAGGGTTGGTATACAAGCATGATGTGTAGGAGCAACTTCTAAGAGCTGGCACACTTTTTGCTCATTTCATTCTTTCCTTTATTTAACTCTGTCGTTCAGATGTGATTATTACTTTCTTCAGTATTATTTTCTGATTAATCTTTACAATTATTAGGAATTGCCATATGATTTCTTTGTGAATCCAGAAAATGAGGTGCAAATCATAAACTTCTTTTTGCTGATATTGTCAAGAATGACAGGAGACTGTTTCCCACAGCAGACCTGGAAAACTGCAGACGCACAGGACTTCTGTAACATCTGTTTGTGCCAAAGGGAAGTGAGATCCTCGTCTCCTCCAGACTATTGTGATTAATAAGCTTATGATCATCATGAGCTCTGAAAATGATGATTACTTTGGAATAAAAGACCATAAAGTCTGATTATTGCTGTCTTTGTAGCATTTTTTTGGAAAAGCATCCATTTGTTTTGTTAGCATTGGAAACACTGCTCTTTCCTCTTCCTTTTTCTTTCTCTATGCATTGATCCTTTTGTTTACATGCCAATGATTTGCCTTAGTAGCTAATTCTTCATTTTTATTGTACATTGGTGCAAGGAAGTCATGCCTCATTACGCTTTTTTTGTTTCCAATCTGGAAGCCAATATTAGTTCTTTCCTGCCTTCTTCCCTGCCAGCTCTCACCCCCTACCATGACAGAAAGTTTGCAAGTTTTGTTCTAGATTGGTTTTGTCAACCTTTTAGAAATGAAAAGCATTCACATTTTCATTCTCTTTTCACCTTCAACAGCATCCTGCTGCTTTCTCAATAGTTCTTGATGGCTTTGTTCTTTAAAAGTAGCTCTCTGTTCCCAAGATGAAGTCCATCACAGACTAGTGAAAGGTAGTATCACTGCTTTGATGGAGATTGCGTCCATTCTCTGCAGGCTTTTTGCCATTTTGTTTACTTTTCCTTGCAAGGCTGTAGCATTAAAAAAAGGAACTAAAAGGTTCCAATTTACCTACTGTTCCCTTCCTGTTACTCGCAAGTCTATTTTGACTTTGTGCTACCACAGTTACCCACAGTTCACAGCTATAATAATCCCAAGCCGTATTCTGAGTGGTCTTCTCAAATGCTCTTATGATATTTAATACCTCTCCTCAGGTGTATTATACCCTATTTCCATTACCCAAACTTGTTCAACAAGTGATACTTTGATAGGGCATGCAAATTAGCATTTTTTCTGTATGTGTCTTAAAAGGTGAGGGTAGGAGACCTCAAACGCAGAGCTCATTGCCTTAGTGATGCTTTAAGACCTGGGTGATGAGACCATGTTGGAGTGGGACTTGTGAGATGATGCCCAGAGGTCTGAAGTGGGTACATTAGACTAGCTGGGTGAGTTCCATAGTAGTTCTGCATGCATAATGTGTGTTTGCTTAGGCTGTTCTGAGAACTTCTGCCTGATTTTTTTCTATCATTTGCACTCTCTTCTTTTGGAAAATGGCAGAACATGGTTGAGGAATGGATATCCAGGCCTAAGCATGTAGCCTGGAAACCCTGGCTCCATTTTTTCCCCCCATTACGGTTAACAGAAGTTGGTGCTTGAAAGTTGAAATCACATTCTTCTTCATCTATAAAGCATTCCTTGTTCACAAGTTGCACCTGGAAGCAAAAACATCCCAGATTTCTCCATCACTAGTACTGTCCATTCCGGTCCTGGACGAATTGTGTAGAAATGAGAAAATAGTTTGGTTTCTGTTGTCTGCTCATTTCTTGATCACTTCATCCCGATAAATGAATCAAGAGCTGCCTTGATTACGGTCAGTGGCATTGTACAAAATATTTCTGGCCCAGTATTTTCAAACTGCATCTTTAATGTAAGGAGATCTTTAATATTGAGACTGGCTTCATTCTTCATGGGTTATGCAGAGTTGTCTGTCAAAGACAGGAGAAGAGCTGCCCAGGTTGGTGTGTGCAGAGCCCCACAGTTATCTGTGCTTCCCCTGCACATGGTTAACAGACCAGTGGTGGTCCCTGAGCTACACTGGGTGTTTAGAATAGGTTTATGAAACCATACTGCCTTTGCTGTGTTTTAAAAATCAGTTCATACATGAATGTCTGTCAAAACGTTTGCAGGTTGACAATGAGCTGTTACAAAAATATTTGGCAACTGTGGTAAAGGTTTTGTGTAAATGTAATACATTCAAGCATTTCATACAAATATTTACAGCATCTACAGTATCTAAAGCCTTTGTCTCTGATGCGCTTGATGTTAACAGCACGCCTTGTGTGCTACCAGTGGAAAACCAGACATAAAATCCTTGATGCGTCATTCAGAAATCAATTCAGAGTGACTTAAACATTATAAAATAAGGCTTTGATTAGGAAATTAGGGGAAAAAAATCAACTCAGGGCTTTCTCAAATGTTTCTATAAGTGATAAATAACAAGAAGTACACCTTGTGTGATTGTGCTCCCTGTTCTTATGATTCAGTGATTGATGAAGACTTTCAGTCACTTGACATCAGTGACATTCTTCTGTATTTGAGGCTCTGCTACCCAGGTCAGCTGAGCCAAAAATACATACCCGATTGGTTATGTGCATACTTAGACATGTATCATCAAGTTCCACTTGAAGAACCCTGATTTTCTTGAGCTTTCTCTTTCTCTTCCTCACACATTGCTCCTTAAGAAAGGCACGTTTCCCTTTGCCCTACCTTAAGTCCTATTAGCTTGTGAAGTTTAATTTATTTAGATGAAGCTTCAGGAAAAACATTGGTTCAGCTTTTGTGTATCAGCTAGAGAAGTTTGCTTTAAACCAGCTGGCATGCTGCAGGGAAAGGCAGTGACGTGCAGCATTGCCTATCAACAGGGGATAACTTGCCTTAAAAGACAAAAGCCTTAATGCCTGGGAAAATGACAGCTTATCTGATTGCTCTGTAATCTCTTTTAAGCACTGGCTGACAGAACTGGAGATCTTCGCTATGATCTTTGCGGCTGCCATCCATGACTATGAGCACACTGGAACCACCAACAACTTTCACATCCAGACACGGTGAGGCCACTGTAAATCATGATGAAAGATTGGGAAATGGAGAGGGAAAACTTTGGAGGATGACAGCACAGCTGCCTAGAAAAGTGCAGGAGCTTTTACTTTCAAGTGTTACGGAAGGAAAGTTCATGTCCTTACCTTGCATTTCATTTTCTCCTGCTCAGCCATTTAAAATAGAATGCATTTATTCTAGCTTCCTGAGCATTGTTTTATATTAATAATCAGGAAAAAGGAAGGTCCTAAAATGTTTCTGTGTAAAGTTACCAAAGACAAATCGCTCTGAAGAGTTACGTACTTTGAGGAAGGAATTTGGAGGAGATACTGTAATACAACACTACTCCTTGTTGAATTTGAAGACTGAAACATTAACTGCATAAATCAAGAATTCACCAATATCTGTGAACACCAATACTAGGCATATACTATTTTTACTTGAGTGGAAAAACACACCTGCAGCAAGGGGGTATGCTTACCATTGCCTGTTCAGGGATATCATTTTTTATAACTTTGTAAATTACTAGACAGTAATGAGCTGATCACAAGCTAGACTGGACCAGTGCATTTTTGATCTTGGCTTCTTCTATAAGGCTTTTAGGTTGGTGGAAGAGAGGTGAAGGAGTTGAGTATGACAGCAAGATTCAGAAGTGTACAAAGATTGGGAAGTCTCTAGTTGCAGGGGTAATTGGGCATCTAATGTTTGTGTATTCCTTTGACAATGGGAGTGTACTGGTAGCAATGACAAAATGTCTAGATGTCCTCGACTGATGCTGCACACTTGGGCATTTCTAAGATGCATTGCGTCTTACCCTAAATTAGATGTCTGGAGTATGTTAGCTGAATCACGCTGTGTATCACAGATATATAAAGGTTGCTAGGATAAATAACACATATGCTCAGGAAAGCTTGAGAATGTAGAAAGACATTTCTGTCTCTGTTCTGGGCCAAGCCACACTCTGCTTCTTACAGCTTCATGCATGCAAGAATTAGGGATCTGCTTTGTTTTCAAATACTTATAGAAGAATTCAAGGAAGGACAGTTGTAATTTAATTTCTGTAACACTGAATATCAGAGGGTATAAAGTGACCCTAAAGCGCATCCAGTTCCAACCCCCTGCCACGGGCAGGGAACACCTTTCACTAGAGCAGGTTGCCTCAAGCTCCATCCAACCTGGCCTTGAACACTGCCAGGGATGGGGCAGCCACAGCTTCTCTGGGCACCCTGTGCCAGTGCCTCAGCACCCTCACAGGGAAGAACTTCTGCCTAAAATCTAATCTTAATCTCCCCTGCCAGGTTAAAGCCATTCTCCTTTGTCCTGTCACTACATGCCTTTGTCAAAAGTCCCTCTCCAGGTTTCTTGTAGGCCCCCTTTAGGTATTGGCAGACTGTTACAAGGTCTCCCCTTAAGGAGCCTTCTCTTCTCCAGGCTGAACCAGCCCAGCTCTCTCAGCCTGGCTCCAGAGCAGAGCTGCTCCAGCCCTCGCAGCATCTCCATGGCCTCCTCTGGACTTGCTCCAACAGCTCCACGTCCCTCTTGTGCTGTTGTCCCAGAGCTGGATCAGGACTGCAGCGGGGGGACTCACTAGTGCAGAGTAGAGAACACAGCAGAGTTTCAGATCAGTTTAGCTGTTCATCATTTTCAGATTTATGCCCTGGTGCTCAAAATAAGGCCCAAAGTATCTTTGGTCTTACTCTATCCCGCTGGGAACTGTCTTCCAGACAGCATAGTCTAGTGCACAGATGGCAAAAAGCAGTTCAGTTATATGTTGCTTACAGCAGTTTGCGGCTCTGGAAATAATACTGGGACACATCTTTCAGTTGGTTACTTAGGTGCAGTCAGGCTTTAATACAAGAGCAATATACACAGGAGCTGGAAAAAAGCCTCATGATTCAACTCTAGATTTATATCTCTCTCCCAGCTCTCAGCATTTATATTTTTTAAAGTACGTAACAAAGAGTCCAGGTGAGTCTCAGCTGAGGAAATAGATTCTGAGTGAATTTAGTTTTCTTCTACTGAGTACCAGCAGTGAACAAAGTGTTACAAGCGCTCTTAAAATGCTCATATCTGTGCTATATAACTAATCTCTGCAGCTGATCAAAGGAAAACTTATGAATGTGAGACTCCTTAGACAGGGAAGAAACAACCTTTCCTATGTTTTCTTTTAAATACTAGGTCAGACTCAGCCATTCTATATAATGACCGGTCCGTGCTTGAAAATCACCATGTTAGTGCCGCATATCGTCTTTTGCAAGATGATGAAGAGATGAATATTTTATCTAATCTCTCAAAGGATGACTGGAGGTAAAAATGAACATTGCAGCATCACCATAGGCTGTTATTGCCTTGTTTGGATGGCAGTATGCATTACTGTATATTGCATATTAATATTTCTATTGCTACAAGAAAAAGAGCCTTGAAAGGTGTTTGTTTTGCTTATTTCTGCTTTTAGCTTTCACCTCTGCTAGTGAGACTAGACCTTGTGACAATGGATTATAACATATAAGCTAAGTACCATCTAGTTTCTGAGTGTCACAGAGACACCCTTTTCACACACTCATTTGTAATTGAGTGTAGAGCTGGTCCACTGTTTGTTCATCCTAAAGCATAAACATAACCTTTATTTACTTTGACACTCCCTGCCTAGAAATTATAAATGGGGCTTCATGCAAAAAAGGATCTAGTCCAAGGATCTTAAATCAGTGTGCTATATATGCCAAGGTGATGTAAGAAGCTGTAATTTAAAATAAGCCTCGATGCAACATATGATTTATGCGCCAAAATCAGCCCATGATTTGCTTTCTAATAACAGACAGTTCAAACCAGTGAGGGCTTCTGGGTTTTTTATGGGGTTTTTTAAACTCCAGGGGGTGGTACTTTAAAAATAGCGCAGTGTGCTAGACAGGAAGAATCCTGCTCCATGGTCTTTCTCATGGAAGGGGAAGCAACTTGTGGAATCTTATGTAATGCGCAGTGCCTCCTGCATACACTTAAATGTGATACAATGCTGAGCAGTCTTAGTTTAATATAAATGTGGGGAAATGAGCCCTTCTCTGGGGTCTGGCTTATGGCAAGCTGGTCAGAGAAGGCTCTGCTTGCTAATCTATGTAACCTGAATTTCCTATGTGTTTCAACTTGTGGACAGTGATGTGATCACATAGCTGAGCACCAGGAATAAAACTCAGGAGCTTACATGCCTGATTTCAATCAGTGTGACTGTTGTGGAGGAGTGGCCTGAGAAATTCTATCCCCCAATATAGAAAACAGTCTCCTGGTGGGCAGCAAGCAGGAACTTGGAAGAAAAAAAAATCTGCACAAAGGTGTTAAAAACCTAATTTATTTTTTTTAGCTACAGCTGGTAATGCCTTGTCAAATTTTGGCAGCGAATTACTGCTTCTTTTTATGTTGGTGGGGAAAACAGAAGGAACCAACTGAGTAGAAACAGCAGCCTTAGAGCCAGCATCTACAAGGAACAGTGGAGCAGCTCGTTGAGTATGCTTCACTGCACAGATACTGTCTGCAGGAAGATGGTCTGCTTCCAGCTTGAAACTGGTTTTGCTTGAATCACAGCTAGCTGTGCGTATTTCTCATTGATTCTGTAGTGTCAACATGTGTGTTCTCTTAAGGCAATATGCTTAGACCCAAAGTGTCGAAGATTAACCAATCCATTTAAGAAATACTGTAACTGCCCAAGCAGTGATATTGAGACGTTTGGATTGATGATTTGTTCTCTCTCAAGTAGGGCTTTATTATTTTGTAGCTGCTGATCAAGCAGCAGCTGTAGAATAAAGGCCATTGTCTGGATGTGCTTTAACTCCAAAACAGTGATATTTGTGTGCTTTTGCTTTTGACTGCCAGTTTGAAATTCCATAGCACTGGAAGCATTGGGTGACTTCTGCAGGATCTGAGGTGTTGAAAGTAAAACCAAGAAGCCCAGAGTTGCCCAGGCTGGCACTCAAAAAATAGGACCCTCAGTGCTGAAGGATGCTTGGGGAAACTGTGAAAACATGTCCAAATGTAATTTTAATGTTTTTTAGACATACCTGATAAATCTCTCTCAGCAAAAGGCCCCAGTGATGGGTTTTGGAAAGCAAATTCTTAAGTGCCTTTATGAGCTGAGCTCTCACTGCTTTTCTTACATTACCAGTAAGAGAAAATCTGATGGTCAGTGGATTTTGCAATCCTATATGTCTGTGTGGGGTTTATTGCTTTTGTGGTATTCAGTTATTTAGTTAGGGAATGTGTTCTAAGGAAAGAAATGTAGAATGTTAGAGCTACATTTTACTGTTGGAAAATAAATGGGCACAGATTTTATAAGGAAAGCAGATGAGACAGAAAAATCTTTTGGGCTACAGTGAAGGAGAAAAGAGTTAAATGCTTGCTGATACTTAAACTACTTTTTTTTTTTCTCCATTTAAGAAACCCTCTGTTGCTTATTAAATATTTGAAAATCAGTTGAGTTGCCTTGTTTCATGAATCCCACTTGTGCAAGTCATCAGCAAGTAAACGAAGAAACCCTAACAGAACAGATTACAGTGAATTAAGAAAATAAACTGTAAAGTGAACAGATGCTTTCCAAGACACTGCTATAGATGCCTTTTCTGGCACTGTATTTAATTGTTAATGATTTCTATGCATTTATTAAGACAGAGTATGTTTAGCGGAAGCCCTTTACCATCAAATACAGGGTTAAAAAGGCATCTGGAAAATGTTTATCTCCTTAGCTCTTTATTGGAGTACAGCTTTAGGAAGTGACCTTTAATGCAATACTGACTTTGTCAGTAAAGCTGCTTGGGGTTTTGTTCCTCAAATAATTCAAAGTCCTCCTTGTCTATCAGTGTTATTTCTTTTGGGTTTGGGATGAGAAGCTTGAATGTTTTTTGGCTGAAGACAACTTTGGTCAGAGCCTTTTTTTGTACATTCCAGCATGTACGTGGTTGTGCAGTCACACCCTTTGCTTACAAAAGTTTGTTTCTATGCATTCAGGATGGGGACATGCATATTCTGATTATTATATACCTATGGTGAGAATCAGTCGTTGAGAATATTTCCTTGACTATAGCATTTTTCCTGTTCATTTCTTTAAGAATAAAGTACTGAGACTTTGAGTGGACAAAATGAGCGAAACAGCTTACTTCAGGAGAGTTTATTGTTGGTTCCTAGCACAGGGATTAAGTGATCTAAAATGGTATTTTTCCTGTTCCTTTCCCATGAGTGCATGGAGATGAGAGTCCTTCACTAGGATACAGCTCCAAGGTGGACACTGATACAGAGCAAAGATCAATCCAACAAAATATCCAACAAAATGATGTAATGTGCTCTGAGGCAAGAGAGGTAAAACCATGAAGTAATTATTCTAAAGAAGAAATTAAGGTATTTGCCAGATGGATCAGTGCAAGGCTTGGAAGTATTCAGATGAGAAATCAGCCTGAGTCTGTCTTGTAGTAAAGATACCGTAGAACTGTTGTTGATCATGGGATTGTGCCAGATACCACCTTTACTCATGAATCATTTGCAGGCCACCAGTTAGAAAACAAAAAATCAAAGCTGTGACAGTGGCCACAGGATGAATTCTTACTCAGCGTGCGACACTAATAAACCAGGAAATTCACTTCACCTTTTCCTCTCCTCCGATGGCTTTTCCTGAGCCTGTTCCCTGACAACCTGCTCTGTCCACCTTATTGTTCCTTTCCCTAATTCTGCAGGGGTATTAAAAGGCATGGTCAAGTTATCTTAGGATTTATTATCAAATTTGGTAACTTGTAACTTTTTCTTAGTGGGGGGCTCTAGGTGAGAGAATTTGATGTCTCCTGGGCTCCTGGCCTTAGGGAAATGCATATTCTACTAAGAGAGAAAACATCTGGAAGTGCAATGAGAAATATTAAAATCCTTAACTAGTCAGTCAAGCAGCACAGCCAGGTCTGTAAAAAAGGCTATGAGTGTACAAGGGATATCCAGTTGGGTTCAGCAGTAGCAGTCAGTGCTGTGTTTTGCCTTTTGGCCTGGGAACAGAGCTGATAACAAGGATGTTTTGGTTTGGCCAAGGACTTTGTGAGCCTCATGCTCTGCCAGGGAGGAGGGGAAGCCGGGAGGAAGCAGAGACAGGACACCTGACCCAAACTGACCAAAGAGGTATTCCATACCACAGCACGTCATGCCCAGGAGGTAACTGAGAGTTACCCAGAAGGGCTAGGGACTGGGGGGTTTGAGGAGGTATGGGTCGGTGCTTGGTCAGGCTGGGGGGGCGAGTTATCAGTTGGCTGGTGCTGAGGTGTTGTATTCTCTTCCCTTGTTATTTCTTTTATCATTGTTATTATTGGTGGTAGCAGCAGTGATTTGTGTTATACCTTAGTTACTAAACTGTTCTTATCTCAATCCGTGGGAGTTGCATTCTTTTGATTCTCCTCTCTGTCCCTCCAGGAGTAGGGAGAGGGAAAGAAGGGGCGGGGGGGGGAGTGAGTAAATGGGTTGCCTGACTGGGTTTAAACCACAACAGGGGACCTGTGGGAAAACTCATGCCAAAGCTCTAGCAGAGCATAATATTCTCAATATTGACCACTTTCATGTGACTGTATTTTTGTTGCCACAAACAGTGATCTGAAAGAGGATGAATCATAAATCCAAAGTCAGTTTTTCACTCTGCCACAGATCTCCTGATTCTTCCAACACGCTTTTGTTGGAATTCATTTCTCCTAATGTGAAGAAGCAAACTCTGCTTTCTTCTTCCTTAAGGGAGCAAGGCATTACCTCCAGAGGACAGTTCATTCCACTCATCTGAGGATGACAAGAACCATGCTCTGGAGATGTTGATCTCCACCCAGTCTCTACAGCAAAACCAGCTGAATTGGCTCACATGGACACCGACAGGCAGCTTAAGTCTGACAGCAATGACAGGAACGGGTAGAAGGCTTAAACCAAAATACCTAGCATGCAGTTTGTTCCCACAGTGGCTAGAGAGACAAACAACAGGAATATATTTGAAGATGAACTAGAGAAACTGAAATGAGATTCCGGAGTGGATATTAGACATTACATATTAAACCAGGGAGCCTGGTTTTGGGGCCTGGAGGTGGGATTTTTAGTCATAGGACACAGAGGTGCAAGCTAACAAGCTCCTGCTATGTTTTTTAGGCCAGTTTCAACAGCTGTAGAGCTTCTTACACTCAGGAACAACCTGTTGTGCATGTGGTCTGCCTTCCTTCAGTCTCTTGATCGCCACAATGGTGTTGCTTTGAGTGCTGAGGCCAGACCTGGGTGCTCTTCCCCGAGCAGCAACATGCTCCAGCGCCTCCTGTAAACATGTCCCGAGCCTCCTGTGTTGAATGCAGACTGCTCCTGTGAATTGCAGTGTTTTCTAAAGACATATTTTGAAGGAGTCAGTCCCAGTCTGTCTCAAGGCCTGATCCAGACTGCCAAATTCTGGTTGAAGTTGTGTCAGTTGCTCGGTGTCTGAACTAAATAGGAATTAGGTCAGGTTTGCAATTAGTACAGATGCATACTCAAACCTCCTGTGAGATCCTGAATTGGTCACTGCTGCTTTTAGGGCTGTTAATTAAAATGCACTGAAGGCTGTAATCTGTAGGAATAATACAGTGTTGAGTAATGCAAAGTACATTGTAATGGTGAGCAAATGGGTGTGCTTTTTCTCCTCAGACAGTTAAAGGGCAGTTTTCACATGCTGCTACTCTGCTCCAAAAAGGTGACTGGGAAGGAAAGAGCTGCGTAAGCACAGCAGCCTCCAGCCTCTGCATGTTCAGAACTGCCCTTTTCCACCTTGTTGCTTCTTGGTCTATTGGTAATTGAGCTTCAATTCACCTGTGAATGAACAACTGCTGTTCCATTCTAGCCCATGTTGCCACAGTGCGAGGGCCACAGAATAAGGTTTCATGTTCTATCTCTTAGCACAATAAAGCAAGGCAAGTATTAAAGAGACCTGGGAGGGCCTGAAAAGACATGAGTAAGTGATGGAGTAGTTTGGGTTTGTTTTTTTTTGTTCTAAGAGGGAGAGAGATGATCTAGCAGATAAAATGAAAAACAAAATAACATACTTAAATGAGACCAAACAGCCTCCATGGTTTTACTTATGTACAGAGCAAACTTGATATAAAGTCCTCGAGGCACACCAAAGCTTCAGGTGGTCCTTGGTTTGCTGCAGGCCCTGGGCTGCAGTGAACCTGTGCTGGATACCTGCCAGTCTGCTCTATGGCTCCATGTGGCAGCAAACCTGATAGTGCTGTTGATGAGAAACCAAGGTGTAAAAAGACCATTGACACCATGGCCCGTTCCCTACTGGCTGCGGCACTGAAGCCAGTGAATCATTTGCCTGAGCTGAGCCCTTCCCTTTAGTATTCTGCTGTAATAAGCTACTCACAAAGCATCCCATGCAGACTGTTACGAAGGAATGGCACTCCAAAGGATATAGCAAAGCGTCTGCTCTTTCCCAGGAGTAATCCCCAGTGCTAATTGTTCCCACAGCCAAATTATATGTAGCATTTGGTTTAGGATCTAATGTAGCTCTAACTGTTCCCACAGCATAAACAGACCCTTTTCTTGTAAAAGTTTGTTCCTATGCATTCAGGTTCTCTTCTCCTGCCTCTCTTGCTTGTATTGACAGAGAGGTTTGTGCTGCTGGGAATGAACCAGACCAGGGAACTGACCAGGCCTGTCAAAAGGAAAACACAAAATAATTTAAGATGGATTATTTTCAGCCATCATAGCATCATCCTGAATGCTGCTGGCTGTGCAACTGGTTGTGTGTGTGGGCAGAAGATGGTGGGTATACTGGGGGAAAAGCAAGGCCAAATGATGCCATCTTACCATGTCTGCAGAACTCCTGGTGGAGGTGGAACACTCTTTACGTGACAGTCTCTACGTGGTGGTGGCTTGGCGCTGAGGCTTGAGCACAGCCACCAAAGGCAAGACAGACATGATCAAAATAGACCACGTCCTTCATGAAACATTCATGAAAAGAAGAATGCTAACATTTATTTTTAGATGGAAGGTGACCCATTTCTGAATCTCCTGTATCCTGAGCTGGGAAGCTAAGCTTGGGGTGTTCTTCCTCTGTTAATCTGTGGATAGCTGAACTGAGAGAAAGTAAATTTGTATTGAGTGCTAGATCAGAATGTCCTGATATTTTTCAGTTTGCGTAACAAAAATTCATAGTTTGAATGAATAATATCAGGGGAGTAATGCAGGTTCTCAAAGGTCTTGACTGCATATAAGCATCATATGTACTAGGAGCTTTTATTTAAGACAGTGTTTTTCCTTTAATAATATGAGTAAACTTTGAACTAGGTATTGACCAATTTTAGTCAAGTGGATAGAGATTCAGGTTCAAAAGTGCACCTGCTTCATGCTGAGGCTTTAAACAGTCTCTGTACTGCCTTCTAAGAATGCCCTATAAAAGAAATCAATTTGTGCTTAATTAATAAGGGGGTACTAATTTGAACATGCTTTTCAAAAACATCTAGGATTTTTCGTAGCAAGGATTAACCTGGCTTAATTTGCAGCCCTCTGACTCCTTTGTTTGTGTATATAATCATTCATCCTCTTCCTCATTCCTGAAAGGTTAATGGCAAGTGCAGTGTACAAAAGCAGAACTACAGTCAATAATTTGCAGATAGACAACAAAAGGAACTGGAGTGTGTCTAATGTTTTTGTGTTTCTCTTTCCTTGCTCCTCTCATTATGATGCCATCCAAAAGGGAATTCAGAGCTCTAGTGATTGAGATGGTGTTGGCCACCGATATGTCCTGTCACTTCCAGCAAATCAAAGCCATGAAGAATGCTTTGCAGCAGCCAGAAGGGTGAGTCACTTCACCAGTGAGGGGCTGCATTTCAGCTGGTGCTTTGCCATTGTGTTTGACTTCAAAAGCATCTCCCCAGATGCCCTCACTCTGTTTGATGTCTGCATCAGTTCTCTTTCTGCTGTTGAATTTTGAGTGAATTCACTTAGAGTGGACTGGCAACCCCCTATACACACATCTCTTTTCCGTGCTGGTGGACTAAAGCTTGCAAAGGTCACCACTTTCGGATAAACCTCCCTGTGCATTTCCCATTGCCTGTCAGGGTAGCATCAAGAACATGATCCAGCTGAGTGACCTCAACAGCTTGAGTATGACTCAAGGTTAAAAGATCTGCAGAGCACAACTTTTGCATTGCCCTTCTGCAGATGGTATCAGCTGCCACCTCTGCAAGGGGCCTGCTCCATAACCAGAGGAGAGAAGAAAACAACTTGAGGTTCACTGAGGGAAGGACTGGAAAATAACAGATGAAGCAGTATGGGAAAGGCCTGTTCTTCTTCCCAATATGCCACTGGGTGCTGTAATATTTTCTCTAAGCTCTTCCCAATAAAATTAATTTTATATGGCAAAAAGCTCTGAGCAATGGTAATTTTTTCACCCTGGACACAGGTCTGTCCAGAGCCTTCCAGAATTAGATCAGACTAGACTGTGGCCACTTGGTCCTCTCAAAAGCTACAACTTTTCCAACTGCTTCATATAGTTAGAAGCTGGAATTAAAAAAGCAAGACTACCTCTCCCAAGAAAGCATTATCTACTGGGATCCTGGGCTAGCCTCTTAGGTTATGGCTTTTGTTCTCTGGAAACAGATGCAAGGATCCCCTTCTGACCTCACATCAGTTTTCTAGCAGTGGAACGTTTATCAATTACTGTGGAGACTCTTCAGAGTCCCTGAGATGGGATCCTGTTTACTGCAGTAAGGTGGTAGGGACCAACTTCTGAGCCGCATAAAATGCAGCCCAGCTGAAATGGGGAGCACAGCAGCTCTTCAACCCTGCTTGTGCAGACAAGCAAGCCTGGGTAGGAGCACAGCCAAGCTCAGCAAAGTTTCTTTTTGCACTTCTTAATGTCTCTTTTGCAACAGGAGTGGTGTATGTTGGAGAAGTGAGACAATCTTTCATAACTGTCTGGTTTTATGAATGCAGAAATCATTGTATTAATATCCTGGCCAAAGATTCTAATGACCTAATTTCCCTACTTAGGTGAGATTTTTGTCATTCTCCACTGCAAGAGCAGACAATTAATTTGTTTGATCTTTTGGGTTTTCAGAATTGACAAGCCGAAAGCCTTATCACTGTTGTTGCATACAGCAGATATCAGTCATCCAGCCAAGGCCTGGGATCTCCATCATCGCTGGACCATGTCCCTGCTAGAGGAGTTCTTTAGACAGGTAAAGTTAAGAAAGTCCCTCTGTTTCTGCAGCACAGAAGGAATGTGTAGGACAGGGTGGGGGAGTAGGGAAATATGAGCACAGATCTTTTCCTTTTTCTCTGGTTTATGCAAGAACCTCCTAATGATATGAAGCTTTCTTATCTGGCAATAGTAGCATTGGCTATTATACCTCTTGGGAAGTTTATTTCTCATACATTGTCTATCGATAAAGATGTTTCTACATAGTAGAAGTTCTAATTTGGAAAGCTAATGTGTTTCAGATCAGCAAAATATAGAATATGTGATGTAGAATATTAACTGTAGAACCTAAGAAAACAGATTTAGGTAGCTGTACTTAGTACAACTGTACTTACATTGTGGGGGTAGATGTAAAAATTGCATTACCCTTACTTTAGGTGGAGTAAACTGATCTAGTTTAATGGCTCACGGAGGACTGACTGCCTGTTGACAGACACACAAATCTAGACAAACCATTAAGCTCTGTGTGAGAGCTATAAGCTCCCGAACTGACTAATTAAAAACATTTAAAGAGCTGCCTTATTAACAAAAATCAAAGTTAAAAGTAAACAAAGCACTTAGTGTTTAGGATACTTTTCAGCACTATGAATTACTAAACTAAGCAGAAAACCAAGTGCTTAATTTCCCCCCAAAGTTCAGTAACTTCATCTGAATGCAAAATAAGAAAAATATGACAATTTTAAAATAAAGTTCTTTTTTTTAAAAAACATGGGATTGTGGGAATCCCTTCTTAATAAGGAAATTTCAAAGCAAGCATTTGCTTTGAAATTAATATTTTCTTTTGTTTTTCAAACCAAGAATGGGTTTACTCGCTGGAAGAGGATAGATCATACCTTCAGTTGTCTCTGTTGCCACATGGGAGGCTTATGCAAAAGGGTGATTTTTGCATATATTTTGGGTAAAACTGCACATATTTATGTTTTTTCAGTTCAAAATTAAGCTAGATGTGTTAGAATACACCACAACTGCGTCTCCTAAAGATTGGTGAGGGATTAGCTAGATGAGACCACAAAACCCCAAGTTTTGTCTGTTTTACACATGTATTGAAGACAAAAATAAGTCTTCATGAGAATAGTTTCATTTCAGCCAACAAATCCCACTTTCTTTTCGAATAGCAAATGCTTCTACTGTGAGATAAAGCATTATATAAAACTTGTATTGTAGTTCCAAATTCAGATGCAATATTAATTCCCTCCTTGGGAAAACCCTTAAACTTACCATGAAACATAGACTTGTGTTCATTGCAGTTGCTTAGTACTGGATCAATAAATACATCCCTGTCTGACAGCAGAAAAACAACACGGACTCTTCTCACGAGCTGAGAAAGTTCACTAGCCAGAGGGGACCATAGTGATAAGGAACTGAGCCAGCCTCAGATTCGGTGTTTATTTCCTTTTGCTCTTCACCTTGAGACCCTCTCCTGTCCTTTCTGTTATGTGCTCTGCAGGGACATAAAGCATGGCTTAATCTGTATAAGTGCAGGTCCACAGCCCTATTGGTTTCAAAGTATTTTGTGATGTGACTCAGGTCTTCCTACACCAAGTAACCACACTGTAGGTGTGAGTGGTGCTTCTGAGTACAGTACTGTTATTTTTACATTCAGCAGCTATGGTGAACATCTCTTAAAATAAATGTCTTGCATGAATTAATTTGTTTTACTAATGTACTTTAGCTAGGCGTGAGGGAGATGACCAGCCATATTAGAAGAAGCCAAGTGACTCTGAGCAGTCATAAAGGCAGTTAGGGGTTCCCTCCTAAAGGTAATTAGGCACTGGGATTTATAAGAGGTATAAGGACTAAAAGAAGAATGATTAGGTAAGAGCCAGTACTGAGAGATGGTTTTCCTGAGAGATGGAGCAGACACAGTAAAGGAACATTACTTGGAAATATTTCTGGCTTGGTTCTGTTTTACCCTGGTATTTGTGTAACAGACTCCTAGCATAAAGCAGAATGGTTCTACAATAGAAGAATACTATTACTTGTTGTTTCACCCAAAACTCTTAACAGGACTTGTGCCCCCATTTCCCATGTGTTACATTAACAAAAGAAGAACTCAACTCTTCTTATGCCTACAGAATCTTTTATTCAGTTGTTTTGCTGGCTGGTTTAGCTTGCATTTGACATTAGTCAGAAAACTGCCAAGAAGATCAGCTCAGTTAATGTGAGCTGCTGATTTAAGGAGTTGATTCTATAGTATATTTAACAAGCTATTTAAAATTGAATGCATAGTGGGGAGTATTGCAACTATGTCATCCTATGTATCTTCTCAACATAAAGCAATATCTTACAGAGTGACTGAACCAAGTTAAAGGGCTTTTTGAGAATATGCCACTTGAAAGGCTGGGGAAAAAATGGGATTATAGCACTCGATCTTCTGGACCATTTTGTGATCTTATCAAAAACTTTCAGTTCTGAGTTCTGGAAAGTGTGTTTGGACTTTTGTACCTAAAATGTACATAAAATGTTGACAATGTCAGAATCATAGAGTGCCAGGTTGGAAGGGACCTCAAGGGTCATGTGGTCCAACCTTTTTTGGCAAAAGCACAGTCTGGACAAGATGTCCCAGCATCCTGTCCAGCTGAATATTAGAAGTGTCCAGTTTTGGGGAATCCAGGTCTTCCTGCAGGGTGGTTCTTCTTTCCAAAGTCTCCACTTCCTCACTCAGTTTGGTGTCATTGGCAAACTTCATCAGGGCACACTTAATCCCATCTTCCAGATCACATAAGGAAGATATTAAACAGTGTTGGGCCCAATATTGATCCTGGGGACCCCACTTATGACAGGTTGCCAATTTGAAAACAAGCTATTTGCCACCGGTCAGACAGTTCCCCACCCACTGCACAGACTACTTGTTAAGACTATTAGGCATCAGTTTCTCTAGGAGGTTTCTGTGAGAAACCATATCAAAAGCCTTGGAGAAATCCAGATAGAAAATATCCACCCCTCAACCCACATCAACCAAGCAGGTTACTCTGTCACAGAGAAATGTCAGCGTTTCCTTTGGGAGAAAACAGTAATCTGCATCTGGCCAGCCATGACCTGTGAATTCTTATCTGAAAGGCTAGAAAAGGCATGCAAAGAAGTGCAAGCCCTGAAAAATCAGTCCTGACACTGGTGTTTTCTCTTGAAAGATTTGCTCTGAAAACTGAGTTCTGCTGGGTTCTCTGGAGATCTGCAGTGAGAAGCATTCTCGTGCTCAAGTGGATTTTTAGTTGGTGCATGGAAGTACCAAGCAGGCAGGGAAAGCTCTGAGGAAAGATTCACAGGAATCAAGATGCTTAATTCATAAACTTTTCAAGACATAGTCAAATTCTTCACAATTTGCATTAAAGGTAAAAGCAAAACAAAATCAAAAGTGAATTAAAGAAAGTGAAATTATATTGTCATGACCTAAGGTATCAACATGCAGTGTGTCTTGTCTTTGTCTCTTTCTCTTTTTCTCATTTCTTCTCCATTTTGTTTCTTCAGGGTGACAAAGAAGCAGAACTAGGGCTTCCCTTCTCTCCACTGTGCGATCGCAAGTCTACTATGGTTGCTCAGTCTCAAATAGGTATGTGTCTTTTGGTGCATGCAAAGTAGCATCTTAAAAGCAAAACTTCCTGTAGGGCTAAGTTCATGGGGATCTCTCATCATTTGAAACTTAAAGAGAGGAAATAAAGTACTATGGTGTTATTTTCCCCAGATCAACAATTCAGATCTGAGGAGCCATTAAATTTATGGTGGTGGTTCCATGCAGTAAGCAAGTTACCTCTGATGTGTCTGCAGAGATCGTTACAGCACCTGGTTATGACATTGCTCCATGATTTTCTGAGCTGTGAAGTTGTGTTGCACATGTTGTGATTTGAGTATCATTGGTGGATATGAAAATGTAATGTCAGTCCCTTCGATGACCTGTGCAAAATCTAGTGTGTGTTTTACCATTAATTCCTCCTGCACTTTCCTTCCCTGTGCTTCAGCTCAACCAGTAGTTTTCACTGAAGCCAAGCAATGAGCAAACCTTTTCTAACTCCACCCATATTTTAGAAACGCAGATCTTTTTATACACTCACCAACAGCACTTTCTCTGCCTCTCCTTCAGTTACTGAGTGAAAAAGTAGAAGGATGGGGCAACAGGACTGCTATTTGGTGAGAAAACAAGAGGGGCCAAGTGGAGTAAAACTGTTCAGAGGGGCAGGGAGCAAAGAAAAACTAGAATGGAAAAGGTGGGTTTGTGGGTGGATTTTCATACCTAGGAGGCAAGTGAAGCAGACAGAAGAATGTGATCTAACTTCAACTGGAGAATAGGGAGCCAAACAGGATAACAAAAGAAAGATAGACCTTAAAACTGAGGAAACTGAGACCAGAAGCAGAAAAAGAAAGAATATAGTAAAGGAAAACAAGCAAAAAATTCAAAGTACGAAATTTCTCATGAAGAACAAGACAAAGATATCCCTGAACCTGGGGAAGTTCAGATTCTTATCTGTGCCTGTTTCTGTTTAAAATCATTTCACTGTTCTTGTTAGGCAAGCCATTCTCTGAGGGACCCCATCCCAGATTTTTCTGGCTTTGGAAGTTCAGACAATTCAGCCAAAAATCTGCACTTGAAAAGCCCTTTGCCTGGTTGCCAGACATGCAGCATTTCCTGCTCTGCAAAGGTAACCTGGAAGAGTGGGAGTGTGCGCAGAGCGCAGTGCAACTGCATGTTCTGCCAGCAGCTCGGTGGAGGGCATCAGCAGCAAACTCAAAGTGTTGCAGTCTCAGCTAAAATCCATGTTGAGGACTCCTGGGCACGCTACAAGTACTGCTGTGCTGTGGGAGAAGGTAAACTCTCTTTCTGGCTGGTGTGGAGGGAAGCTCATACAGAGACTTCTCTTTCACATCCCTTCTGTTAGCTTTCAGATACGTCTCTCTGTCCTTACAGGGAAGAGGAGTTGTGTATCTCTGTGTAGGGTTGTGTATGCTTGGAAACTAGTTTTCCATGTCCTGTTCTTCTGTGCCTCTTTGTTCAGGAAGGGGAGGAAAGCCAAGAAATTTCTGCACTGAGGCCCCAGTTTCCAGCCACTGCAAAATTAATGATGAATTAAACCATCACCAACACAATTCAACCTTATAAAAGAAGCACTTGTCAGCGCTCAAAGGCAGCCTTACCTAGTCATATACTATTTGTCATTATATTTGATTTGTGCAGTTTAGTAATCTGTTGACATTAATATGCTACCCTCTATAAATCCTGCCTTGTAACATTAGAAATGTTCATTTCTCAGTCTGATGCACATAGACAGTGTCTTTCTGTGATGTCCCATTTGTTAAAGCAAAACCTCTTGTATTTTCTGGATATCTGCTGAGGTAAGGCTTTCAATGTTGAAGGCTAGATTATCAAGCAAATAATCTGTTCCCATTCATTTATTTACTTTATTAATAGCCTCAACGAATTGTTCCCTGGAATAGTAGTTACTACATTTCTTCACAAAACTAAGTTCTTATTGAATCCCAAATTGTGCTGTTATCTGCAGCAAGCAACCATCAGTTCCCACAGATAAAAACCCCTCTGTCCTTTGCAGAATAAAGTTGGGCTTTTGATTTTGTCAGGGACAGAGCCCAGAAATCCTGTTCTGGTGGCTTGGCTTGTTTGTAGCTGCTGGTTTGCTGCTCCAAGGTCACTGCAAGTGACAATGGGCAGCATGTTCATTACCAAAAGATTGTCACAAATGAGACTAGCTTCCTCTAAAGAAAGAATGCCTCTCTGGCCTGTTGCTTCAGTCTGTGAAGAACTTGTTCAGAGTTTAAACTGATAATTCAAAAAACTGAATATCAAATAGTGAACCTGGGGTTTCAAACCTAATAATGCTAATGACCAATTTATCATCCTTTTTGTTCTTCAGTGGAGTAAGTGTGGTAAATATTTCCATATCGCAGTGAAGTACAGAAATCATGAGACATTCATGTCCAGAAGTGGGGCTGCTTATCAAAATGAGAGAGACAAACAATCTGTAAAGAAAACCAGGCTAAGACTTGTATTTCCCCACAAGAATATCAGGAGTTAAAGTGTCTGCCTCAGGCTGTAGGAAGCTTGTTTGAGTGGAGATCAGCCTTTGTTGTCATTGTCTTTTGCAGATGAATGTAGCAGCATCCGTTTATTTTTGTCCTTTGGCAGGAAAGAAAACTGCAGCTTCAGAAAGCATTAGATAAAGGCTGATGAGTGCATGCTGATGATTCTTTTTCTTTTTTTGGGTGGTGGCCTTTAGGGTTACTGTCCTCTAGCCTGTGTTTGCTATGGTGACATTCTGATGTGGAATGAATGAACGTTAGGCATGTGCCTGGAAACCACCTCCGCATGCAGGTAAAATCGTCTTAGCCATTGGGGCACAGAAATATTTACCATGCTCATTGTGCTGAAGAAGAAAAAGGATGATAAAATGGTCATTAGCATTAATAGGTTTTAAACTCCAGGTTCATTATTTGATATTCAGGGGTTTTACTTAGCAAACTAAATTACCATATTTAAATTACAGTGTCTTTAGGTACAAAGAGAGAGAACACAGGGGTGGGGGGAAGACACCTGAGAATATGGCATAAATTGCATCATTATTAATAAAGGCCTAAGCTTTGTTTCTAAAACAGCAGATTATGTTTCCCAGCAGTATTATAATCCCTATTTTAAGGTAGCACATGGAATAATTTATCTGTTTTGTAGGGAATAGAGATAAAAATACCAGTTACTCAAGAAAAGTTCTAAGTGTTAGAGTTTTTTTACCTGTGATGCCTTGTGCCACCTCTCCCTGTCTGTTGATAAGATGCAAGACTTCTCCCAGGGAAAACTTGTTTCTCAGACACTTACAACTGGACCTTTTGTTTATGTGCAAACGTGGAGTATCTCAGGAAGCAGATCCCACCACCTTGATGCTGCAGTTAGTGACACAGCCATGCATCTGATAGCAGGGATTTGTGTTAGTGGTGATGGAACAAATGGCAGTCGTATTTACTTGGCAAGCAGAAGTGACAGGGTGCCATGGTTTGGGTTTCTTTGGTCATTAAGAGGTAATTTTTTTCTGAGTGAAGGGTAATAGAAGAGACACAGAAACAGACACACATATACGTAAATCAGGTTCTCCTTATCCTCCAGATCCTTGTGGCACACTGTTGTCAGCCAGTACAATTTCCAGTGTTTTAAAAAAAATGGTATGAAGTTTGCTGGGATTATCTGCTTGTGATCTAGCACACAATTTCCTCTTGTGGCTTTATACTACATACCTTCCTGATTAATTCCCTAAATTTGGATAGATAAGACTGTCTCAGTGTGATGGAGGCACATGATTCAGATGTTCAAATAAGACTGAACGCATATTTTCTCCACATTTACAGAATGTTAGTGTGAAATTCTAAGAACTTGCAAGTGATGTTTTTCATTTGGCTGGGCATGAAAATGCACTTAATTACCCATCTTTTTAGACATCTAGACAAAATCAGGGAAGGGAAATGGAACTAGAAGGATGCTCAACTGACTGTACTCCAGGTGTGGATCAAAGCTGCTGTGAATTCAGGTGCATGGCCCATGTGGTCTCTTCTCCTTTTGTTGTTGCCACTTAGAATCACCAGGGTCTGTTGTCGAAACATATCATGACCCAGTCACAGAAATGATAGTATGATGATTGTAGAATCAATATCTGATAGTTACAAATCTTTAAAAACTGTAATAGTGGGAAAACCTGAATCCTGATGTGCCTTAGGAAGGATTAAAGACATTATTGTTTTCCTGGCTGCCTGTAGCACCAAGAAATTTGCTAAGTGAAGCGCTAAAATGAACACCAGAAATAGTCCTTGTCCCCCATGAGAATTTAGGGGAAGGTGTAAAGTACTCTAAACTCCTCACTCCCCCATTTTTATCATGCAGATTGGATTTTCCCTCATCTTGTGAACTTATGGCCACAGGGCCCTTCAGTCTGCCCATCCCGACATTCGGATCAGAGCCGTGCTCATCTCTGCCAAACTGGATACTGAAGCAGATATTATTTTATGTTAAAAAAATGCAGGGGAAAGCTTCTAAATCTGTTTTATTATCAACAAGAACAAGCTGGTTGAACACTGAGAAGAGAATATTCACAGCAACCCACTGATTTGCAGTAAGGGAGTTTTGCATGTAACTCCACACCAGCAAAGCTTAGCAGTATTATTGCTGTTGTATTTTCTGCTTCTAGAGACTTCATTTTTGATACTGGGTTTTAGCCAAATCCGCTTGGAATTTGGCTTAAACTTCACACTTCTTGTATAAACCAAGCTCTGATGCATCTGTTTATGTTCTGATTTGCCACAGCTTCTTTCCAGTGTTTAAGTAGGTACCTTTTATTGCGTGCTATATCCACGCTGTTGGGTCAGGGATGAATGTATAACTCTGTTTTCCTTTTCTAGTATTTGCCTGTCCCTCTTTCAAGGTATTATTTTCTTTACTCTGTCTTTTACAGTGTGGCTGTCTGCGATCGCTGAAGCAGTGACTCCACATAAATCCTCCTCTTGCCTGCTTGACTCTGCTTGTGTTTCTGCTCAGGTTTCATTGATTTCATCGTGGAACCCACTTTTACTGTGCTGACTGACATGACTGAGAAGATTGTGACTCCGCTCATCGACGAAGCTTCCCGCTCTGGCATGTCTGGGTTCAGGCGTTCCAGGTGAATAACACAGCTCTCTCCCTTCCCTCTGCACATGCTGCCATTGTGCCAACTCCCCCAGTTTCCTTCCCGCAGTGTATATCTTCCACGTGGCTTAAAGCCCTGTATCTGCATTGCTGACACCACAGCTCACCTTGTGACATGACTTTGTTGCAGGGAAACTCCAGCCCAGGGGAGGGCAAAGAGGGAGGTTGGCATAAACCTGAGCCATGCCTCCGAAGGCAGTGAGCACAAATGGTTTTAGCTGTGCAGCCAGGTGAACTTTAGTGCTCTCAGTCACTAATGTCCTAAAAAAGGGAGGGGGGAGGTGCACAGTTCTTCATGTCTGGAAGCGTAAATGGGATCAATCCCATTTAAATACAGAATAGGACTGGGAAGTATCAGCACATCCTAGTGACAGTAGACAGGGTTACACTATGGGTATGTGTGAAGTACCATCAGATTCACATAGAGTTTGGGTGTAAAGAGTCTTGGCCAATTCAACCTGCTCTGCTGTTGCAGAGAAACTACTGTTTTAGTTGTTTCATGGACAAGGTAAGTCTTGGAATTCAAACACCACGTGGCTAGTGCTCCCTAGAGTAGGGCAACCAAGTCAAGACTGTCTCTCTCAGGTGACTTCTTTACTCTTGGGCTGTTGCAGGAAGAACAAGCGCTAATATCTTTCTATGTCAGTTACCTTGCTGCCTTAATAAAAGTGTGCACAAAGAAGTGTCTATCCTTGAAAGACAACTGTAGGGTCTGTAACCAAAATGAGCGCCTGGTTTCAGCCTCAGCTGAGCTCATCAAGACCTGGACAGAGGTTTGACTCCTGTCCTGTGCCTAATGGCTCCCACTGGTGAATTTTAGGAGCCTCCTCCTTTGACATACTTGATTTCTAGAACTGTGTGACTCTCCAAAGAATATGTAGGGAGTGAAGATGCACAATGAAGGTAATGGCAACACTTTGGGTGATTCTGTGTCTTAGGGACTATGGATACCAAAAACTAAGTGGGGAAAAGCTGCCATTTATTTCTGGTACTGGCTCAGATCGTACTGTTTTCTTTGATATCAGACCTGGGATGGGAGAAAGAGGGGTTCAAGCTTAGTTTTTGTTTTTCTGGTTGACTCTATTAAGTTTAGACTTACAGTCATAATTTCTTCTTAGCTATGTTTGGGTGAATAGGATACTGATTTCTTCTGCATTTTGTGATCTTGTGTCCCAGTCTGAATAGCATTAATCCCTCTGAAGTTAAAAGATCAAGTGTCAAGAGCACTGGGTCCGAAGGAAGTGCCTCACTCAACTGCTCCATACTCACTGTGGATTTCAAATGTTTTAAAGCCACCTGGACTGAGGTGGTGCAGCAGAACCGGGAGAAATGGAAAGCGCAAGCCACCAAAGGTAACAGCCAGGCTTCTTAGGGAAAGAGTAACAATTCTTTTGACCTCTTCTTCAAGCTCTTCTTCAATCAAATTATTTTCCAAGTAAGCACTGTTAGTTTGAAAGAATCTGCTTTTCAAGGTCAGCAACATACAGTGAGCCCAGTAAGATAGGAATACTGTGACTCATCTGTGCCTTGTACTCTTCTGAGGTGGTGTTAAGTGGACTTCATGAAGAGGATGTGGACAATGGGAAGGGAAAAAAACAATTGTAAGGGAGGTCCCCTGAAGTCATGAGTCAGACTGGGGTGGGTGCAAAAATAGCTGGAACTGCATTTGTAGAGATAGGTTCGCAGTTGTTCACTGTTAAGCTTGAAGGAGCTATGGATAATCTTTCAGGGAAGGACAGGATCTTGTGCATTCATAGCTGGTTTCCTATTGCTAGTGATAACTTGGATAATGACTTGGGAACTGTGCAGCAAATACCCATGATATCATTAACCTGGGAGGGACTCCAAATATTTCAGAAGAGCATGAGGACTGTGTTGGTTGCAGGTTGATCAGGGTTCAGTATTGTCATGTAATTGGAAAAAAAACCCAAACAGAGAAAAAAGCCCCCAAACGACACAACAAAAATCACCAGATCTTGCTTCTAAGACCCGTTGGCATCTTTCCTGTCTTAACCAGCAGTAACAAGGTCCCCACAGCAGTATTGTGTGCAGTTTTGGCCACTGCAGTTCAGGAAACACATGGACCAGTTGCAGACCACTGCAGAGTACAGCAACGCAAACTATAACTGTTGTTGGTAGCTCAAAGCAGTTTTCTGAAGACTACTGCAGCTGCAGAATAAGGGAGTTATGATTTGGTTTTATTCAAGTACCCATGGCTGTTAAGAGGAGAAAAAATTGGCAGGTAATCACAAACTGATAATAAGTTAGACACTGGCAAATCTCTATTGTCAGAGATCTTTTGGAATCAGTGAGAGCCATCTGTTGAGAACTTACGTACAACTGGCCGTTGTCTCCAGGGGCTGGATAATTGCCCACGGTCTCCTAGAGCGCTCAGGTGATTTAGATCAGCTTTGGAACAAAAAAGGAGGAATGTGTCACTGATTGTGTTTTTTTTTTCTCCATGGAATTGTTGGTGATACAATTTCTTCTCCGAGCTGAATGTTTGTTACTCAAACCTGTATTTAATGGAGTTGTTTTATTTCATGTAAATGGAAGGAGCTCGATTTTAATGTATTATGTGTCCTTGGCTTCAGGACTGGTGAAAGATTTCCCATCACTCTCCTATTTGCCAGAGAAGATTGTTCCTCTCCAACTGAAAGGCCTGTCTAAAGGTGCATGAAAGCATGCATTATTATTCAAATTAAATTCTCCTTTGTGATTTAAATTTGCCATTCAGGAAAAGCCTTTCTGGGCATTCTATGAAAATGAAAACAAAAACATAATTCAAAATCTGCTTTTTTTTTTTTTTTTTTGCCAGGGGCTCTTTTTGTAGCTTTTTGTTTGGTCTTTTTTTTTCAATTGGCATTTACTATTTCCCAGTTTTTTGTGGAGCAACCAAATTAAAGCTAACCAAACAAGCAAAGCATTTAACATGGATAGTGTTTTACAGAATAGGGGTGTTGAGCAGATGAAGCCAATCCAGTTGACTAGTTTTAGGGATTTAATTTCAACATGTACCGTATACAATTGCCTGTCTAAGGATCTGCTAGATAAAAAACTTACATGCAAGAGGAACCTATGGGGAAATAAATAAAATCTATCTAACATTTCATTTAAAACAAATATATAGATTAGCTCAGAATAGATTCTGGATATTTAATTTTTAAATGTGCTTTGTACCCACTTGCAGCGACTGCTTTGCATAAAGACTTTCCTAAATGTACACATGTAAATGTCAAGTTATGACTCAAGTGGATGTGCGCACATTACTTAACTAATGCTGGCACTGGTAGTATGTCTGGGTCCAGTATTCCATATCCATTCTTTACGGGGTATCCTAACGATAAGTGTTTGGTTATTAATACTTCAGCTGGAGAGGAGAATGTTTTATTTTTAATTGCCTCATAAAAAAATCCTTCTAGCAGCTCCTGAGGGTGGTCTGTGTAAGAATTAGCTGATCACTTGAAAGCAGAGAGCTCAACAGTCTGCATTATTAGACATGGGAGCTCTTGAGTAGGTCATTTTATCTTTACTTTTCTGACAAACTTCAGCCCTGAAAAGTCAATTTACTTTATGTTTTTGCCAAACTTCATCACCAGCAACTTGGATCAGGGCCTCAGTTTATGGATCAGAGATTCAGAAAGCAGTCTCAGCTTCTGTTCATCTGCATTCATTGACTTTCACATAATGACTGTGTTTCTGGGTGCATTTAGCAGTACAACCATGCATATTTTTCTAATCTTCAAAGGTTTATACAAATGTCTGGCTCAGACAGAGTGGCTGAGAACTGGGACCTGACTAAGGAACTGGGACCCCAAAGCCCTTGCATCAAAACCTTTGCTCTGCTGCTCTCTTGCTTCTGACTTGCAGCAAGTCTCTGCACCCCCCTCCATCTGCCTTGCCTGCCTTTGCCATATGCAGCAGGGCCTGCCACACAGCAGGAGTTAAAATTGCTGACCCTGTCAAACCAGTGGCTTGCAAAGCATCAAAGATGCTCTCACAATAAAAATAAGAATTATTAAGCAAAGACAGATACAGCATTTAACCAGTTGATTGACAACAGATAGCAACTGGTGACCAGGAGGGAAGGAAGCCATCATTATTATTATTATTATTATTATTATTATTATTATTATTATTATTATTATTATTATTATTGTTACAGTGACTTTTATTAATTACTATTGTATATAATAATAGTAATAATTTCTTTGTAGAATACTCTATTCCTTTTGGTAATGGCGTAGTCCCTGGGATCATCACTGAGCTGTTTTTATCCTGGGTGTGTTATTTATAGAAAACTTCTAGGACTGTGTGGGCAAAGTAAGTGGGGTTTATTCCTGATCTCTTTTTGCTTAAAGGGTAATCATTACATACTCACAAATGAAAAAGCTGAATAAACAAACCCCCTGATGAGCAAAGCACCATTTAGATGAAGTATTTTGTGACACTAATTTTGACAAGAGGCACTCATCCAGTGGCGCTGTAGTAACCCCTAATGTCCTGAGCTGAATTTCTCTCTTGCTCAAGTGCAAAATGCGGCATTTTTACTTTTCAGATCTCCAAATGAGAAGTATCCTTCTGTATACAATAAGACTCCAGGGAAAACATGAACATGCATTGCTGAGCCGTCAATGGAAGCTACCATAGATCTCAGGAATTATTAATAAAGTGAGGGAGGCTCATATCTAATTTAATTATATTTTCATGTGAGCCAGAATTCATTAATTTAAAAATTAATTAATTTATTTGGCTGCTGGCAAGGAAATACAGATTGGCATTTCTTATCAAAGACAGATTTCCCACTTTCTCTCTGGTATCCCATTGTTATATTTTCCTCAAAACTAGTTCTGGTTCACTCATAAGAACTACTTGACAAGACAATTGGAAATTATTTTGCAATTTTTACTCCCTGGCCAAGACGCTGCTCCTGTAATGAGTGAAACATCTCTATAGACATCAAGAATACTTCCATAGGACCAACACTTTATTCAGTGTTTTGTGGGATCTGTTCCTCTGCTCATCAGCTTACACAATCTCTCAGAAAACAGGAGATAGATAGAATGCTTTGGGTTGGAAGGGATCTTCAAAAAGGTCATCCAATCCAACCCCTGCAATGAGCAAGGACATCTTCAACTAGATCACGTTGCTCAGAACATACATAGAATCATAGAATAGTTAGGGTTGGAAAGGACCTTAAGATCATCCAGTTCCAAACCCCTGTCATGGGCAGGGGCGCCTAACACTAGACCATGTCACCCAAGACTTTGTCCAACCTGACCTACACCTGTCATCCTTATCACAATCAAAGTGCAATTGGTAGCCCACGATGGGGTAATGAGTGGGCTAGGATATTGCCAACTCAGAGATCTTGAATGCAGACCCTTGAATACATAGGGTGGTCACATCTGAATGCTTGGACTCAGTATGGATGTATGTGATGCTCTGAAGCTGCTTAAGCTCACAGGTTCCAAACTGAGCATGTGCTGAGCTACTCAGCTACTTTTGCAGGTGAAGTCTCTATTGATCATGGAAAAGGGGAAGAAAACGATGGGGTCTCTGCCCAGAGTCTCTGCACACCCAGCCATGTTTAATAGCTTGAGGGCTGTGCTGAGGGACTGTGTTTGTGTCCTGCTTTGCAATGAGATGCAGGAAGCCATACAGAGCCTTTGCAGCTGAGTCTGGGGATTTTTCTGTACCCAGCCTCGGCTAGAAACAGTGGTCTCAACACCTAGAGCTGCAGTAATTTGCAAACTCTGTTATAAGTGTTGCATCAATACCTAGGATTTGGATAACAACAAGAGCAGGATCTTAAAAGGGGGGAAATTGGCTTCTCTGTGATTTGATATTTTTCTGAATGATAGCATTTTGAGATGCTGCAGTTGCTCAACACTCACTTCTGAATTTACACCTTTGTGTATTTGTGATTGACTGTAAGGCTTTTAGGGATGGAAGGGCAAGTACTAGCAGCAGTATATGAGTCTGCCAAGAAAGGACAAAGCCATAAAGAAAACATAACAGTAATTAGAAGGGAAGAGATTAGGAAGCAACCTGGAACAAGAGTGGGGAAAGGCAGGTATCAAAGAACCAAGTTTTTCTATGTGCATAGGGTTACGTGGTATGGTACAAGATAAAATTAATGTAATTTGAATGATTGTTGTGTGTCAAAAATTAAACTAACCTCTTCACCCTTAGAACCTTCGATAGCTAATGTCTCTTTTTAATTTGCCTTCTAAGAATTTTGAGGTACTGTATTTTCAAAGGTGAACCTTCCATGGTGTAAAAAAGACATACAAATAATATACATTGTGGGCCAACATGGGTTGGGTTTATTGAGGATACTTTCTTAAATGTTATTCTGTGCTCTTTTTCCTGTGTCAGGTCAATTCCTACATTTAAGTAAAAGCTGTTTGCATGTAAAAAACTGAAGAAGATTTAGATGTGTGAGTTGTATCACTCTTGTCAAATTGACTGATAATCATGATTTCTTTCCTTGTTTTGCTTCTCTCTTTGCTGAGGATGCAGAAGAAAAAGCTAAGAAAGAAGCAGAGGAAAATACTCATCAGGGAACAGATGAAAAGAAAACAGATGAAAAAGATGAGAAAAAGCCAGCTGAAGATACCACAGCAGCAAAGACAGAGAACAGCAAAGAACCAAATCCGGGGGAAAACAAAAGTGCAGATTCCAACAAGAATCATGCAAATGGGACTCGGCAAACTGGGGTGAACAAACATGAAGCCTCTCAAGGGAAAAATGCACCTAGGACAGATAAGGGAATGGACTCTCATCATGCAGTGGGAGACGAGAAACAGCATGTCCATAATGGTGAGTTTTCTCCTTCCGTTGAAATGTAAATCCAGCCCTAAAACCAGTATCTCACCTCGGTGATGGGGAACCTGGACCACTGGCATAGTCACCTGCATATGGGAACCAGAAGCTATAATTTAACTCCCAAGTAGTGTTCTTCCAGTTGAAGATGGGATACACCATACCTGCTTGGGCAGTTTTGGAGGGAAGGAAAATGTGACTTCTTGTGGAAATGAAGAAGGCTGTTGTGCACAGGCTGAAAAGCTGAAACAAATGTTCTTGGTTCATTGAACACCTTCAGTGCTTGGGTAACTGACAGAGGACAAGCCAAAGGTGGCTTATAAAATTTTTTTAAGGCAAATTAAAGGTATTTTAGTAAAGGTATTAAAGGTAATTGAGCCTCAGATATAAATGTGGCTTGGGACAGAGGATTTTCCCTCCTTTCTGTTTCTGTTATTTTATTTACTCTTCCTTTGCTCAATTTTTTTATTAGGGCAGTCATAAGCCTTTTGTTTGGTCAGAAATTTGATTCCAGGGGTTTAACTTGCTATAGAACTGAGCTAAAATAAGAATCACATTTTGCACCCAGAAAAGGTAGGAAATATGTTTGAAAATTGCATTAAACATTAACCCTTGCCCCCCCCCCCCCCCCTTTGAACAGATGAGCTGTCTCTAGGCCATTTCACTGTCCTTAACTCCCCAGCTCCTGCTCCTTGAAGCCATTATCAAAAAAAGGCAGTGCATGATACCTGTCACAAACCTGGCTATCATCAGTCAGTCCAAAACCAGCACAAAGTCAGACATGGAAGCATCCTGTGAAGAAAAGCCTGAGTTGAGCATACAGGCTTTGAAAGTCAGACAGTGAGTTTACATGGCAGCAGAGGCAGAAATTCAGTTTAAAATATTCCTGATGTGATTCTCATGTATTTCACTTGGTTGCTGGTCAAGAGGCAAAAAGGTTGGGGACATCTGAAATCCCATCTAGACTGCATCAGACTTTTCTTCTGAAATCTTTTGTTTTACATGTTTCTAACAATACAGGGTTATTAAAGTTTGCTCTAGTGATTTTGACAGTACCTTTTTCTGCAGTGTCTCTCTGCTGCAGGTGTCAGAAATGCTTTGAAAAGAATTATAATGATTTCTGAAGATTAGTGTCATCCTCAGGAAAAGAAATTCTGCTCCTTAATTTATGGGAAAAGGCCTTTATGAGGTACAATCACTGCAGAGTCTTTGGAGACTGATGAAATCCTCACATTAATATCTCTGGGTTCACCACAGCTCCCTTTACGCCTATATGTTAATATCTCATCAT
Source organism: Pezoporus occidentalis (assembly GCF_034315485.1). Lineage (NCBI taxonomy): Eukaryota > Metazoa > Chordata > Aves > Psittaciformes > Psittacidae > Pezoporus > Pezoporus occidentalis. The sequence goes on along the minus strand of NW_026914718.1, from coordinate 7,112,418 downwards.
AAAGTATTTGCCTTGTTATTTCTCTGCCTTTGTAATCCCTTTCAAAAAGATCATTATGATCATGGTTCTGCTCTGCTGCTGGCATTATGGCAGGGTGGATATTACAATACCCAAAAGCCCTGTATTCATAATAAGTTATATTCAATGAAAGTTCAGAAATTGTTTTGTTGAGTGAGTTTAAAGTCTCTTTCAGTCACTTGCTGCCTGTGTGCTTTCTCCAAGAGATCAAACTGTTAAATAATGTGTGTGTGGATGCTCATCATCTTTTCCTGCACACACTTAGGGTCAAGCAACTTCTTTGTGCATGGTGAAAAAGAGCATTAATAGCTCATCGTTACCATCAGCCGTATGACGGTGGAGGAAATGCAGGAAGACTTGTACTTTGCTAGATGCATTTTCATTTCATTTCCTGAAGACAGTGTCCTTCTTTTAGAGGCCACCTTCATCAAGCAGACACCTCAGCCCTGCTTGGAGCTGCTCATACCTCTCTGTTCAAGAAGCCCAAGTCAGTGGTTGCGTGATCAGCTGAGAAGGTCACTACTTGTCCCGTATCATGCTTTCATTTTCCTTTCACTGAGCTTGGGAAGAAAAGCGTGAGAAGTTTTGGCACTGAATGAGAACTGAACAGGATATGTTCATTCCATCTTCTTGGATATTTTAAGGTTTGAAAACCATTCCTCTTTCATACTATGATGAAGCTTAATTGGACAGAGACATTGATCTTCTGTCATCCAAGAATAACAAATATTCCAGTGGTTAGGACCCAGTGTGGAAGGGGGAGACCTTACTTATCTACAATTACTCCTTTTTTTGAGCTGCTAAAAATATATCCACTAGCCATGACTATTTTGGAAGCAGATCAGCTCCTCTTTAACACATAATACTTATAATCTGGATCCAAAGGCTAGGAACCAGTTGTAGTAAGAAAACTAATAATAGAAATGGAATAAGCATCACTTTAATACAGCCCTGTAACATACCTCACAGTTACAAAATTCAGAAAGGAGACTTTTTGTATTGAGTTGTGGATCACACATTCACTGCTACTCCTCCACTGGGGAAGCACAAGTTGCCTGCTCCCATCTGGGCAGGCTGCTGTTGCTTCTCTGGACATCTGAAGGAAGGACACCTTCGTTGCTGCTGCTTGGACACTGCAGCTGAAAGAGCCCTGTTCTACTGGAGCTCTTCTTTTAAGTTAGTTTTCATTTGATGTGCATTTGGCATTCTTGTTCAATGACGGGATGGTCTGGGGAGGTCTGATGTGATCTGTTGTGTGACTTACAGAGGACAGAAGATTGGAATGACCCTGGTTAACCATCCTGGCTTCATAAAATACACCTCAGCTCAGGTTGCCGTTTTCATTCTGCATCAAACATTGCTCTGCAAAGTCTTTGCTTGCCTGGTTTGCTATAGAGACTCTAAAGCCAGTCATCAATACTGGGATGATTGTTCTCTGGTACTGGCATCAAAGGACCAACCCAAATGAGTCTGTGGATAAAGGAAACTGCTTAGAGAAAGTAAGGCAAAATCATATAGGACTGTCTGGGAGATGTAAAGTGGTTCTCTAATGCAGAGACTAATGAGGAAGTCTTGCAGGGTCTTAGTCCTTTAAAAGCATAAATGTTGCAGAGTCCTGATTTTGAAATGAAGGTTATGCTCAGGTTTTTAATGGCCTACATACAACCAGAAGGAGTATGAGTTTGCATCTGCAATTAAGAAGGTGTTAATAATTAGAATGAATTTAAAAGTAGATTGCAAAGCTTCATTTTCTATACAATAATTTTATCTGTTGCTTTATTCTGTGAAAATATGTTAATCCAGTTCCTTGTGAATTCAGACCTTTTCTCCTAAGGAGCCTCTTCTTTGGATGTTACAATTTGAGTTACAGGCATTAATAAATGGCAGTCTGCGTTAAAATGCTTATAGTGTTTCTTATTGCTTCTTTCTAGGTGAATTAAAGGAAGAGAATAAGTTGGACAAAAAAGATCAGCCCAGTGTGGGGGATGAATCAAAGAAAACAGATGGTAAGGAAAACATTTTATTACATTTTGTCACCCATTTTTAAATGCAACCTATTCTTTCCTAAACTTCTGCACTTTATTCTAAAACCAAAAAATGGCGTGGTAACCAGAAACAAACTTAACAGGTACAGTCATTAGACTCAAAAAAAAGCCATTGGGGCATTCCTGGGAAATTCATCCCTTTCACATCATTCACAACGCCTTAGTTGGTCTCTTAGTAAGCCTTATCCATCAACATTTACATGGTGCCTCCAAGGAAAAATTCTGGATTCCTAGAGCGGCTTAATAGGAAATGTAGGTGTGTGAGGTCTATCCTGCGTTGTTTTGGGCCATGTTCTGCTCTCTTTTAGGACAGGAATGGGAGTTTTTTGTATGGAAGATGCAACAAACAGCGATAACAAAAAACCTGCCCAAGGGGTTAATGTTTTTCATGGTTGCCTGTTCTACTATGCTAATACAAACATAAAGCTTTCTTGATTTAACTGACTTCGAGGGAATTTGCCAAGCATTATTGAATCACAGCATAAAGGTCCTATTAAGGATGTTATAGAAAAGGGATGAGACATTGTTGAACTGAAGTGATCCCAAGCCATAGGATGTTTTCTTGGGCATCTGGGAATAATTTCAAATGAGTCTGAGCCTAGTGTAGAAATTTCTGTTGCTCTGGCAAAGTGATAAAAAAGAACAAAATCTGATATCTCAATTTAAAAATGTAGAAAAATTCATGTAGAAGCATGTAATAATTTCAAACACGTAAATACGTTTTTTTAAAGCAATACTGTTTCAGGAAAACTCTTTAGAGGTCCTGTTATTTCCATGCCTGAGCTAAGTGTCTGTCAGGAAAACAGTCTTGAACAAATACTACTCACAACTCTTCATGCAGTCATGCAGAAATTAAGCAGGAATACTCGAATAACATGTAACTCCTCGGGTGAAGGCGGCCAGGTGGATGAAGGAGCACTGGGGCTTCTTTAGGAGGATGCAGGAGCATCAGCGCAGCTAAGAGAGTAGACCCAGGAGTCTCTAACTTTGAGGACCAGGTTACACTTGAAGGCCTGTGCTCTCAAGGTCTCAGAAGGATTAGGGGCACCTATTTAGCTGGGCTGAAGGACCAAGAAGGGCATGTTTCATGCAGACTTGAACTTGAATTATATATATATATATAATCATTCTTGAGGGGGTGAATTTGGTTCTTTGCAAGTTGTTAGTCTTCGCATGGTGTTAGTTATTTAATGTATGTTTGTTTTCTCATGAGAAAATGTTCCACTCATCCCCTTAGAGAAAAGACTAATACCATGGGACCAGTTGATTACAGCGAATAAGCAACTGTAACCGTGCAAGGAGAATACGTAGGCTGACTGTTTTTCATTCAGACTCTGTAGACAGATTAGAGCTAACAGTCTCATTGATAGAACAGGAGAAAAATTGTGAATGATCAGCCTTAGAAAGGAAAGCGCAGGGTGCCAGATCTGTTTTGACAGACTGCACAACCTGTTCTGTCCATACTCGCTCCAGAGCAAATCTCCTTACCAGCCATGTGGGGGATGTGGAGAAAGGAACATTATCCATGGATAACACATAGCTCTTTACAGACTACTGAAATGTTTACCCAAACATATGCTTTCTCATATGCCAGTCCATGCTCTTTCACATGCTGGAAAAAAAAAAAGGATTAAGCGGGGGAATTAGAAAGATTGAGGTTACAGCTATAATGCACTCACCACATGTGGTTTGCTGGTGGGTGAAACTTCCTGTAGGGTCAAGGGTGCTTGGGGTTTACAAGGTCTGTGCAGTATGTAGCTGGGTGTATTTGTACTAAACAGCTGCCCATTTGTGTAGATTTACCATGAGGGCTTCAGCTTTCTCGCTTCTGCCCATCAGCATCAGCTAGAACCCTACATCCAGCTAAGGTCAGTCTGTTCGCCTGTCCTACAGCACAAGCATCCTGCACCCAGAGAAGAAAGCTGCAGTGTATACGTTGCATAAACCTTTGCAGGATCTGCTTCCAAGTTGCTTTTTGAGCATATACAAAGGAAATATTTTAATATCTTGTCACAGGAATACATACCAAACTATTTCTAATACATTTGTCCTATTATGTGGGGAACCAAGTGGCCAGGGACATGTAGAATATCACACAAGGACACGAAGACAATGAAGCTGCATGTCTACACTGTAGTCACAGGTGTGAAACGTAGCTTCTGTATTTGAGCTACCTTGAGTCTACCCAAGAACAGTTCAATGGCATGCCTCCATTGAACTGGGATCAGGCTTGCTGAGACCAAGGAACTACGTATGCATCTAGCCAGAGCTTTGTACAACTGGGTCTATCAGTACCAAAGCTGACTACTTTAAGCTAGCTTGAGGATAGCTATGTGAGCTGCAGTCATGCCTTAGATTTCAGTCTTAACTGCTTCAAAATCCTGTGCAAGTCTGTTGACCATAGGCTAGTCCCCTTCTCATGTTAATCTAATCTTCATATTATTGTGTTTTGGGTTGTTTTTTTTTTTTTCTGTGGGAGATACTGCTTGTTACTCAGGCCTGTTGCCCTTTTTCTTCGGTTCCAAGAAAAGAGACATGGGGCTGCCATTTCCCACACAAAGACACACCCTATCAGAGACATCATCAGCACAAGTAGTTCATCAAATGTTTCCTGTGGGATAGAACATTATTAAACCATTTTGGAAAACCTGACTTTCCCATGTGAAATAGTTGCTTTTCAACACTTTGAGTGGAAGATTGTAAGCAGTCACATGGACATGATTTTTATCTGCACTTACAAACCTTCTTTTTTGCAATTTTTTTTTCTACTCACGACACTGACAACAAATGAGAAAATTATTCCTCCCATTTCAGACTAGATATAAAGAAGAAGTTTTTTACAATGCGGGTTGTGAAACCTTGGCACAGATTGCCCAGAGGAGCTGTGGCTGCCCCCATCCCTGGGAACATGCAAGGTCAGGTTGGACCGGGCTTTGAGCAACTGAGTCTAGTGGAAGGTGTCCCTTGCTCATTGCAAAGGGCTTGGACTAGGTGACCTTTAAAGGTCCCTTCCAACTCCAGCTATCCTATGATACTATGGTTACCACTTTCACAGGTTATCTCTACCATCTTTGGATTTTTTTTTCCTGTTGGGAATGGATTCTGCAATGTTAATACAAAGTTTGCAGTACAGCTCTTTGTTCTGGGGACCAAACAGTTTATTCAGATATTCTTTTTCAGCTAGCAATTACAGCCAATTAAAAGGTTCTTTTTTTTTTTTGTTTTTGTTCTGGAAGCTCATTATTCTGGATCTAACATGCACTTTTGCAGGTTGCAGCACAGAAATATGAAGGATATTTGTGGTTTCAACAGCAAGACCAGAGACAGAAAGCCTGATGTGCTCTGGGTGTGTGTGTGATGAGCAATGCTCCCACCTCGTGGTCAAATTGTAACCCTGCGTTTTGACAGGTTATAGTTTCAGTAATAACGTTTCCCTAAGCAGTGCAACAGAATAGACTAGAATAGGATACAGTCAATATAATGTAATGCAACATGATATAATGTAATATAATTTAGTATGTATTCTTTTAAATAGACTCTACGAAGAGTTCATAACAGGCTTACCAGAAATGGAGGTTTTAGCTTTATTTTGATTCTGTTAAGCTTTACTGCTGCTAAACAGAAGACAAAAGCCTTTCCTGTATGTTCTATACATTGCTGATGCCAACATATAAAGCTGCCTTTTGGTCTTAATTTTTCTTGACAATCATTCCTTGATCAGCAAGTTGAAAATTCCCTGATGATAACAGTAAAGTAGGGGGGCTGCATTTCTTTTTGTCCCACTTGTTCCCAGAAATCAAGTGGCAGAGTAGCTGGCACAGGATGTTGTTATCTGCGAATGCCTTTGGTATAGAAGCATGGTGGTGTGAAGGGGTCATGATAATGGCTTCACAGTTATGCCAAACAGAGTTGAATGAACAAGAATCTTCTCAGCTTCTTTTAAGGAGAACGCAGCTTTTTGCAAAGTGTTCACCCATTTAAGAATAGCCTCCTTTAGATGCGGTTTTCATGTGTGTCAGTCTAGCCAAGACTGCTATAGAGTGATGAACACTATGTAGACTTCTGAGAAAACCCTGCTCATGTTATCTGCATAATGCCACTGTTGTTTTAAAAGAGGTTACTCAGGCACATAAATGAGCAGCATTTGTCTGTATCTTCTTGGGAGAGGTGAAAAGGTAAATTTTAGGTCATATAAATAAATAGTGCCATTTTTATTTCTGTTCCAAAAGATAGGTTGGTCTCTTCATTATTGTCAGAAGCAGAAAGCCCAATTTGTAAGGCAAACACGTTAGATTCCTCCTTGCTGCTTGATAGTGCTCTTGATATTATATGTCAGAATCCAGCAGCAGTGGCAAATTGGAATTAAAATAGTCTCAGACTACTTATAAAGACAATTTCCTTCCTTTTCTTACTTCTTTTTATGGCCTGTTATTTGAATTACATTAGAGGTTATTGCCTCAAGTTAGAAATCAGAAAGTGTTGTACTGATACCTTCTGGAAAAGCTTGCTTGAAAACATGAAGGCATTTTGCTATCCAAAAAGATATATTTCACCCTAATTTATCTCTGCTGAACAATTGCTCCATAGTAGTGCAGTATAGGATAACTGGAGGGGGAAAAAGCTTCCGTGCTTTTTAAAGTACTTTTTGTGCTCTGTTGAAAGAAATGTGTCTGTCTAATTTAGCAAGTGGCACCCAGGGCAAGCTGGAATTTGCATAGAGGGTTGTACTCTGAGTAAGTTTTATGCAGTTTTAAAATCAAATAGAAGATGAACATGATATGATCTTTGAAGCTAAATGCGAAACGCATTGGTAGCATCAAGACCTCAGGAACATTGCATCACCATGGCATACATGCTCAATGAGAATATAGGGATGTAGAAAGGTACCTTGTATAATTATGCAGATGATTTTGAAACTTGTCGGTTTTGTCAGTGTGTGTGTGTAAAGCTCATGGAAAGCACCTGGTTTTCCTTTGAGACTTCTGTGCATCTCTTTTCCTAGCCTGCTTTCCATCATTTAGGCCATTTAGGTAGTTAGAAAGTCCTTAGGATGTTTGACTGCATTTTGCTTCTACTTTACATGGAGCCCCAGCTGTGACAAGTTTAAAAATTGGGAATGGCATTTGGGCTGATTTCACATTTAAGTGAATATTTGGAATTTTCATTCCAGATGCATGGTGAAAAAAAAAAAAAAAATCACTGTAGATACTTAAGCAGCTTTTTTGAGTAGTTGACTTTAGGAGGAGCATTTATTCAGGTTACCTGTGGCCCTTTAAATACAGTTCTTCTCAGAGATAGCATATGGCTGCACTGCTCATTGGGGGTATCATCCATGGTCCTAGAAGCATGAAGGAATATACAATTTATAAATCACATGATGAAAACTCCTCATTGATATTACACCATCAGCAATTTTCTTGCACCAGTGAGGGAGTGGAGCTGTGACCTTTCTTCTGTTACAGTCCTTCTTACACCATTTAGGATAATTTGCCTGTGCAATGATGTATAAAAATTCTCTGCTTCAGCAAGAGGAAAGTCCTCCTTGCTCCCCAGCTCCGTGAATTTCTGTTCAATCCAATGACAATCAGGCCTCTTTTTCCCCTTGTAACACTTAGCCCTGAAAGAGAAACAAGCTCATGCCTGAAGGGAAGGAATAATATGAAATGGGTCCTCAGAAGTTCAGTGACCTTTAGCTTCCATCTAATCCCCTTCCCATGAAACAACTAGCTCCCAGTCTGAGCACACCAGCTATAGGTATCTTGCCAGGCAGGGATTCTGACAAAGTAGTGTAAGTAGAAGGGTTAAGGAGGAAGAAGTCCAACATTCAACAAATGTAAACTCTATGGCACTCTACAAACTGCCAGCCAGGTGCTTGGTGGGTACCTTCATGCCCTTTGCTTTGTGTGCTGGACCTGCTGCCTGGTCTCTCCCTGGGGGCAGAGGCAAAGGGACACCAGTGCCCTTAGTCCGCAGTTCTGTACCGCTCAGTCCACAGAAGGTGAACAAAGAGAAGAGGGAGTCAATTTACAGGTTTGTTTTCTGAAACTCATACCCTAATAGTAATCTTTACCACTTATTACAATGGTTCTTTTTTCTGCTTCTAAACCACTGCTTTCCTATTCCTAATGCCAAAACCAGGGACTTGGAGGCAGTAATAAATGTAGGAGAAAAGTAGGAAGTGATATTAGTTGAGAAGTGCTATTTTGAATCAGGTGAAAGTATTTAGAAATTTATGTCTAATTCAAAACAAGTGATTGGCAAAAACTGAAGAGCCACTGAAAAAATATCCAAATGGGAATTTTTGCTTCCAAGTGATGTCTCACATTTTCAGCCAGCTTTAAGTAAATGGCAAAAATAAAAGTTTTGTTTGAGTTAGATGAAAAGCTCAGCTTGATCTTTCATTTCCTCTCCACCTTCCTCCCACAAAAGTAACCCCCTCCCCAACAGTCATTTTTGCCCTGAGAGAAGGAAAGCAATTGTGTCTGACCCAGAGCTAAGCATTACCCTAATTTTTCAGTTTAGTCACTCAATCAAAGAAGCAATTATTTGTCCAATGCTAATGACAAAATCCTGATTCATGCATTCAGCTGAAAACTTTGTTGGCTTCAATTAGCCTTCTGCCTATGGCAGCTCATCCCTTTTGTGCTTTGAAAGCATGGGGGTTTTCATTTCCATCCACAGCGGAACAGCTCTTTATGAAATTCATGATCTAGCTTCTACCCCAGATAGGTTCAGAGCTTTGAATTATATTTGATTATCAAATACAGAATAAGGTTTCTCACTTACTCCTGTAGGTTGCTTTGCATAATGAGTGTCTAATTTTTTACCTACATGCTTTACTCTGGAAACTCAAACATCATTTGGTGTAACCAAACTTCTGCCAATATATTCATTGTGTTTTTCTCTGCTCTTACATATTTCTATAATGTGCTGGTAAGCAAACAACATATATTAAAGCAAAGCTAATCTCCTTCTTCCATCACTGGTGTACTCTCAGGTCAAGGGTAATACAAGCTGCAAGCAAACAGAAAACTCAACATCAGTGTGGAAAGGACTAAAAATTATTTGATGTCATGAATGATTTAGGGATAATTACGTGCCAAAGCTCAAAAATCAGAATACCTTTTATGCTAATGTCATTTTTCCTCCTAGCAAAATGAATGTTAAGCACTTGGGTCGTCTGCTAAATTAGAATAATGGTATTTAAATTCAATTACAAAACAAGTATTCAAAACTTTTTTCCAACAGCATTTATTCTTGTTTTTCCTTGCTTTAAACAGGACACAAGCAGCTTCGAGTAACATTATTTCCCTTGGAAAAAATAATCACTCTAAAATTTCTCATCCATTAAAAAGACAGATAATGAAGATGAATTAACTTGTAACACATATTTCTTCTTCATTTCACTGATCTTCATGTTTCTTAGGCCTCATTCATCTCTGGTGCAACAGAAGCAAGAGAACAGCACAAATATGCCGAATATCTTTCTTTATGGTCTTAGTTTTCTTTGAAGAGGCTTTTTGAATGGCTTTAGGAGGAGATAGAATCATCCAGTGCTGAGAACTAAGCACTGTGATTTTCAGCATCTTCATTTCATTTTGAGCACTAGGAGTAGCTTTAACAGTGCTGTTCAGATGGGGACAGGTTAGGACTAAGCACACTTTAGCAGTCAGTGGAGACAGGAAATACCCTGGCTTTGGGGAATAGCTTACAAAATTAAGGGGTCATTCCTGCAAGATGCTGAGTGAGTCACAGAAAGAGTTAAAAGTGGCAGGTTGAGCAATCTGCCCCACCAGTTGCAAATACTTCCATCATGTGTAGTAAGAAGGATAACTGCCTTTTGGATTATGGGGTGTCTGAGACACATGTAATTTGACTATTATTTTCCCTAGTTGTGCACTGCATCGCGAGTAATTGGTTTTATGATATCAAATGTCATATAACAATTGGTCATTTCTGTTGTCATTTCAACCAGTGCCTGGATGGAACAGGGTTCTGTGGGAGAGCAGAGTTTGGAATACTCTTATCCTGAAAAGCTTAGGCTTTTAATAAATGAGGGTAAAGGCTACTTTCAAATGCCAGCTTCTCTAGGAACACTTGACCAACCATGCTGGGTCAGACCAAAAGCCTTTTAGCTCTCCATCACCTAGCTGACAACATTTCATAGCAGAGATCTTAATGAAAAAAGAGGAAAAGCAGAGCAATGCCTCCCCCCTACACCTTATCTGTCTTCAGAGAGCTAAGGCAGAAGTCAAATCTCTGACTTGCATAGCCTCTGATGGATTTTTCTTCCATTAAGTACTTTAGAGCCCTGGTACCCTGTTGTGTACTGGGCACTGAGGCAACACAATTCAAAATAATGTACTTAGGCATTACATGACAAATCAGATCTTTTTATTGTTTTCAAATTTATTGCTTGATAGTTTCATTTAATAACCCATTTCTTGGACTGTGAGAAACAGTGAGTAATTGTTCTCTATTCACATTCTTAGCACCAGTCATGATTTCCTTTACCTTTTATTAGATTCTCCTTGCAACTCTCCTTTTTCAGGCTAAAGAATCAGTGTGCATAAACTTTGTGTGTTCAACTTCTCTTCAAGTGCAACCCTTTTAGTATCTGCTGTTTATGTTAGGACCTAATGCTGACAGCCTGTTACACACATGGTTATTGGGATGTGACAAGAGAATCTGATTTTAATAGCAATGAGAAAACCTGTAGGATTCACCTTTTCCCCCCTAAGTTTTCAAGAATAAAATACATGAAATACAAAAACGTTCATCTCTAATATATTTTTATGCTGATGTTTTTGGTTGATATCTTTATGATGTTACATTATAAAAGCATGGAAAGGCATCACCATAGGGATCTCAGTAAGGGATGTACTGAATGAATATGGTTAACTGAGGTGCTCTTCTGTTGCTTTTTCTGTGTATTAAAACTCTAACTCAAAAATATCTTCGGGTAATAGTACCTCAGTGTTACATGGTGGTGTGGTGAAGGTCACAGAATCATAGAATCAGCAAGGTTGGAAAAGACCTGTAAGATTGTCAAGTCCAACCTTTACCTCAGGACCGCCAAGGCCACCACTAAACCATCCTGCAGAAGTGCTCATGCAGCATGCTAAGCAGATGAGATGTGCTCATGCTAAGCACTACCTTTTCATGAGTGAACTGCAAGGTTACCACAGTCTGCTTAGAAAGAAAATCTAAGTGTGTAATCCTGGATAACTGTGATGTTATCTTGTGCTTCCTTCATAAAGAAGTATGGTGGTAATACTGAAGGAATGCATATTTAAGCAGATGAAATAGGGATCATGTCATAACCTCAAAAATGCTTCCATTGACAGGGACTGCCAAGCAGGCAAAGTAGTTTGTAAGAAAAAAAGAAACAGCTCAAAACAAAACCCTGCTCACAAAATTCCTTATTCCACAGCATGCTATCCTGCAGTCTGCACTCACCATTTATTTGTTAGGAGAAAAAATAGCAGTGTTCTTTTAAATGCATTTTGAAAACCACAGGGATTGATCTTGCCCTGACAGCCTGACATGGCACTGGATGTTACGGGGAAGTGTCCTGAGACCTCTCTGGACATTGCTGTGCTTTGGCAGCTGGAGAGGAAGGGATGAAGGGAAAGGGCAGGCATTTGGATGGAGCAACAGGGCTGCCACCTTCAGAAGCGGTGCTGAGAGAGGTCAGCTCTCCACTTCCAGCTGGTAAAACCAGCATCATAGAATCCCAGGCTGGTTTGTGTTGGAAGGGACCTCAAAGCTCATCCAGCTCCAACCCCTGCCACAGGCAGGGAACACCTTCCACTAGAACAGGTTGCTATAAGCCCCATCCAGCCTGACCTCGAGCACTGCCAGGGATGGGGCAGCCACAGCTTCTCTGGGCACCCTGTGCCAAGGCCTCAGCACCCTCACAAGGAAGAGCTTCTGCCTAAGAGCTCATCTCAATCTCCCCTCTGTCAGGTTAAAGCCATTCCCCTTGTCCTGTCCCTACAGGCACTTGTCCAAAGCCCCTCTCCAGGTTTCTTCTGGCCCGTTTAGGCTCTGGAAGACTGTTATAACATGAAGAGCTGTTACATGTTAACATTTATCACATCAAGAGTTGTAGAAGTACTGGTGTCTGCATTAACGATCAAGGGGAAGGCCAACACTCGGCAAACAATATAAACCCATCTGCAACACTGAAGGACTGAGATGTGCATTCAGACGAAGCTGTTTCAGATAATGAAATTCAATACATGCCAAGTGAACTGCTTAAAGTTTTCCTGTGTACTGAGTGCTGCATATTCATTCTTTTTCTTCTTTCAGTTACCTCTGTTGATATGTACTAATATTTGCACTGTATTTATTGTGCTGAAATGAGAAAGTAGCTGGATCACATCCAAGGTTAACGTAGTTGTAGGGAAGCTGTATTGTATCCAAAGGAAAAATTCGGCTAGGAAACCAACACATCTGCTCCAGCAAGTAGAAAAACCATTTAAAGCAAATGGTGTATGGGAATGTTCTCACTGGAGCTGATGATGTGGCTAGCAGAAGCAAAAAAGCAATATATGACTCAGTTCTCTGCAGGGAACGTCTGAAGTCTGGAAAAAACATTGCATTTTCCCTTGCTTCATTAATGGGGATGAAAGGGGTTAAAAGTCTTGTGAGTACTGCATTGGAAGGGGAGAGCCTGTTGGGTGGTACCTGGAGCTCTGTTTCAGATTCCTGGTGTGATTCAGCACATCATTTAAGAGATTCAGAAATAATTACTGCTCAAAGATGTCATTTTGTGCCAAATGATTACCTTGCCTTCTGGGTCATTCTTCTCTTGAAAATGTGGTTAATGCTACATGTCAGAGGATTGTTATGATCCTGTTAATGACAGTAAGTCAGGCTCAACTTTTGAGGTAGGAGACATCAAGGAAGTGTAGTACTGTTGTTATGGCTGTTACTATTGCCTGTTGTAGATTATGCTGCCAATAGTGCTGGGAATGTGACAATTCAGTCTAAATAAATCCAATGAAATGCTGAAAGCCTAATTGTTTACAACCATGTCTTTGAATTGCATCAGTGAGTAAGATATTGTAGTAGCAACCTACAGGGGACCATCCTGAAAGAAGTCCTGCTGCTAACTATGCAGTAGAAGAAAATGATACCAACTCACTGATGAATCTGTGCAGCCACTATACATTCATCAGAGATATTGCAGTCCAGCAGGAATCTTAGCTCTTTGTTTTGCCTTTGCCCAAACACTGCTTAGAAAAATAGAGCAATATATTAATGAAGGCAAAAGAAAATTGTTTTCTGAAAGGGACACAGAGATTCTGATGTAGTCACATCTTCCAAGGCATGCCCAGCCTTATAGATGAATTTATCTCTCCCTGGGATGAATCCCCTTGGTTGAGAGAACCCTTTTATGTGTACTTTCCAACTCTGCTGGCATAGGCATTGTTAGAATAACAGTAGCTAAGCAGAGTGCCAGGTACATTCACATAACTGGTTGGGACAGCCAATACAGTAAAATATTCATGTTCCCATTTGAAACTGTTCCAGAGGATTTCTAGAGAAGGATATGAAGAGGATTGGACAGAATGTCCTCTTTCATTAGAAACTGTCCTCATTCACTAGAAAGGAAGAAAAGGTTATCTTGCCTATATTTCTTCTTGAGGAAGATATGTTCATTGTGAAGAATCACTTGTGGTATAACTACATAAAAAAGTTAGGTTTGTACATTCAGGATAACGTTAGTCAAATAGAGCCTAATTTCGAGGCCAAAGGATTATAAATATATATAATATATATATATAATATAAATATTTGACAGAGGAGTCATGCAGATTCTAAAATGCTTGTTAGGTCCCAGGCACTTATCCATACCTAAGACTGTGCAATTTAGACATTGCAATCTGCCTGGGAGAAAGGGCTTTTATGAGGTAGTGATCTGTGTTTCATAGAATCATCAAAGCAGGGGTTGGAAATGACCTTCGAGATCATCAAGTCCAAATGTTTGAATCATTTTCTTTTCTTCACCTTGAACCATATGTACAACATTGTTGCTTTCATGAGCAAAAAAGGTACTGAAAGAACTGGTGAGCCAAGGGTGATCATAGAACCCTACGGCAAAGAAACCTAATGGGATCTCAGTCTAAGCATGCTGTGTTCTGTTACATGATCCTTTTGATGCCAAAGGTTGAATTCCCACAGAGTTAGTCCGAGAGCAATGGATTTCACTTTGTGTAAGATACAATGATATTTCTGCTCAAGCCAATAAGAGTTATTGCTTTGGTGGGCTTCACCTTGCAGCCTTTCAACAGTTAAGCAAAGCTGCACTGCTTGGAGGAAATGGGGCTGTCTAAACTGATACCTTCCTTTCTCTTTCCCAGATTACCTGCTCCTTGGACAAAGGGGAGAAAGGCGGCATTTGACACTTTTTCTTTTTCTTTTTCTTTTTTTTTTCCAGATACAGAAGAGTAAAAACATATAAAAAAAGAGACTGCAAATTTCTTTCATCATTTTAGCTGAGCTTCTTCATTCCTGTTCTCCTCCTTCCGCAAAGACCAGTTTCTGGGGAAGGCGTTAAACAACTTTCAAAGCACTCCTCCTCCCACTGGCTACTTCACAGCTAATGACTCTGGGTTCTAGGGTGGGGGCCTTGGTTTTTGGGTCAGTTTGATTTTTGTTTGTTTGATCCTGTATCTGTGCATTTTCTGTTGTTTTGGGAAGTTTTTTGTTACGAAAAAGAAGTGGTGGTTTCCTGATGCAAATCGTAGAATCATGGAATGGTTTGGATGGGAAAGGACCTTAAGCTCATCCAGTTCCAACCCCCCTGCCATGGGCAGGGACACCTTTCACTAAACCGTGTTGCCCAAGGCTCTGTCCAGCCTGGCCTTGAGCACTGCCAGGGATGGAGCATTCCCAGCTTCCTTGGGCAACTTGTTCCAGTGCCTCACCATGCAATGGTTCTGTTCCTATGGACAGGTCAAACCAATACATGAGAGTCATCTTTGAAAGCTGGTATTGCCCTTTGCTATGGCTCAGCTTGTGAAACCAACATTAGCGTGATTCAAAAGAATATACATATGTAAAAAAAGAAAACTTGATAATAGAATCATAGAATAGTTAGGGTTGGAAAGGACCGTAAGACCATCTAGCTCCAATCCCCCTGCCATGGGCAGGGACACCTCACACTAAACCATGTCACCCAAGGCTCTGTCCAACCTGGCCTTGAACACCGCCAGGGATGGAGCATTCACAACTTCCCTGGGCAACCCATTCCAGTGCCTCACCAGCCTTACAGTAAAGAACTTCTTCCTTATATCCAATCTAAACTTCCCCTGTTTAAGTTTGAACCCCTGTTAAGTTTTACCCCTTGTCCTATCACTACAGTTCTAATGAGGAGTCCCTCTCCTGCATCCTTATAGGCCCCCTTCAGATACTGGAAGGCTGCTATGAGGTCTCCACGCAGCCTTCTCCAGGCTGAACAGCCCCAGCTTTCTCAGCCTATCTTCATACAGGAGGTGCTCCAGTCCCCTGATCATCCTCGTGGGTTATACTTCACTTCTACTTTTTTCCCCGAGAGCCTTTCCAATTGCTGTAGGCAGAATTTGCCACCAGTTTTACTCTTGCTGTAGAATACTTTGTTAATGAGAATGGCTATTTGTAGAGTCATTTGACCACTTGTTAGGATTTGATGTCTTTCCTAGACAACGCAATGATAGCAAAACGTTTTTGTTTCTAAACAGGAGGCAGACTCACTGGTTTGCCCTGGTTTTGCTGTTAGTAATAGGAAAGGAATAATTAAATGAAAGCCATATTCCCTTGGGGCAATTTTGTTGACAGACTCTGAGAGCACGTACTAATGTACTGCTTGACGTGCCTGCCTTAACTTGAGATTACAGATAATGAGCTGTTTCCCACATTTGTTCATGGGCCACTCTTTGACCTGAAGATCTAAGAGACGAAGGGCAGCAGGGAATCACGCAGGGAATCACACAGATCAGTTGTTACTTTCGTCTCAGTGTGGTCTTTCTTTCATCACTGACTGAATGGACAGGCCAAAGAAAGGGAAAAGCATTGCTGGAGAAGTATGGACAGACAAAACCAAAATGAAACAGTGTGTCCTAAATGCGCTGCTGGAGTCGATGGATAAAACTCTCTCATTCAGTGGAGTTAGACACATGGAAAGTAGCCATCATTTTGGCCCATTTCTAAGAAGAAATGTTAAAAACCTAACTCAGGCCTTGATTCAGGAAGGCATCTCTGTATAAGAAACATCAGACATGTATGTGAGTGCTTTTCTGACTTGGGATCTTGGTAAGGATCCAGTTAATTGTAAGTAACTTTACCTGTCTGTGAAGAAATCAAGACTTGTACGTACACATACAGCTGTTTTTGACTAACTCCTTTCTGTTCAGGATGAGGTCTTGCTGTGTTAGTTGTATATGTGTTATACAAGGAATCAGACTGCTGTCATGGCTCTTTGCTATGTAGAGAACATGCAAAACATTGGCTTAGGAAGGTAAACTTTGATGTTTCCTTTTCATGTTTAAAAGCACAGGACTTTACCACCAGCCTATATTATATATTAGAGCTTGGGTCTCTGTTCCTGCTTAAACCATGCATGTACAGGGACAAGCTTCTCTGCGACACTAGCAAAAATCACAGCAGTGAGCTCAGCCTAAATCCACATTTAAACATGAGTACCTTCTCACTCAGGAGTGTTTGTATCTGGGATTTTGATTATTGAGGCTAGAGATATTTTGAGTTCTCTTTTTGGACACTGGAGTTTGAGTTTGTTCAAAGCCAGAGATTTAGATTAGGTTCATGATGTGAAAAGGTTGCACTTCAATCACATGTTTTCAGAAGGAAGAAGTACAGAAATAACTCCTGCAGTTCTTAGAACTCGCAGTCGGCTTCACTGAACCAGCTCATGTATGTAAAATAAATACAAGGGCACGTAGTGTTCCCATTCATGAGCTCCTGGTTCAATGGCAGATTTTCTAATGGAAGCAGAGTGCTGGGAGGGCAGTGGCCCCCACAGCCAGCTCCATGTGGTGTGACGAGCAGAGGGCTGTGTCACCACGTAGCACTTCCCCACCTTCCTTTTCCCCCCTCCATCAGCATTCAGCCTGGATAAGAGTGGTAGAATATGACTTCCAGCCCTGACCAGGCTCTTTGAAGGCATGTTGGTGAAATATCAATAACGCAGAACTAAATGCTGCAGCAATGACTCGTCCCTAAAGTCAGGGGGGAACATCCCCTCACAAAGTGTTTGGTCAGAGGTGCAGGATGGTTTAGTCAATATTTTTTAAGCTACAGTTACCTGATGTACAGTGACTAAAGATGCCTTAGATTATGCACAGTAGAATAATAATCAATATTATTTAATTATACCTAAATCACTTTCTTCATCTATTTCTGATACATATTTTCTATCTCTCTGGGGGGAGTGGTTTCTTTCAGACAGCGAAGCCAGACTGCTTCGTTCACAGCTGGTCAGTTCTTATTTCTCATGCATTGGCACAAAGGTCTGAAATCAGACTGGAAAATGGTTTTCCTCAATGGTTAGGGTTACTCACCACCAACAGGAGCTAGTAAGGGGAGTAGTGAATTTGCTGTCTTCTGGGGGCTGCAGGTCTGAGCTGCCATTCGAGAAGAGATGCTACAGTCAGAGTTACCAATCTCAGCACAAAGGTATGTAGCAGAATGGTTTGCAATATGCAGGCAGTCAGGGCTAGCTCTAACATTCTCCTGCTCTTTTAAAATCACTTGAATAAGCTACAGTGAATCGTTAGCAATTTCTGGAATTTTCTGTTGTGTCAAAAATTCCCCATGAAATTTATTACTTTGGGAATTTAGAAAGTGAAATCTAGAAACCGAAATCCTCCAAAGAGGCTAGGCCAGATGAAAGCATCTGTCATGGGGTCCCCTCCCAGGATCACAATTCCATCCCCCTACTCTGCCTCCTCACCTCCCTGGAACACTCTGCAGCATTGTGCTAGTGCATTGTGAGCCAAGGAATGGTATGTTTAGTCACCTCCCAGTCAAACTAGAGATCAGCCACTGTGCAATTGTGTACAAAACCAATAAAAATAAAAGATAATAATAACAGAACTGCTTGCTCTTATTTTATTCCACAAAAGGAAACGAACAAAAGAAAAGGTGGAAAAGGATCAGGCATTCATCAGCTGATGGTCTTTGTTTATAGAGAGTGAGAAGGGATTTCTGGTTTTCACCCTTACCTGTCTTCCCCTAGATGTGGAGATCCTTTTCCATCCTCACTAAGACTATATAAGCAATGAATAAGCCCGAAATTCTGCAGATGTAAGGAGCTTACCATTAGCCTCGTGCTGCAATTCTACACAGTTATTTGGGAGCACCCTGGAATAGGCACAGAGGGGTCTTCTGCTGCCAGTGCTGCTTCTGGAGGTTGGCACAGGCTGGGAAGCTGTGTGATAAGGATGCACCTTCCATCTCTGTACAGGGACTGCTGATGCTCTTGGGAAGCTCTGCCTTTCTGGAAGAGCACCAGGCACCTTCTGCTTCCCGGAAACTGTTGTGTGACTTGAGAGGGAGAATCCAGGCACTTTACACCCTAAAACAGAGAGGGATTCCATTGCCAGTATTCCTGTCAGTGGTCTTCCCTTTAGATGGGATTGGTGTTCAGGGATCTAGCAGATCTTTGACTCATGGTGACGTAGTGCTTGGGGTTGGAAGGGACCTTTAAAGGTCACTTCATCCAACCCCCCTGCAATAAGCAGGGACATCTTCAGCTACACCAGGTTGCTCGGAGTCCCTTCCAGCCTGACCTCGAATGTTTCCAGGGATGGGACATCTCCCACCCCTCTGGGCAACCTGTGCCAGGGTTTCACCACCCTCATTGTATCCTGTTCATTATTCAAGTGGCTCAAAGGTGCCAGTTCTCTGGACTGCACTCAGTCCGTGATCTGAACTATGTGTTTCTGTGACAGCAAGCGGGAAGTGTTCACACATGGGAAATAAGGGATTTGTTTATTGTTTCAAGTGTAAAAGCCTGTGATGCACCCTCTCAAAATGCTTAAATTAAGCAGCTTTCCTTACAGACTACACAAATACTATTATTTCCAAAGTTATATGATCAGATTTCTATGTTTAATTATAAAAAGATGATGGATGTCACTAATCTTTTCCATGTTGGAGAAAAAGGATGCCAGAAGAGAACTTTTCTTTTTGCTGATGATAAAATAGGTGGTAGATTAAAAAAAAACAAGAAATGTTACCATTTTAGACTGAAAACCTATTCCAGAGTAGTCAATGTAGGAAATGCATCTGGTAAACACACTATGCATTAATACAATAAGAAGATTAGCATCAGGATGAATCTGGAATTTGGGAGCCTAGCTCCTGATGCGTGAATGAAGGAGGCAGATTCCTTCTTCTCCATGTTCCTTGTTTTCAAGTATAAATTTTGTTGTTGGAGAGAATCTTTCCAAAATGTAGTTGGTTGTGCAGGAGAGCAGTGGGATACGGCGGTGGTTTTGCAAACTACCCTTTGAATATGCACATGTTTGCATATGTACTTACAGAGTCTTACAAGCTCAGTCTGGAAGCAGTATTTCAGGCTAGATAGCTGAGAATGCTGAGCTCACCTAGCTAAAGGCAAATACTGCCCGAATTTGCTGTTAGGCCTTGCAAAATCTACAGCATGTCCCAAATGTGTTTTTTAATTAAAAAGCACAATAATCTATTCAAATTCAAAACAATGGAACCTGACCAAGATAGTAATTCTTTTATTTCAACTAGAATAAACTAGTTTATCTCCAGGAACTCATGAGATGGTCTTAAATATCTCATATTGGCTCCTTTTCCTCACATTTCATTTTATAATCATCTTCTAATGATCTATACCATACATTAGCCATTACACTCAACTAATGACAGCATAATCAAGTCCTTTTCTCTTACTGTTTAAATCCAATAGTTAATAACAGCAGAGCAATCTTGTGCTTTCACGTGTTGAACCAGTGCTGATCTCAGAGCTGTGCTGGTGCGGGGTCTGAACATCAGCACTCAAAAGGAGGAAAAGCTGGCTGAGGATGTGAAGGAGCCCCAGGGCACTGACTCCATGCAAATCACTCCTGGGAGTGGGCATCTGTGCTGGCCAGGTAGAAAGGAGTGGGAAAAAACATAGTTTCACATGGCATAAAGGCATCAATCCACCTCCCTTCAAAGCAGGTAGAGATTTTTCCCACTCTTGTTACCCACCACAGGTTTGCTCCAGACTCAGTTTAGTGCCCAGTGCTCCCCCTGCTTCCACAGGCAAACAAGTTTTGGGATCCCAGGCAACCTTTCTCCATCCGATTACTGTGATCAAAGCAGAACCACTGCCAATGCCATTAGGCAATGCCAGGCACTGGCTGTGCATTCTCACTTGCTGAGCCTGCCTTCTTGTTGCTGCAATGTCCCTTTTGATCCCTGAAGAAGCACAGAGGGATCTGATCTGTACCCTAGCAGGACTGGGACACATGTTGGTCTTCAAGGCCTCAGCTCTCCCTGTTCTGGTGACTTGACCAGCAGGTAAAAGAAAATGGAGCTGTTTCAGGCAAGCTGATTGAGGACCTGAAGCTCAGTTTTAGCAAGTTTATTTACCCTCACACCTAAGTGCACAACAGCACTTGCTCACAGGCCTCCCAGCACACTCTTGGCATCTTGTATACTTTCAATTTCTTCCAAGTGTATGTGTATCAGCTACTGTGCATTCATAACACCCTGGGTTTAGAAGCTATCCAGTGGTAGGAGGAATACATGTAATCCTGTTGTCTCTGCTGGTGGTCGTAGGAGTGCATCCGTCAAACAAACTTACTTATGGCCATTGGGGTTTTCTGTGCTAAAACCTAGCAGTAGAATGACAGAACGAGTATTTTCCTTTTCTTCTTGCTTGGATGCTATTTTTTATACACTTTTATACGCAATTTTTAAAAATGCTATTTTTATTGTAGGGTTCTGGTTGGGTTTTTACCAGACCTTCTGGCTGTCTACAGGCCCAGATTCTCACAGGGATATTTCCCTTCCCTTTTCTCCTCCCCAGTAGACAAAAGCCATTGTGTTTGCAACATCAGCTTGGAGCGAAATAACACCTTGGGCCTGATCGCTCTTTTAGTTGCACTGAAATTGAAGTTGCATGCAAAGTCCTGCTGGTCCCACCACTGGGGCTGAAGATGAAATAACCTGAACATACACAGCTAATTGCACGCAGGGCGGTGTGTGTGAAGCCAATGCATCAGGGTGGTGCTGTCTTCTTTGCTTTGGTAGGATCTGCTTCCACCTTGAGGTGTTGAAATAAGACTACATCCCCCTCTTTGTTCTGATGCTGCTGCTTCTTGTAGGCACTGCAAAGTGATACCCCAGGGCCCTGACTACCTTCAGCATGCTGGTTTATCTGGGGCAGGAGATTCTACTGCTCTTATGGTTAACCCTACAGTGTCAGGTCCTAACTAATGTTAAGAAATTTAAACCCATTGGTAGGGAGGATAAGGGGAAATTAACCAAATTCAAGAATCTTGGTCTTGTAAAAAATAACCTTTTCTCAGCTGGCATTCTGCAGGGAATTCTATGTATGAAGCTGAACATAAACTTTAGCATGTGTTTATATTAGCAGAACCGATAATGGAGATGCCTTTCTTGAACTGAACTAAAATAAACAACAGAAACCTGTTCTCTCCATTTCCCAAGGAAGAAAGAGGCAGGTTGTTACACTGTTTTGCACCAGGGGTTAGACAAGAAGTTCAAATGCATGCTGAGAGCATATCTCAGCGCTTTTGCTCCTGGGACTGGGTGGGCAGGGTAATGAAAAACAACCTCTTTGGTTTGTGAAGACTCATAAGGAAACAGACAAATGCAAACCTGAAATGAATGATACCATTTGTAATGCCAAGTATTCTCAACTGTTATGAGAATAATTTTAAGCACTATGTATTTATTGCTAGTTCCTTATTTGAAAGAGGAGGCTCGTGGTCTCTGAATGTATAAACCATTTCTCAACATTCCAGTTTTTCTGTAACTGAGTCCATGTACGTTCATCTTATTATCAAATAAAACCACCAAGGTCTCCGCTCCATTTGAATTAAAGCTGTAGAAGGGTTCCTTTTATTCTGCTGCTTTCTACATCTGATCCAGGAATGGCACTTGTCATTTGCTTTCCAGTGTCCAGCTCCCCGTAAATTACTAGTAATAATGATCTTTAGTGGGAACATTGCTTGGACAGCAGTCATTGCTCACCCCCTGCCCCTGTGAGGATGATTTAGTAGAATTATGTAATATCTAAACACAGGGAAGCTATAGAGCTTATTTAAGGACCCCAAGGTAAATCTCTGCCTGTTTGGGGATTAGACATGCCAACTTCACCTTTCCCCTTTTCTCTGTTGACTAAAATCAGAACAGAGAAGAGCATCTAACCCAAGAACAGCACACCACACTCGTGCCCACTCAAACACTTGATTGTGTGATGTTTTCTCTTCTGCCACTTGAAGCATGAGCATCAGTCCCTCAGGGCTGGTGTCCTGTGCTCCAATATTTCTTAGAGACCTCTTCTTATAGCTATGTCTCTACATAGCACCTTCTACGAAGTGCCTTACCCCACAGGTAGGATCAGGCAGTGTCTGTGCAGTGGTCACCACACTGCACATGCAATGACCAGAATTTTCCCATCTGCTGTTTTGCTATTTGATCTTTTCCTTAAAAAAGGGAAAAAATCATGATGAAGGGAGGCAGAGGCCAGGCCATTCTCTCTAAGGAGGATGTGCAGTTCAGGGATGTTCAATACAAGCGTGACAGGTTTTGTTCATTCTGTTTTTCCTAAAATTCCAGTTTTAAATCACTCCTTTGCTCTCTGGGACGTTCATTGGTATCCCGAAGAACATGCAATGTGCTCAGCACTCTACCTGCTTGCATTCTTATGCCTTACTGGCTTGGTTTGAGTCTGCAAGTACCTCCAGTCCAGTGCAAGTAGAGATGAAAACAACCTGCCACTTTCTAATAGACATTGAGGGTGTTGGTGCAGTTGACTGTCATCTTCAAAAACTGGCTTCCACAGAAGCAAGAAGGGAGAAAAGATGGTTGAGAAAAGGCATCTAATGATTCGGGTGACTTGCCTCTGCTTGCAAATACATTATCAGAGTCTTTTCTCTGGCATGAATCACCAGTGACAAATGTCTGGAGCCGTTACCAACTGGTGGCTCCCAAAGTGATGCCAGCTGCTTGCAGAACCACCCCAGACTCAAGGTAAGTGCTGTGTAACTGCCTTCAAAGCCATGCTGGGGAATAAAACTGGTGTTTTCCAGTTCTGTGGGACTTGGAGGTAGCTGGAGGGAAAGCTGTCTGGGATCTGACACCAGTTCAGAGGTCCAAAACTTCTGTGGAACTTCCAGAATCAATAACTCGGGTATCTCCACCCAAACCCTGGTAAGTGTAAGAGATACCTGAGTACAAAGAAGAAAGATATGTTTGGTATTGACTCCTTTAGATGGAAAAGTCCCCAGAAAAGAGGCTATGTTGCCAGTTAGCCTCACCTAAAATCATGGATAAGAAATGGCAGAAGGAAAACAAACACCTTGCAGTGGTGGCCGTGCTACAAAAAGCATTTGAATGGCTGGTGGAACTCGGGTTCATCCATCTCTGCTGAAACTGCTCTTTCTTTTTAAAGGTCCAGCACGATGTTCAGCTGATTTCCCAGGCTTTGGCTCCTCAACAAACCACCTTACATTGCCAGGTCAGTCACTTTTATTTGCTTATATGCACAGCTTTAGAATAGGCACTCGCAGTGCCTACTGTCTGGGAGATGGACACGAAGAGATGGCTTCTCCAGGTATGGCATGACTTCTACACATCACATTAAACAAGTTAAACCCGTTCACTGATTAAACCCATTCACTGGGGTTGAACAAATTAACTGTTGTTTTTAATGGTCTTTACTGCATGATAGGGTTGATTTTTTTTGCCCAGAAAAGCTGTGGCTGCCCATCCCTGGCAGTGCTCAAGGCCAGGCTGGATGGGGCTTGGAACAACCTGTACTAGTGGCAGGTGTCCCTGCCCATGGCAGGGGGTTGGAACTGGGGGAGCTTTAAGGTCCTTTCCAACACAAACAACTCTGGGATTCTGTGATAAACACCTTATGTTTTGTGGCTTGCAGTGCAGGCTTCACAGACTATTTAAATTCAATTGGCAAGTTCATTTGGGCCTTTATCGTGTGGACATAGATGCTGAAGGGAAAAAGTAAGGCTGTTTTATGGGCTGAATCATAGCTCTTTTTGTGCCCTTCCCTGCACAAAAGTCCTGCTGTCTCTATTTCACCATCATAACCATTTTCTCAGTCCCTTCATCTTTGTCCCACACAACAGTCAGAAGAAAGGGAGGTTATATGAAGCAGTTACACAAAATAGTGACTTAGTGTGAACAAGATATTATCTTGCGTGTGCGTATGCAGGCCGTTCATATGTGTATAATTAACAATAGCTGAAAGAAAGAGCAAGTCTGCAGGAAGATAACAAGAAATCACCAAGAAAAAAAACCTAAACTTCAAACAAAGTCCTTAAAAAGTTTTACTACAGATATTACTGTCAGTGGTTGCTGTGCCAGCAGATGCGGTATGGTGTGGCTCCGTATATAGATGTGCAGTAGCATGCTTCTGTTCTCCAAGCTGCTCATGGCGTGATGCTCCTTCGCAGCCACCACCTCAGCAGATTGTTTCCCCAGGCACAGCTGCAGCCACTGCTGGGGTGTAAGGAAGGGAAAGAACAAGCAGGGATGTGGGACCTATTCTCTGCTTTCATTGCCTGATGGTAGCCATGATCTTTAAAAAGGAATTATTTCCTTAAATGAAAAAAGGGAAATTAAAGCCTTAGCAGCACCAAGGTTAGGAACTTGTAATACATAACTCCATGCATGAAGCACCTGAGAATCGTAACCTATTGAAGCCCGCAGAAACCCTGTGAGGTAAGTATGCTCATTTTTATTCCCATTTTACATGTGGAGAAGCTGAGGTGAATGTTACAGTCCAGGTCACATGAGAAGTGAGTGAGAAATCTGGGAACCGATCTCTAGAGCCCTGAGAGAGTCTTCTCCCCATCACTTTGAGTCACTAAAGCCTGAAGAAATTAAATGTCATGGACGCATTTTATCAGCTCCTGTATGAGGATGATAAACAGCACTGCCAGTGTTCTGGATAAACCCCCTTAAACCTATTAGCCAAGTCAACTCTGCTGGCAACAACTCCAGTAAAATTCCAATTAACAATAAATATTCCCCAATGCTGAACAATGGAAAATCCAATAACAGTTTGGCTGAGTCCATGCTGAGTCCATAAAATGGAATTAATCTGAAAAGTGGATGTGCCTCAAAGAACAGCATCTCACCTGGATATTTTTCAAGCTTTTAAAAAATGTCAATCTAGCCTAGTTGAGAACAGAGAAGATTATGACTGTGCAGAAATCTGGATGTGGACCTCTGAAGTTTATGAAATCCGTAGGTTTTTTGTTTCCCAAGACATTTTAGAGTATGATTAATCACTTAAAGAGTTTACCAAGATGAGAGTGTGACTGTTCTAGCGTTTGATGTTAGCTAGCTCACACGGGAATCGTTTTTGCTGCTTAGGATTCATGCTCAGAGCAATGACTTTAAAGTGTTTGTCATGCTAATTATTGACTTATTAGTTGATTATTTTGCAAATAATAACCAAGCAGAAGACAAATACATTTTGGTCATGTTGGATTTTTTTATTCTACCTATGTGAAGATGTAAGAAAGCAAGGCATAGATTCAAATAAACAGAGTCAAGAAGCTGAGACTAGTTAAATTCATTTGTATCCCACTTGTGACTCTCACAATGACCTCTAGTTTACTGGAAAATCATATGAAACCCTTCAGATCCACCTCATCCTGTAGTCTAGGAAATGTGATCTTAATCTGCATTTATTGCCTTAAAATGACCTTGTTCAATGGTATTTTGAAAACAGTGCGATGTTTAGCTATATGCATATAGCTAGGTAAGTGTAATGTTTCTTCTTCATTTATACTTTTGGCACTTTCATCTGTCTAAACTGTTGTGTCCCAACCTTGAGCACGTTCCTTAGCATTCACCTGCATTGGTGTAATCTTCTGGGGTGTTGGAATAAGGGCATGATTTCAAGATCAAGTATTCCAAAGGGTTTAATTGCCCAAATTTCAGTTTTGGAGATGTCTGTGTTTCATTCAAGAGTTTTACATCTATATTTATGATTTATGTCCCTGCCTGTGACAGGGGTTTGGAACTGATGGTCTTTAAGATCCCTTCCAACCCAAACCCTTCTGTGATTCTAGGATCTTTTTTCCCCCTGAACCTTTCCTAACCCTCTTTAACTATCCATTAACCCAAAAGAGTCCTGGCTTTCAGGCTGAGGAACCCTCCTTTGCACAGGTAGGCTTGTGCTGAGTGGAATGGATGCAGCTTCCAAGGAATTGATTTCTTGCCCAGCAGCGAGTGAATGCTAGGCATGGTAACTATCCTTGTTCTTCCTTTGTTACCACCAGCCATCAAACCTCAGCTGTGGCACCTCAGGAGGCCCACTCATAGCTCAGGAGACTATTTCTCAGCCTCCCACAAGAAACTGGAGGAGCACCCGGTGAGATGTAAGCTGCTTGACCAGAGGGGAAGGATGAAGAAGATCCAACATATTTCCCAGAGCTGGAATAGGAAATAGCAGAAGAGATAAAGAGGAAGGACACTTCTCACAGCCGGACAGAAGACAGTGTGTAACCATTGCACAGGCCATGCTATGTTGTACAGCAGCTGCAAGTCTAGATAAAGCAAGTGTATGATTTAGCTAAGCAATATAATGGACATTTTGCTAGAAATGTTCTCAGTAGCCTCCTTATTATTGCAGCAGACACCCACCTAGTACTAAGTTATTGGGCTGTTACCTTAAAAGAAGTGATTGTATACCGGTATCTCAAATTGAGGAAGCCAATGCTTTCCTAGATTGTTGGGGTCCTTACAGCGTTCACAATGTGACTTTCTGCCTACCACAGGTAAGACAGCAACTCCTGTTTCCAACAACATGGGAGTACAGAACTCAGTACTGGCTGTACTGAGAAGAAATGTCCTGAATGTCACAGTGTGATGGGTGTTAGAGAGGTTGAAGGTAGGAGGCTGAAGTACAAATAATCCTCTAGCTTCACTGATTGGAAAAAGAAGACAGCGCAGCATTTAAACTGTTCTTTGCCCAAACCATGATGAATGTTAAATATCACTGATTGTCTTTTGTGGCATTCATTCAGTTGAGTTTGATCTCACGTGTTCTTTTGGTGCACAGTGTCCCATGGGCCTGAGTTTCACAGCTGCACATGCTCCCTCTGAAAAGGTTCCTCTTGCCCCAGGTTTTACACTGTGAGAAGCAGTGGAAATAGCTCTGCTCTCTTTCCCTATATCTTCTTTTCTCTGTCTTTTAATCTCTTACAGAAAGAGGAGGGCGAGCACTGCACACTGTACTCAAGATGCAGGTGTGAAACAATGTAATGACATTTTCTTTTCTATTTTCCATGCCATTCCGAATAGTTTTTAAAGTTGTTTTTCCCTTTTTGCACTTCCTTGGGCACTAAGTAGTAGTTTCTGCAGCATTATCTATAATGAATCATAATTAATTTATAGTCCAAATGCACATATGGAGCTGGGGAGTTGGGGTTGCCTCTCCAAATATGTGTTGTTCTGCACTTACCGACATTGATTTGGTGGTTTTGACAATTACACTGGAGGGTGCTGCTGCTGCTGCTTCTTTTTTTAACCTTACATTCTTAATTTCTGTTTCTGGTATGTTTTCTTCTTCCATCAATACATTTTCCAAATCACATCTTTGGGATAATCATGGTAAATGGCAGAGAGGATAATCCTCCTTTACTGTGAATGCTGACCAGTTCATCTCACTCTCTCTTCTTTTGTCTTTCCCCCATTGTTAACCAGTTATTTACCCATCGTCTTTCAATCCATGACAACCTTTGGAGCAGGACCTTGTCAAAATGGAAAACTGCAAGCCATTTTGGGCTGCTCCAAGGAAGTCTCAAAGATTTGTGAGGCAAAATTTCTCCTGTAAGAATTAGGCTGACCCCTCTTTAAGTATCCCTGCTGATTCTGTTGTAGATAGTTCACTCACTGTGAATCACAGTCTGTTACACACACTACAGGTTTGTAACTATATCCAACATCAAAAGTGCACCAGCTGGGGTATAGAGCACTGTTGTGTGACAGTCACATTAAAATTGTGGCCGCAAAGGGACAGGGTGTTTTCCCAGTATTGAGGATGTCCCTTGTACCCCTAGAGAGGATCACTACAATTCCATGCACACTCACCCTTGAGGCCTGATGCCTTTCCCCAGTGTTTTGCTGCCTGAGGGCTCCAGTGGCACCTTATTTAATTCCCTTTTTTGTTATTGTGTTTTCCCTGTGCTTCATGTCTGTGATTTTGACCATAACCACCATCAGAACCTGTGACTTCAGCAGCCGGGCTGGGTCACTGCCTAAGCCAAATGCAAAGAGGAATGCACTTTAAAGCTGCCTGCTTATAAATGTGATTTATCTCTAGGAATTCCCCTAGAACTGTGCTTTGCTTGTAGAATTCCCTGAAATGTTTTACAGAAATAGGCTGTGTAGAAATGTAAAATTATACTGTCTTTCCAAACATGTTTTCTGGCTGTGTCATTCCTTCCCCTTAGGACACCTTTGGTTAACACTTTACCTAACAGAGTTCCATCTAACTGTTCTCTGGACAAGTGGACAGCACTGGGGCATTAAAAGGGGATCCTCTTCTTATTTGCCTTTCATTATGACCAACAGTTTATTGGGATTATTGGTTTTGTGTCACTGGCATCTCATAAAGGCTGTGTATTTTTGTCTTTGCACTCCTGGTCCACAGTCCCTCCCTTGCCATGAGAAGCAGAGGTAACTCGCTGTTTTGAAGGTACTGCTGTATAGTCAAGGCACAGGGGAATGAAACAACCTACGTGAGGTGTCATGGGGAGTGCATGTGACTCCCAAAAATGTAATGTAGTTGTGATCTCAGGATGTCTCTTCCCTCTTCCAAAGCCTGAGGCTTTAGGCCTAAGCAAAATACTGTAAAGCAGGGAGGAAGAGGATGTTTGTGCAGGCTGTTCCTTGTAAATATCAGGTAGAGCAATTGCTGAGCAGAACTAGCTGTTCTGGTAGCACCCCTCCGGATGCGCAGAGCTGTGTGGTGGAGTGGATGGGCTCATCCTTTCAGTCCAACCCTGACATCTAGTGTACACAGCAGGGAAATTTTCTAAGAGTGAAGTTCAGCAATGAAATCTGTGTTATTTGGGGGAGGTCTGGCTTTGCCACACACTCGGCCTTTTTCTGCAGTGATAATTTCTGAGACAACTACTTGTTGCCAGCACAGAAAGAAGTATGAGTAATCTGTCCTTCTTGGAAAGTCTTATGAGCAGCTCAGACTTAATGATGCCATTTCAACTTGTTATGAATTACTTGCTGCAACTATCAACACTTGCAAATTTAGCCTTTTATTCTGTTTAGGCTGTTTGTGAACTGTGTCTTTGCTCTAATCACTGGATCACATTGCTATGGCAAGAAAGTTTGGTGCTTTCTTATTTGTGAGGGAGCTGTTTGTTTATTATTTTAGAAAAGGATTAAGGCTGAATTAAAAATCTAAATGTCAAAATCCACAGTGAGTGAGGCATGGAGAGAATCTTGAGTATTCATTCCTTATATTCCATGTATTTTTATGTGTACACAAACAGGGTCTGGAAAGGAAAATTGGCTGCAACATCCTCAAGGGCAATTGCAGCAGCCAGAGCAGAGATGGAGGGGAAAGGGAAAGAGGAAGAGGGAGGAGGATTTGTGGCTCAGCAGCTTAGATGGACCTTTCCAGTTCTTTAGGTTATGAGGTAGCCTCTTGTCCTGTCAGTGGGTACCACTGGGAAGAGCCTCACTCCCTCTTCTGTACTCCCTCCCATCAGACATTTACATACATTGATAAGATCCCTGTAAGATTTCTCTCCTGCAGGCTAAACAGAATACAGAAAAACAAACCTGGAACAGGTATAACTTCGTCCTAGATGCTAAGACCACCTGGGGGACTAAAACCTACTTTGAAGGTTGGAAAAGACTCGACAGCTTGGAAAAATCCAAAGCTCATGGCTAAATGTCTCACAGTTATACACAGCTTGCTTTTTACAGGATCATTGCACCTGTAAGAGTAAGCACAAATGGTCCATCAAAAATGCTTCTTTTGTTTCTGGAATATGCTTTCTAATTTTGCTACTGCTTTTCCATCAAAGTCTGTGTCTTTTCAGGATTCTTCAGGATGTTGGGTATAAGGATGGATTAAGCTTCCCTTCACAGCTCCTGAGTCTAACAGACTGATGTGGGTCTCTCCCACAGGACCAAGAGCCAGTGTCATGGAGCAGAAACTGGCTTTTAATGTTCACTATTTCTATCTGTAGAACTACATTTCCATAATAGTGGTATTTCTGTTTGCACAACCTCACTCTAAGATGCCCGTGGCTTTTGGGGGGATGTAAGTAACAGAATGATATGTTTATGAACTTATCTAAATGAAAGTGAGAAGCCGGAATTTCTCATTTGCTTCAGTGACACGCAGTCCTGATTTTGGCTTGTAGATGTAAATGCTGGGCAGTCTGTCTGCATACAAATATAGTGTAAGGTCATGCATAGAAAATGTTATCTCCAAAGGCAGGAATGACATAGGACATGCAGGAAAACAATTGGTTATAATAACCAGCCACATCTATTTAATTTAAGTGGTTGAAGCATTCTGCAATTATAGATTTATTAACTGGTAAGACAAAATTTCAACCAGACAAAATTTCAGTGTGTTGCTAACCTCAAAGCATGCAAATGCTGCTTTAGCTGTAAATAGTGTGAGTTAGTGATAGCATCATGAATGTTGCTTTGGATTTGTCTCTGCTGAGGTTTAGCTGGGCAAACCACTTAACCTCTGCACCTCATGTTTAGCACTACAGAAATACATCCTCTTCTGTTGGGTGATGGGCTTTCTGCAATCCTTTGTTGACAGTGCAAGGCCATTAAATCCCTTTGTTCCAAGTCTGTTGTAAATGGAGACCTGTCCCTTAGTTTCTAGGTAGAGGTTAATAGAGAATTTCCTGCAAAAATATTATTCATTCACAGCCTCCTGACTGCAGTCAGTCTTTTACGCACTGACTGGAGCACTTCATTCCCTCTGAGGACTTGGAATGGTTGTCCTGGCCAGTGCAGACTTCTGCACTTAGTGCAGAAGTGCAGACTTAGCACTTCCAGCTAAATAAATATCTGAATGCAATCCAGCTACTAAGGCCTTCAAGCAGCCCATGCCTATGTGCAGGCATTGTACACAACCTCGATCTGGAGTATCCCAGTCCTAAGAGTGCCATAAAAAGGCTTATCCTGTTTCTGTGCTTTCTGTTTCCTTCTGGTTTTGCTGTAATGGCCATGGGGGACCCTTGTGGACACTGGGTACAAAAGCATTTCTGCCCCAGAGCACACCAACTCCAGCCATTTGCCTAGGAGAGCAATCTGTGCAGTTTTAGCACTGTCTGGTCTTAAAGGGAGAGTTCAGAGCCTGAAAGGCAATAAATAAACCCAATAAACAATGTTCAGGCCATTGTAGAGTCTACACACGCTTCTGCAACACCTAGAGGCTTTGTTCTGGGGAAAGTGGCAATGCTAATCTGATTGGAAAAAGATCATATTTGATTGCCAAATAAAGTAACATTTAACACTTTCACGGAGTGCGGTGAGGCAGGTGAAAGCTCTGAGAAATGATTCTTCACACTACTTCCCAGGAACATTGCAAAAAAAACCCCTATTTACTTAATTGATCAAGTGAAAAATTACTTTTTAGTCGCTCATGTTGCTCCTGGCTGAAAAAACAGTAAATGCGGAATTACCAGGCTATGAATATGCGATTTTAAATGAACTGCAGCAAATGATGTATGTTGCAGCCTTTTTTACGGCTGGGCTTCGAGCTGATCTGTGGAGGGATGGTAAATTAGGCTGCTGTGCCGTCAGAGATGTCACTGAGACCATAACTCCTCTTTGGTGAAGAATGTGTAGTGCTAGGCTTAAAGGGGGCTCTTTTTATTTCATATTAAGCTGTGTCAGCATTCCCCAGGCTTGGAAACAAATCTTCTTCAGAGCAGTGAAGTCAGTCACATCCCATTTGTGCTCCTGCTTTGTGTTGGTAAGGGTCTTCATATCTAAATGTGTACATTTTTCAGGTAATCCACTGCCCATTTGAATCTTTTCTGGACTCTACGCTCTCTTGCTGTACTGTGCATTGAAAATGTTCACCGACTTCACTGGTAAAGCTTGACTTGAATCATGTGTATCTCTTGTTACGCACTTGCTGTGACATCCTTTACTGTGGACCTGACATGAATGTTGTTACATGAACTATTGATTATTTTTAAAATATTAGCTCATCTCACTGA
Organism: Pezoporus occidentalis; assembly: GCF_034315485.1. Lineage (NCBI taxonomy): Eukaryota > Metazoa > Chordata > Aves > Psittaciformes > Psittacidae > Pezoporus > Pezoporus occidentalis. The sequence continues at coordinate 7,079,882 of NW_026914718.1, read as the reverse complement.
TCGATTAACAGGATAAAAACCAAATACCTCTCCTAGGTGCCAGGCATCCCATCAACATCAATAACATACCCGGCCTACTGTAGACTTTAATGCATGAGTATTTATTATAAGCTTGTCAATTACATCTTGAAGCTGAATACCTGTGAGTGGACTGCGTGCTCATGAAAGATGCTGGGTCAGTCACTGTGGCAGATGAAGTCCAAATTAGTGTGCTCCTTAGCTGTCTGCCTAAGGATGTTAGGAAGATGACAACTAAATTCAGTCTGCCAGGCTAGATAGATAATCTTTACCTCTCTGCTGAGGTCCCTAAGGGTCCAGCCAGCAGTGCTGCCCCATCTAGCGCACAGAGCTATTAAGGTAAGCACAAAACTACCCAGTTCTACCTATTTTGTGTAATATTCTACAAGTACCTGTCTCTGTTTGCGCCAATGCTGAAGGCTGTAGCTGGGTGTGAAAACAATTCTTGATTGAACCAATCAGGTAAACTGTTAAAAAAAAGCACGGTGCTGTTCCATCTTGCAGTGTGTGTATACCATTGAGTGACAGTACCCTTTTTACTCAATTTTTACTCTCCTGCTGTGAATTTTAATCTTTAGTTTTTGTCAGTTAGGAGATTTTCTTCAATCTCCTAACTGACAACCTAGGACTCAGTTAAAAAGCAGATGTTAAAAGAAAAAATATGGAGTGAAAAGCCATGGAGAACAAGTTTATCTCCCACTAACCCGGAATAAAACCTTTGAGAGGAAAAAAACCCACAATGGTCTACACTGGTGTAACAGAGGCAGGCACTGCACGTTCCATGTTTCTCTTCTGAGAGCTCTGCCCTCTGTCCTGTTTGATGTGCCAGTGCTGACAGCCCTTAGCTGTTGAGTTTTCATTCTATGGTAAATCTTCTCTTTTCTCCTCACAAACACAAGTCACAAGCAGGTACTGGCAGAAGAAGTGTGTGCTTTGCCTTTCAGGGATTCTAGCATTGATTCCTCTCCATCTATCCCATCAGCTCTGCATGTGCGAATTTTCACTGTGGTCAACGATATTCCAGCAGAGGAAAGCTGGACAAACAAGGTGAACTTATCAGGAGAAAAATACTATCTGAATCACTTGCTGATGTTTTATTGCTCTGTGCTACCAACTGCTCTGGTATCTAGTGCCAGGTACACTTGACTGGTGGTGTCCCTTTGTATTAACCCTTATCACCATGCACAAAGCTCGTTCTGATCCGAGGTGGATTCCTCAGTGACAAAAATCCTGGGAAGCCACTTTTAGCAAACTGAGTGAATCCTTCCATGTGTGAGTGAAATTTCTGCCATCATTTCCTATGATGCTTGCTGGGATTCCATGAGATGCAGATAAGCACTTGAAGATAATTTAAATTCAAGTGCATGCTTGAGAGAATTATTATCTATAAAAATGAAAGGCCTTTTTTTTTTTTACTTTCTATGTACTGCCACTTTGAATGACCCAGAATTATTTACACTGCGTTACTGGAAATATCACTGTAATCTTAACTGGGGATTGCGTCTCCATCTTTTTCTTCATCTTCCATAATCACTGTTTGCTTTTCTTCCGTAAGCAGCTTAGTGCCTTAAAAACAGAAGGACATGGAAAACAAAACAAACAAAAAGAAGACAGAGGAAAGAGAGAGAAAAAAGTAGTTGATTTAAAATATTGCTTCTTTAGAAAATATCCAGATAAGAATTTTTCAGTCCTCTCTAATTTCTTGATGCTAATATAGTTTCCCAACATCATGGGAGTTACTCCTGCTACCTGTGGAAAGAGACACTAAGTTTCATCTGGGAACCTGTTTGTCAAAGGGGTGTGGGAAGCTAAAAAAGAGCTTACATGATGGAATAAATACTGTGATTGATCTTTGTGACTGAGTCAGCTTATGAGAATGTGTGTATGTTTTCTGTAGGTACATAGCATTATTACTTAGATCTTGCCAAATGAGCCAAGTGTCAGAATACCCACATGCCAAGTGCCATCCCCACTGAAGTTACATATTACCAATAAATTGCAAAAGCAACCGAATTAAGATCAATGTGAAAAAGGACTGAGGTTCTGGGTTATACCTTCCACAAATCTCTCTCTCTCCCTTCTATATCTCTCTCTTCCATAAAGGCAGTAAGTCCACCCCTTAAGGATTCTGAAGGTTTTATGTGATACCAAGATACCACAATTATTGTAACTGCTCTCTTCATTAGAGATTAAATTAATAGAGTGAAGAGAGAACAATATATTAACTAGAAAATGTTCTTGATCCCTATTTTAGCATATTGTGTTGGTTTTGCCTGTTGCCAGTAAAAAACAAGATTTTATGCCTACATTCCTTGGTGTGGAGGTTAACATAGTCTAAAAACAGGATGAGGGTTACCATTGTGTCTAGACCAACAAAATCTCACCCTAATTTGGTCTCCTACTGTTTGCTCTCAGTCTGTGCTAACCAGCTGAGTTGTTCTGTCAAACCAACCTGTTTTGCTTCTTTCTGCATCAAAAGCCCTCTCACAGAGAAGGCTTTCAGTCTTGATGAGGTCTGAAAATAGAGCAATACCACACAGGAAGATTTTCTTCAACTTTGGAGGCTTGTCAAGAGCTTATGAGTTAATGGAAGTATTAACTTATACTGCCTTTCATTTAAGTTAGCTCCTGCTTCATTTACATGCAGTTCTTGTGAACCAGCTGGTTTCAGCAAAACCATGAGATAGACTGAAAGGCATGAATGAATACTATTTTGAAACACAAAAGACTTCATTTTTTCAAGCAACAGTTGAGAAAACAGCATTGTTAACTGCAAAGAATACGCTGTTTTATGGGATGGATGTGAATGTTCCCCACCCAGACTTCTATTCACATAGGCAAATACAGACACCTCTTTTTTCCACTGTTGTCTTTGGAGGTTGGGTAGTGTGTTTTTAGAGGGGAGTGGGGTTTTTTTTGTGGCTGTTTTCTTCACAGAACATTTGAGGAATGAGGAAAACATAACTCAAATATGCTTAAAATCTAAGCTACAGTGATCATTTGATGAGAGCTTACCTGTTTTGGGGGTAAAGTCAGGAATAAGGGATCAGGAATGTAAGTTAAATAAAGTTGCGCTGTGCCTTGTGATCATGTACACTCTCATTTAAATTATGAAGTGAGGAAGGAAAAGTATGTTTATGTAATTCTGATGGTTATAGCACATAAACCAGCCCTTGTAGAGCAGATGCTAGAGACAGCTGCAAGGTAGCCGCCAAGCAGAGGTCCCCAGCTCTCAGCTGGACCCACATCAGTAGCATGCCAGACACTTACCACAATCAATAGCAAGATAATGCATCATTACCAATAAATCACTTTGGTGACTGATGAACTCCAAAAGTTTCCAGTAGAGCTCAGGATTCAAAGCTCAGAGGAGGATGTAGCCTAGAGCTGCAGGTTATTAACTTTCCAGCCCACCAGTAACTTCAAGGACAACGACATGCCTTTAAAATCAGCCTTTTAATGCAAAACAGTGCAAAGGAGATGCAAACGTGATGTTGAAACTAGAGTTATTTTTGGGAAAGGATTTTTTTCCTTTGATACAATGCCACTGATCACTTCTGGAGAAAGTGTGCTTTACTGAATCCTTAAAGGAGCAGGATGCTGGATTTAGGGAATGCTTGTAAGTCAGTATTTCTCTGATTACTGTTCAAGTAAATCACCTAACCCCTGTGCCCGTTTTCCCAGCTGTGTGTATTATGAAATCCAGCTCATCCTGCAGATCTGTTTTAAGGATTGCTAGGTGGTTCTGTTAGTGTCTGCCAAGTGATCTGACTTCAGAAAGCACAGTAGAAATGCAATGTAGTCATGTTTTCCCAACAGAACTTGCAACCCCTTGCAATTTTTAGCTAGGGACTAGGACCTCAAAGGCTCACAGAGACATGAGAGCTTCTGTTACAAAGCTCAACCCCAGGCAGTAGAAGAAATTGGCTTAAATCATCCATTTGCCAGGTGCCACCTGGATCTAAGCCACTCCTCCTGGGTTATAAAATCAGAAACCCACCAAGACTGCACCATTTCCACTTGACTACCTGCAGACAGCACCTGCAGCTGGGTTGGGAGAGTATTGGTGTGCTCCAGACACATCACTTGCACAGGAGAAAGGCAAGAGGGGGCATTACACTGCTGTGTTTCCCCTGTATCGCTCGGAGTTTTAGGGGGGAGGATGATATTATCCTAAAGAGACAACCTTAACTGGTTTTCTAGGGCATGAGGAAGAGCAAGGGTTTGAAACTGTGGTTTTACGAGTTATCTCTGATCTGATTAAGAAACCTCAAGCAGCCATATTTCAGGAACCACGTTCCCATATTTACACATGTATTTACATTCTTGCTCAAACCCACAGGCCTGAAGAGCTCTCAGAAATGCTTCAGCTAATTGAATATATTGCTAAGTGCGGATGTGTAACTGAGCATCCCAGAGCTGAGTACAGGCCTTGGATCAGATTCAAATCATTTGCTGTCATGTGAGATTGAAAAAAACACCATTAGCATGGGGGTTGTATTTTGTCTTCTGGTCTAATCCCTTCAGAAAGACAAGGTCTTGGCTGACCAAAGGGGAGCTGGCCATTGGAGAAGACTTCTGCGTATGGCTCATTTTTATACACATGGAACAACATGCTACTTCAGTAGGAGTTTGAAGGTTATGTACATTTAGAAGTCTGATCCTTCTAGGGGAGAGTTTTGTGATGCCCATCCTTAGACATTTAAGCTGGCTAAGGACTGACTTCCTTAGGCTCCTTCTGTGGACAACAGGTAGCCATGGATTTCTCCAGATAGTAACATTCAGATCATAGAACAGTTAGGGTTGGAAAGGACCTTAAGATCCTAATTTAGCAGCCTCCTTTCTGTACCTGCAACTCCTATTTAGATTGGGTATTTGCAAGGTGTAAAACTGATTCTACTCTCTTGGATCACGTGGCATCTAGTAGATACATTGATTTATATCACATTTTATGGGCTATTTGACTTACTTTTATTTGTGGTAAAAAATCTCTCTGAGCACCCAAGAGGGTGAGGGACTGTCCTAGAGTGCTCCTAACCAGCTGGTCAAAAGGGAGAAAGGTAACACAGCTGCCATTCTTAGCTACATTTACAACAAAGCTGTTTGTGTGGACAGCTGCTTAAAAAGATAATCTAGTAATTAAGCTCTGTTACTTCAAACAATTAAATGTAGTTTTTGAATTGTCATCTGAAAGTGGCATTTGGGAGGGATCTGAAGGAGAAATGGCAGAAATGGGGACAATCCTTATTAGCAGGTCACAAGGGATACATGCAGCACATGTGCAAACAAGGCCAGTAACAGGGAAACAGGGACAGAAAGGCCTGTCTACATCTAGTTAGCACACATAGCCCTGTTGGGGCTTCTCAGGTCTCCGAGTCTGTAATTCAGGTTCTATTTTGCACAGCAGTTTCACAAGAGAGCTCTGTTTGTTTGTGCTCTGTCTGCTACCTGATGGGATAACCCTGAGAGTAAACAAGTAGTAAATATTGGAGCAGTCCTTAGCCACAATGAGTCACTTTTTCATAGCAAGTCATGGAACCACCACTGGCAAATTTCAACCAGCAGAACACTGTATGGCGGTATGCATCTTGAAATGAAAACATGCATCCTCAGAGCAGGGAGGGAGTGAAATTCAGGCATTCAAACACACAGGCTACTTTGCCCCATTATGGGCACAAGCCTGTCAGAGGTAGTCAGTCACTAGGACACAACCCCAGAATACTGGATCTGGAAAAGTTTTGGACAAGGAGAGGCAGTGTTTAGCAGGCTGCTTTGAATCCATGCTGAGTGCTGGAGGATGGGTTCACCAGCAGGCAAGAGTCATTGGAGGTATGGTTGAAAACAACTGAAAGCTGCATCCCTAGCTAGTATTAATAATTAACATCTACCCCTTCAGAAGGATTGATGAACTGAGGCTCTTCCGTGATAGAGGAGTGTGGGAAATGTGACAAAGGGTCTTAAGGACCAAAACATGGCTGGCTGACTTCATGTGGTCACCAAGCAAATTAGGTGCTGCACTGTGTTATGCCAGAAGCACAGAGCTGTCTTTAAGGTGCTGTTAACGAGAAGTTCATCACAGTTTGGTTTCCTAAGTGCAGCCAGGGACTGTGGAATTAAGAGAAGGTTAATCAGGACACCTTTGCTCCAGGTTATTTAAGGCAGCATGAGCCACTGTTAGTGCTGCTGACCTAAAAATTTGCATGTGATCAGGTTTGAAAAGCAGGGCGGTTGTTGGCCTTTCACAAAAGTAGCATTGTGTCTGCAGGTAATCAAGTGACCTAACGTCTTCTCTTACTCCCCTTCCCTTCTATCCCCGGGGCATGAACAAAAAAGACTTTCCATGAGCCACCACTGCTATTATATACATTGACCAAATAGGTCCAGCTCAGCAGGAAGTGCGAAGTACACTAGGCCTAGCAACCTCCTTCCAGCCTCCTCCCAAACACACCTCTGGCACTACCCACTGTTTGCTTCCTCTTTGGAGGACCTTGACATAAATATTCTCTTACCTATAATCAAAGGTGGGATGTGTATTGCAGGCGTATCTTTTCTCCTGGGCTTTTTCTGCTCCAGTTCAGCGATCTGAGAGCCTGGATTCACTCTCTCTCGTTGTGGCTTCTCTGTGATACCATACCTTTTCAGCAAACTATCAGAAAAGTCTGAAAGTATGCCTGTAGGCAAGGAAAAAAACCGCAACAAAAAAGAAAATGTCACTTAAGCCTTGCTCACATCGGAGAAAATAGGCACTTGTGCAACTTTCCCAAAGACTACTCTGAAATAAGGTGGCCGAGTGCATGATCTGCTCTGCATGGTGTACCTACTCTTCAGGTTTTGCAATGGTATCCATTTCCTCCAAGTCAATTTTATCCCACAGGCTAATGACAGTGATGCTATCAGGCCAGCTGGCTTCTGGTTGTACTTAATGCACTAAACTGCAGCCCATCAGAAATCGTGGTAAAGATGAGGGCAATCTTCGATTCCAGAAGCTTAAACATCTCACCAAAGTAGCTCAATCATATGGATGCTTAAAGCCTTTGCTTGGGAGCAATGTAACGAGACAGAAATGGCCTGTTTTAACCAGTGAAATAATGCCTTGTGGTATGGCTACTACAGGCACAAAATGCAGCTCTCTAGCCTCTGAACCACTCTTCCCTAAGAGGAAATTGTTGGGGAGATGATATAGATGAGAGCTGAATAGAGTCAATGTCTGGATTACAAATACTGGCAAATCCCAGCTTCTTGTTCTTGGTGATTTGTTGTTGGTACTCAGGGGACCATGCAAGTAGCTACTGGCTAACTCCTCTGTGTATGTGCAATACGGGTAGAACTCAATGCAGTGGATACAAGAGCACAGCTCTCTCCCCAGAGAGCACAAGGAGTGATTGTCAGCAGAGAGGAGCGACAAATGTTTATTCCAACTGCTGACTTAGAAGGTCATCAAGTTTCAGTGGCAGTCTCCTGCTCATTCTTCCCTTCTCCAGGTTGGTGGCATTTGGCTCTCAAACTTCAGAGGTCTGTAAATGCACAGCAGCAGGGAGCATCCTACAAGGAGCCCTTTTGTTGCTGCAGTGGTTTCTGGCTTCCTGAAACACCCGGCCCTTGACAGAGTCCCCATGAGCACAAGAGCCCTGTTATTTCTAGGAGGAGCATCCTGCAGCTGGCTTGTGTGCTCCTCAGGTCTCATCCCACCCTCATCCCTGGTCAGCCTCCCTCTGAGCACTGGGTACATGTTTCACAGAACACACAAGGGCTGAACTAAATCCTTTTTGATTTTGAAGTAGCATGGCTCAGCAGCTACAGACAAATACACATCATTTGTCATATACAGGCAGCACCACTATGCACATGGCATTGAGCTGCATTCTTGCCCACATCCAGGGGACAAGTGAATGAGGGGTCTGCAGACATTTGCCTGGACTCAATCCCCTCAGCTGAATTGTGATTCCTAAATCAAGGGACGTACTGTTCACCTGTTAGAGGTGGTGGGGTGTGCAAAGCGGGTGTATCTTTTCTCCTTGGCTTTTTTTGGTCCTGTTCAGTGTTTTGGGAAGCCAGGATGGTTTTCCCTTTTCTTGGTTTCTTTTTGAGGTCACAGCTCTGAATCAGCTGCTCTGAAAGATCTTCTGCAGAGGAAAAAACAAAAAGAAAAAAAGATGTAAAAAGCCATGAAACTGAGTAGAAATAACAAACCAGATGGTAAAAAGAAAAGCTTTAATAATACTGCCTTCATCCAAGTAAATTATAATGCCTGTGGAGGAACATCTCATTAATAAAACATCAGCACAAGAGGCCTATGTGCCATACTATAGGGGAGTCAAGTGACTTAGGTGGTCCTTCTGCTTTGTAGGTGGTAGACATAAAGCAGAGGAAGAGACTGTGGGCAGCTGTGTGTTACGTGGCAGAAGGAAAGCTGTACCATGGTGTGCAGGGGTCCCACAGCCATCCCTGTTTTCATCCCACACTAACTGTGCAGGCTGTGTCTTCAAGAGTTACAAGGGCACTTTTGTGAAGGAAAGATTTACGTGTGTGTGGTCAGCCTGAGGTATCGGTAAGCCGAGGCAGTATATTGTTCCCCTCAAGATTTGGCTTTATTTCCAGAGCAGTTGGTATTCAGTTTTGATTTACATAACATTACACTGGATTTTTGGTTTTCCCTTGACCCAGACGTTTTTTTTTGCAAGAATCTGCATTTCTGGGTGCTAATGCAAGCCAAAAATATTGAAGATGATAGCCTGTCAACAGGCTGCCCAGGGCAGTGGTTGAGTCACCATCCCTGGAGGTATTTAAAAGACCTGTAAATGTGGCAGTTAGGGCACGGTTCAGTGGTGGACTTGGCAGTATTAAGTGTATGGTTGGACACAATGATTGCAAAGGTCTTTTCCAAGCTAAGTGATTCCATGATTGGAATCATCACACAAACCAATGCTTTGGTTTCTTAAAAAGCTGCTTGTTTGGCTTCAGCTGGGTCTTCATTCCAGGCTCTCTCACACTATTTGAGGCAGTGTACAGCTGTAAGTGGGTATACACATGGAAAGGATAACCTCCAGGGTGAAGCCCCAGGAAGATGTGGGGTCTTTTTCTGGCACCCACAGACTTTTCGCATAGTCTTAATGAGATCATTTCACCTCCTGCTGCCTCAGTTTCCTAACTGTAGAATGAGAACAATTATATGTGGTATACCAGCAATTGTATAAGTAGTGCCTTTAGCTAGGAATGCCATGTGGCAGAGGCAGAACTAGGATACCTTCCTTGCAGGCCAGATAAACAAAGTTTATAAGATTGTGCTTGCCTGCGGTGAGACACTTCTTTTGACAAGGAAGTGAAATTGCATTTGTGTTTCGTTATTGTCATCACAAGGGTAACAACAAGAAAATAGGTTTTTGTTTCTGGGTTGCTAAATCTTCATGACAATATTGCAAGGCAGGAGTGAAGTAACAGAATCTGAAGCAGAGGCAAAAGACCATGAATACGCAAAAAAGCACATCTATCGAGTATGAAGCTTGGTATTTAGGAGTGTGGCAGAGAAACGATGCCTCTGGTGCTCTCAGTGCAAAAGTTATGTATGAAATAGGTTCAAGAGAGGAAACATTGACAATGAAGGGGAAAAAGTATTCAGAAAGCAGACTCAGTGGAAGCAAAGGGAGGGGGTGTCTGAAATCTTTTATTGAGATTGCACCTATAAAATATGCTCAGGGAAGGCTCAGCCGTATCCCAGCTTTTAGTTTACAGTGGTATAAATGGAGAAATTTCTCTACCTTTTTTTACCAGGGGAAAGAACAATGACTCTTTTCTTCTTTCTCCTCTTTAATTAACTTTGCTCTCCAGCTTCAGCTGATTTTTATATGCAGGAAGGGCTCTCTTTGCCTTTCCATCTGGCACCAGAAGTGTCAGCAGAAGGTGCAATCTATCAGGTTTCATGAGGGCTCAGTTTTGTTGCTGGAGGGGAAAAATGGACACTGGGCAGGGCCTAATGATGTGAAGACAACACCTCTCTAATTAATGCAATGACATCATCTAATAACACTTACCTAAATGGTTACAGTGTGAGTCTCGCTTGTCCAGTCTGTCTTCTGGGATATCAAATGGCTGAACACATTCTGTTGACATCGTTGAAACGGGCTTTTCTTCCCCTTTGAAGCTACTACACCAGGAGAAAAGGAAAAGAAATTGCACCCTGACATAAATCAGACATATTGGTGTTATGTATCCACTTGCTAGCCAGATCATGAGAAGTTCTTGTCTTCCAGCTGCTCTCTGTCATGCAGTCTGCTGGCTCACATGTGAAAAGAGATGATACATTTATTCACTGCCTTTGCCTTGGTTACACATGCAATATCCTGTTTTTCCACCTACCTTGCTGTAAGCAACCCACACTAGCATGGGAAATACATTGGCTTTATAGAAGAATACTGACTTTGAGTATACAGAAAGCACTATCTATCTATCTATCTATCTCATACACAAAGTATATGCTAGGAAATAGGGTGTTTTGTTCTGTTTTTTTCCCATTTTTTCCCAACTCTATACTAAGGATCATATTTGGTGTTTATCATACAATCTTGCCTTAATGATGAATACTGTTGAGTTACTCTTACAAGCCCAGCTCCTCTAACAGAGCTTTGATACCCCTGAATACCCACATGTGAGTGCTGCCTCTGAAAGATGGCCAGTACATATGGACCCCAAAGCCAGCATGAAGTACACTTACTAATCACCTTGGATAAGATCACAGGAGCCTGTTTCACAAAGCTGTTTAAGAGCCTGTTCTCTGTAAGTCCCACTGAATTGCTGTTTTGGCTGTTTTATTCCCCTTTTCTCACAATTGCAGAGGATCCTGGAGCCCAGCCTCCTACCTGAGCTCCTCCAGCATTTCCCAAGCTAAGACTTGATCCCAGACTTGCTCACTCTGAGGCCACCCTAGATGTCTTCACAGGAAGAAGGAAATGAGACCATTTTTTACTGTTGACCATTTCTATGGTTGCTTAACAGAAACACATTACAGCAATGTTAAAAGAAAAGAAACCTTCAACCTGGAGGTGCAGCCTGAGTGATCCTGGTATGGCCTTCTGCCAGCAACAGCTGGGGCAGCTTCTTACTTACAATCTCTGTTCTCCATTTTCAGGGAATAATGGCAGACCATGGCTTACGTGTAGGGAGGAGGAAGGCAATGAGGAAGAGAAAAAACAGGAGTACTGTCCTGAGTTCAGCAGTAGCAGTCATTTTTCTCTTTCTCAGTAGCTGGTGCAGTGCTGTGGTTTTGACTTTTCAGTCTGGGAACGGTGATGATAACCCTGATGTTTTCAGCTGCTGCTCAGTAATGTTTAGTTTGACCAAGAACATTCTGAGTCTCGTGCTCTGCCGGGAGGGGAAGCCAGGAGGAAGCAGAGACAGGACACCTGACCCAAACTGACCAAAGAGGTATTCCATACCACAGCACATCATGCCCAGTACGTAAACTGGGGGCAGTTACCTGGAAAGGCGAGATCACTGCTCTGGTCAGGCTGGGTGTTGGTCGGCAGGCGGTGAGCAGCTGTATTCTATTCCCTTGTTATTTCCCTTATCATTATTATTATTGGTGGTAGCAGCAGTGATTTGTGTTATACCTTAGTTACTGGACTGTTCTGATCTCAACCTGTGGCAGTTACATTCTTTTGATTCTCCTCTCCATCCCTCTGGGATCAGGGTGGGGGAAGAAAGGAGGGGGGGGAGTGAGTGAGTGGACTGCGTGGCTGAGTTGTCATCTGGGCTTAAACCATGATAGAGAGTTTGCTTTTATCCTGCTGGAGGTAAACAAAACACCTGTATTACTTCTCTGTAAATTGCAGTGGTTGTTTGTCAACAAGAAACAGAACAGTAGGGGAGTCAACCTCATTTCTATGACTAAACTTACATCTATACAAAGAACAATTAATCCTCAAGCAAATTCCAGTCACTTAAATGTTTTCCAAACAAACTGTGAAAGGTCGCACTCATAATCACTCACTGAGCTAATTCTTCAGGGGATGAAAAAACATGTCCTAAATTCCAGTGGCTTCAAAATAAGCGGAGCGACACTGGCTGACAGCAATAAAGGTCAGGAACACTGACTCATAATGTATGTATGGGATTAACTCCCATACCCTTCAGTATCCAAAAACTGTAAAATTCTATATAATTCTGGAATACCTTGTGGAATCAGGCCTGGATAAGGGGTTTGACCTCTGCCTGTTCACTGTAGAACTGCCCCTGTCCAGCCCCCCATCTGTACTAAAGGATTACACTGCCTGGAGACTCCATCTGCATTTATGGGAAAAAAATTAATCATCTTCCACTTGGGAAGACCCTGTACAAAGAAACCTTTCAATGCACCTTAGCATAGCATGTCTGCTCTGTTTATCCACTGTATAAATTAGCTATAGCTAATGAAATGAAATGCTTAAGATGAAGCAGTCAGTTTTATTTAAAGCAAAAAAACAAACTTATGTGCTGGCCATATGAAGGCTCACACTGCATTTTGTGATAAGGGAGGTTTTCTTCCTCAATACCATTTGATTTTATAGGATTTGATTAGGCCACACTGGCTAAATATTATCATAGTAGGAAAAATCGTTCTTTCCTGAAGGGTACTCATTTTAGACAGTTTTCAGTAAAATCAGGGATACCATTTCAGACACCATGGACTTGTTTTGAACAGGTCTTGAGGCAAAAAAGGCTGAGACTAGATTGTAAAATTTAAATGTAAGATTGGTGGTAAATTATACTGACTGGAAATGCCTTATAAAATACGATTTATTTTGGTTTGATTTCACTGAAGTGTTTCCCTGAGTTATTTCACCTAATAAAAATAAAGCTTTGTAAAGAGTCTTAATTTAGGATTGGTATATGCCAGCTGTGAGACTTCCTTAGTTATTTTTTCTTACTATACTCCTTTGGAAAAACTATATTCTAAATAAATCTCTTAGATGTCCTCACATTTCCATAGCCACAGATGCCAAGCCCTTGGCACCTTCAGTGCTTTAAAATATGGCTGTATAGCCTAACTCCTGACACATGCACCCTTTTTGTTATTTAAAGTTTGCCTGCAGCCAACTTTGCTTTGCTTACAAGTGTTTTCCCACTGCACATAGTGACAGTCTGTGTGACAAAAGAATAAAAAGAGAAAGATTACCAAGATGTGTCATGATTTTTGATATCTTGGGTGTCTACCCACTGCATATGACGTGTGAACCTGTGAGTGCTGTTGCATCCTGTCACTGCACATTACACACAAAGTGCTCGTTCTGGGGAGAGGTGATGTATGTGAGCTCTGTAATGGTGCTTTCCCAAACCACTGAAATCAATTCCCACCACTAAAGAAACAGATTCCCCAGTAATCTTTCACATGGGAAGGAAGATGAGGGGGGACTGTATGAAATCATTCATACACCTTTACAAATGGAAGCACTTTCTCAGGTTTCTGTGTGTTAAATGAAACTTATCCTAGCAGCCTTCACACATGGTTTGTGCTCTCTGCTGCCATCAGTCGCTTTGGTGGGTAGTGTTTACTATTCACAGGATGGACTAAGGTGGGATTTTTCTTGCATTCTTATATCTCTTGACATAATGATCCACATTCGTCTGCTGTTCAATTGTAATGGTTATAATGGAGCTCTAAATCACAGTCAGTGGGAGACACTTCCTGAAATGCATATAGATTTTTCTGTATGAGTTAGGACTCATCACTCATTTAGCCTGGACTTTGGAGCAAGGCAGCTAGGCTATACCACCCCCTGCAGACATGTGTGCCTATTTCTGGGAAAAGGCAGAGCTGATAAACACCTGAAATGCTTCCCTAAAGGTTGAATCATAGAATAGTTAGGGTTGGAAAGTACCTTAAGATCGTTCAGTTCCAACCCCCAGCCATGGGCATCACACTGGACCATGTTGCCCAAGGCTCTGTCCAACCTGGCCTTGAACACTGCCAGGGATAGGGCATTTACCACTTCTTTGAGCAATCTGTTGTTTGAGACAAGTTCTAGCTTTGCCTACACAGTTTTACATTTGCTCCTTGTAAAAACATTTGGCATTCAATAAGATTTTCTCTACTTAGGGTCGGAGAAGAGCAAGGAATGATAAGGCAGCCTGAAAAATGCAGGTATGGGTAAAAGCCTCTTCATCCTCATGTGGATAAGGTCTCAGGCTGAAGCCCTGGCGTGTAGCAACAGGACTCCTTTGGGCATACACACTTGTAAGAGATGGTGATTTAGATGACAAATATCTGACCTTTTCACTTTTTAGATGTCTGCTTTGGATTCCTAGGTAGCTTAAAGCACATTCAAGATTTTTTTTCAGAGTTCTCAGTTGCTGTATATGCTTGATTAAAGTGCCCAAATAAAGTTATCCAGAGACAGATGTACAGCTCCTACCACTCACGAACACTGTCTTAAAACACTATAAATGCAAATAATAGGGTATCCTTTTTTGCTTAAATTGTGAGTCTCCATCAAAAAGTCACCAATGTAACTGGTTCCAGGAAACCAATTTTGGTTTATTATTTCAGATTAGTATATGCGGCTGTGTTAATGTAGATATTTGTCACCAGTAATTAGGAAAGAGCTTAGGGAATGCTCAGCAAAGCTACTATCACATGCTTCTACCAAAATGATGCATTTTTTTGAAGCCATCTGATCCTATGACATTTAAACCAATGTGAAATGAAATCTCATGAGATCGAACAGAAAACTAAAGCTTTGAGTATCAAGCTAAAGAGCTGGACTTTTTTTTCATTTGATCTTGAACTAGGCATGGAAATGGCTTTGGGTATGGGAAAGTTAACTCTCCATTTCTTGACTTCTCATAGGATTTGAGTGGCTGTAGGTGCTATGCAGCTAGAGGGAAATTAGGTACCTATGGCAATTTGTATCCAGTCTTAAGAGACAATGCAGAACTCAAATGAGACATCAGTAGGCAATCATTCTAACCTAGAAGATGCAGAAAAGAATTCCTGATCTGCAATTCATATCAAAGTTGACACGGGCTACGTGAGCATCAGCATCAATAGTCCTCACATTGTATATCAAGGGCATGAGTTTTTATACCTGCATGTCATTTTCTTGTGTGTTGAATTCTTAGAATTGCTGCACTAACCCTTTGCAAGGTCTCCACAAACTGTTGTCTGCAAGTATGTGGATTTTGATTTTTCTCTCCCCATCCCTTCCCCCCAGGGGAATGTTTTGTTCCCACAATTGAGCAAATCCCCAGTAAAAAAAAAAACATGCACTAGTTTGCAGGACATGCATAACCATTAAAGAAACCATTGGCGTGTTGATAAGGGTGCTACAGGAATAAAAGTACTCTTGAGAGTGTCCTTGTTGGGTGACAGCAGGCAATCTGAATCTAATAGGTATTTTTTTTGGTAGGTTGATAATGAAGTTGCCACAGAAGCCTGTGTGCCTGTCTTCTCATGGACACAGAGCACTGCATATGAACACTTCTTTGCCATGAGATGAGAGAAGGAAAGTTCAAGAACCGAAATGGAGACAACTGGTGCCCTAGGGTGGGACAGCACATGCACATGCTTGTCCATATTCCCATAGGCGGCACCTGGCCTTGGTGCCGCTGATGCACTTGACAGTTGGAAACGGAACAAGTGGGAATATCTTACAGCGTGCTGCCTCATGCAGACATGAGGCAGAGGTTGGACTGTAAAAGTTAGTCCAGCCTGCACCAAGGGCAGCACTTCACTACCCTGCCCAAAATGCTGCTCAGGCATCAGATTTGCCCTTTAAGCCTGGTGCCTCTCCTCCAACCACACGCACACTTATGGTCTCCTGACATGTTTTAATTATTAAACAACTCTTAACTGCTTTGCCCCTCTCTGTCTGGTTACAATGAGCACGTGAGCAAGGAGGGACAGGCAGGCTTTCAGCATCCTTACCCGTTCTTCTCTTCCCTCCCTACATGGCAGGGAAAGACAAGACCTGTCCTTCCTTCTGTCGCATGTTCTCTGCGGGGTCCCGTAGTGTGAGTAGGCCCTTATTTGCATGAAGTCATTTACAAAGAAGGAATAAGAGACTATCATCTGGATTTAGCTCCTTCCATCTGCACTCAGCAGGCAGCCTTGGCTCCTTTACCGGCAAATGCACACCTTTGCCTATACATTGGTCCTATCCTAACCCCATTACCACTGGTTCCTGTGCAAATCTTGTGAATAAAGCAAGACAACCCATCTCAGAGTAGAAAACTATACCCAGAGTAGAAAATAGATGCCCTAAAAGTAGAAAGTCTGGGCGTTCCTGCTCAGCATTCCAAACTTTTCACTTTTACTATATGATTAACATTACTCTATTGGAGTGACTTCTTCCCTGGGCACAGAAGACAGCCTCATGCTGCTGCACAGAGCTTCTTCAGTTATTTGGGCACTGGGCTGCTCTCTCGAAGTATTCTTGTCAGATTAGTCTGAGTTCTATTTATTTAAAAGTATTTAAATGCACTTCGGAAACACTTTGGTATTTGAAAGCCTAATCCAGGCACCTCCCTCCACCCAAAACTTTTTGCTGCTGATAGCAGAATTGTCTGGGAGTAGTTTCCTCTCACAGCTTCTACGGGCTAGTTCAAAACCCTGGTTGGGACCATCTCACACTGCTTCCCATCAACTCGCAAAAATGAAAATCCCAACAGTTAAACTTTGATTGATACAGAAACAAACAAACAAACAAAACAGTATGATATATCTGCAGAGGTTCTAGTCACAAAGTTTTAGTGTTTGAAGGTAATAAAACCAGCAGTAATTATTTCCTTACAAACTCACCTATTCCAACCGTCTCTAGTGGGGTAAGAAGCCCTGATGCCAGTTCCCACTCTGCTGCTTGCAAGCTGTCTGAGCAGTTAAAGTTAGTTAAAGCACTTCTCTCTAAAGCACTGTCCTCTTTGTAACCCACCACCCATGCTTTCCACTCTCAGCTCGGCCGCACCCCAACTTTCTCCACATGGGACCATCCCCAGCCCGCTCCCCACAGAAGGGGCGACTTTTCCTAGCTAGTGCTGGAAACAAAGGAAGAGACAAGAGGAGGGCCCATGGAGGGCAGGGTGCGGGTGCGGTACTTACGGCGCGGTGAGCCGTCGGGGCTGGTTGCAGCGGGACCTCTCCGGGCTGGGGCCGCCGCGGCCTCTGCCGCCCGCCTTATCTAGGGAGCGTGGTGCGGAGTCGCTATGGCAACGCCGCGCTCAGGCCTCCTCCGCGGGGCGGCCGCATCACCGCCCCTGCCGCCTGTGCTGAGGCCGATGGAGCGGGGACACCGGCAGCCCCTCAAGGCGAGGAGGGCATCTCTTCTGCTCCAGAGAGGCAGGGGAGGCTGCCGGAGCTCTGGCGCACAGAGGCAAAAGGCAAGCTGCGGCAGCCGTGGCAGGAGGCGAGAAGAAAATGGCAAGGGGAGGGAGAGAGGCTGGTGCTGTCTGGCACCCAGGGGAGAGGCGAGGATAAAAGTGGAGCAAGGAGGCAGGACATGTGTCTGGGAGCAGCACCACAAGCACTAAAAGTGATGGACACCGTCTCCAGCGCCGGGGTTCAGCGATGACTGCCGTGTTTGTGTATACACCTGGCCACAACCAGTTACACAGGCGCGGTATTTACGGAGCCTGCTGTGGCTGCCGCTTGTTTGCCAGCAGAGACCAGTCTCTCCTATTTTAGCCCGTGCCTTTGGATGGAGCTGTTATTTCAAATGAGGGAAAACATATGCAAACACGCCTGACGTTGGAAAAGCTCCGGGAGACATGATTTACTCAGTGGCGGGACTGTGAGCTGCCCCTCTCTCAGTATTCATCTGCAACAAAGATGCCTTTGTCGGTGCCCTTTTATTAAAACACCATTAAAACCTGTGAGAGCTCACATCTGTAGTTACCTCCTCCTTCTCTTCCCCCATCAGCAACTGCAGTTCAACAGCACCAGCGTGCTTTAAATTAGTCAAGGTTTCTTTCATAAATAATACATTGTACAGAAAGCCCAAAGGGAGATGCTGCTAATGGCCAGCCCTGCAGAACGTGCAGCACTCTCAGATCCCGTGTGTTTCAGGTGTGGTTCCACAAAGCACCAAGCATGCTTTTAAATGCTCTAAAGGAAGGACCGTGAGCTTTCCCCATCCATGCCTGGGAGAGACAAGCACATTCCTCACCTCGCTGAGGGTAAGTTGTGTGTGTTTAGGTGTCTCAGAGACCCAGTTTTAAAAGCAAGCTCATAAATGCTTGTATGGCTCCTGAAAAAATGGAGCATAGGCTCCTGACCAAAGTACGTGAAGAACTTCTGGGCAAGATTAAGATTTCTGACTGACAAAAAAAAAACCTCAAAACCTCAAAACCACACAATCCCCAAACCGCTCATGGAAAAAATTGTTTCCATGTGACTGATTTTACTTTCAACATTGTCAAGACCTCTCTGTTGCAGTGAATTTTAGGTAAAACACCCTCTATTTTTACACTGGGATGCTTTTTACTTAGAAGCACAAGTTACGTCTGATTTTCCTATGAACGCAGAAAAGTCAGAATGAGATCACTGAAAAATAAGCTCATGAAGCAAAATGCTCAAATCAGAAATTATAACTTGAAACTCAGCTCAAGATTGCCTTTTTATGTTTTCATTGTCCTGACTGAAGAAGTCATTCAGTCATTTATAGCACTGGAAAAATTCCCTGAGGATAAGAAAATCATTTCCTGCTCTAGTCACTGGATCCCAAGGATGCTTTGGGAATATTACAGGATAGCTTTACCCATGAGGAAAGTGGCCTATCACTCACAGCAGGATCACACATCCAACCTTAGTCACCTCTTGAGTGGCACCACACGATGCCATGAAACACTTTAGATTTATCCCAGTCTTTTCATAGCGGCTGCAGCATCACTAGTATGATGGAGGATTTACTCCCATATCTGATCTTTTACGTGTTTACAGTTGTTGTCCTGCTTGTAAGAGGGCTGGGACTCCTGCCAGCTTTTTAATCCTTCCTGTTCAGTTGTTTCACAAACACAGCCTGGAAAACAGTCTGAGTCTGTAATAAATCTGCACTTTAACCCTCTTCCCTCATATGCGAGTATTCCCATCAGCACTTGGGGAACTACTCATGTAATTAAAGATAAGCACGTGTCTAAAAGTTTCCAGGCTAGTGCTTTAGAAGACAGAAGATGCAGCTTTGACAGATGGCAAAGGATGAGACAATCTAATAGAAAACAAATACACAAACACATGTATACACAGACACATACGTACATATGTGCATATATCTATGTATGTGTAGCCATTACTGACCTGTGCATTTGTTATTTTTGTGTTTGTTTCTGGCTTGGTTTGCAATTCAAGGGTCAAATTTGAAATGTCCAAAGGCCAGTGAGAATTTGGCCTGCCTTTGATATTTTCTTCCTGTTAGAACTTTCCTTTTCTATACCGAATATTTGGCTTACTGAAGCTTTCCAGCACACAGCATAAGAGTGGTTTCTTGAAAGATGCATGATGCCCCTTGATATTATGCTTGCTGGTCAATAGTAGGTCTGCACTGGGTTTTGCAAAGCAAACACAGCTGGCTTTTCATCACTGCGGTGGTTAGTAAAGATCCTTTTCCA
Source organism: Pezoporus occidentalis (assembly GCF_034315485.1). NCBI lineage: Eukaryota > Metazoa > Chordata > Aves > Psittaciformes > Psittacidae > Pezoporus > Pezoporus occidentalis. The sequence goes on along the minus strand of NW_026914718.1, from coordinate 7,060,298 downwards.
GCTGTAATTTTGCTCACAGTGAACTCACTTTGAATCTGTACAAATTGGAAGACCAAAACCAGATCTCATTCATGACAATAGCAGTCCATTATGAACCAGTTAAAATACTGGATTTATAGAAGGGGTGGCCAGATAAAAGACTGTTCCTTACAGATTACTGGTGCTGTGCTCATACCAGCATAAACAAGTTTGACAAATGGCTAGTATGATGGGTTTGTAGGGTTGGTTTTGAGGACATTCTGCTAGAACAAAACTATTATTGGTCTTGATTCATAACACATGGCGGGTTGTTTGCCTGCTTAGAAGTCTTACATTAAATAAAAATCCCACTTTCAGGATGTGAGGGGAATTACTCCAAGTAGAGCACTAAGGCTGGTAAATATCAGATGCCATGGGGCATTTAAAATGCCTGAGCTTTCTGGCTTTCAGGTCTCCTCTCCACCATGAATAAAATAGTTCTACATGGTGGATTTCTATGCTGGTCCTTGTTAATAACAGTGTCTTTTTCATAATCATTATGGTCTGGAAAAGATGCCTAATACACAAAGAAGGCTGTCTACCAGGCATGGGTGTGGAGCAGAGCTGCTGAAGCTGCCTGCAAATGCAAGGATGTCTTCTGGGAAGGAGGTGAGGCTGTGCTGCAAGGGAGAGGAACAAGGTACCATCAGGTAAGTCATATCACAGCATGTTCCCATGCCAAAGGAAAATGAGGGTGAGTGTGTCATCAGCACCAGGAGGTCCATTGTCATAAAAATGATGTAGTTGTCACCTCTGCATATTCCATATCTACTGCAAAAGGCTGTGAAAAAACTAGCATACAATCAAAGGTATTTGTTTGATCTCCATTCAAAAGGAGATCTCTCCATTCTCTCAATTCAAAGGAGATGTTCCACTGTGATTCTTTGGGGTTTTGTATTCAACTGCTTACATTATGGTTAAGTTCAGATTTGACTTTCCACCCCTGGCACTATTTTCAGATGAAATAAGAATCCCTGAGAAGGTACAGGTGAAGGGTGATCTCGTTTTAACAGGTCTTAGGCATCTGAAAACTGTTAATGATCCAGCCTCAAGTGACTTCTCTATGCAGTAACATGTGGTTACATCCGAGATAACACTCTCTGCAGAGGAGCTAACTCAGGGCTCACACTATCCTATTGTGCTTAAACTCAGTTTGAGCCTGTGCTGCTTATTTCTGTGTGAAAGTGTAATGCACGGTACATAAAGTTTGGTACAGGTTTGTGCTAACTCCTAAGCCACTGCAAGCATGTGCATGCCCAAAGTAAATTTATACATGGAGAATTAAATACATTTATAAAATAAGGAAATTTATACGTGGGGTAGTATTAACCATATTAAGTAAATTTGTACACGGAGAATTTATACATGGAAAATTAAGGAATTGTATCTTGTAAGGACCAATTTATTCATTTAGTCACAGGTATAAAACAGACTATGGTTGATTAAATAAGTTACTTTGCAGCCAGATCAGTCCAATTGATAGATCAATGTTCAGTGTTGTTTTTTATCAAACAGATTGGTTGAGGTACAGTCAACACTTGTCTTTGCTGGTTTCCTTTTAAGCTGTGGAGGTTAAAAGTGCAGTGCAGTAGATTGAAAACTGCACTCAGCACATCTAGCTTTTCAGAAAACTTGCCATAAATATTTACATTTTCCCTTATATATAAAAGAATACACATAAAGGGGCATAAGTTGCATTTATCACAGACATAAACATACAGATAGCTCATGATTTTAAACAGAAGGCTTACTTGAGGAAAATCATTGCCATGTCCTGTAAGGCAGCACGTTTGTCCCAGGTCCAAGAGGGAAACCATCTGTGTTTGTTGTACTGCTGAGTGAAGCCTTCAAGGCTGGAGCAGTCTCTAAGGCCCATATGAGTCTGGGGTTTCTATAGACCCTGACAGATGGCTCTCATGCAAACGTCCTTTCTTCTGCCCCATCAAAGGTTAGGAGGCTTATGAAGGAGAACTAAAAGGCTGCAAGAGAGTAACCCCATTTAGAGTGGCAAAGGGAGTTTCAATGTTAAGAGTCAGTGTTGTGCCAAGGCTCCTTGTACAAAGCTAAGAGAAAAGAAAATCATCACACTAAGTTGACAATGAAAATGATTGTAGATTAACCAGTGCTTTTACATTTAGATAGTTAACTAAGCCTTCATGCTTACTTCAGGAGGAGTAAGCCAGCAGAAAACAAGGAAAGGAAAAGATGTGGCTTTAAATGAGGGGAAAATAGTTTTCAAGCTCCTAAAGACCCCAGTCCACAGCTTTCATTGATCCTTATGTCAGGGTGCTTTGAGAGAGTAACTTTTAGGGGAAGACAGATGTAAAAATCCAGCAAATGACAGATGGTAGTGGAAAACTATATTCCAGGGAAACTTGGGACAAAGCAGTAGCAGATGACCTCTGGCCCATGTAACTTGTGATTCTTCATAAATGCATCACTCTTATGCAGCACAGTGCAAGGTGGGAGCTGGGATGGGGTGAATGCTGCCCTGAGAGAAGTCTCTCTCCTTCTCTTTCCAGCATTAGATCTGTCATGCTCCTTTTCCTGGATCACCTGCTGTAATTCCTCACCCTACCCTCTAACTTCTTGCTTCAGTTAATTCAGTGCTGAACCCATGTCTTCCCATGCGTTGACACACAGGGTCTTTCTGCTGAAACACTTGAAAAGATTACAGCATTTTTAACTATGCATCTGAGCGTTATCTTTTCAAACATCATCACAGTCCTCCTGCATTTATAGCTTAAAATATTAAACAGCTTCTAAAACACTGCTGTGTTTTCTCTCCATTCTGACACCCTCCATGCTGGCTGCTTTGTTTTACTAGACTGCCAACCTGGGAAGAAAACAACTTCCCTGAATAGAAATTACATGCACGGGTGTGAGAAATACCAATGCCTGCAGTGTGTGCTTATCTCTTAGACTAGAGACAGAGAATCGTTAGCAAAGTTGGGCTGTCCCTCACCTGTCTGTGCCTCACAGCGGGATGGCAAAGAGATGTAGACATCTGAGAGGATGTCTGTGAACTTTCCCGACAAAGGATATTTCGGCATGTGTTATCCAGTAAACACTTTATTAAACGGGGAATAAGCTGGGCTTGATTGAAACCAGACTAAAAGTCTTTCAATCCAGGGCATGAAACAAAATAAGCAAGGAGCAGAGTGATCCACATGGAAGTATTTTCAGAGAGATTCAGGAAAGGTGAATACTGCCTCCTCTCAGCTTCCCTGGGAATCTCCAGTGTTCTGCAAGCATCTTACCCACCTGTTATTCTTCACCTTATGGCAGCATCACATGCTCGTTGCTAGTCACTGTCCTACTGTGCAATGAGATCACTTCTCTGTGCTGATGAACTTTGGTTTGCAGCTGGCTCAGGTCTCAAGGGGGAACCTGTGCAGAGATGCTGACTTGTCCAGCATCACTTCAGCCAGAAGAGGTAAGAACATATCTGTCCATACCCTAAGTTTTTTTCTTTTAAATTTACAAAGGAAAATAAACTTATTTTTCAGTATTTACAGTCCTGAAAAATTAAGTAGATGAGAAACCATAATAGATCCATTGTTGGTTAGAGAACACAGAGGATGGGAGTTCAAGGAAGCAGTCGTTTACATGCCATGGCTTTCCTTCTTCATTCTGAGTGTCATCATTGACTAATACCTAATGTAAGTAAGTCCTTACCTGATCAACTGGCTGGCCCCTTCAGAGCCCTGATGACCATCATGTGCTGATGGCCAGCTGAGGAATGCAGTTTTCTCATCAAGATATGCTTTTGAAAAAAGCAGTTGTTTTTGTGGTATCTACATATAAATATCTGTATATACAGAGAGAGAGAGAGAGAATATATATGCATTTTGTGAATACTATCACTTGTAATTCTTGAGAATTTGAGAAAACTTCTACTTGCATAATGAAGGAGCTTTAATAGAAATGCTAAAGATCCCCAGAGTGTTGACCAATGAAGCAAATCAAAACATCTCCCAGTCCACTTCTGGGCATCTTATTTGTATTCCTCTGTCCTTAACGGCTTGCTCAAAAGATCCCTACAATACATTTCTGTGCTGTGTTGCTGAGAGAAGGTATCAGAGTGAGAGCCCTCTGGCTTCCTGCAGGGTTTTGTGCAGCTCACTGACAGCTACCTGGTTCGTAGCCCTGCCTCCTGAAGAGTGCGGCTGTGCTAAGGGCTGAAGGGAAACAAAAGGATGTTGGATCCTGTGGTGGATCCTGAGAAATCCGAAGTTGCCCAGAGGATAGTAGTGGTGCATGACCAGCGGCAACAGTGGTGCAGGGCTTTCCCCATTGTCTTCACTCACACCCCTCAACTTTCAGATTGCCAATCCCACGAAGGCAAGGGGGAAGGAAATGGGCTAATGGTCCTTGTTTGGTTCTTATTGCTAAGCAGATTGGTGCCTACTATTCAGAGTAGGATGGTGTCCTCTGTCTGGGACAATATCTTCCTCTACGTGACATGGTACAAAGGAGATAACACAAAATATTTCCCAGAGAAAAGAGAAACAGAAACCTCCCTCCCCATGCTGGATGGGATTTGTAGAAGGAGCTCTGCTTCCATTGAAACCAAGTCTAAAATTCCCCTCGGTTTCAGTGCCTGCATTTCAAGTTTGCAATTCTAATACCAAAAAGGTATGTCACAAATTAGCATTTTATCCATTCTTCCTATAACATCAATAGACCCAAGCCCAGCTGAAGGCTTGGCAACAAGCTGCTGAACACTGAGCCCAGCATGAGCACATTACATTTCATTCATTAGAAACATATAAGCTTTACTTCATGTGGGATTTGTGTAAATACTTGCACAAATTCCTTATCTGCAGAAGCTTGCTCCTAGCAAGTTGTTAAGCTCATTAACAGGGCAGAAGGAAGATTGTGCTCCTATAATTTCCAGTTCAATTATTATAGAGCGCACAACATCCTAATTCTACTGCGGTCCAAGGCAAAACTCCCACTGGTTTAATGGGGCCAAGATGGCACAAAGTTAATTTCCCAAAACAACGTGAAAACTGGAAACTCTCCCAGAAGAGTAAGTTCAGTGGAGTCCAGACCTCAGGAGATTAAACTCTCTGTTGTCTTAGCAAGGCAGATTTGGTACCTTATCAGAAACATATTTCTATTGAGGCAGCCATTAGAATAAGGAGCATTACCACGACACACAGAAAATGTGCACGATTAATCAGCTGATGCAATACAATTTCTGTTGTGCGTATAGAGTTTTGACATCACCAGAATGAACTGGGCAACGTTTCTTCTGAGGAGGGCAACCATGCACATATCCACTCTCAGTACTACTCTTTTTCCCCACAAGGCATTGGGGAAATGTATTCTGAAGTAATATACTAGTGAAAAGAGACCACTTGAGTAGTGTGAATTGAACAATGCCAAGGTAATGTCAGAGAGGAACATCCATGAAGCTGATATCCAATGGTCAGTACCTATTTCAGTTATATTAATAAAGACTGCTTCAATTCAAGCAGCATGTAACCATCAAGTGCCTCTTTGCCTGTAGTTTAATTAAATGCTCATTCTTTGGTGGATTTCCTGCTTACCAGTGATAAAATATCAGAACAATAATTGCTAATATCAGAAAATTTTGCAGAGGCAGGTGAGAGCTGCTTCTCTTTTGTAATTGTTCAGTGAGACCACAGAGGTCTAAGTTTTGTTCATCAGGGCCAGGAAATTATTAACATAAAGCATGGTAGAAGAGGTGGACAGATCTTCCAGCAAGTAGGCTTTGAAAACAAGCTGAACTGAACCCTCTTTTCTTTACATAAACTCTCATCCAGTGAAGGTGTGACATGTTTAAACAAAACACCATGAGTTTCCAGCCACAAGCAAACCACTTCATCAGGGACTGTAGTGGTAGGACAAGGGGTAATCGGTTCAAACTGAAACAGGAGAAGTTCAGGTTAAATATAAGGAAGAAGTTCTTTACTGTGAGGGTGCTGAGGCGCTGGCACAGGGTGCCCAGAGAAGCTGTGGCTGCCCCATCCCTGGCTGTGTTCAAGGCCAGGTTGGATGGGGCTTGGAGCAACCTGGTCTAGTGGAAGGTGTCCCTGCCCATGGCAGGGGGCTGGAACTGGATGAGCTTTATGGTCCCTTCCAACCCGAACCATTCTATGAATAACAGCAAGTTGCCCACTTTCTACAGCCACTGTCACAAATGCTCCTATACATGTGGAAGGAGGACCAAACAGAGACCAGGTGAAAGCAGCAGTGTGGGTCCCTGCTGAAGGTGCTCAGGTGAACATAAATCCAGCCTTCCACTTAAACCTCTGGATGCCCTTACAACCCAAAATAAAAGCTTCAGATGCATACCTGTAAAGCTGGGAGAGAGGAGAAGAGCCTCCTCTCCTCCTTGCTCCCCCTCCAAGTCTCCCTTATCAGGAATAGTATTTTTATGGCTTCCCATCCCTTATAGCAACAGAGAGAGGGCAAGGATGAGCATAGTCCAGTCTGTGTTCCACTTCAATTCTAATTATATATGCCAAGTGAACAGCTCCATCCATCCAGATAGCTTGCATCCATCCAGACCCCGTGACACACCACTCTCTGCCTGTAAAATATACCTGGACTTGATTCAGTATTAGCTGGAGACTGTGTTCACGCATGGAGATAGAATCAGTTTCACTCACATTTCCTGTGGCTCCTAGGGACAAAAAGAGAAGACTACAGCTCTGTCCTCTCCACACATGTTTTTCTTTTCCAATTATTATTTTTAATAATAATACCAATTTTTTTTAAGGTAGACTCTGAGGTGTACCTTAGACCTCAGAGCCAGTTGTGAACACAAATGCTAAGCAGACAGGGCTGGCCACCTGCAGCAGGACCTGTTCCTCCTCCTCAGCCAGCACAAGCCTTGCTCCACTGGGTAAAGGGAAATGCCCTCCTTAACCAACATGGGGAGACCTGTGAAATCAACCCCATGAGGCAAGTTGTCTGCCATGGATCTTCTGTGCATCCAGTGTCAGCCTTTTGTTGCCTTGTGTGAGCCAGCAACAGGTAGCTGCTAGGAGCTTTGTAAAACACTGTGCATAGAATTGCACAAAGCAGACTGGAAAGTAGCTTCTTGCTCTTACTTAGCTGTGTTGAATTCTGCTAGCAGTAGTAGAAAAAAGCCATCAAACTGATATTAGTTACAAAAGCCAGGAGCCTGTCTGTGCTTCTGCAGGGAACACAACTATTGACTAAGAAGGTCAATGCTAATGGGGACTCTCTAAGAGCAGAAATTAATATGGAGGCCTTTGGAGAATTTAGCAAATCCATTTGTCCCCTTTTTTATTCATATACACACAAAATTGACAGTAGCCTTGCATGGTAATTCAGCACTGGAAAGGTACTAGATATTCCTTATTTCATATGAAAGGACTTAATTTTAGCCAGAAGGGGAATGGAGGATTATTTTTGCTAATTAGTTCTGAAACTGGTTCACTTTTGACAAGTATTTTCTCTCTTGGGAATCAACAGGCAGTCTGGAAGTGGTTCTACATCATGCTGCTTGGGCCTCTACAGGACTCAGAAAGGTCCAGAAAAGAAAATTCAGTTGGCTACATATCATGGCTGGCCTGGTTATAGGCACTTCTTATTCATACCACAGCAAAGTATAAACAGACATGTCATGATTGAAAATATGAGAGTGTCTTCCATCTCACAAAATTGGGAAGAGGGAATAGTTTTATGCAGTTATTGATTTCCAGCTGCTTAATTAGTGTTTACAATATCTCTCCTTGAAAATAGCCATGTGCATTTCATTCCCTACTTGCTTGTTTAATTTAATTTAATCAATTGTTACACACCTGTTTCCATTTACTTAAAACAAGCATTATCCACAGCATAACAAATATGAAGCAATGTTAAAAGCAATTAATCTTTATCCTTGAAATGCTTCTCTTGGAGTTGTATAATTAAGTGCCCTTGCTATAAAAACAGGTATCAAGTTGATACCTTAAACCACCCATAGACACATAACCTTTCAGACAGTACAGGCAGATTTGAACATAGAAGCACAGAAAGGAGAAGCAAGAAAAGGAGATTGCAAAACCACCTTTTATTTCATTGAAAGCTGATAATCTATTAATGAATGCTGGGAAGAGACAGCTAAAGAGGACAGCAAGCAGGTATTTCTTAAGCTATAGCAAAGAGAGATGGAAAGATTCCCCTTTGATTTTGCCATGGGCCATATTTCCAAGCACTTATAATATTGTACGCCACTCATTCTCCAAATGAGACACAGAATGACACATCCAGCTAAGTTCCTAGACCTCCCACCTGCTTATAGGAAAATCTTGAATGAGGCTCAAAACCATAAGGCAATTAAAAGACACCACACACACCTTTCTTTTCCTTTTTTAATCTCCATTTAATGAGGTGGGAGTTCTTGCTGGTGCCAAGCATGCTGTCCAGAAGTCAGGCAGAGCCAAGGCACTAGCCCCAACCACCATCCGCCTTCTGCTGCCCGGCTCTCTCACAGCTTTCACAGACAGGATGGTGGGCTTTAAAAAGCAGCTTATAGACTGTCCTTCCTCCTCTGGAAAGCATAACCACTAACAAACATTAAAACCAACATCAGCCAGTTCCACATACATGCTGTTACCTGATAAACTAAATCAGCAACATGGGATTAGCGCCTGAGAAGCTCTGTGCTTCATATAGCCCCCAAGTGTCTCCAGATGTCTTAGACTCTTGGGGCTCCTACCTGACTTCCTCTGAGACTTTTATCCTCTTTCCTAGTATGAGCTAAAGAAAGTAACTGATTTATTCCTCCAAAGGGCTTCAGAGTACCCTGCTGGATCACCACTTCCCACTGTACTTCTAGAGAAAGAAAGGATAAAGTCCTAAAGACCCCAAATTAAAGTGAGGATTTAACATAAATAAATAAATAAGATTTTCCAAATTTGCTTTCCTTACTCCTTTCTTTCAATGTCTGGAAATCCCCAGTGAATCTGACATAAGTCCCTAACTCATCTGGTTTCTACAGAACAAAGTGTTGCCAGATGACAGCTCACGCTTCACTGGCAATGTTCTGTCATCTATCGGTGCTAACTGTGGATCAGTGTCTGTCTCTACAGCCTTTTTAATAGGTACTTTATTATTTTGACACATTTCCTTCCCTCTTGTTAATCTAGGGATTAGCAGTGACACGTCTAAATTCATGCTTAACTGTGTTAACATTATCCCTCTTGTATTGAGGGAAAGCACTCACACTGCTAGCTGCCTAGCAGAAGACCAACACATCCTCTGGTTTAAATATTCCCATGGAGACTCTCTGAGGTTGTCTTTGTGGGCTCTAAAGCTTTACCTGACAGGTTGGCTGCAATACAGAGCACAAAAAACAAGACTGAATCTGAGAGGATATGATATAAAAAAGTCAGTGGATCTCCCATAGCAGAAGTGAAGAATAAAAACAGTGAAGAAGGAGTAAAACTATGAACCAAGGGGAAAATAGTAACAGAAAAGCATCTGCACAGTCATACAGCACATTCATCCATCTTCCAGTTCTAGCCAGCATCTGCAAACTGATTCTAACTGGATGCTTTGCTGATGTCCATCCCTTTTCTTTACCATGGATAGGTGCCTCCTAATCAGGAGCTTCATCAGTTGGTCAAGTGTCCCTTCTCCAGCTTTTGTGGCTGCAGAGGACATGTGAGGAGAGCAGCTTGCAAAAAAGTGGCCAGGCGCTTTCTGAAAAAGATATTTCCTAGTTTCTCTGTCAAAGATATAATCTTGTCAGAGGCGGTCTGGCCCTGTAAATTCTCATGTTCTCAACAGCTGTGTGCTTTATTGAAGACTTAGATAGCCTTAAATTGACTGTTCTTCTGTGCTTTCTCTTAATCTGACTGTGGTCTTTAACCCCTTTGCTAGTCTGTGACCCTGAAGTGCTCGTAAGTGTTCTTGGAAAAAGCAGTTAAGTGAATTTATTTCCTCAGGTTTCCGAGTGGGAGCTAAGCTTACTTATTTCTGAAAGAACTCTATGTATTGGACTAACACCTTTAGGGTACATTTAGGCAGATGAATCTACTCATAGGTGAACTTCCACTTCAGCTCTCCTTTGTCTAGTTTCAGGTCTATCAGTCCACATCATTATACCTGCTTTACTGTTGCTCTTTCTTAATTTCTTTCTATGTCTGCCCCTTATTTCCAGTCTCCCCTGTCCCATCCATAGCTACAACATTTCTCCCATGCTGCTGAGGAGCCCCTTTTCTCATCTCCTGCCTGGGTGGTAGTCAGCCCAGCTGCTGCATGCGTTGGCATCAATTGCTTCCTGCTGCCTGTCTCTGAGGATGGGCTTGCTAGGCAACAGCTGGATACAACCTGCAGACACCACCAGGCTATAGCATTGACTCCCAGAATGAGATTTCTTTGGCACCAGCTGCTCTGGATTTCCCTGGACATCTCACTCCTGCAACCCCCACCCCACACACGCACTCTTACTCAGCAGAAAACCCAAGCCTGAGAAAGGTACCTCTCATATTTGCCTGTCCTGGTTTGGGATGACTTGGGTGCCCTTGCTTCCACTTCTCACCTTGTTAAATGGGACAAGGATGTGAGGAGTCCAGGCTACCCTGCTTCCATAGTGCTCTGCTCTGGTTAGGGCAGCCCTAGATCTGGAACAGCTCTCTTGATGTAATGAGAGTAACATTTTCTCATTATTGCTATTCCTTGTAGATCAAAAATTAAGGGCAGTGGAACCCTTATGCAGGACGTTGCAGAAGCAGGACTGAGACACTTAGACCCTAGTTTTCAAGTACTTAGCTTTTTATTTTATTTCCCCTAAGTGACTATAACTGTTTCTTACCATATTTTTTCTCTGCCAGTAGCTCCTAAAAACCTTTGGAAAGTCCAGTCAACCTTTAAAAAGCTAATTCATTAGCAAGGTAATACTTAACTACAGGCTTTTCTCCCCCCACACTCCTTGTTTCATAGTAGGCTTACAATAGCTTGACTTGTCTGTTGGAAAGGAAGCTCTGCTTGTGAAAGGTATATGTTATTGTACCCTCACAGACTGGGAGCCATCTTAAAACAATTTGCCCAAAATTCATACAATGAAAATGAAATGGGATGGAGCATGGGAATGTTGAGGTGAGTACCACAGCTTTCTTCACCACCCAGTATTTGAATCCTGGTCCTTTTCAGGACCCCTGGTAACCTGCTACCCTTGGCAGGTGCTTGCCCTACGTGAAGTCCCTCTAATAAATGCTTACCTTACTGTAGCCATTCCTGATGGCAGCTGGCCAAGCAGAGAGCACAGAGGAGCAGGAATATCTTACCTATGTATTTGCAGAAGCCTTTTGCAGGTGACAGGGCTAGACTTTGCCATGACATGCAAGGAATACACTTGTTAACAGCTTCAGGTGAAACCCTAGGGAGCCCTCGCACTCCCTTAGGATAAGGGGTGACTTGGGGAAAATCTTCTTAGATCCTTTAATCTCTCCTGCCTCTAGCCTCCTCACTACTTCTGTGCCTATCATTAACTATAAACCCCAATGTCCTAGCAGGTTTCTTTAGTATTTTAAGGGAGGCTGGGGGAGGAAATCAGGAAAAGGCTGCCTGTGTTCTGCATTATTTGTCATGGTAATAAATGTTTCCCATATTAAGGTTGAATAGCCTCAGTGGGACACACCTGTGTCCCTCTTACTAGCTGTGATCTGTACTAATTGAGTGAGTGATGTGCACATTGAAAGACAATGGAAAAGAAAGAAATTAAGATGGATGAATTCAAAAGCACTTCTCTAGCAAGGTGAGAACAATGTTGCTTTACATTTGTTTAATTCCTGGAAGTCTGAGATGTTTTGATCCTGAATTTTCCCATTTGATAACAAAATTGCCTTTTTGTGCAAGCCTCTTTTACACATATCCGTTTTTACAGGGAAGATCAAAACCTTGTTTCTGGAGCAGAGGCAGTTAAAACAGTCACCAGCCTTATAAACTGACACTGCAGCTGTTTCTTAAGTAGCAATGGATCTTAATGAAAGGCTGCTCGTAAAATTATTATCACAGCAGCAAGTAGAGGTCCCAACTGATATTAGGCCCCTGTTGTGCCAGGCACTGTATGAACACATTAGGAGAGAATAACTTCTCTGCAAGGAATTTAAAACCTCATTAGATAAGACAGAAAGAAGCTGTGCCAGGAATAAGGGTCCCCACGGGGTAAAGAAAAGGGTCCTGGTCACAGGGAAAACACACATGGCAGAGCTAGGATGAAGATGCTGAGTTCCTGCCACTGGGCATCACTGGTAGCCCTAAAGGAGGAAGTTGTTCGTGTCAGGACCCATTTATTTCTTTTGCTTGAGGCCAAGATTTGAGATTTTTTTTCTCCCCAAACACAATTTCCAGTCCTGCACAGGGAAAACCCTGAGCCTGACCTGGGGCACCTCATCACCATGCACTGGGATGCATTACAGAGCATTACAGAGGCAGCACACCTAGAGCTGGGCTCTGCATCCAGCAGATCAGCAATACATTTCAAGCAGCTGTGCCCATTTTATTAGGCTGTCACGGCCCCTCTCCTGAGCCCTGCCTCCTAAACTTGTGTCAAATCTTCTTTGGACTTGAAGTTGGAAGGGTCTGAACTCCCAAGACAGTACTTTTCTTGTAGTCTGTTGGCAGCATTGACAATTAGGCAACTGATGCATTAACATGCCAGAGAGGCTCTGATGTTTATTCATGTGCTGCTCTCGAGGGTTTATTGAATTGATGCCTGGTAAAGCAACTAATGGGAGCCCTTGGCAGGGTACCTTAGATGGATTTCCTTATTATCTCTCTAGATTTTATACTCTCTAGCAAAATCAATATTCAAGCTGGTGTGCAATGCAGCCTCTTTTAGCTTCAGGGTTTAAAGATTTATGGGGCATCAGGGAAAACCAATGAAGGCAAAAGACAATGACAAAAGAAGTAAAATCCAAGTGATACAAAAGGGTAGGCAAAAGCAATCATTAGTTTTTGAATTTTCTATCTTCACTAAGGAACCATTTTTCCATTGACCCTCCCCTGCCCACCTCCCTTCTACTCCAGTGAGGCTGCATGTTGCCTTTGCACTCCAGAAGGTGTGACCAGGACATAGGAAATGCTGAGCATTTAACAGGGAGTTAAAAGGATTTCAGGTGGCAGTTTTAGCTTTCTGCAGGTAAGAGATGCTGAAAAAGCACCAGAGAGCAGGGAGGAGAACAACTGCGGTAGCACACCTACACCCTGGGTATCCTACCCCTTTCCATAACAACTCTGATCTATATTGTATGGACCTTTGTGGGGCCCCAACAGCTCTGTGAAACAGAGCCAAAGTTTCTACATAGGTCAAAGAGCTGGAATAGGGAGGAAAACAGCCTTTTGCTCAAATACTTGCATTTCTTTTTCTTTTCCTTTTTTTTTTCTTTTCCTTTTTCTTCTTCTTTTTCTGTCTGAAGTCCTTCAGTGTCACAGGGTCAGTTTTCTTCCCATTTCAAACTTGCAAACTGCCTTGTGCTAGTGCTTTCTGCAAGCAATGTAGTCGTGTGTGTTCCCCCCCCCCAAGATATGACCCTCTGCTTTGTGAGCCTGCAAGCTAATTTTTATGGTTCTAGCTAGCTAGAGCAATTATGAGACTCAATCAGATATGTTAGTATTTCATTAATTCTGTGAAGTCATCATTAAGATTCCCACCATATTTGCTTATGACTGCCCTAAAGGGAAAGAAGTGATAGCATTTAAAGGGTTCACAGCGCTGTGAGGTTAAGTGGGTACACAGCTGGCTGTCACCAGTGCTACCTCTGGAATTTCCTGATCACAAAATTACTGCCTGTTTTCTTTTCTCTCCCATCTTCAACAGCAGCATTATGAGACTTTGCCCAGCCATCTTTGTAACACGCTCGGAGGAGTTACGAAGTGAAATATCACTCATTGTGCTCTAGGGTAAGTCAGAAGATTTTTCCCTTTCACATTGCTTAGGATGCTTTTTATTGCACAAGGTTACAGCTTAACTGTTAGAATAACATTGGGGGCCTGAAATGTCATCTAGCTATAAATGCAAACAAGTTCACAGTAACAGTATTTGTGGGTGTCTAAGTGTTTGCATAGGGCACAACCCTATCCCATCTGTGGCTTGCATGAACTGATTTCATAGTTAAATTGAAATGAGGAATTGGACTGCACATACCAGTCTAAAAACCATACAAAGTTCTTAGCAGGAATCAGATTCAGTCCTGGTCAAGAATGCAAATGGTAGAATTCAAATGGCACCAGAGGTCCTGCATGACCTTTCTAATCAAGAACAGTCGCTGCCTGCCAATGCCATCTTCAGGACACATGGACATAAGACAGACAGACAGTGATTGCAGCATCACATACCTACAGAGCTTTTACGCATCATGCTGTGCTTGTAAAAAACCATATTGTTTCATGGGAATAATCATAGCCATGGTGTGGTTGAGGCAAGGAAGCTTCTTTGTCATCCTTTATTCCAGGAGACCTTCAGCGCTGGCATCATTGTGTGTCATTCAACCATACTCTTTGCTTGCCTTCCTCCACAAACTGAGGTACAACATCTGTAAGCGCAGTTCATAAGCCAGTGAAGAAAGTAAATACTAAGCTTTATTTACTGCTTGCTCCTCCAAAACATAGGTGAAGGATGTTTTGGTCCAGTTTGCATGCTGCCAGAAGGTACTGTCACAATCACAAGTCTTGACATACAAACTCTGAAACACTTGGTACAAGGAAGTGGTGTACAAATCCCATGTGGGGTCTCAAGGAAGGGGCAAATTTCAACCAGCAAAATTCATGGCCCAGCAGACTGTGGAGGATCCTGTCAGTTGCTATGTTATGTACCTCTCTCCCCCAATCATTTTATTACCCTGAACATCTGCGGAAACGTGGAGGTGCAGGGAGCCTCGAGGCTGCTCAGCATGCTTGACTCCATTTTCTCCTTAAACATGTGCAAATGCTACTTCTATTTGCACCTTTGCAGAGCTGTGATTTGCAACACCAAAGCCTAAATGACACCCAAGATCCCTCCAGAGCATTAAACAAACAAGCTAGTAGGACATCTCACAGTCTGGGAAGTGCTAAATTGAAAGCAGTAGTACAAACTACACTGCTTTGAAAATGAACCGGTTGAATTTCTTTGCTGTGATCCAAACCTGAGAGGCCTTTTCCTATGGCTTTTTCTGTGTGAATCCAGGCTCTATGCACTCCCAGCAAATGGAACCAGGATTCTGATTCAAGGTTTCTAATATAGAAAATCCTGTGTTTCTCATCTTATTTTGGTCTTAATTGGATTTAAACAAATAAAATATGAGGAAGACAGCCAGGAGACTAGTCACAGTAATATTTTGACAGAGCAGGTGTTTAACGTGTTTTGTCACTGAGCTTCTGATTTGATACTAACAGTAGATACAAACTTTACAAAAATTAGTGAGAGGAAATTAGTAACAACTTAAAAGTTAGAATGTGACTCGGACTATATAAGGTAGTGTGGGCTTAAGGATTAATATTGGTTGAAGGACTGTGTTAAAGTAATTGGCTATAAGGAGAATACGTTTCTGCTGGTATCTCCTGAGATGTCTGCAAGCTCTGAAGTTTATCCTTAAAACAAACCTTCTTCTCTTCCTGCTAAATGGCTTTTCAGAGAACAGCCCTATCCCATGTTACTGCAATTGGGAACATAGTAGGTTTCACAGTCACAGAATAGCAAAATACATAGCGCCTCTCTTCTAAAATTCCTTTAAAAATGCTGGTTTTCTGGCCAGTCATCTCATTGCAAATGAACCTGCTGTGATCAGGACATTCTATAATGTGATGTTTGGTCCCTTTTTTTCTGAGATACACCATGCATTTCAGGAAAACCATCGCGTTTACTAGAAACAAAATCCATAAGTCTGTCCTCCATCAGTCTTTTCCTTCTGCTGAATCATTACCTAAAGAGTTTTGGAAAGATTTCTTCAACTGGAAAAAAAAAAGGAAATAAGTGTTAGTAAGGCTAATCTTAAAAGGAAATGGGTGCAAAAGATGACAGAAGATGATCTCAACCATTTCAGTTCTTTGTTCCTCACTGTCTAGGGCTCTCACTCTTTGAATTGTGTGCTAAAGAACTTGATTCTGCTTGATAATATCAGTGGTAATATTAATACAAATCAATAAAGTATTATAAGACTATAATAAAGAGCATCCCCTCCCATGGTGTTTGCATGAAGTTTCTGCAGAATTGAACCCTTATTGTTAATTTAAGAGAATTGATTAATCCCTCAAAAATCCTTTAAGGAATGTGTATGTGGAAGAGACCATTAAATGATAAGGCAGCCATCTAAGAGAATTTTGAGGCATATTTTATATTACAAAAGGCAGGCAAACAATATTTTATGGTTACATAGTGAGATCAGAGCAGTCAGAAATGCTGACTTTGAGCTTCTCCAGAAAAACAACAGACCTTCCAGTTCACTGCCTTTACTGCCCTTGTAAAACTGGGTAAGTGTCTCTGCAATCTGAAGCCATAAATTACTGATTTCACACGGTAGGAGAGGGTTGGATGTACTAATTAGTCAAACAGTTGCAGTCAAAATCCAAGCAAGCCAAATACCATCCACATATTTATATGTTCTTCTCTGAAGAATCTAGATCATTGACAGAGTTTAATGAGAAATATCAAGGCAGGTCCAGTTCCAGTTCTGCCCGTGTTGCCTATGAGGACTGAAAGTGCCCTGAAACACGGGCTCCACCCCTTCAGAGCTGGAAAGTGTCCTGCTCTAGGCTGTGGCAATGAGATACAGAGTAGTAAAATTGCATTGCAGGTCAGCGATCCCTTCCACTTAAAACCTTGAGGGTGAGCCTGAAACACCTCCTTACATTGTGTATAAATGCCTTGAAGTCCATTTTTGCTTGGGGAGTTCCTTTTATTTCCTTTGCACTGGTAGAGAGCTCCTGTGGGGCAGACTTGACTGTGTTTGACTCAGGCATTTTCCTGGTGGGAAACTGCATTGAGGGTGCCTCCAGCTGTGGGGCAGAGAGTGAGCATGTTGCTGTTGTGGTTTTGCTAGGAGCTCTTGGGATCACCATTTTTGAGCACCCACTTTGAGGATGCTCAGTGTCAGCAGCATCTGGAAACATTTGTTTATTCTGGGCTTTTCTTTCTCCTTTCCAATCAGAGAGTCCGAGCTCGAAAAACAGATGGGATTGTTCTGCTAGTAATTGGTCCAGCTGCTGCAGAGAAAATAGAAGGAAAAGCATATTGCAGTAATAAAAATATAATAAAAGGAATCAAGCAGGATACACAAGAGTCTATGAAGCATGCCTGATTCTTCTGCTTGGTCCAGAGAAGACATGTAATATCTGGCAAATGTGATGTTGCCATAAAAAGAAAGAGAAAAGCCTAAAGGACATTTAATCCAAACCTATAGACCTAATTGCCTCATGGAAAATCTGCAAATGGACTTCAGCCTGTGGCCATTGCAATCTTGGCCCTCTAACCTAACCTTGTCAGGGAAGAATTAAAGACAAGTCCCCTGACCATAATTTCTTTACCTTTCCTTATTGACCAGAGAGCTAGACCAGAAAAGAACCAGACCGGTAACTGTTTCTCAATGATTATGTAGGCTGACTGCCTGTTACCTTATTCTAGCAACCAAGAGCAGAGTAGGATGCAGACACTTTTATAAGTGTTGTCACTTCTCCTGGGTAGTCGAGCTCAAGCAGCATAACCAAGAAGAAAGAGGGTCAAAGATGTAAACTGAAGTCTGTTATTGGAAAGCTTCCTCTTTTTGGCAGTGACAGGATTGTTCAGCTGTACCTCAGGGTCAGCACTTTGAACAATGAATAGCAGGACAGACTTTAAACTCTCCCCTCACAACCCATAGCAGTGGTTTGTTCAACATACCATAAGGATGCTCCCCCTGACCTGGCAAGCTTGATCCCTCAGCTGAAATTCCAGCTCTGCAACCTCCTGACGAACAGCTCGCCGTAAGAGTCGCAGGTGTCTGGCTTCCTCCCTGCAGGGACAGCAGTGAAAACACACTTGAGCGAGCAGTGAACAACCTCCTCTTCTTCAGCTCCAACATAATGCCTGTATCTTCTTCCACAGCAGTCTTGTTTTTACCCATGATCACAGGATACCTTACAAAACAATAAATAACAGCCCTTCTCTGCTAGACTCTCATTTCCTTGATTATCTCAGTTGCAAGATAAAACACACTGTAGTTGCAGAGCCAGCTTGAGTCTGGGCAGGTTTATCACTTCTGATTTATCACCCGCACAAACACTGCATAAATGTCCTACTTTTAGGCAGCAGAGACTGGAAGCCCCTTGTGATTTCTTGTGAATCTGAGGTTTATTGGTAATCACTGTGAACTTGGGCTGAGTCCATGAAGAGCTAGTTCAAGTTTTCCTCCGTTGCCCCTGTGTTGATTGTGTGCGCTAAATACATGGCCTAAAGGGACTGATTTGTCAGAGATCATCACCACCCCCTTCCCTGGGACACCAAGCTCCAGCTGAATGAGATTTGTTCCTGTGTTACTGTTGTTATTAAAACATAGTATTTCCATGCTAAAAATCTAGCCTACATCTATGGTGCAATCTTCCCCTTTAGGATGTTTATATTTAAGATCCTTGAATGACGCAGAGAGAAGCTCACTTTCCTCTGAGCAAAACCCACATCACAATACATTTCCACTTGCGAGATACCCACAGCTGCACCTCAGTGACCAGAAGTGCTGTGGTGCCGCAAATGACCAGTCATGTTGCATGCACCCATGGGCTCTTGCCGATGCTAGTTTTCGATTTAGTGTGTTGGCCTGCCATTACCTTCCTTCATCTGGCATAGCGCTGGAAAACAGCACCTGCTCTTCTGTCAGGTGCTGTTCAATTTCATCCAGCTTCTCCTGGAAGTGCTGGCAGGAGCTCTTCATCACTTCTATCTCATTGAGGGTACACTACACAGAAAATCAAGAAGACATCCCACTTTACTTCCTTTCTTTGGACACTTCCATGTTGAGTGCATTTGAAGCTGACAGCCTAAACCTTATGGGTCCTCCTCTTACCTGCACAACAGGGACCTTGTGAGCAGCTGCCATGAAAGTCCAGATGGCACTTCAAGTGAGTTTACTCTGTGTGCATCACTCACATCCCAGTCACCACCTTTTCCCCTAAAGCATGTAGGATCAAGTCCTGGCACTATGGGATGATTCCATTTTTTGCCATTGAAGGGGAAAAGGACTTTGATCAAAGATCTGATGCAATGTGCCAAAATCTGATGCTATCACCCTGTTGTCAGACATTATATTTGAACAGGATGAGTTGCTATGGAGTAATGATAGGTTAAATTACTGTCCACTGGACTGTTTTTAAAAAGCAAAAGAGGGAGAAGGGAAGAGAGGGAAGATAAATACAAACTATGAGAAGGAAAAGAGTCTTTCCTGAAGGGTTCTGCCAAGCATTACACTGGTAATTTCTCATCTATTACCAGTTACTAACCTAAAATTGGATTTATCTAACCAAGTGCAGATATTTACTGCAACAACGTATGGGTAGGTGCTGCAACAGAGCAATTGTTCTGATCCAGAAGTAGACATCTGTAATAGGTCAGAGGACCTATGCCACAAATGTGACCATTACTCTTCACTGAGAAAAAGGTATCTTGCATGATTGATCATCTACGTCTACCCTGGTGTATCTATCTACACCAGGAATGTTTCAAGGCAGGGGAGATAAATGAGCAGGAATGGCACATGAAAAAGTATAAGCAGATTTGCAAGTTACTACATTGCAACACAGGACTAGTACAATGATAGCAGCCCATCAGAATAAAACTAGAGGCCATCTAGGTCTGAGTTTCTAGCCACTTTAAAACTTCTGCTTGGCTTTTCACACCTTGTCCAGGGCAGCAATGCAGACAGCATCATCCAAGTGATTTGGGAAGCAATACTGCCTGCCTTCTGAAAACATGCTCCCTCTATTATGCTGAAAGTACTCGAGGTGCAAGCAGGTGTTTGGCATGTTCCCATCTTAGCAAATTTTGGTCTCTAGTAAGCCATGGGAAGACAGTGCATGACCTGCACTCCATTACTGACTACTGGAATTGATAAAGAGGCATGTTTGCAAAGCATAGAAATGCCCAGTCTCTTTGGATTCCTGCAATCATATCCTTTGATGACATCTGTGTTTGTGCTTGAATACGTCCCTCAGTCCCAGCAAAACCTGAAACATGATGAAGCCCTCCCTGCTAGGGGATCAGCTTCAACCAGAGGGCTAAAGCTGCTCCCCATGCATTTGAAAAACCTAATTCTCCATCTCAATTTCAGTGAAGACGCTATGTACGAGCACTCCTACCATGAGTGATCCAGAATAAACCATCCCATAGCAGCAAACGAAAAAGCCTTGACCCAACAGCCATGGGTTTGCACCAGAAGAGGCTACTCGGAGACTAACAGTAGTTTGATATGGCCAGTTGTGTGACTGCAGCGGAGGTGAACTCTCCTATGTGTCTGCTTCATGTAGAGCACAACTGTAACTCTTAATGCTGCGGATGAGGGCAGCAATCACACACCTGGGAGGCAGCTTGGTGTGTTAATGAGCACCTGCAGACTGAGTATTGGCTGATTGTCCATTTTCCTCCACCCTAAATGTTAATCTTGATCCTCAAACAGTTTTCTTGTTCCTAGATGGAAGTGTGTGGGGTGCAAGTGAGCAGTGCCCACAATCTAATCATGGTACAAAGTCATGCTAGCCCTTATAGACGAGGTACAGGCAGCTCCCCTGGCACTGACTTTTTGAGTATATTGCAGAGCACAAGTTCATATGGATTCATTCAGAGTTCACACTCTGCAGGGATGGAAGGGGAATTAACTGTTCTAGAACTATTCTCATGCAAGACCTTTTTCAAAATAATGTGCATGTAAGCAGGTTAAATCTACTATCTAACCGTTGCTCTGTGGTGGTTGCATTCCCCATGCATGCCTTCAGTAAAGGGGATGTAACCTGAGCAAACTTGTCTCAGTAAAAGATGTAGAAACTACCCCATCTGTAATGCAAAGTACAAAGTAGGCACGAATGTAATCTCTGCAGTGACTAATGTTAAATTCACTCACATATTGCACAGTGACTTGGATGTGAAGCCATATCCCTAAGAACATATCATAGAATCATAGAAGAATGTAAATTGGAAGGGACCTTAAAGCTCATCTAGTTCCACCCCCCTCTCTGTACTTCCACCAGACTAGGCTGGATAACAGTACAGTGCAAAGTCTGTTCCTCCCACATTCCCTGTCCACAGACTAGAGAGGACAAATTACCATTAGCCCCCACTAGAAGGCTGCTAAAATGGTAGTGAATGAGAAAAAGCTCCTCAGTCCAGGATAAGGTACTGACTCACTGCCATCTTGTGGCAACAGCAAGGCAGCTGACAGAAAGTGTATTTTGCAATATACTGTTCAAAGACAAGACATTGCAGGATGATCTATTCAATGATGTAGCAGCATAAAAGTCATCAATTTAATTTTCTAGAACTTTTAGCTAAGAATTTTCTTCCCCAGCTTGTACAGCAGTTCAAGTTTCATGTCCTTATGAAGAGCAAATAGAAGAGGAAAAATGGAAATGCCTGCAAACTAGCAGGAGGTATGCTGCTCCTACCACATTTCCCTGAGGATGCAAAGGCTTCTCTCGACTTCCCTGCTTGCTTTCTTCCACAACATACGCTGAGTCTTTCACAGCTTTGGGGAACCCTCAGCAGTTCTGAACAGGAACTCACTCTTATACTCCAATTTCTCATTTGACCTGTAAACTTTATCACCCAGCTCACAGTAATCATTTTAAGATTGAACTGATGTACATAAGTTACTAAAAGAGGCACAACTGAAGGCACACAGATACGTTTGCCATTTTTACCCAGAAAGGAGTGTTTCTTTCCCCATTCATTTTCCCAGTTACATTCTCAGGACATGTCTCACTAAAGAAGCATGCATGGCAGGAGAGGAAGGAAAAAGGCAGCTTGTACATTTAGCTAGCGTGTCAGCTATCCAAGTGTGTGGAGAAAGCTACTCACCGGAGCAGGATTATGTGTTGCAGTGTCCTGTAGGAGCACCAATGTTTTCAAGAGGTGCAGCTCAGTGGTGGCATGGTTTGAGCAGCAGCCCACAGGGCCCTGGGGAGAGACAGCCACAGGGAAGGTCCATGGGCACCAGCCATGGCAACAGCAGCAGTGACAGCAGTGATTGCCCTGCACACCCCTGGTGCCAGAGGCTTCACCCCCATAGCGTGACCTGTATTTGCCACAAACCATGCTGTCAAGAGAGGCTGATTTTGTCAGATGAGCGTGGGGTGAACAAAGCAGTGGTGGCCACCTGGGTTTCCTGGTGGGGTTGTCAGTTTGGCTGGAGGCTTCCGTGGTCTGTTTCACACCACCCTTCAAAGCCCCTGGGTCTGACTGTATGAGAGGAGCACCCTCAGAACAGTGCACTGACATGTTGGAGAAGTCCACGGGATCTTCCCTAGCAAGGCGTTCACTAAGAGGAGCATTCTGCCCTGTGCCCTTTGCTCTTGGAGTAAACTCCAGCATTGAAGGCATCTGAACAGTAACAGATTTCAGGGGAGCAGAAGCCATTTCACCTGTTTGGACAGCATCTCCTCGTTCTGATTCGTTAGCACCTAACATCTCCCCTGTGCTACCAGTCTCTTGCTCTTCAGATGAACTAAATTCAGGCCATTCTGCCAGGCAGGAGGGATGCCTCTGTGATACTTGCAGAGAAGACACACTGCTCCCATGTTGTGGTGCTGAGCCCCACTGCAGGGTTTCTGGGACCGCCATTTTGGGGGAGCATCTTGTATTTTTTGAATCACCATCCATTTTGCACAACTTCTGCCTGTTTGTCATTTCATTTGCTGTAAGCAGGGTATCGTCTTTGCTGGCAACTTCCATATCCCACCTCGGTCCTTTAACATGTCCTGTACTACTTCCATGAGCACCTTCATTGCGTGCAACTCCAATGTCCTTGTCAGTCCAGCACTTCTTACATTCATCTTCACTTCTAATATTGTTCTCATTGATGACTGCAGGGTTTAGATCACTCAGTTCAGTGAAGGTTACGTTTGCCTTTTTGTGTCCTTTACTAAAATATAAATAACAATCAAATTTGGAGGAGCCAGGATCATCCTCACTATCACCCTGCAAACAAGGCCTCTGCTCTTCTATGCACCTCTCTTTTTCCAGTTGCTTTCTTTCAGTCTTCTCTTTCTTGTCCTTGTCATATACAATTTCTTGGACAAACCTCTGTGCCTCAGCTTTACATGCCTGATACGTGCTGTTTTCTGAAGTCAGCAGCAGATGAGTCTCTTCTCCCTGACTGGTGCATGCTTTCATTGATCCAGGTACTGTCAAAATGCTCTCACAAGCTGCAATAAAGACCTTAGCAACACAATCATCTGGCTTTTGTTGAAAATCTTGATTTAGCATAGGAAAACCAGTCCTGTGTGACAGAGCTCTTTCTTGATTGTAGATATCAGAAATAAAATTAATCTTTCCTGATGACGAAGCATTCTGAAGGGAGGGAAAAACCAAAACAAGAGGGATTGAAATACTACATTTGTTCTATCACACTGGTTTGCCTATCACTATTTTGCCCTGGGCACCCCAAGACATCTTTAAATACATCTTAAATACTCCATGAACTAAAGAATCAAAGATTCTTGTACTATTTCTTCCTTAACGGCTGTAGCCTTGAACCAATCTTGCATCAGTGTGGTGCACAAAGTTCTGAGAAAGCTTCTCACCTTCTGAGGTTTTACAGGAAGATCAATTTGTTTTCATGAAGCTTTTACAACTCCATGAATTTTTATGTATTTGTTACTTGTGCCAGAGTTACTGAATTTCTACAGGCCTACTGATGACTACTGCTCATCTCTTACTTGCAAACCTGAAGGTTCTGGCAGCTCCTCCATGAACCCACTGCTATCTGACTGGCAGCTGCTTGTTCTTGTCACCATCACATCTGCTGGGGAAAACAAAAGGATAAGAAAAATTAGAAAGATGGACAGAAAGTAGTACCAGGCCAAAATGAATGTGAAGCTAAGCAGGGCCACTTTAAACTGTCCATTTCTAGAAGTATTCTTGATCCTGGCCAGAGCTCTGCAATATTGCTACAACCACAGCATAGCTACTGCTGATATTTCTAAGCGTTGACTTACCAGTGTAATCTACAACTACAGATTTCAGATTTTGATATATTCACACAATGCATATCGTGTAAATAATGCATAAAGCAGCCAACTGCTTGTTTTGCTAAAAAATGTTGACTTTTGATTGTTAGAACTGGCTCAGACCAAGTCTCATTCATATCTGTGTAGTTTTGGTGGCTTAAACCAGGTGACTCCTGCAGGCAAAGGAATCTACCCCAGCCTTTCCCTAAACCTGTTTGTCTCTGCTTTGAGGCACTAAGTATCATCTTTGCCATTTTTTGGTCTGAGGACAAGAAATCACAGTAACAGAGATGATACAGGATTGCATGGCAAGACAAAAAGGGAAGAGGACAGTATTCCAGATTTACTAATCCAGTTTTCTAATTTAACACCCACACCATCTGGCTAAATCAATTCTTACCCCAACTTTTGCAATTACACAAATTATACACCAGTAACTGGCTGATTTAATGAATAAAAGGCAGCCCTTTTTAAAAGTACAAATGCTTGAAAGTAAACCCTCAGTTATTCTGTACATCCTGATACCTATCAGCCCTTGGATAACTTACACTTTCAGGTAACTTTAATCCTCAGATAGTGCCCTCATTCTCAGATAGCTGACACAAACCCAGAGGTAGAGCTGGGGGAGCAGGCTGAGGGGAATGGAAGGAATGGAGACAGACAATCTGGCTACACTTCCTTTGTTGTTCCTTGCATATATAACCACTACTGAACACTAGGGCTTTTTATCTTCTGGTTGTATCCATGGAAAATGACAATTCACCAAACAGTTCTGAGACCTGAGTTATTAATTCCCATTTGTGTGAATTGGAAAATGCAAAAATCTGCAGTCTACAAATTATATTTTCACACATTAACGGACTATGTTCTAATTAAATGTATCTTGGACATCAGTTAATGAAAATCACACAATCTATTTGTAGGCAGCAACTGTAAAATCAAAAGCAGCTATCATTTTATGGTTTTGAAATTAATTACTTGCATTGTTAGTCCTGGTATCATCTTCAGCACACCAGCCAGTCAGTCACTTTCTTATTTTGGATGAGAAATATGTGGTTACCATTTCACACGTTACAAAATCTGCAGTGATGCTGCTGAAAATTGCCTGGTTTTGTGGGTGGTCTCAAAACTCTTCCTTGCAGTTTCCCACAAACAGCATCATGGTCCAGCTTCTCCCCAAGGGGGGCTGATCTACACATTCTCGAAACTTTTTTTAAAGCTGTTTCAATTACCCTTTGCATCTTTGCCAGCTGTTGCTTCCAGTGTGCTGTTCTGGTCTAGAGTTTTCCACACATAAAAATGAAGAAAGGCTTAGGGAAAGATTTGAAAAGCTGAAATGCTTCAGCTGCTGTAGTTCCAACCAACCCGAGACTCAAACTATTTGAGTTTCAAATACTGAAAATCCTATAAACCTAACAGCTGATTTCAGGCTTTAAAGTTTGCAGTTAGAAGACCACAACCTGCTTGCCTAGTGTTTTAAGGTGCCTGTTTTTCTCCTTAGGTGTGCAGGCAAAGTAGCTGGCACGCCACATGTAAGTGAAAACCCTGTAGCTTTTGATGGAAGAGTAAGTGCAGCTAGAATTCATCTTCTGCAGCCAGATTTGACTCATTTATTAAGTTAAATGTGATGTACCTGCCAACAACAGTGCAATCTTCCCACCTACGTTTACATTCCTGCGCTAGCTAGGCAGCTACCCAAAACATGGGAGAGTGGACTAAGGGCTGATCTTTAGGTAAAAGGTGAGACATTAAAGACTGGATAAAATGTCTGCATACCAAGTTAATATCACTGCAGTTAGGTTACAGAAAGACCTCCATGTATCTCCATGGACTTGCCCAGGAAGGAGGTGTGATGTGTGATTTGCTATCGTGGTTCTCATTGATAAAACATGCAAGGCATCTAAATAAATCAAGGTTCAAAGCCCTCTGAAAGGCTGTCTATGTATTCATTTAAAAATGGCAATACAGTAGAACCTGTGGATGGATTTTTAGCAAAGAATGGCCACATTCCCAAGTCAGCAAGTGCCTATGTGGAGCTCGACATGAACAGAGGATGAAGGAGGACATGGGTAAAGAAGCAAAAGCAGCAGTAGCAAAAGTAGCAGTGCAAGCAAGATAAAAAGAAACTGGACTGTGCTAAGATACAAAATAGTGGACTGTTAGCAAATTTTAAAGGTTAAGTTCTCATAGGCTTATTGTTACTAGTTGCTGTGTGCTGCAGGAATATGTGTCAAAGCATAGTATACTGGGCTATTGTATATGTATTCAATCATCATACAACAAGCTATTGCATATATATCCAATTATAATACAGAGAGCTATTGTAAATGTATCCAATATTATACAGCGAGCTATTGTAAATGTAACTGTAGTTGAGGTGTATTACAAGAAAATGTATCCGATTATAATACAGCAAGCTATTGTAAGCTGAGGCAGAGAAACAGTATAAAAAGGATTGATACGCTATAATAAATGGCTTTTGTCTGATCATATTGATCTCTGACTGAGTCCATATATTTTCTGTGGCAAGAATCTAATGACCATTCTGAGTATAAATCCAGTTTCTAAAACTTTTTATGTTAGCAAAATAGAAACTTATAAAAGTATAGTAGAATGCAAACCATGTTAAGCACAGTTCACCTGTGCTTGTTACTGTGATTTCCTGTCCTCAGACCAAGTAATAACCTTCAACTGCATTAGGCCTCAAATTTACACCTACCTGCATAGCAGATACAAGATGACCTAATACATAGTAAAAGCTTAAATTCCACATACAGTCAGTGCAAAGCGATGTCTCTGAGGGTCTGAGCTGCAGTTCTTTTCCAAATACCTTCAGATGCCTAATTTAATCATTACATCCCACATGGACTTGCAAGATCCTACCCAGTACGCCAAGCCCTGTTGAAGGTAGGCAGGTGAGGATAAGGGGTTTTTGGAAGATGAGATGTTTCTCTGACTCTGTAATGCTTTATTCAAGCCAGTCACAATTCCCTTGATTTCAGTGGAAGCCTGAATTTTAAAGAAGACTCAGTAAAAGCGAACACAGGCCTCCAACTCAAGGTGGGTAAAAAGCTACGAAGAGGTTGCCAAAGTGCTCCCACAAGGACTTCATGCTGAAGAATGTGGCCCTGGGAGAGACACAGAGATGGGCTGTCCTGGGAAGGCAGGACGCAGTGCAAGCTGGGGCTGTGCCCAAACCAGATTAAGCATGATAGCCTTTTCAGTTTGAGGCAGCTAGCTTTCAACCTATGTAAATATAGTTTGGTGTAATGTCTGTATACCAGAGCCAAGTAATGTTTGCATAATGGCAGGCAGCATTTGCATAGTGGGGAAACTGTTTTGGGTGTGGAGTGAGCCGATCGATCACTTCATTTCCTCTTAGTGTCCCTAACAGCAGTTAAGTGACACTTCAAATTAGACCGTGCCTGATGAGGATTCGAGTCTCCCTCTTTGTGAATTTTTCAGCAATGTTAATAGCTTGCCAATGGTAACAGTCCAGTTTTTCTTGGCAGGCCCTGCTCCCCAGTGAGGATACACATATCCCAAGTTTCTAGCAGGAGACTGACTCTTCGCAGGGGTCCAAAGCAGGTCTTTGCTATGTCTCCTAGGACAAATTCCTCTATCTACCAGGTATCTGAAAATGTCTAGACTGGACGCTGGTGATAGTGGCTTGTGCCAGAATAGACTGGCACCTAAAGACCTTTCAGCAGTGGCCAAGGTCACTGCTTCTTCACAGCAACAATTCCTTATGTTTAAATGAACTAAAGCCTTTCAGCAACTGGAATACTGTCCTAAAGGAGGGACACAAGTTGGCCAAATATATGGGGGGGGGGGGGGGAGTCAGGTCAGCAAAATTTACATAGTTCATTTTGACAGTTTTAGATGCTTTCACCTTTCTCTTTCAGATTAACAGTTTTTGGTTTGTTTTGTTTTCCTGAAAGCAACTTTTTTTTTTTTTTTAATTTGAAGAATGGTGCAAAAAAATGTGTTAAATCACCTGAACTTCAAGCAAAACATGTTTCTGTTTCTAGTCTACCCAAACTGCATTTTTTCCCCAACCATTTGGTTCAGCCACTGAACCAAAGTATCTATTATTCATGTAGCTCTACTCAGTTCTCCTGGTGTGTAGAGACACCCAAAACCTGTAGAGATTCTGCAAATACATGCAGAGCATCACACCAAGGAAAGATAAAGTATGTTTGGAGAAGAAGTAAAGACGCAGACCGTATTCAACTATGAACTAAAAATTACAACTCTGGGCCCTGTGTGGAGAGTACATCTGGCTATGCTGGAAAGAGGAAACCTGAGGATTGCCCCAGAAGATCTTGGTGAGGAAAACCTTGGCTCTTCGCCTTTCTGTGCTAATTGAACTGGGATAGTTTAGCTCCTGCATCCCATTTCTGTTCTGCCTGAATTTTAAATAAAAACAGGCTAGAGGAACTTACTAATCAGGTTTCTGCTTCATTTTGTATCGTGTAAGAAAGTACATGCCTTCCAAACCCCAAAGCTCCCACAGCTTTCCAACCCTTTACTTGATCAGTCCAATTTCATTAAGAGACATTTTCTCTCCCCTTATTTGCATGCAGATACAGTGGCTCCCATTTTCAGCAGCCTTCATTACAGAAACTTTCTGAAACTATCAGGCTCCTAGGTTTACCATTAATGAAAGAATATTCCCTAATCAGTAATAAAATCAGTGCTAGAGTACAGTTCTGCATTCCTCTGAAGACTCCACAGCTGGTTTTCTGTGGACTTGGCTGCAAACGACACAACCTTTTTCTAGTTCCCAGCCTGGAGAATACTTGCAAACTGCAGAAGATACCATGAGAGCTATTATACTGCTTGTAAATAATAGCACATTTTTTTACATGTCTTTTGGACCACATTACACTGATGAATGTACTTCAATATTTGTTTTCGACATCATTTGAGTACGTGAGGAAGCAAAGGCACAGAAACTTCAAAGCCAAGAGCATTTGTGCAAATATGAACTTTAAAATCACAAATGAAAATCTGGACTGCTCATCCTGTCACAGGAAAAAGCAGAATGGCCAATTGCAACCTAGCAACGCTGCTCAAATTTCAGATATTTTTAAATCTGCTACATAGACGGGACTAAACAATGCACCGAAGCCTCAATTTAGTGAGATGCTTTTTCAAAGAAAAAGAAGCTTGAAGGACTGAGAACATGTCTTTCCTGCTTTCCTCTATTAGTAAAAGTAATTTGCAGTGTCTCTCACACAAAACTCTCAAGGCACTAACTTCATTGCAGCTTAAACACTTGGGCTAAATTCAGCAGGGAAACTAGGCTCAGGCTTAAATCAATGTGCAATATTCCCACACCCAGAGTTAAGTGGAGACACAAATATCTCACTGATTTTGCCTTAAACATATCTATTCAGTGACAGTTGAATTCAATAGTAGTCAAATGCATTAAGAGACGTGCTGAAGGAAGATCAAACTATGTCCACAGAAGTGCCAGAACTGATATTTTATTGCATCCTGGATGTTTGGGGTTTTCGCTTGTCAAACACAGGCATCACATACTGGAAGTGCTTGGTCCACCAAAGCTGCTCAGCATTATGGCTCTAGTGGCAGCAAGCAGAAGATGTGAAGGTTCTGATTCTCCATCATAAAGCAAAAAAAAAGTCAAGAATTTGCATCTTACATGCCAAAAAGGGGCTTTCAACAATACATTTTCAAACAGTACTTTCAAACCAGAAATAGGCTCATTTGAGTAGTTAACTGGATCCATCTCATTTAGAGGTTTCACTCTTATCTCTGCCTGCTCTGCAAATTGGTAAATCCATAAATTATCCTTAACAACACTGCCTTGCCTATAGCACCATGCAAAATGATGTTGCAGGACAAGCTGGCTATGTTCTAGAGGAGTAAGTCAGCTACATAGCACAGTTACAGTTACAGATGATCCAGTCCTATGATGGGAGAGCTGCTGCAGCTTACACCCCTCTCCTGCTAGTCAAAGGATAGATACCACCAATTTTTAAGTATCGCACTCCACAATATGGCTATTAAGAGCTAATAAAACTCCACTGAAAGTACACATTCTGCGTAAGCATTTTTTTAGTGCTGTTACCCAGAACAGTGGACTTGCTGAAGCTCACTCAACTGGATGCACTAGAAAAAATGATTTTGTACAACTGTCAGCATTTGGTGGAAAGAAATGTTGTTATTCATATCAGTTTCCATGTATGCGGAAAAACTTGATCCTATGTAAGTGTCCCATAAATTCCGTTCATTCCCAGCATACCGTACTGTCTTCACTTAGTCTAAGTAGTTCCCCCATAGGCAACTGCACTGGTTAGTGGCTGTTGACTATGAATGTAGTCATAGTACTTTTGTACTACGTACTTTTGTGCCACTGATCTCTCAAAGGGAAAATCTAAGTCTTTTTTTTCTGTCCAGCTTCTGTAACCCTGATCCACTTTCCACATTGCAGAAATGGTGAACAAGCAAACTGAGGTGAGAAAGATCTACTTCATATTTATTGTCTACCCAAACGCAATAAACGATTCTATAACCTGCCCGTAAAAGAGATCAGTCCGGTCATGCTTGCAACTGGAGCAGGGCTGCAGCACTGACCGACCCCTTTCTGTACCGCTGTTTTGTGCTGCATTTCATGAGAACAATCACCAGATGGCAGCAGCACATAAACCACAAGTCGTGTTTCCAAAGGAGCAGAAATGAGATAAACCCTCTCATTAGAATAGTCACATTATTGTAAAGCAAATAATACACCCCAAAATGCACTAGATGCAGCAAAAGCTCCTATTCGTATTCAAAACCAAACGTAGCTATTAAATTTGTCTACCCCCTGCTCCTTTTGAATGAAAGGGAATTTCATGTCAATCATCTTACACAGTGTGACTGGGTGAAAATATATCTTTAAAAATCTCTGCACGAAGCAATTTCTATTATTAATTGTGCCACACCATGCTGATAGGTGCTGTATGGATGGGACAGGAGAACTGTCTATGCCCAGAATTACTTACAAGGTGAACAAAACCTGACTCTTCTTGAAGTTATTTCCTTCTGCTTGTCAAAACCCAGTTCCCTCAGCTCTCACACAGTCTGCAATGTTCTCCCCATCACTTTGGGTACCACTGGCATATGGAGGACTCCAGTTACACATTTTGTGGGTGTGAAGCCAGACTCATTGCAAACAAGGAGGGGAAAGCCCTGCAGTCCTCACGACTGCAACCACTTCAGGTGGACATGAATGCACATATGCTGCACCCCGAGGAGGTGAGAGAGGGCCAGGAGGGATGAAAGGTGGTGGGCACATATGACAAGTGACAGCTACTGATATCTTGCTTCATCTCCACGCTCATCCTGTGGTTCTTTACATGGTTATCACTGGGGTCTGGCTGTCACAGCCATCATTCACAGCAGGAAACACGTGCATAGCTCCACAGGCACTGGAATGCACACTCTGTGCTCCACATCCTCACCCAGGGCCTGGCTCCCTGTAGACGTGTAGGTGTCTACATTCCCCTGGGAGGACATTGGCCTAGATGCTCTCCAGATAGCAGTTATTAGCACTTGTAGGAACCAGGTCACGGAGCATTAAAGACACAAACTGTGCCAGCCTAGAGTATGACAGACATAGCTAGGTAACAAATCTACATCTATCATCAGAGCATTCAGCTTCAGCCCTCCTCCAGAACACCCGAGGAAAAAAAGCAGTTTTACACAAAGTTCCAGCCAAGTTTTTGGCTTAAGATTCAGTGTAGAGTGTGGTTATGTCTAGCATGCTCGTGGCACAGCAGAGCCGTCAGGCAGAGCACAGCAGCCTGGAGCACTGCCCAGGTTGCAAAACCTGTCTGAAAAGCAGAGTGAGAGGGTACACTGTCAGCTCCCCAGTGCTGTGGCTAGACAGCCACTGGTACCTGCGCTGCATGCTAGGATGCTTTAAAGCTGGTGCACATATTTACTGATTTAAAACTAGCTTCAGTACATCTGTTGTGCACTACAGTCAGTGCCGTGACAGCAGGTATAAATATACTCCTTTGTGAAATGCCTGGGGCTGGTGGGTGGGTTGGTTGGCACTCTCACTCTTCCACATTACAGGCTGTCCCAAGCCCGTGTGTAGAAGGAAGCTTTAGACAAGGACTGAATTAGCTGTAATATTCCATAAAGCTACTCATTAAAGATACATGAAATAATTTATTTTTTTCTTAATGTTCATTTCCTCTCCTCCCTACTCAAATCAGAGATGAATATGGGCAAAGGAAGAAGCATGTTCTCTACCTTGTACATGAATGAAAAAGGATATAATTCCCTGCACTAATGAATCACACCGTGCATCTCTAGAGGGGTAAGAACTGATGTGTGTGGGCCCTAGTGGCACAGGTTCCCCATTCAGAAGTCTCCACCCTTGCCCCTTTCAAGAATATCTTCACTACAATTTGGTCCACAGCTCTGTAAACCTCCTGTAAGAGATTCACTGGAGCTTCAGAAAACCTTTAATGTAGGTGAGGAGGGAGGTCATGTCAGGTTTGGTAATATAGATCAACATCGTGAATCTCCCATGCTGCTGCTGAGAGTGGCAGACACATCCCTGCAAACTGCCATGCTCGGGAGCAAGGCAGCTGCTTTCCCCGCGAGTCAGAGCTTCCCATCATCTCCTGCCTGTCCTACAAAAGAACACACTGCCCTAGAAATGGTAGAAGTATAAATGAGTAATCTAAGGGCTGAATTTGACAGGAAAAGAGGAACACTGTAGGCAGCTCTCTGTGATAAATGATGTTTCTGCAGTCTGGGAGGTTAGAAGTAGTGATGAATCTAGTCAAAACCTGAGATTGCAGTCACTTTGACAATGGTCTTTTATCTTCCCTCAGCTGATGAAACAGCTTCAAACTTTGCCAGGTCCTCCTCCTACTTTTCCCTGAGAATCAGTATCACTTCCATCTTATTTCAACTGAGCTTCAGCCAACTGTCATTAATTCAGATTCGTGCTGCTGCCAAATGTCGGGAGAGACGGGTGATGGTTGTGTCTGCTTCTGATGAAAATGAGAGGTAGAGCTGAATGTCATCAGCCTACACTGTAGATCACGTTACATCACAACTTCTCCCAGTAGCAGCTGCACAGAGATAATGAATAAAAAATAAGCGATTGCAGGGAGCCTCATAGGGCTTTCTGCAACTGAGAACACCTCACAAAAGGGAGGATGGCTTCCAGCAGTGCTTACAGAGACCCTGGAGAAAAAAAATAAGTGAAAATCCCTATGTTTTTGATAGGTCTTGCAACTTCTGCCTGGTCAGTAGTGCCCAAAGCAATTAGGAGTCCAGAACAGGTATCTGGCTTCTTTGCAGAAATCAACAGTCAATTATAATAGCTCTACTCAAACTGTGAGCAGGATGTCTAAGAGCATCAGACTTAGTAAGTTTTCCTCTCTTTGTCAGTGATACTTTCCCAAGGAGAAAACAGACTGTTTTGTGTTGGAAGGGACCTTAAAGCTCATCCAGTTCCGACCCCCTGTCATGGGGAGGGACACCTTCCACTCGAGAAGGTTGCTCCAAGCCCCATCCAACCTGTCCTTGAACACTGCCAGGGATGGGGCAGCCACAGCTACACCCAGTAGCTGGCAAGTATGTAGAGGATGTGTGGAACAGGAATCATGTTTCACACCTGTAAAGAAATTAAAGTTCTCCAGAACATAAAAATACAACCAGGATAACACCAATCATCCTCTTCTCACAGGTGTCACTGATAGGTGAATCAACCCTCTCATAGCAGCCACAGCAAAGCAATGAAGTGCCATCAGAAAAAGTATGGATGCTCTCACAGAGCTGCCTCAAAGCCTGAGCTGGACGTGGGGTTGGGATTATGAATTTTGCAGGAAGGTTCAAAGGGTCTAGCTGTCAACTAGAACAATTACTATAGCAACATGGAGATCTGCAATTGCACTGGCAAGGCTCTGATCCTCCCATGCTGAGGGCATGGGAAGAAAAGGCAGAGGAAGAAATATTATAAAAGACCTTTCAAAATCTCAGCACAACTTTAGCGCAACCAATTTCATTTCAGTACTTTTCTTGTGTAAGACACTATTGCTTTTAATCTAAACTGATGTCACTTAAGTATTTGGTTGTCCTCCTCAATACCTACGGTGTTTTTTTTTTTACCCCCATGATTTAAACAACAGCAGGTTTTATAGCCTTCACTAGGCCATCTGCCTTAAGTATATGGTGTATGCATATCCTTTCTCACTAGGATGAATCAGCCTGCTGCAGTAGGACCTAAAGTATGACACGTATATGCAATGAAATAAATGGACAATGACTTTCAGGAATGTACTCACTGAGAATCATACAACCCCTCAAAGCTCTTGGGATGGATGCTTAAACCTGAGGACTGCAGGCAGGGTGTCCTGGCACCGCTGGTGGATGCCCTTCCTTTCTTTGCTGCCCATCTAGTTTCTGTACTGGTGAACGTGGCATCACCACCTCCATTGCTGAACTTCGACATATGCAAGTGCGTGAGATACACCAAGGAGGACTGTGACAAAGCAAGGCAGCCAGGGCATTCTCAAGAGCTGAAGAAGCAAATTGTATTTCTAGAAGGACTCCTTTCAGGGAACCAGACAACTCAGGATGTTTCTAGAAGGCGAAAAGATGCAGGAAGGTTTGGTGACTCATCATTTCACGACTTTGCTTTTCAATCTGTTCTTTCTCCTGGTCTTTGCTCATTCCTGGGACGGCAGGATTTTCCCTTCAGACTGCTTCAGGATAAGAAGTGCATTAAGATGGCACAGCTTCCTCTCACTTACAGATGCCTTATGTAAGAAATAAGGAAGAATAAGAAGGCCTTTCCATGGTCCATGTGCAGAAGATGGGAAAAGTGTGGGTTGCAACATCATAAAACAAATGGAGGCAACCCAAAGCAGCCAAAGAAAGTGGAAGTCCCCTTTGCTCCTTCTACCTGCAGAAAATTAAACTGTTGCCAAGAGGGGTCTAT
Source organism: Pezoporus occidentalis (assembly GCF_034315485.1). NCBI lineage: Eukaryota > Metazoa > Chordata > Aves > Psittaciformes > Psittacidae > Pezoporus > Pezoporus occidentalis. The sequence goes on along the minus strand of NW_026914718.1, from coordinate 7,025,149 downwards.
CTTTTATAGATCTATAATTCATCATGTTTTATGAAGGGAAGACTCATATTTGGAGACTGTATGTTGTCATTAACCAATGCTGAAGTTCACATAAATGTCAGGCAGACTCAACACAAGACCAGTTGTAGGATTTTTGTTGTTAAGATTCTGACTGCAGCTTTAACAAATCTTGCTTTTGGCCATCTCTTTGCCTTTCACTTTCTGTTAATCTGTACTTAAAACTAAAAGTCACCGTGTCATACATAAAGTGTTGTGTAGGCACTACAGCAACTACAAAATACGAAATAGCTGTTCACTTCTTCATTCTGAAACTGGAGAGAGGTACATGGAAACCCCTGCGCTAGTTGAAGCGCAGGAAATAGATGCGCCTTTTCTTCCTGCACTTCTAAAGACACTGTTCTTTCAGTTGCAGGTGGAAGTTACAATGGATAATAGATAACAAACAGGACTCCCATTCTTGGCACTCAGTCAATTAAAAGAGATACCAATTGCATCCTGCAAATATTCCCATGGTGCCAAACCATCAGAGGAGTTGGCGAGTAGGAGGAGTGAAGGTGTGATAATTGAAGGAATTGCTACTTGAGAAGTCACAGGAGCTAATGTGTTAGCTCAGCATGCGGGCAAGCTAGGACGTTCCCAGCTGCTGCAAAAACTGGGTGGATGCAATCCCTGGCATCACTCGTTGGGACAAGATGAATCACAAGCGCTTCGGTAGCGAGCTACCATGTCACAGTGAGCCAGATGGAGGTGGTTACTTCCCTGATTGATTGCCTCTTGGGCTACACCAAGGGCTTTTCCAGCAGGCTAATGCCTTTCTGTTGGCACTCAGTGTGTCCGCTTGGGTCAGCGACGTGCAGGAATTCCTGCCTTTTGGGCACGTAGCTGTCCCACAGATGGAGAAGGAAGTAAATAAGGAGCAAGGGGGAGCGGGTGACTCCAATGCACACTGAAATAGCACCGACTTCTGATGCCTCCCTAATAGGCGTTGCTGCTAATGAATTTTCTGGCACGTGCTGAGTTAACAGGGGTGAGCCACACTGAAACATCTTTTAGTTAAACCCAGTGCTTTACAAAGGCTAATTGAAAAAGCAAGGAGCAGCAGGGGTGGGGTGGGGTGGGGTGGGGGAGAACAAGGCAGAAGAGGGGGTGGAGGGAGAGAACAGCTCTATTTTTCAAGAGCTGAATATGAAATCCTGCAACAGATGAGTTTACATGCAAGCCTGCACCTCATCAGGGCAAAGATACAGTGAGTGGAGTCAAGTAATTTTCCTCTGCACACATCATCCCCAGCCCCTTACCCTGCCCAGCCAGCTTTCTCAACTGTGAGCTTTAGAATATAAACAGCCAATAAGTAAGGACAATAACTGTAGTTCCTGCTGAGAGCTAACTCTGCCTGTCATGCATTTGCTGGGTCCTAATACAGGACAGTGAATAAAGCTTCATTACAGAACAATGGAGTTAGCTGCCAGAGCCTACAGATTTGAATAAACAACAAATAAGCAACATCTGCTCCAGCATATGTGTATGGTAAAAAAAAAAGTCACAAAATAAAAGAATTTGTAAATGCCAAAAGCAACACTAAACTGCCAGTGCTACTGTAGAGTGAATTTTTAATTGCACATGCATACAGGCAGGCTGTGGGTATTAGTCTCACATATGTCTGGTTGCTGCCAACCTGGGAGTATAGATGAATTTAATTAAATAAGGATTATCCCTTCTCCCCAGTACAATTACTTATTTATAACAATGATAAAATTGCCTAATAAAAAAGATTGTAATATTTTTTAAAACAGAGCTAGAAAACACTCTGCTTCCCCTGTAAGTCATTCGGAGATGTTTGGGGGTTTCAGAGTCTTTTAAAATTAAGTCTCAGCATTCTGCCAAGAGAGAGGGGAAAAAAAGCCTTATCATAAAGCCTACTGCAGTTAAACAGCCAGAATCTACATTATGGAGAAATATAAAGAAGACACACAGCAGCCAGGGAATTGGCTTTCATGGGGAGTGTAGAAAATTAAGCAATTGGACTAAAATTGAGGCCAGGCTACAGAGCCAAGGGACAATACCACTGGGAAAAGCTCTTCCATAAGTCACTCGTCCCTAATATGCTCCATCTAGGCAAAGCAGTCTGTTCCTATTGATCTCTATTTCTTCTTAAAGGGAGAACCTTGCACTTTCCTGCTCAGGTGAGCTCCCATTTCAGCAGGGTCACGTCAGGCTCTCACATCTTCATCTTCACTCACACCCTTTCCAACAGAGCCCACAACTAAATGAGAATGGGCCCTTATGGTATCAGGCACTGCATGAGCCTTAAAAAATAGGCAGCTTGTGCCCAAGGGAATGTGGAGGCCAAACCCTAAATTCAGACATGATCTCCTGGGAGCTGAAGTTTGCCTTGTATGGACTCTGTTTCCCACTCATGCCTATTTTGAGGACCCCTACTTATGGGTCTGAGACACATTCTGCTGAATTTGATAGGAACCTTCTTAAGAGAGAGGTATTGTTCACTACCAACAATACCACGTTCACAGATGGCCATTTTTAGACTGTTTCCATGATGCAGAGCAAGTGAAATTGCAACAAAGCTCCCATGGGTCTGGAGGAGGGCACCATTTAAGAGCAGTGGGAAAAAGAGACAGAATATGGAAAAAAAACCTGTAAAAACCAGCCGGAAATCTCCACTTTAAATTTAGGCCAAGCATTAATGACACTAAGACAACAGAGAAAGAGAGAGAGGGGGACGGAGAAATATTCCAGCGCTTAAGCAAAACTCTGAAATAGAATTATGGTTCTGCAAAGGCATAAACCTTACAAAAGTTTAGTTGACTTGTATGACTTTGACTGACCACTTTCGTGGATTATAGTCTTATCAGAATTCAAACCAAATAATTACTTTCAGTGTTGTCTGTCATGAAATTACTGCTAAATACATGCTTATTCCTGTGTCTTAAAAGAGTATTCAGGGCACATACTTATTTTTTCCTCCTTACATTGTGATTGCTATACCTATATAGTCCATTAAATCCTTTAACTTATGCCCTTCATCATTAAGTAGCAAAGCCATGTTTTAGAGATGGACAAAGAAAGGAAAAAAGAAGCATTTGTGGGTACGTTATTACATTTTTATTTTTTTTCCCTACTGATCTATGTCCACATTCTCCTTTTTTTTAATTTCTCACTGAATGTTTGTCCAAATGGTGTTTTTCAGTGCACCAGTCCTGGGGAATTGCTATTCTTTGTATAGATACTGCTATGAGCATACTGATATGGGGGCTTGTCTTTGTTCAAGAAGATCAAGACATCAATCAGAAAATAAAATCAAAATAACCCCATGGTACTCAGGTGACAAATCATACAGTCTGAATAACAACAAGGACCTGACATTAAGCCCCAAAAGTCACTGGAGCCACACATAGACAGACTGAACGCATACAGCCCTGCCAGAAGATATGGCAAGAACAGCTGAATGTCATAGGTATGCAATCTATTACACAGTTAAAAAGCCCCGTAGCAGAGCAGCAAATGTATGCTTACAGGTCATGTGAAAACAAAAATAAGCCCTTCGGAACTAAGGAATTCTTCCTTTACTCCATCACCTTTACTTGGCTCTAGGATTTACTAAGAAACCCCACACACAGTGTTTAGATGAAAACACTGGCCTCACTGAAGTCAGTAGGACTTATGCCACTGCCTTCAACAGGCTCATGATATCACTCCTGCAATGGCACTCCAGCCAATGGCATCTGTTAATGACCAGCGTCAGTGGATATCTGAGTTGTTTTTTTAGATACCTGTGTATGAACTTGGGTTGTTTAATTATCTGTGCTGGTTCCCCTAAAGTAATACAATGTAGTCCCCAGAAAGTGAGGCTCATCAAACTTTCACCCTTGTTGCTCTCTATCTTGTTCTTGCTATTCATTAGTTCTTTCACATGAAGTTTCTGTACCATTAAAAAAGATAATAATAACCCTCTCCACCCCCCCATGCCAGTCCTGCTTTAAGCACTGGTTAACAAGGGTCTCTAGAGATCAAGGCTGAGTGCTCCCTGCTCTGGAGGCTGAACAGCCATTTCCCCAATATTGCCACCACTGACAGCAAAAGCTACTCAGGATCCAAACTCAAATTGCCCCAAATGACAGTATAACATCTGGTCTAACAGCTTTGCTCTTAATCCTTTCATAGACTCCTCAAATCACTTATTTTCTAGCACGATTCAGTGCTATGTCAGCTCATGGGGTGATAGTCTATGTAATATTGGATACTCAGGTAACGGGATAGAGGCCATGCTGACACCACAACTACCTGTTTGCATGGTCCTGGTTGAGCTGGGTACAGAGCAGTTGCAGAGCCACTGTCTCCAGTCTCTTGGTTGACTCGATAATTTCCTAGGGGTCTGAGACCTGGCAGATGAAGGGTCATCTGAATCTGACAACTAATTCACCAAGCAGGAGCAAAGCTTTAGTATTGCTTGGAAAAGTAGAAAGCTCTGCTTATAGCATCAGACAGGGACACCACACACTCAAAGCTGTGCATGCGAGGTACCTTTTCATGTGCACTCATTGTGTCTGCCTGACAAGCTGAGTATATTTTACACCCCTATGATTTATCTGGTCATATCATCATTATTCTAGACTGCCACATCTAGAGTAATACATCCAAATGCCAGAGATCAAGGGAGCAGAGGGAAAATGTATTGTTTGGTTAAATTTTAGAAGCAGCTACATGGGAACAGTGTTTTAAAAACAAAACTGGCCAAACTGTCTGTTTCTTAACACTCACCTAAAGCGATGGCAGGAGCATTTCCATACAGCATTTCATCCTCGAAACTCTGAATCTGAAAAGGAAGAGAGGAGGAACAATTTTTAATGATGGTAATGATTATGCCTTATTATGAGGGGGGGTAGGACTAAAAACAGGAAAAAAAAATCTCTACATTTCCATGTGAAAATGTAAAATCTTTCAGATGATTCTTTTTTGGTTGCTTCCTCTTTAAAGTATTGTTCTTGTCATAAACCACACTCTAGTCTCAGAACCTTTCCAAGCCTTGCTCAAAGTCATCAATACATGAAGGTTCCCAACATGTAAATACACTGACAATCTTGTTTGAACAGCCTCAAAGAAATATCCCTAGGAAAAAAAAAAATTACTTACTAGAAGGAACCCAAGGAAATGTAACCATATGGAAGCAAATTCTTGCCAGAGAGTGCATGTAAGGTTGGGATTTCTTTTTGCTCTAGGAACGAAGACCCATTTGACTTTTTCATAGTATCAAGGGAACATCTTGTCACTGTGCTGCATAAACTCCTTCAGAAAAATGCTTAATAGAAAAGGGAACCTTATAGATACAAGTAACACATGAACACACATGTTGTGTAGCTCAAGAGATCTCTAAACCCCTCATTGTCAAAAGCTACAACAATACAAGAGAAGGATTGCACTATATGTGCCCCATACATCTCCTACTGGCCATTGCCTGGCTAACAGTTTAGGTGGCCTGATTGTTTCAGTCATTATACTGTTCTTACAGCCTTAACTTAACTATGTGGTAGAGGACACTCAGAAGTCAAACAATATACACCCTGTCTAATTTGAGCATACAGCATTCACCAAATTGTCTTGCACATCAAACTGTTTATGTTCATCAGCATTTACTGCTCAGTCAATGTCCTCACATTTGTGTGAGCCTCTACTCACAGAGCTGCGAGTCATAGAATCATAGAATAGTTGGGTTGTAAAGGACCTTAAGATCACCTCACATCAAACCATGTCACCCAAGGCTCTGTCCAACTTGGCCTTGAACACTGCCAGGGATGGAGCATTCACAACTCCCTTGGGCAACCCATTCCAGTGCCTCACCACCCTTACAGTAAAGAACTTCCTCCTTACATCCAATCTAAAAAACTTCCCCCGTTTAAGTTCTAACCCATTACCCCTTGTCCTATCACTACAGTCCCTAATGAAGAGTCCCTCTCCAGCATCCCTATAGGCCCCCTTCAGATACTGGAAGGCTTCTATGAGGTCTCCATGCAGCCTTCTCTTCTCCAGGCTGAACAGCCCCAACTTCCTCAGCCTGCCTTCATATGGGAGGTGCTCCAGTCCCCTGATCATCCTCGTGGCCCTTCTCTGGACTTGTTCCAACAGTTCCATGTCCTTTTTATGTTGAGGACACCAGAACTGCTCACAATATTCCAAGTGAGGTCTTCAGCATGTTAAGTGCTATACAGAGACATATGGGCTGCTCTGAGACTATAAATTTACTGTGCTGGACCTCTCTGAAAGACACCCTCTTCCCCACGGAGGCTGACAATCAGGCCCATGCTGATTCTTGAGTCTGAAAGCTGCACCAAACCTTTCACAGAAAAACACAAAAGACACCTTTGGAAGGACTTGGAAAGAAATATTCTTTCCTCAGGAAGAATGCCATCTTAACCTGACCTTTTCCAAAGCTTTAAGGAATTGAAAACTTTTTTAAACCTCCCACCTTTTCCTGTCACTTGCTGCTCTCTCTTTCCTTTCCTTCCTCCCTTCTCTTTTCTCCTTTCCTCCCTCCCTCTCATTCTCCACATATTTTCAGGGGATCTTCAACCATTCCATTTCTCCTCCTTTCTTTGATTCTTACAGTAGAGCCTAGTTTTTGGACTCCTTCCTTTTCCTTGCTCTTGAAGGATGGCTGGAAAAGCATTAGTATCCCTGTTGGCATCCCAGTGGAGTCTGTATGATTGGAGAGTATCCTGTCATTGCCCTTTTTCTGCAGTATATGGCCAGAAAAACTGCTGCTCATATAACAACTCTGGAAGTAAGAAAGAGACTGGCAAGTATCTTGGTCTCTGCTACTTCATGTTGAACACCCACTGACAGCCCACTGCTGCTAAAACATACAGGGAGCTGAGTATCATGGACTTCACAGACTGGATATGTGAACAAGCTGCTGTTCTGAGTTATTCTGGTTCTAAGATGCTCAGCTTACAGAGCGATAAAGTATTTCAAACACTGCTAGAAAATCAAGGCTAATCTTGTGACGAAACTTTCTGAAAGAGCATACCAGAAAATGAGCTGAGGGGATGAAAAAAAGATAGGGAAAAAAACCCCAAACCTGGTTAATGATTGGATCTATAAAACATATCCTTTACCATATGTATTAGTGTTCCTGCAACCTCTTTCTATTGAAAAAAACCACCAACCTAGCAGTACATAAAACACATTGGCATCTTCACACTATCATACTGGTTGAACGAATCCTATCTCAGTAACTTCAGCGCCAGCTTCTTTGACAGTCTCCTAACACAAAGACAATTTAAACTAATCAAAACCCCAATGAGCAGTGTAAATCCTACTGCTTTTTCCCATAGTGCTGCTTCATGGTGCTTGTTGAAAATAACTTAGCTTCTGTCCTCAAAAAGAGAATCCAAACTTACACCGTAAATATGGGTAGTGATACTTTGCTAGCACAGTACACCTCACCTCTTCCATTTCAAATGAGTCTGGCAGCTTGCAGTTCAGGTTGGCCACTTTTTTAAGTGTGTGGGCTACAAGCAAAGGTGGCTCTTTTCTTGGCCTGTCTTTAGCAGGTACCTCAGACACAGGAGAAAGGTGGAGCGGTTTTGCAACTAGCTGTGATGGAGCCCAGGCTTTCCCTGATGGAGCCAGTGAACGCTGGCATGTGGGATATGCTGAGGCACCTTTGTCTCTGGGAGTTTGCCCCTTGGTCAGACAGTTTAATGTAACACGTGCAGAAGAGTATGCCTGGACTGTTCCCCTCTCAGCAGTATCTGCACTAGAGCAGGGTTGCTCTTTCCTGCTGGGCAAGTTGGCTTCTCCAGGTGCCAGTGAGCCCTGTTTCAGCAGCAGCGTCTGCCGAGAAGCCCTTTTCAGGAGCTGTCCTATTCTTCTCCGTTTCGCTTGTGTCACCACAGGTCTGCTCCTCGTAGTATCCAGGAGATTGGCCTGCTGGGTATTGATGCCGGTCAGCAGCGATGAGAGTGCACTCGTTACATGGTCAAGTACTTCCAGCTGTCGAAAACGTTCTTAAGTTTGGCAGAATGGAAGGCAACATGGTTATTTAAAGGTGTAATTTGAAATAATCAGGTACAATGATTATCAAACTTGTCATTGCCAAGAAACATAACAAGTACCTCATTCAAAAGTGCCTAAATTTTTCCATTTGCTTCCAGAGGATCCATTCAGGCTACATACAGACGTCACTGCATAGTTCTTTTTATTAGGCAAACACACAACATTGAATTTGTTGGGTCAAGTGCAGCTGAATGCTGTTTTGTGTGAATAAAGGTTACAGAATCCAGCCTGAAATTCTCTGCTTGGCTGGGCCAGACTTGGATGCTGGTTTTTGAGGACTTATTAAAATTCATGTGAATAAAGTTATTAAAATCTGATCTCCAATGTTTACAGCTGGCACCTGTCCAGGATAACTGCAAAATGCATATAGGCATTAACTGACAAAAATTGACCACAGAAGCTGTGTTCCTGATTTCATAACAGCACAAAGCAAAACCCTTATCCCCCAGAAACTCATAGCCAATGTTGAATAAAGGTTCCCAGATTCTTTTCACTGTACCACCCTCCTGTAATTTCAGGGTCATTTTTTAAAATGGCATAACATCTAAAGAGAAGAAAATCTTTTTTTCTCTAAGGGATGCAGAGATTTCCATCACTAAAACATTATGAAGTTATTTATACAAAGAAACACAATGCATTTGGTTGCATGGTGTTTTTGTACCTGTCCTGAGGCAATGACCATGTCACCAGGACTCCTCCTTCCTTGAGCGATTCATTGAGGACAGTAGATGGCAAAAGCTAACTTTCTTGGCTGCCATTTCTCTTAGAGAGCAGCCAAATTTACTGCATGCAGTCTGCATGCAGGCTGTTTCTAATGCTGCTTCACTGACAATTGGACAACAAGGGGATATTTAACATGGATCTGAGCTGGTGCTTTGCTTTGGGGACCAATACTGTGACGTATATCTCCTGATATCTACTATATCTCAGGAATATTCCTTTTTGTCTCTGTCCCAGACATTGCCTGATTTGTAACACTGAAGGAAAATATGGCTGCTTTTTAAGATATACAGGCAAAGGTCTCACCTGATATGGCTTAAAGGAGATACACACAGTGCTGTGTAGTTTCCATTTGCATAAATTTGGGGCATCAGACTAAGCAATTTTGGGTTTTGTACATTCATGTTGCTACCATATGCTTTCTGTGTAAAGCACATTTTATCCTCAGTATTTCATCTGGTTCCCACTACATCAGGCCATAAAAATGCAAAATGCTAATCTCCTTTGACTGACGGTGGCACAGCAGTCCAGTCCTTCTTTGGGCTTGAACCAGAACCAGATTTGCTGCAATTTGAAATAGTTTTTACACACTGTTTAGCTTTTGTGAGTCATTTCAAAGAGCTTGGGACACCTAAAGAACCAATCAAGCTACACCAGACATAGTAAATGAACAACAGAAAAAAATCCCATTGCTCACGTGAACTGTAATAAATACATGGGTCAAAAGAAATGATGTCAGGGGCAGCCTTGCTCCGTGGACTGTTTCCCTCCAGGCAAGCAGTCCCTTCAGTTTTTAGGTGTGCTCTCCAAGGATCATTTCTCAAATAGGCAAGAGGCTGGTAAGATTTCTTTAGTCCTTGCAGACCAGTCTAAAACTGTAGCACAGATGACATACTAAAGGACGTAAATGAGGATTTATTTTCACCAGAAACTTCAGCCAAAAATGCAAATGGCCATGCTGTAAAAATGATCAATGAATTTTCAATAGAATCTATGTATTTTATAGGGCTTCTAATGACTTTACGATCAACCACTTTATAATACAGGAAGAGAAGCTCACCATTTTGCTCCTCCTACCTTAAATGTATAACATTACATAGGCTAATGTAGTAATATCCATGGAAGAGTTGAAAAGTCTTCAGTAGGCCCACAGTGCAGTGAAATAATGTAGAGCACTGCCAAAGCCAGCAGGAAATTTTCAATCAAGATCTTTTTTGAACAGCAAATGGCAGACTTTGGAGAAAAAAAAAACAAACCCAAAGCTTTCAGCGGGGAAATCAAGAATTGCTCTTTCTCCTCAGGAAAAGGAAAAATGAAATGTCAGCAGTGTCTACTTTGTCGTACGTTAAAATATTTTTCCTTTATTTTTTAGACTGTTTCAGCTTGAGTCCTGGCAATACTGAATCAAAGCCTGAATTGAAGCTGTACTTCAGAGAATGCATTTAGCAATTTACATTTAATTTTTCTTCTAGGGCTGTATTTACAGGCTGACGTATGTATCTTCTTGACATACAGGCTTCTGTATATATTTGTGACCTGTGCTTGTCACGGCAGAACCATGTATCATGGGAAATGGTGTCTACCTAGTACACTCATCTCACAGAGGAGAGTGAGACTTGAACTACAGCTCCAGTGAGGGGCTTGCAGCAGTTAGTCAGAAATGAGTTTGAAAATGAGTGTGAAAAATCCACTGGAACAAGACACCAAACACAACATAGATTTAGATATGGCAGTAAGAACAGGTGGCACTGAAATGTGGTGGGGTTTCATATTATTAAGTGTCAGATTGAAACATTTCAACATTTCTGAACTAAGGCATTCAGAAACTTGAAGTTTTCAAAGAATTTGGGGAGCAATATATTCAGAAGCATAACTACTTTTCACTTGAGACCATTTCTGATTGTCAAGAGGCTACTTCCTCAGCTGAGAAGTCAAATATCACTTCTAATGAGGTCAGCAACATTTTCTCAGCTGGCTAAAGATTGAGATAAACTTTTCTTTTGGACCTGGCTGAGAAACTGAAAGGGTGATCGATGTTTTTGAAAATGCACCTTAGTCTTGTGAATGAAACCTTTTAAAAACCCTCTCTGACAATGGTGGAGAAACAGAACTAAGTGAGGGAACAATGTAACTCTATAACAATCCACATGTATTTTAAAAGGTCTAATCAGCAGTAAAGGAGGCCTAGAAAACTATATTCAGCTGCAGGGAAGAGCCAGACATAAAAAGGCTGCACTGGGAAATGAATTAAATATGAAAGCGGAGAGGGAACACCCTGCTATGGAAGTCCTTGGTTTCTCTCACCTCTCTCTCCTTCTTTCTTTCAGGTTTCTTGTCTTCCATACTGTAACTATAATCTTTCTCCTTGTTTCTCACTTTCTCAGAATAACACATTGCACCAAATCAATTAAGTTTCTCTGCTGATTCAGAGAACAGGAGAAAGTAAACAGACAATGAGATAACCTCTCAGATATTCACTAACTCAGATTAAACAATTTCTTCGTTTTCCATGGCTAGAGACAAATGGGAGGGATTCAGACTGTATTTACATTGAAATGGCTCAGTGGTAATAAACTTAACAGGGTGACAATAACTGAGTTCATTCAGCACATCTCTGGGAACAGTCATTCAATGCAGTCTTGGAATCTCTACAGGTGGTGCATGGTCTGCCTCATTTTGGCACTTTCATTCCAATGCCCTGGTGAAGAAGTCCTCCAACAGTAAGGAATCTGGAGTTCCCTTATTTGTTCACGGAGAGGTAAATGCCAACGGACATCTCTAGAATTGAACCTTCTACTGAAGGTCTTTTTTCCGAGGCATCTTCTGGAGACCTTCAAAAGCACCTGTTCTCCTCATTGCCATTACAAGACAATGTAGGCATCTACCTGAAAATACAGGTGCAGTTTTAGGACTGAAGACAGATAGATTAGGTCTCACTCTAAGATGCAATCCATTTTAAAATCTAATAAACATGAATTTGCCACTCACTCCTTCTTGCTAGGCATCATTGAAAAATCATTAGACAAACTAAGGTTGGCAAGATTGAAATAAACCCCAACATTCTGAAAACAAATGTCTTTTGAGGATATTCCTGATACATCCCTTTTTAGCTGTAAGTCCTCTCCTGGAACACCGGCTATAGGAAGGTACTTGTGCAAGATTACCTCCATGGTCACTGAGACAGACTGGCTTCTTCTGAGAGGTGTTTTAAGTGGTATCTGGATGATCACCTGCAGGAGTTGGCTGACTCTCTTCACTGGCTATGGGGAGAGATAGACTTCACAGTGACTAAGCCCCTTGAGATGATGCTTCAGCTAAATGGCTATAATATGGTACAATGAACCAGGCTTATGTTAATCACCACATATACGGAAAGATAGCAAAAAAAGAGAAGAGGTAAGTATTCCTGAAGGATCAGTTCCACCTCTCTGGATCTGATGTTCTCAGCCCAGGCACATACTTTGGAGGCCTAAGCAGATGGTGTGAAAATCCCCTCCCAAACTGTCAAAAGCAAGATAATATGTTTTGATGGACATCACACCCACCAAAACAGAAATTCAGATCCTATCTTACTTCACAGCAACTCCCCCGTACAGATAAGATATTAGCATGTACTAAGAGAGCTCCCATTGAGGATGACTGCAGGACGAGTCATTAAATTCACACCTTGGCTTACCACTGCCTGGCTTCAACGCCTTCCCTCAGAGGCTCTTCCTCTTGCTTTCATTCCCTTCTAGTTCTCTACCTTCTTCCCTGAGGTCTCCATCCATTATCCATTCACACTGATTATCTCTGATCCCTCTCTCTCTGTCTCAGAGGAGTTGCAGAGAGAAGAAGAGTGAGAGCAGAGAAACCTGTTTGATGTGTCAGTTTGCTGTAAATATTGAAATGTGTGCACGGAGCTTGCTATAAAAAAAAAGAGAGGAAGAGAGAAAAACACATTTTCCACAATGCTCTGACATTTCTGTTTCAATTCTTATTCCATCCATATTGCTTTCTTGGTGTAATTCTAAATGGGAATGCATGGGCTACGTGAGAGATCCTGCTTTGCTGAGCATCTTAAGTAAACAGAAGATTTCAAGAGCCATCTGGCTATACTGTGCAACAAACATGAGGGGAAATGATGTCAAAATTGGACTTTTCAGGTTGGTGATACACCAGCGAAATAACTATGCTGTTTTAATGCAGATATGTCTTTAAGCTGAGGACCTTGTATTCATTTTTCAACTGCAAAATACACAAAAAGAGAACAAAACCCATCTAAATGAATAAAAGACTGTGTGTTTTAAATGGTGAAATTTTATAGGACTTAAAATATGATCCTCATGTATATCTTAGGGCATATTTGAACCACAAAACTGTAGGTTCTATGTAGAGATTTGTGGGTCTGATGCACAAGCTTTGGCAGCTCTAGTCATGGGAAGTTAAGGTCTTATCTGCTCTGTGCATTTCCCTGTGAGAAGGGTCCTGTGCCCAGCAAGGGGAAAGGCCTGGCTGAATTCAAAATCCACTATATTGGCTTACACCACCAGTGATGATGGGTACACACTAACGTGCTGCCAGTGAAGTGGCTGAGGCAATGAGCTCATGTTCAATTCTTCAGCCGCTGGGACATCAGTGACAATCTCTGGTGGTGGGGTGTGTTTTACAGGGAATAGGCAGTTATGCTTTAAAATGCCACAAGCTGGTAGCTTCAGCACATAAATCAGAGCCCACAGCTAAGGAGAGCTACACAATATTTCTGTCGTATTAGGAAGTACCATTGCCAGAGAGGGGTACATGAGGATCCTCAATGTTTCCTGAATACATGCTCCTTTTTCACATTTTTTTTTTTCAGAAAACTCTAGCAGTTTCCATGCTATTTATGGTTAAAAATTCTCCTTTTCCAAAATGTCTTCCCTTACCATATAGGTTTGGCCTCTCAATGTCCATCCGCTGCTTCTGAGCTTCCAAGAACACTCGGATGTTGATCCCTTTTGCTACAGAAGCACCACTGAGGAACCGAGGAGGGATTTTAGTGCAGACGTCAGGTTCTTCTGTACCAAAGCCCAAATCAAGCAGAATCTCCACTGGATCCTTTTCCCAGAGTGTCAGCCATTCAGTGATGCTGCGGTGAAAACATTGGGATTATTTACACCACTGTTTTGGTACCACTTTTCTCTTGCAGAGTCTATAATATGGTCTCACTTTTATTAAATTATTATCTTCCCTTCTTATCTCTTCTTGTGGATACTTCTGCTTAAGTGAAAGTAGCATTTCTCAGTCACATTGCTAAGAGATTAATACACGTTCCTCCCCCCAGAGGAACTTGGTGGCACTGGATCTAGATATCTTAGCAAGGAGAACACTAATAAAAGGTGTAGGTTCACAGCTCTGCAAGGTCACTTCTCTCCAGACACAATACTGATAAAGCCCACTGCAGTTTTAGGTAGGTTTTGTTTTTTTACTGGTACAAATGCATTTGAGACCAGCCACCTGTTAAGAAGGTTATTTTGATCTTGTTTTAAATAAATGAGGATATGCCTTTTACAACTATAACCTTGACTCTGTATTCAAAATCATACTCACATTTGTTGATCTCTAGGTGGGCTTATATTATATATACCTATATATATATATATATATATATATACACACACACACCTCTCTATATATACACACACTTATATAAAGTATTATATAAGGTATAGTATAATACCTTATATATATAATGTATAATAATAATATAAGGTATAATATAATACGTTATATTCCTAGCTGGAAATATGTGGAAATAACTAACCTCTGGGGTGCACCAGTAAGCAAGTTGGAGGAGCTGAGACTCTTGCATCTTGACATAACCGGACTTTCTGAAAACTCTTGGAGGGACCTGGTTGGAAAAAAACAACAATGAAATGTGTTTACTCATGTGTTCCTCTGGGATGTCATTATGATTTTTTCCTAGAGTAAACATTTGCATTTTCTCTTGGTTTATAATAATACATAATAGCGATGCCTTAGAAGGAGAGTCGGCATGAGAGCATGGCAATACACTTATTCTCAAGAACAGTATGTTACAGTAGGTGTGAGAATGTAGGTGTGAGGTACCAGTAAATGCTAATTATAAAGGTGGCAGAATGGCTCACTTTTGACAGATGGTAAATCTTTGAGGAACCTTTAGGGAGCATGGTTTCTCTAGCCACCTACTTCAAAAGATATAATTGCTCTTAACAAAGTTTTGGAGAGACAAGGCACAATGATTTGCAGCAACAGGAGTGGCACCTGAGAACAATTCTGTGCTTTGCTTCTCATTGTGTATGTATCCACTAAACTGCAGATAAATAACTGCTTTTCAGAAACTTCTCACTGCTAAAGAAATTTCCTGCAGCATGGGAGTCTTTCTTGATATGTAAAACAACATGGTTTTGTTATACCCAAGCTTAACTTTACCTACACATACCTATCAAGGTCAGCAGCAAATGTTTATATACAGTGCATTGCATTGATATTTTTACCATTGCAGCTTATCCATCAGCTCACTTCTTAAACAGGCCGGGAGGTATATGCAGACATTTGAATCTACACTGTAGCTATCAATTTGGGGGAGGAAAAAAAATAAAGAAACTAAAATTCATTCTTTTGTCAAAAGGAAAAGGAAGCACAAATAATTTATAACAGAGCTATCTGGTGTCTGACACCTACCTCCTGTAGCTTTGCACCGTTATTTGTACCATTTCTGGTACCGACAGGGAATCTGCAAATGCAAAGAAATTAAAATAATTTATTTTCTTACCTTTTCTTCCCATCAAAACAACAATGCATCAAACTAGAGAAAAGACCAAAAGACTGATTCCATTATATAAGGAAACATTTTAACCCAAGTGCCCAAGTTGCAGAGCAATGCCGTTGTGGGAAGCTCAACGCAGAGTCTACGTTAGTCATAGGTAAATGCAACACATGTCAATAAGAAGGTGAAGATAGGTGTCTCTACATTTCATAAACCAGCAGCAGTACACTCCAAAACCCTTCTATTTAAAAGTAAGTAGTATCAATTGAGTTTTGGTAGCTGCTGCAGAGACATTGAAGATATACATAGAGCAGATATGGTGAAAAAAATTAACCTCTGCTTTTCTAGTAACCCCCCTCTCCCAGCAATTAAAATACACTGTTTTAAATACTCATTCCAGCAGAACTGGTACAACTTCTTTTGTGTATAACAGTTTTTCAAGTCTAATCCACTGAAATTTTTTGAGTATTCGGGAATATTGATTTCTCTAGGCTGTGCATAGAATCATAGAATAGTTAGGGTTGGAAAGGACCTTAAGATCATCAAGTTCCAACCCCGTTCCCATGGGCAGGGACACCTCACACTAAACCATATCACCCAAGGCCTTGTCCAACCTGGTCTTGAACACCACCAGGGGTGGAGCATTCATAACCTCCCTGGGCAACATATTCCAGTGCCTCACCACTGTAACAGGAAAGAATTTCCTCCTTAGATCCAACCTAAACTTCCCCTGTTTAAGTTTTAACCCATTACCCCTTGTCCTATCACTACAGTCCCTAATGAAGAGTCCCTCCCCAGCATCCCTATGCATCACGCTCTAAATGTGTTTGAGAGGAGTGAAACAGTTGCAAGACGCTTAGAGTTTCTGAAGGAGAAAATATTTGCCCAAGAACTAATAACATTGTTTAATGGACTCCAAGTGTGCTATATTTACGATGATGAAATGGGCATAAATAAGATGCAAATATACAGTACCTGTAGTTGTCACTTCCCTCTTAACACCACAATAACACACTTATTGACCTTCTGAAAGTTGGGGTAACATTAGCCTAGCAAGCAGCAGTAGACGTTCTTCCACTATCTGAAAGGGGGCTATAGGGTTGCTGGGGATGGACTATTCATTAGGGACTGTAGTGACAGGACAAGGGGTAACAGGTTAAAACTTAAACAGGGGAAGTTTAGACTGGATATAAGGAGGAAGTTCTTTACTGTTAGAGCGGTGAGGCACTGGAATGGGTTGCCCAGGGAGGTTATGAATGCTCCATCCCTGGTGGTGTTCAAGTCCAGGTTGGACAAAGCCTTGGGTGATACGGTTTAGTGTGAGGTGTCCCTGCCCATGGCAGGGGGGTTGGAACTGGGTGATCTTAAGGTCCTTTCCAACCCTAACTATTCTATGAGTCTATGATTCTGCATTCCACAAGATTAATATATTTTTATTTTCTAGCTTTTAAAATTTTCTTTTCCATTTAACAAAATTGTGTCAATAAAGAAGGAGAAAACATCCTTTCATGTTCTCTACTGGATTATTCTTCCCCTCATAAATTCTAACATAAGTTCCTTCTGGCTTACTCAGTGCAAGGATATCCATTCAAATTGAGAACATAAAGGTTACTGACATCCTGTAATTTGCCATGGTAACATAAATGAGACTTTCTAGCAGCAAACTGAGCATAATTTGAATAAGAATCAGCTACTTCTTGTGTACTATTTCCTACTCATGTGCCAACAGAAGATGTAGATTCACCATAAAAATGCAAGAGAATGTAAAAACTAAGATCTGAAAGTGAGAGTTAGTACAATTTTTCCCTAGTAGCACGTAGGCACTCCTCTCTGTAACGGAACATTATACCACAAACTGGCTGCTGCTGTGATTTTCTCAATACCTCATACTGTCAGGAGTGAACAAAAAAAAGG
Organism: Pezoporus occidentalis; assembly: GCF_034315485.1. Taxonomy (NCBI): domain Eukaryota; kingdom Metazoa; phylum Chordata; class Aves; order Psittaciformes; family Psittacidae; genus Pezoporus; species Pezoporus occidentalis. The sequence goes on along the minus strand of NW_026914718.1, from coordinate 7,007,679 downwards.
GTTGCCAAATAAAACTCCTAGTACTGTAAAACACTGGCCAGGGTGTTAAGTAAATAATTTAATGATGAGAAACCTGTTTTTTTTCAGGAGGTTTAGGAAGTAGCAGGTCAGCAAAAAGTCAAACATGCAGTACTTGATAGGATACAGTAAGTTGAGTAAGAGGCAGTAACTGGTGCGGCTGTACTCTCAAACCAGGCAAAGACAAGGTGTGAAACCTTAACTACCATTTGTAGGCTAAACTAAGTTGAATTGTCCTGTGTTGCTGTGGGTCAAGAACATGCCAATGTACTGTTACCAAGGCTAAGCCATCTAACCTGTTAAGTGGTAGTGAGCTGCTTAGGAGCCCTTGTGACTAGGACAAACTTTGCCCCTCCAGGTAGTGTCGCATGGACCATTTCAGTCATGGTTAGAGTCTCCACTTTCTTTAATGAGAAGACTCTCATAAGAAGTTCCTAATGAGGATAGAGCTTGACATTTTGAAATATTAGAGTTTGTTTTCTCCATATTTAAGAGGTCACAGAAATAGTAATGGGGAGGGTACGGTATTTACATTTCCTGATCTGTGTAAGTATTTTGTTCCTGACACAAGAAACACTGAATCTCATTACCAAACTGGAAGATACTTTGGGGGAAATAATGCCCTTTAGAAATCTGTCAGAAAACCTTATGAAAACAAACAAACAAACAGAAAATACTTTGTAAACCAACTGTGGTGCTAATTGGTGCTCTGTTTACTGCACATCTAAGTATATCTTTGCTTATGAATAATATATTTTGATAAGCAAAACATGGCCTCTGATACTTGAGGGAAGATAAGGCATTTTAGCCTCAGTAATCTCTGATTAACAAGAAACGAGATTAAATCACATATTGTTGAACTGCATCTTCTACTTGAGAACCCAATAAACAAAAAACCTGGATATGGAAGCACTGAAAATAATATTTTGGGCTTCCAAAAGCACTAAAAATGTGGAAATTTTCAGGAGGTGATTTGGTCTTCTGTATCCTTTCATGAAAAAAATGTTGAATTCACTACATTCACCAAATCAGAAAAGCAGATGAGAACAAGCAAGAGTTCTGCATTCAGGTCAGGCAGAATTGCAGTCACTTGAAACTCTTGTACCATAACTTCCAGACCACTGTGCAAACCCATCCTAGAGACCTTCACTCCTTCAGCAGAAGAAAATCAAATCATGCCAGTGGAGGTGAGCTTAAGCCTTTTCTATTGAAGATCTCATGGGAGAATTTTCTTGCTATGACACCAAAAGGAGGAAAAAATACACTGCTTATCCATGGGTACTACATTTTCCCAATAGCCCCCCTCCTGAGATCTGTGGTGTTTGACATTTACAGTTAAGAGTCTTTATTGGAAATTATAAATGGCATTCTCTCCTACCTGCCTACTCTTGGCCTTGCAGCTTATCCTCACCTATAGATAGACTGTAAGACAAAAACCATTAAAAAAAGCAAAGAAATTAATGGCCCCAAGAGAACTGCTACTCTTTCCTGAGAAGGGATGAAGTTAGAGAGACAGTTTGATGGGGCATTTAAGGCGTGGATGAGCTGGGTGGGATGACTGGTAGATAAACAGACCTATAGGCTCAACTTTCTTTTCTACCTGTGAACATCACCTACTTTCTCCTCAACATACCTTGTCCTCTGTTAAGAGATTCAAATCTTGAGTTAATTCTTGAAACAAAGCCGATGAAATTTTAGCATTCTGCGTAAGTCTGTCACTATTGAACTTAATTTTTACCAAGAATCTAATTAAATCAGCATGTCTGGGGCAGGGGTGAGAAAAATGGAAGCAAAAACCTTTTCAGTGCATCACGTAAGAAGCATCTTATCTGGATGATACTGTGTCTGCACATGGTGACATGGTAATTATTAATGACACCAGTCCTGCAATGCATGAGTTTGGCTGACTTGGCCTTATTCTGCTACTGGAAAATGCTGATATGACTGATGCAGACAATTACCATTACTTGTTTTGCTTCTCATCTTACTTTCAAACATCATTCTACTTTCTTTTTTCTTCTCTGGCAAAACACTGCGTCTAACTTAAATACACTTCAGCTGCGCTTGTTTATGCAGTGAGTGCATGAAGTCATACCTAAAAGTTTAGTGGAAATACCAGTCTTTCAGACTTCATTTCTATCCTGAAGAAGGACAAAAAGTTTAAAAATAGCAGAATTTTGGTGAACAAAACTCCTCTAAATTTAAGTAAGTTCAAGGTTAAACTGTATTTTCCTATAGTAGCACATTGCCTCAAGGCGTGGTAGCTCTGTGTAATCAGTTTGTGCCACAAATTATGTTCATGCGGCAGGGTATGTCTCCCCTGGGACACACAGCACTGCAAAATTCCCATGGTATAGCAAATAGCTTGATCAGAAAGCTATCCAGAAACATGATGGGAAATGCTTTCCTTCAAATAATACTCTGGAAATGAACAGAGCACTGAGATACATTTCTCACGAGGCACTAGGTCATAAATAAGACATACTGTTTCAGACTGAAGACTTGTGAAAGAGCGAAAGAAAAAGCTAATTTTTTTGTTGAAATCGTCCAGAGCAGGGGTCACAATTTTCCTACTGGAAATTTTATTATTACAGAAATTCTATTTCTTATTGGAGAAATCAGGCAACAAATAATAATGTGACTTAAACTTACAAAACACAGTAATTCAACCAGTGATTAATATTTTCCTCTATAGAGTCTTCTAAAACTGAAAGCAGAGATGTAATGTAAAGTGTTGCCAATAAATTCATAATGATTAACCACCCTATTGTGCTGTTTCTTTTTTGGTGGACCCTGGAATGCATGATAAATACTGGGAGAAGGCTCTAGTAATTTCCTCTACTAAGGTGAGGGCTTGTAAAGACTGAAAGAATGGGCTAACAACATCCTTTGTGCAGAGTATGGGATATGCAGCAAGAACTGTTTTTCCAAGTGCTTTGGCAGAGAGAATCCAGTCTTAACTACTTTCTTTGGCCTCTCAAAGTCCTTCCAGTAGGAGCATTGCAATTACACTATAATGGTAAGAAAATACCTGCTGCTGCATTTGGTCAAAGAGAAAAACTGCAAGGAAACAGAGCCTCCCATCGTCAGAGAAGTTGCCAGGAGAAATGCCTGTGCAACAGAAGGAGGTCAAAGAAAGAACAGTAGTATTTGGGGGGAATAAAGGAAGAGAGTGAGGCAGAAGGACCATTTTATCATGTTTGGATGACTTACAGTGGAGGAGATGCAATGACACACCATCTCAGATTTAGAAGTCAAAGTTTAGAGCTAGTTTCCTCGTTGAGTAATCCACCCACCTGATTCTCCTTTGCACAGCCATTTACAGCAGGACACAATGAGGGTAAGATGCTACAATGGGACTAAACTGTAAATGACAGAACATGAAGGGCAGTAAAGTTTGGCCCCAGATGTGGGAAGTACAGAGGTAACTTCCATTACATTTAGTTAGTGCTATCACTATTAATTTCCTGTGCGTAGACAGCAGAAGACATCCTTTTGATTTCAAATTAATTAACACATAATGATTAATCTGATAGGGTACATCTTTTCAGGCAAGAGTGTCCTCTTGATCACAGTTTGGGTGCCAGCACCACTCATCATCTGTGTGTTTTAATTTCTAACTGCTCTCCAGAAGCAAATTTAGCTCTGCAAATCTGTCGATGGAATGAATGACTGGCTGGTTTCCATGTTCTGTGTGTTTTGTTCATTTGATAACACACTGAGAACATCTTGGAAATATTTTTTTTTTAATAATTATTTAAGTCTTTCCCTTTCCCCCCTCTCCTCAAAGGAGGTTCTGAGGTAGGACTGAGGACTCTGCACCAGCAAGAAATCTGTACCAGCTCTTTACTACAGAATGCAAGAAATAAGAAGTTTCTAAAACCTGATCAACACATAAACAGTTCATGGCAGGTTCCCAGATAGATTCGTCTCACTTCAGTTGCCAGCATTTAACGAAACAATTCTCTTTGCCACCAACTACAGTAAAGTGTGTTTGTTTCACTGAAACAGGATCTTGAACTTCATCAGCTTCACACGATATTCCTCACACTGTATGATACCTGCTGGATAGTGCTGTTAATATTACTCTTCCCTTTCCATTTGTCAAGTGATTACCCAGTCACACTTGGTTAATATTTATCCACTTTCTTTAGACATTTATGAATGCAAACATCTCCATATCCATATCCAGGTGCATCAATACTTGAGTAGACAGCCTACAGTTAACTTTAATATTGAGAACTATACAACTAAACTTGCAATTGTACAGACATGAATTAGGAGCTAGCAGCGAGTCTGAGATACTTGGAGTTAGGAAAGCCTTTATGTTCCTAAGATATTCCATATCCATCCAGAAAAGTAACTAAGCATATTTACGGTGACTGGTCTGTTTAGCATGACAGCAGAACACTAAGTATGCTTATGACACATGGAATAAACAGGAGAAAAAAACCTGTTTTTTTTCAGATCTCATAGCTAGGATGAGAAGTTTTTCCATTATCAACTCTATGAATTCTTATATAGCTTCTGAATCAATCGCTACATTTAGGTAATCATTAAAAAAGAGAAAAAAATGGCAGGAATACAGCAAAGAAGATTCTTCATACTATTACTGTGGAGTCATTTATGTGATGTAGCTGTGTTCTGCATTCTGCATAAAAGCTATGCTTTTTATGGCAGCTCCATCAGTGAGAAAGCTCACAGTACCCATCTACCCATCTCTACTCCAGTAAATGAGAAGAAAGATACACCTAGCACGGTGCCCTCAGGCAGGAGTAATCATAATTTCTGGTGTGTAATATTCACTCTTTTCAGTTGCCATTTACAACAACAAACTACTGCTTGAACACTGAGGACTCCTGCTTTTACTGTCTTACTCAGAAACAAAAGAAGATGACAAAAGCCTTTTCAGTCTTTAAAATTAGGACTTGACTTTGGACAGCTAAATGAAGTTGAGGCCACCTTTCCCTACCTATCAAAGTATTAGTTGTTAACCACACTGAAATCGCAGCTACTGTAGGAAGGTATTAGTTTATTTTGTTGCAGCATGCCTACCATTTGTTTGCATTGAAAGAAAGGAAGGACACTCAGTTTGATATTCAAAGCACCCCTGCAACATCCATGTGAAAACTCACAAGGGAGTGAAGCCTTCCTGGAAGTGTTCCAGGTAGTGAAAGCTGTAATAACACTTCAAGCCTTCTCATATGTTGGTAAATATAAATTTGTGTAGGGTTCTGTCTGTGTGAAGTCTTTGGTAAAATTCCTGCTCAGAAGCTACAATATCAACTTGTTCTGCTCTTTTCAAAGTAGAAGTCCTGGGGCTGGTTGAGAAAATCAGTGTTGCTCATTGTGAATAACCCCATTGGAAGGTGAAGTTATCGTGCTGCATTTAACTCACTCTTAACTGAGAAGAAACATTACAGATAACAGTAAATAACAGTAGCTAAAGATGATTCCATTTGAAACTGCATAAGATTGTGCTGAAGAAGGAGAGAAAGAGTTGTGGTTTAAGCCTTCAAGATACATAAGAGAAAAATGCATAAATTTGGTGCACAAGGCAACAGAACAACAGTGAAAACAGAAACAACAACAATAAGTGCAGTACATGCAGTTTGAGTCTGACCCCAAAACATACCCTGGCTGGTCAAAAGAAGCTATGAAATACATAAAAGCTCTTTTAACTGGAATTCAACCCAGAAATTATAAATAAATAAATACATAAATATTTCCCACCTCATATCTTACATTTCATTTCTTTTCAGAATAGAAAAGAAAAAAAGAAAAAAAAGCTTTCTAAAATTTTGACCACTACAATGAAAAAATTGATAAGCTCCAACCTGTATGGCTCAATCCAGCTGCTAATATAATGGAATAGTTGAAGGCTGGTGCATCTGCGCCTCTGCGCTGCCACTGACTCAAAGTCTGCAAAACTGAAGGACAAGAACTGTTGTTCTTGGCTTAGCTTTGTACTCCTATTAGTTGTTGTCGTTTTTCTTTAAAGATACCAGGAAGGGCAAGGAAAGGCTGTTTGCCAAGAAGTGGTGCTTAAGTTGACAGTTCAGACAGATGATCGATTGCTAGCCTCAAAGCAGAAGCGCGGACAGGTCTAGATTTAAGAACAGGAACTCTAGAAATAAACGAGAAAGGGAGGGTGAAGGATTACAGGCAGTGATAACTCAATGTGAATTAGGGAAAGAAAGCAGAAGTTTCTTTGGTTGCTTCCATTCCCAAGAAATATATTGCTGTCCCTTTAATGCTGTATGCCTCTTTGGCACATATACCAAGGGAAGGATTACACTTTGCTAAGGAAGTAATGCAAACTTGTCTTCATTTGGTTACCATGGATATGGCATTACGTGAGACAAAGCCTACCATTTGCATTGCAAACGACTAGAAGCAGTGAAGGACACCCAACTTGATATTCTGGCCACAGAGTGTTCCAGGTTCTTCCTTATGACTGATCAAAAGTGAAACAACCACCGACTTTGGGTCTGTGCTTGGTACCAAGAGAGCAAGGCTAAGGGAAGTTGTGTTTCAGATGAAGAAGGAAGAGACAGAATCATGCACATCTGCAGGTGAAATGGCATTTCTTGTGAGAAATAGCTAGAAGATAGGTATGGTGGTCATTCAGCTTTACAGCTTTTCCACCTGGGGTACTAGAGCTGAATCAATATGCTGCTAATCTGGAAGAAGAGATTTTCACAAGCACTGGAATGGAATAGGAAGCAGCCAAATCTTCTGACGGCAAGTTTTTATCCAGTTAAGTGTCCTCTTCATTCTGCAGAAGCACTCTATAAAGTACCTTAATTTTATACAAAAGCCAGTTAAATGAGCAACATGAACAGTCCCCTAAGCAGACCTAGTGGGAACCAGCACAGTACAGTTAACAACAAAGAGGGAAATTGTCTTGTTTCCCTATAACAAATTGCAAATGATTGTTTGTCTATTAGATTGCTAATTGTCAGTAATTCTTAATTATTGCTTTAAGCTCTGCCAGATATATAGTTACACATCATTTTTATTTCAACTGACATACAATACCACAGCATGACCCTTCTTCTATGGATAGGAATAGCCAAATTACTATTGGTTTGAGTGAAAAAGTAACAGGATCCCAAATGATTAGCCCACATGCATGAATCAAGGGTTTCCTTTCCAAGGGATTTTAGGCATGGATTAACCAGGACAGTAGATCAGACGTTTGGCAAAAATAGTGTTTCCTCCCTTAGCACTGGACTAGGCACATCTCTGATAGGGCCAGGGCAGCTATATCATTCCAGGATACTCTTCTTGGCTTCCCAGTCCAGGAGAGTGGCCCACAACCAGTGACAGGGCACCAACACCATCCAAATAGCTTCCCTTTGATAAGGAGGGTGCAGCCAGATCTCCCTCTGTCCTTACACCACTGTTCCTTACGGGTACAGGGGGACAATTAGGATGACCGCCGCCATTCATTTGCTCATCAAAAGGTCCACTAAATAGTAGCTTTGCTCCAATATAATCCCACTCACATCAGTGGATTTTTTTCTGCTGGTGTCTGCAAGTGAGAGATGCATCAGCCCCAGAAGCTTTTTCCCTTTCTTCTAAAGCAAGCAGCTGGCACCGTGCCTAGCCCTGAATACGTTTCCTAACACCAATCACAGGGAGCTCAAGCCATGGTACCCCTGAGCAAACACTGTAAGCGAAGAGCATGGAGCCCTGCAGACGGTTTAAGTTGCCTCTTTGCTCTGGTGTCCCGCACTCTCACCTCCAGACTCCCTAGCGACACAGCAATATACACCCTTGAGACTGGTGCTAGAGGTGCACAGCAACATCATCACCAGACCAACACCTTCATGTACCCCGAGTATTATTTCAGGCATTTCCACCAACCATAATGCTAAGTTAACTACTGATGGGACAGATTTTGTCTGACCTTCCAGTGAATGTGCTGCTGGGGAAGGGGGTAAGTGATAACCACAGAAATGCTGCCTCAGTCTCGTTGGTGCACGCATAAGCACCATTGGACTTTATACACACACACTTCAGTCTTTTTCTATCCTTTCAGAGCACCTAGCAATGAAATAAAGCCCTGGGTCTACTATGTCCTCTTCCCTTTCTGCATCATCCCATGAAGCAGGTCAAGAAGAGAGAGGGAGAAGGGTGGGACTTGAAATGGGAGCAAATACCTGGACAGGCTGCTCTCTCTGCATGCTCTCTCTACAGCTCTCCACAGCTGCAAGTCCTCAGCCTCCCCTTGCAACCATGCAGAGTGGGGAGAAGTCATCCATGGGCTGCTCTTAGTGCACTTCAAGGTGCATCCTGCAGCAGCAACAGGAAAGAGTAGAAAATGCTGGTGCCAGCCTGTGTTGTCAGGCCAAAGCACATGTAAATGCAGACCATACGTAGGTCTTGAAATATAAACTTAGCATTTTGTTTATTTTCAGTTCCATCCTCCTGCCCTGCAGGAGTCTGTCCTTCCTTTGCAACAAAATTGATTAGGAAACAGTTTTCTTGGCATTTCTGTAAGAATAAGTACACAAGCCAGTGGAGATGTAGTGAGGCAGGCAGGATGCTAAGTGTCTCAAGTGACAAAATGACTTGGAGTGAATAATCTATGAAAAGCACTGTTTTCTTTAATGCCTGAAAATAAGCTAGGGCTCAGTCCACCAATCAATAGGCTGGTTTCCTCTGTGGATTCAGTCCTCTATTTTAGTAAAAACCATTTTGTTGCTTTAATTCTACTGATCCTGCACAACCACAACAGGGATGGGAAAAGCAGCATTCCCTGCCTCTCCACATCTGCACCACAGCAAATTCTATATGGTAATGCTGAATCTATAAATGGTAGATATCTTGCTATTTCCACTGGTTTCAAGGGAGTTAGACAGATACTCCAGAAGAGGTAAGCGACCTGCTGTTTTTATTCTTGGCATTGTCAGAGCTAGGAATAAGTCACCCTAACTCTTATGGACAAAGCTAAATTTACAGAACTGAAATTTGGAACATTTAGTTTTTATCTTCTCTGTAAAACTAGGATCTTTAAGTCATCAAGGATACAGAAATAGTGAAGTGTATTGGCCCTTGCAATGTCATTCTTACAAGGCTCATTTCAAAGTATAGCATCAGTGCAAACTATTTTTACTTTTCTTTTTTTGCTATTTATAGCCACACAGTTCAAGTGGAATCTGGTTTTCACCAACCTTTATCACCCTACCTCACCCTTATATATGAGCTCAAACTTTGTATTGGACAACAAGAGTTCAAAAATCCAGTACCAGATTTATGGGGTGGGTATGTATTTCATTCATATCTCAGTAACGTCCTAACACAGGGAAGCAAACACTGATTCTGCTTGCTTGCAGCTAGTCATACCCAGTTTTGCCGTGAGTCTGGATCAGATTCAGATAGCTTTAGGTTAGTTCACAAGCAGCCTGGCTGATTTCAGTCAGAAGCCAGCATGCTTAGTGTGTGTCAGTGTATTAGGAAAAAATAAGATGAAGCTGACCTCCTATCATGGTTAAAAATAGCGCATATTCACTAGAATTGCTCTGACAAGTGTTTAACTGTAATTGCTCCTTTCTCTCTCTCTTCAGTGCAAGGTTTCAACTAAATTTTTTTCATATGGAAGTAGGCAGGCTTTGCCCAGAATTGCTCCTGATTTAACTGAAAGTCACTTCAGGTCTAGTTCTGAGACTATAGAAGTGAATCAAAATCTACTCACTGAGAACTTGGTTTAGCCTTCATCCACATTGAACTCTGCTAGCCACCACAAGCATTAATTTCCTCCATCTGTGTACTGGCACAGGAAACCCTGAGGGCAAACATTTTCCTTTTCTTTGCATACCAGGGAAGGGCAGGTATGGACACTAAGTATATGTAATCTTTCATGTTATAGGCCAGATTTTATGTCCCTTAGTCAAACAGGAATTTTATTTAAACAACTGATAATCCTACCTCTCTGTCTGAGACAACAGAGAGTATAGTTGATAAGTCATTAACTTAATCTGGCTTTATATGGACCAATAAAACTACATGGCTTAACGTCTTTGATAGTGGTATCATTAGACACTGTATATTTAATTACTCAGTGACAAAAGCTTCAAGCTTTAGCTGCTGGTAATTACATTGTCCCATGAACACGGAGTATGAGACACAGTCATGCTGTGTTAGACACACCTTCCCTCTCTGTTGCATGTGTTTGCATGCAATGGAACAGTAGAAAAGGAATTTTGTCCTCAAAAGGTACTTCCCTTGGCATCACACTTCAGCCAGCAGTGGTTGTTTGCAGTAGGCTTTCAATAAGAATGAAGCTTCAATAAAGAATAAGGGACACAAAGCTTACCTGGGTGAGCCCTGGTACTGCAGATCATCCTCTAATGCCCCTTCAGAAGCCAGAGGAGGGACAGTGAGAGCCTCCAGCAGCTCTCCCATCTGAGCTCAACAACTCTGAAAAACTCTCACAGCTTTCCCTTTCCTAACAGAGAGAGGACAAACATTTGCCTAACCTGGGCTGATATTTTCATAATCCCCAACCATTCATGCAAAAAAGAAACCTGTTTTTCAAACACAATTTATCTATTCTGTGTCACATGTTTTCAAGAATAAATGTGTTCAGGAAGTTTTGTATTGTTGATTTGTTTCCTTAAAGCAATATGGGAAGTTGACATGGCACAGACTTTAGGGCCAACAATACCTCTCACTGCCCTGTTGATGCCACAAGCCTACCTATCTGTGGACAGTCTTGTACATAAATGGAAAACACTCTGGGCAATCCTGTTGGGGTAAGGCAGACACAGGCTGTTGTCCCAACAGCATCCAAAACTGCCTTAGGGTGGTCAATCCGTGCCATCCTCTACAGGTATGAAGGTCTGTATGTCTGCAAGAAGCCAGCCTGCCCAATTGTGTGTCAGGCACCTGAGGATGGTGATGACCACAGGGTTCATCAGAACACTAAAAATTCCTGGTACCTTCACGACCCATGGAAATGGCACAAAGTGCTCTCAAACATCAATTCCAAGAACAAACAATCCTTTAAAAAATCACAGGCCTACTAAGCAAAACAAACTCAGCACTTGAAAACTAATGAAAATAACAACGCAGCCAAAGCTTACAAAGCTGCTCTCATCACACTTGAAAGGAAAATAAGCAGCCTGAAAAACAACAAATACAACCTGTAAAGCCACATAAAATAGGCAGATCATGAAACTGTAGTAAAGTAGGTTAACTAAGCCAATACCGAGACAAGGCAAAGCATGACCAAGTCAAAATCTAGGAATTTAATCTGGTGCTCTGTAAGTGCTCCTGGAAGGGAACTACGTACCAGGCATGAATACACATAAATAACACATGATTTCATTAAGTGTAATTTCTTCCTCCTAGTATTCTGCACTTTTTGGCTTCCCATATTGTCAGTGAGGATGTCCAAAACACAGAGTACTGATTTCATGTGTGACTTCAGTCCATTCGTTATCCCTCCTCGCTTATGCCTGAGGATAGATGTAAAAAAAGCAGTAAATAAGCACAACATAATCACACTGAGCTCCAGCAAACTCCTGGTGTACAGCACTAACTAGCTTGCACTATCACATGGCATTTTATCAGAACTAAACAAGTCTTAACAGCACTAGTTTGATATTTCAGCAAGATGCCCAGCAGAGCTTGCAGGGATGTCTCTAAACACAAAGTGGTGTTGATGATGCTCATAAAGCAAACTCACCTTCACAAAATTATGTTATTTTCTCTAGTGAAATCCCAGCTTCTTTAAGCGGGAGAACCCAGCCTAGATTAGCAATTTATCTGCACTTGTTCTCCCTTTATTTTCAGAGCATTAAGTGCACCATTGTACTAGAGAAGTGAGGTCAGAAGAATCAAATTAAGGAGGTCAACAGAAATAAACTAGCTCTTTTTTCCACAGCTTTTTAACCAAGTCTGTACTTCAATGTCTTTGTGACAGCCAGGATGACGCAACTTATTGTTACCATGAACACAATCTATTGACTATACAAGAAAATCATTTTGAGATGATTTCATCAGGACTCACAAACTGGGTTTCAAAGTCAACAACTCACTCTGCAGCATGTAACTGCTGGGTCAAACTGCATTCTCAGTTTTCTCTCTGAACTTTCATCATAACAAAATCCTTTGATTGTTTATATTCCCGATCTTTCCACCTTTCTTATTTAATATTTTCTGCTTTTTTCCCCCCAACCCACACCTCAGGTTTGCAGGCAAATGTTCTGCATTTGGTGGGAAACCACAGCTCATTCCAGCCCTTCTCTCCACATAGTCTTTGGCTTTTTATAAGGAAAGCCTTGGCTGGGTCTGCAGAGTGAATGCACTTTATTGTGGCCCTTGACAGAGAATGAAAGACACATACTGTTACTTCAGCTCCATACGAACCACAGGAAAGGACTATCCCAAAGACCAGGTACTAAAAGGTTGCTCATTCATTACTGGGAGATTCAGTCTCACCCATTGCAAGGAAGTTGGGATGGCACCAACAAATATGAGGTTGTATTTTCTGTAGACAGAGTGGATTTGCACAAACACCCCAATAAGCAAATTTCCCTCCTCATGTCCTGGTGTCCCCCAGTGAATCTAAAGCAACTGGCGAGGGTTCAGGCTTGGAAGTAGCAAAGTGCGTCCTTAGAATTAAGCTCAGCTTCCACTGTTTTGCTGATGAAGACAGGCTTACACTTGAAACTAAGCAAGGCAGGTTCAGCCCTTTAGCAGGAGATTTTGGTCATTTTTTCTGCAGTAATCTTTAAAATTTTCCTTCCCCACCTCCTGTAAATAATTAAACCAAATAATCCAGCTTTTTCCTCAGATATTTAAAGCCACAGATGCTGTCTGTACAAATCAAATAGAAAAGTTTTGTTGGTGACCTGTGACACTGAAGTGAAACTATTCCTCTCAGAGCTATTTCTAGAATACTAGACAAAAAAAGAAGAGAACATTTTTCAACAGGACAGCAATTAATAAGGAGCTATTTGCATGTGTGCATGTGTCTGCTTTTCTATGGGTGCATACGGGGAGAGTACAAAATTAGAAGTACTGAAAGTATGCATTTTCCAGCATTCTCTGTGAAGTTAGACGGAAACATGGCAAATAATAAATCTGGGTGGGGAAACAACTAATATGTGCTCTCTTTCACATTCTGAGCTTTTGCTGTGTCTTTTCTGCATCCTTTTTATCACGTGGGAGGGTCCAAGTCATAGTGCTAAAGACAATTTGGGAAAACAACATAGAAATGAAAGGGCCTGCCCTGTCCATGCTCCCTAGAGATGTCTGGTTGGAAAGGTTCTGAGAACTTTCTTTCCCCAGTGAAAAATGGGGTTATATTGAAACAGATTCTTACGAGAATAAAGCTCTCACAAGCTGGGAGTTTGTTTCCTTGCTTTTAAAGAAGCACATTTAGAAAGACACTACAGGGCTTTAACATCCCCTTTTCCCACCCTGCTACTGTGTTACAACCAGTAAACACGGCTCAGAAGCTAAAAAAGTGGGTAAATCCCCCCATTTTCTTCTTGATTATGTTCATGTCTTTGACAATAACAAAAGTGTGTGGACACTGACATAGAAACCGGTGAACTGGTATCTAGAAATCTGTGCTATGACTTCAGTTAACATTGTCAAAACTGCCATAATCTACAAAATCTATATGGCCATCTTCTTCTGTATCTCCATACCTGCACATACATTAATACCACTGTGTATGCAGTTTGTTGGTTGTTATCATTCACTAAATGTGCTTTATAAGAGGTAGAAAAGGAGGTAGAAAATTACATATTTTATAAACATGATTCAGATCATAATAGCTAAGATCCTACAGAAAGATTAGAAAGAAAGTGCAGAATGCTGATCTTCCAAATCAAATCCATATTCCGTGGAGAAAGGAGTAAAATAATTCTACTACTATTACTTATGTGATCTAATTTTATCCTTGCTGGAAGTCTGCTCGGTACTTTTAAGGAGAGGATGCTACAGGAATGGGTCCACAGTCAAAATGCTTTACATAAGAACAAATATTTTGGGGTCACTCTGTCTTTTCTTTAGTGCTGCAGAATTTGTGACATCCTCCTTAATATTCCTTGGGCCTATATCTTTTTGGTACTGAAGACAGCTGAAAATCTTGTAACATGCATTATCTCTGAAATATTCCAGTTCCCCCTTGAAGATTGCTGCAATAAAATACACTGAGAAAACAACATAACAGCATTTGGAAAAAAATGTTCATGAAAAGACCTGGATAATACTTGGTTAATTGAACAGACTTGCAAATTTCCACCAGCAGAGGTCATTTTCACTCTAGAATGAGTTAAGGAGCTCATAAAAACCTCTGTCTTTTTATCTAAGGGAATATCTTAAATCCAGTCCCAATGCCCAGGGTGTTCTTCATAAAGGCAAGTAGTCCGGGGCTGGATATAATGAAAGTTAAAAAAGCTTAAACAAATACTCTTAATTTGATCAAACAAATTCAGTCTGTGCTGTCAAAAATCAACAAAATCTCTGCTTTCACATTACTTGTGTGTATAGGATCAGTCAGTTTAAGCAACCCTGATGGCCGAAATATTTTTCCTGAAAAATTATATTTGTCTGGGAAAAACTTGCCTATGCAACACTAAAACTTCATGTAAGTCTCAGTAAAAAATGCAGTGGGCAAATGGGAGCCATCTGTTTTCTCCCTTTTCTTTCTCGTGTGTACCAGCATCATCTGTGACTCCCTTCCCAGAAGGCCAAATCCCACCCTCACATACACTGCCTTGGTGGCACGGCTGTTGATGAGGGGCGTCTGACAAAGACACTGTTTTCACAAGGACATACACATGCATAATATTCACCTGAAGATCAAACCATGAATTAATGCATGCTGGCAGGTGTTTTTTAGGAAGGGAGTGTGTTTTAAGTTTTTAGCTTTAGCAAAGGTAAGATCTGTTATTTGGAAAAGAAAAAAAAAAAAAGGAAAAAAGTTAAAAACCAAGGAATACCTGTTTAGGCTCACCGACGGCATGAACCTGAGAAAGCATTACCCTTTTGTACTGTAACACATTAACAATAGGAACAAAGGAAAATGGGAATTTTGTAGTAAATTAAAAACAGAAGCAAAGAGAAATGGGAAATATGTGCAATTATCCAAATGAACATTGAGAGTAACACAATGATTCTGATAAATAGACATGTATAAGAAAAGAGTTAATAGTTACTATTCCTCATATAATTGTACTGGGAAGTGCACTTATGCTGGATATTAAGAAGCTTTGATTTTTTTTGCATTGTCTTGTCATCTTATGAGAGACAAGATGCTAAGAAAAACATTTCCCTCTACACCATCACACTGCCATTAAAGCATCTGCACTTGCTGGCCAAATACCTCTCTACTATGTAGTTTTTCCCTTTACTGAAATGACAAGTTTCCACTATGGATATTTTGTGCTGTCTGCTGAAGAAATACAATACAAACCCAGTATTGTTTAACATTCCCACAGAGCTTATCTGTAAAAACACATGATTTTTTTTCCCCACACCCCAACATGGGCGAGGATCTCACTGCACTGTGTAAATGCTATTAGCATGAACTTACTTCTAATGGCATAGAAATAAATTCAAAACTGTTGCAATGCAAGGAACAAAATTTTATAGTTAATATGGACTTCTAGCACATATTTCTAGCAAGATACATGAAATTTCTGGAATGGACAGATCAATTGTCCCCGTCTTTCACATTCAGCATTATGGTGAACGTCCTACCCCGAAACCTACTGTGGGATGCGATGATGCATGTGAAACTACAGAAGTGATGCTACTTTGTCTGTCTAGCATTTTGAGAAGGCCCATATATGTTTACTTGTTATAAAGCAGTCCCAGGATGGAAAGTCAATTGTAACTGGACTGTGGACGTGCTGGTGTCTTGCACAATAACAATCTCAGCAACTCAGCAAAGCTGGGCTTGAGTTGGTCCAAAGTGCCTGAAAGACAACACAAAAACATTGAATTAGACCCAGCCCCAAAGACAGCAAGGGGCAGGTTTTGTTTACAAATGCCATCAAGACTGTTAGTGGGGGTAATAGGAAAAAAGGAGGAAATTATGTGAAATAGCCCTTCTAAGTCTGAAAACACTGCTCGGCAATCACTATACAGGAATTAATGCTTGGCAAAGCAATAATATCCCTATTTCCCCTTGTTTTACACCAAGGACCGAAAGGGGAGTTGAAGGAGATTAATTACTTTGCCTACTAATCAATGCAAAGACATATTTTTCTGCTCCTCCATCTCATAATTTTTATTTCATCTAGTTTGGTTTTTTTTAGGGTTGCCAGATGTCCCAGTTTCACTGGGACAATCCTGGGTTTTGAAGGTACATCCCATCTGCTCTTGAAAACGTTTCTGTTCACTGCTCTCTTGTTGATTGTGTGCCTTTAGAACAGCCAGCCAGCCAGCCAAGGACTGCAGGAGAGAGGCTGATAAATTATTATAAAACTATAAAAAGCTGCCCATATTTCCCCAACGCTGAAAATTCATTCTGTAGGGACAGCTTTTTGCAAAATGTAAATGGTCACCGTGGCACACAAGAAATTATGATGACAAGTCCCACTGCTGCTCAGAGATCACGCCTTTAAGCGTGTGTGTACATTCCAAACTGGAAGAGGTACTTGTGCCCTTCTTGGGCTGCCTGAGCTCCCATCACAGAGGGAGCCCTGGACTTTTTGATAGTGCAATCAAGAAAAGACATCCTCAGAAACCAGTATGAGGGGGAACATTCCAGGACAACCTCAAACCAAGAGCTGGACATGGATGCAGCGGCAGTGCAGGAGACTGTGCTCCATCCCTGACCCAGTAAAGTACCCCAAGGGAAGGAGCCTACAGGTCAATTAGCCCAAAGTACTTCCACTTACAGAAAGTGGAAACTCACACTTACACTTTCAGCTCCAAATCTATTTCACAGCTGCTAGCTCCCGTGAATATATCACAGTTATAATGAATGTATCACAATATTATTCCTGAAGTTCCAGCTACTGGAGTCCTGTGAATCTTTAAGAATCTAAGCTGCTCTACAAGAACAGGAAGTGAATTTGTGGTCCTCATTACAAGAAAAAGCTTGCAAAATCAACTGTGAATGGAGAAATGAAAAGCATGCCAAGTCAGTTATTTTCCATTCCTTTTCATGGTGTTCTTCCGAGGCTTGACTCATGGTTTCTGAATGCCTGGGGAGAACAGAAGATCAAGAAAAAGAGAAAGTGATGTTACCTCAAATGGGAGGTCATCTTCCTCCAATCTGGTGCTGCATTTGCAAACAAATCCCATCACAGTATCTCCTGTGCGTTCCCTGGACTTAAGAACATTCACACAAGTACCTCACTTTTCTCCAGCAAATGTCTCATTAAAAACTGCCATTATCACAAAGACTGCAAAAGACTTCTGAAGATCTACACCACAGGTTGTGGTGACAGTAGAGGCAATAAAACTTCCAAAAGTTAAGAAGCATAACTGCTTGCCTTTTCTCTCCCAAAGTGTGGGGAACTAGGAGGGGAAGAAAAGATGCGTAGTTTTCACTCACCCATCAATGCAAACAAATATTTGAGCTCTTTAAGAGTTAGAAAAATGCTAAATATATTTCAGCTAGCACATATAAACTACTGTTAGAATATTTATAATTGA
The DNA here is from genome assembly GCF_034315485.1 of Pezoporus occidentalis. Taxonomy (NCBI): domain Eukaryota; kingdom Metazoa; phylum Chordata; class Aves; order Psittaciformes; family Psittacidae; genus Pezoporus; species Pezoporus occidentalis. The sequence goes on along the minus strand of NW_026914718.1, from coordinate 6,990,024 downwards.
AATCAGTACAAACTTCCTGTGAATAACAGCATATGGGAGTATCGAGTTTCTGATGGGAGAGAGGGTTTACCTAGTGATAAAGATCAAAAAAAGGAGGAGTGGAATAGCAAAAATAAACCCCACCAAACTTGCCTACATGAAATCTAAACGGAATATTACACCCATGAATCTCAGACATCTAGAGCAGGGTTCTCTCATCCAAATGACTGACTGCAAGGGGATCCAGGTTAACTATCTCAGGCACAGAAATTTGTACTCTAGACAGCTGGAGGGAATGGGATGCATCCCACTCCTAACACTCTCATACAAATAGAAGAACTCTGTTTTTAGAGTTTGGGAAACCACCATAGCTGCTCAATACTGTAACAAAACAGGGCATTAAGTACGAATAACATATTTACCTTAGAGCACACTGGAATCATAAAGGACTGCTACTGTCTGGAACCAGTAATTTCACCTGCAGTACTTGGTACAAAAACCGTTTTGAAGGACTTAAGTTCAGCAACGAGAGTACAGTTCTTTCATTTTCTTCTGAGATAAAAATACTTAGTGAGAGAACAATGTTATTTTTTTACTCTGCATTTCTAATTGATGGGAGGAAACTCTAGAAACGCTCATCCTTTCCAACTCTGCCTACAGCATTCAGCTCTCACCAGCCAACACAGTCCTGCTTCCTCTTCCTCGGCATAAATTTCTTGCCTCCAAACATAAGCTCACTGGGGAAGAAAAATTCTTTCTTCTTGCCTTGCAAGGTCCAACTTACAAGCAGGTACTTTGATAGCTATCCCCATCCTGCTGCAAGCCTCTTCTAAGCACAGCCTGTGACACCTTCACATTTCCTCCAATACTGCAGTGGGGTGTCCTGGCCAGGCCTAACCTTGTTTGTGGCTGGAGCATGACTGGCACTTCCTCCTGTTTCAGGAGAACTCTTTGATGAAGAAAGCTCCCTTCTTGTGCTAAATGAGGTACTGTTACAGCATCATCACTGTGTCCTTGTGGAATGCCATGCTTTTAGGGCCGCAAACAGGCTGGTTGCAAGCTCAGCGGATCAAATCCCACTGAACTTAGGTTAAAAAATAAAGCACATCGTTTGGAAAACATGAGTACCAGCAATTTCTGACAAGAGAACTCAAATTCCGCGGCTGTGCGCAACCTGCCTGAACTTGCTCTCTCCACATAGATGGCATAACTGGGACATAGGTTTAACTGGTAGCAGACAGTAAGGAAAGCAATGACAGGTACACCTATGAAAGAAGATTTTGAGATCACGATTCCCTAATACTGTGGCAGTCATTTTGTATTGGCTTGCTTTTAAAAACTGAAGTCCCATCTGTAGAATATACATTTTCACATGAAGGTGCTATTTGCAAATGCTGAGGGATGCACTTCAAAGGTCACAAGAAAAGCAATTACTCCTTAGTATCTTAATTTACCCAGTCTGTGGGTTCATCTAACCACAGTACTTGTTTGTATTGTGTATACAAAATTAGATCTATATAATCTTCAGTATATAGACATTATAAAGTTTATTGCTAAATACCTGTAGAGGAATCAAAACGTCTCTCCCACTTCACCATCAAGCATTTCAATAATTCAGATAACAATGCCAACGATAGCAGTGCCATCATTTACACAAAAGATTTGCAGAAACTCTTTCTGGCTGCTACATCCTTTGTTTCCGGTGAGGATGCCAATCGTTTTTCGTTTGACATTTGTTCTATCTGAGTTAAAAAGATGTTAAATTAAATTGTAAAGCTGCATAGATACAATTCTAGGTGCATTGCGTGGAGCAGCGCAAGCAAAGCCTCTTACATTTTTCACTTGCCTCCACATGGTGATTTTGTTCCTTTCAAAGATGAAAAAGACACTTCCACCCAATTAACAATCTCTAAAGTAGTTAAATAACCTGCAAACAAAACCCATACAACTGATATTTGCATAAAGCTGCTCTGGTTTTGGGGTCCCTCAGACCTGTCTTCTGCTGCTTGAAACAGGCATTTTTATCCTTGTTTTTATGGTGAAGAGCAATGAGTAAGTATAGATAAACCTCAGAGTCCATGTATACTGATTCTGTCACTTCCAGGGTACATCTGATTCATGCAGTGTTTACTACATGCAACAGATTTGATGTTCCCAAATACTGGCCACTTACTGGGCAGCTCATGTGCCAGTATTTCTGTCAAGGAAACATGCTAGGCTCACTCTTGCTATGAAATACAGCTATCATAGTCTGATTAGTGTCCTCTATGCCCCATATCAGTTCAGCACTTCACTGCATGGTTAGACATGGAATTTAAATACCAAAGTAAATGTCCTTTTTTCATCACAACTACTGTCATCATTTAGTCCAACCTGGATACAGAGCAAAGTGTGAACACTCATTAATTTCAGAGACCAAAGAGGTTAAACTCAGTAGACCTCTGCTACAGGCAGCTGTTCAAAAAGGCAGCGCATCACTAGAATACTGTATGTTCTATGAGCATGTTAAAAAGCAGTCGAGAAAGATCCAAAGACAATTCTGCCTCCAGGATGAATTAATTCAGAGAAGGGAAAACAATGCTGTTAAATAAGAAATGACACAAACTTTTATTTGAACTTGAAACAAACCAGATCACAGACCTTTGGGGAAGTGTAAAGGGTTGCGTTTGATTGGTTTTTATTTCTTACCCTTATTTCCTTTAATTGTGATCAAGACAGGAAGGGCCAGCACTGAAGTACTAAAGAAGAAAACATTATTAAAAGTGTTCTTACTGCGACAGTCTAAAGCATCAAAAACACTGTGAAATGCTTTTATTAAATATGTAAAGCTATTGTAAATACACGCTTAAGTGCTTTATTGCACTTGAAATGCAGTCTTTTATTTCTCAGACAAGATGAAACAGAATAAAGAAAGCGAGAAAGAGGAGTTGCTTTGGGTCCTGTGTTGCACAGCTGGTACTACAGACGCCTTACAGCAAGGGGTTTTGACAGACCCAAGCGCCAGGCCTGGCTGCTGGTGGCCCTATGTGCAGCAACCCAGTACACCAAAGCAAATGAAGATAAGGTGACCATCACCCCAGCTTGCAGCTCCTGCTATTGAAACCCCAGTAATACAGCTGGCCAGGAGGCAGGTATAAAGGCAAAGCAGACATTGCTCAACACTGCTTTTCCTCCCTTGCTCTCTAAAAAATGCTAACAATGCTCATGTTACTGGTCTCACAGAAATTTCACCTGCCAGGAACCACAAAAGCCCACTATAGGGTTTTCTCAGGTTGCCTGCCTTGGGTCAGCTTTTGCCATTGGGATCCTGTGCTCTCACATGGCCCCACATAGCTTTGAGACTCTTCTGACACTGCTCAGTCCCTGCCATTTGTTCCTGCTATGGGAACAAATCACTGTTTAATCACTCGTGTCCTTCTGGTCTTTTACAAAACAGCCTCAGCTGCAACCCTGAGCACAGACCTGTATTTGATAACTGCCCCCACAAGTTTGCTGGGAAGATGCTTATCTAGACCCACTGGGTCGATTTCTTGCTTGGTTATCCAGTATGCCCTCTTCAGCTAGGGTAATGTCTACATGTAGGGAAATCCTGTGTCTCAGCAAAATGATATTCTGTCTCACAGATAAGATTACAGATGGGATTTCCAAAATTATTATAGAGCAGTATTTTAAGTGATTGCACAGCAGCTCCACGTCTGCTATGTGCCTCACTAGCAGATAGGATCCTTCCTAGTCCTAAATGCAAAACAAATCTCCTGTGGTTTAATTCAAAAAGCCCAGAGAAGCAAGTGAAGTCTTAAAGCTTGCAAGCATAGATGGACCCACTGACATCTATTTGTTTCAGACATTGAACCAGTAACCTTTATCCAGATTTAACCTACCTACTTGAAGGGTAAGGAGGTTATGCATACCCCTTGGCTAGTTTCACTTACTTCTGCAATAGTTTTAAAACACATCACCTCCATTATGCCCCATCCCTGGCAGTGTTCAAGGCCAGGTTGGATGGGGCTTGGAGCAACCTGCTCTAGTAGAAGGTGTCCCTACCATGGCAGGGAGTTGGAACTGGATGAGCTTTAAGATCTCTTCCAACACAAACCATTCTATGATTCTAACAGCTTCTGAGCACCCCACAACCTCTAAGGAATTTCTCTTTATGCACTATGTTTTTCTTAGGTAGGTGGACAATAAAGTCTCAGGGAAGATAAATGACCTGCTTCAGACCAGCTGGAAAGTCTGAATCAGGGCATCATGGCACCATCGTCCCTTCTCTTCTGAAGAATAGAGAATCTCTTTACAGAGGATCAGAAATAAAACCTACACAAGAACAAATTACCCAGATCTAACCACCATAAACATGAATATTTGCATGGATAGTTTTGTATAACATGCTCTTATTCTGGCAGGATATTGCAGCCCTTCAGCTCCTCTCTGCTTCAGGTTGAGAGTACTTAGCACTGGTGAAAATCTGGGGCATTTCTTGTCTACAAACTAGATTTTACATCTGCACATCACGAGGTGCTAAGGGCTGTATGGGAGTCCCCTCATCGTTGCTGTGGAAATATGAGGCTGAGACTGCTTTGGCACATGTTTTTACACACGTAAACCACCTGCCTAGTACAAAGTGTATATATTTTCTCCAAGGCAAATAAAACCATTTCAACTTCTGGCTATGATTTCATGGGAGATTTGAAAAAATCAAGCAAACCCATTAAGACAATTAAATGATCTTTAAAAAGTGAAACAGCTCAGCTCTGCTTTCCTGAATTTCAAGGGAAGGAGTCAACCGCAGAATTTTCTAATCTATTCATGACTTGAAAGTGAATAAAGTGAGGGAAATGGAAATAGTTGCTGACTGTCACAAGAAGAAATGTAGGAACAGTGGCAGATAAGTACTGTGTCACTTCGGGGACAGAAGGATTATGTTTCGCCTTTTCTACATAATTGTCTTTACCTGGACAAATTTCCAATTGTGTCATTCACACCAAAGGGAGTATTATTAGATTAATTACTGTAGTCTACAAAGGTAGTCAGTGACCCTAATGTGCAAACATATTCAGCATGGAGGATGACAATCAAATCAGGGAGGGAAGAACCTATGAGACTTTGAAGACTGGGAATCTTTTCAGATATTTTGGAAGTAAAACAGAGTCTTGACTTTTATACCATCTCTCCCCTGTATATCATACCTTCACATACTGCCTAATAAACAGCCCTTGAAATATATATATTATATAACATATAATAATATTCAATAACAATGAACATATGAATAATATGTAACAATAAATAATGAATAAAAACTCATTATATGTAACATATAGCAATATACAATGAAATATAAATCTATTTATAATATATTAATAATATATCACATATAACTAGTACATTTCATGCATATATTTGTTTAAATATATTTCATATATCATAGAATCATAGAATAGTTAGGGTTGGAAAGGACCTTAAGATCATCTAGTTCCAACCATTAATATATTAAAAATATTTTAATTGTATTTCACTGTATATATTGAATAGAGATATAGAATATATATATCCTATAACAGGAGTAACCAAGGACTAACTTGTTTCAACCATTTTTAGCTAGGAAAAAGCAAACCCGTGAAAGCTGTGCAGCTAATGATCCAAAACACTTTAGCAAGGTCCTGAAGTCTGCGGTATCAAGGCACTTCAGGATGAAGATGGTCATTTTCAGTTGAATTTTAAAAAGTCAGCCTACAATATCTAATAGTTCTCCTGCTTTCCTAAATTTCCTAAAGATTATTTGTATATTAATAATGCAAAAAAATCCCAAACATTTTCTGTAAAATAATACAGTTCTGAAAAAAAAAAGGTAATTTTAGTCTAAAATAAGTTTACTTATAACAACAATTTTGACTTCCTTTTTTTAATATTGCTTTTAAGAGTTTGGGAAACTCCAGACAAACTTACAATTTTTTATCCCAGTCAAAAAAGCAGTTGCTTATGAAAAAGCATTTTTAAAGAAGAGATTTCCTTAACCCCTTACACTGAAACTTAACCACTGCATTGCACACAGCTCTGCGCCTTTAATTTTCAACTCATAAAAGATCATGGTGTTGACAGCAGAGGTCAGACTTACCAATGATGGAAGCAGCTTGTGTAACAATAACGGGATATGGGACTAGCAAAAGGGATCGTGATTTTTTGGAAGTGACTGTGCTTTTTGGGTAGCAATTAATCCAACCTTTACAGGTAAAGCAGAATATACTGACAAAAGCCCAGTTCCGACAACATAACATACTATCAGGTACCCCTTGTATAGCCGTAAATCAGACCTACATGTGCCATAATTCGCACCTTGCCCTACCTCTCTGTGGGAGCTACACCTCTGCTAATAAAAGTGTGTGGTATAGACTGATGCTGCCCATGTCATTGACATTAACTGATATTATCAGCCAGTTTTGCCTGCTGAGAGGTAAGTAGCTGGAGAGAGCAGCACTTGGGAAGGCACGGAAAACAAGGATTATACGTTACCTGTTCACCTGCACGCAGCCATCCCTGAAATAGGTAAGGATGTGAACGCATGTGTCAGAGTCAGCGCCCTGTAGAATGATTGCAAGCTGAGGTTGATCAAGCTGCAAACACCACACACCTGCTTGCTCTCAGGAAGGCAGGAAAACTGCAAGTCAGGTTGCAGCCTAAGCTCAGTGGTCTTACTAGGTAAGTCCCACACATGAACATGAGTGCAAAAACAGACGACCAGAAGCCCTTCAGGCTCAGTTTAAATTCTAACACAGCCATATGTTAGAAACATCATTTGCTTTAATCAAAAGCATTTTCAGAGTGCAAGTGCACAGCCAGGGGTGAGTACTGCTGGTGCAAAACGTGAAGTGCAGGAGATAGAGAATCCCCCCAGGCCCTTCAGTAACGCTAAACAAAGCCTCATGCACAGCACTTTTCTTTTCATAAGAATTCTTTTTCCTAGTCTTCACAACAGTTTTTCATGGTTTCCCAAGAAAGAAGAGGGCCCAAATCAATGCTCTGAATCCCAAAGTCCAATTTCAGGACTTAAATAATTGGGTATAGCAATATTAACAGAGTTGCATCTGTTTTCACCAGTCCTGAATCTGACAAGCAATCTTAGGCTCAAAAGCCATTCCTCCATTCTTCATATAGTCATAAAGGCATTTATATTCTGGAACCAGTTTCCTTTCCTTTTTGCACAGCCATTAATACATTTTTTTCTCTTTTGTTTCATAGCTGCCAAGTCTTGCACAGCTCCATGTGTGAATTTATGCAAATTTCAGAATGCGCTAATTCACATATTTGCAAATTGGCAAGTGATTGGCAAACATGTAAATGAGCTCATTTAGTCATTTTCCCCTTCCTTTAAACTTCAGTTTGCCATCAGTATACCCTTCCCCAAGTTACGGCAATGAGCGGAAGTTAATGCAACTGCCCCAAACCTGGCAGGTGTTGCAGCAGTATGGGCTAGGGTACCCATGTGCCTGGGTCAAGCATGATAAGGATGTTAATAAACAGCTCAGGCTGCTAATGCATTAAGATCTCCAGATGCAGTAGGAAGGCATCAGGGGAGTACCCAGCACAGCTGCAGAAGTATCAGCAGTAACTGTGTGTGTGTGTGGTCACGTTTACCATGGTCAGGCAACACCGGCTGTGAGGGGAGCTAAAGAACTGGTTTTGCTGCAGGGAACAGCAGTTTGGAGAATAGCTGGTGTCCCTGGATGAGGGAAAGATGGTTTGACAGAAATAGGTTGTGGATTTGGCTGTAAAACAGTCAATCAGGACATGGAGCAGGAATAGAGATGTCTGAGCACCCAGACTCCAGGGTCTTTCCCCTGCAGACTGTGCAGCTCCATGGGCATCCATCACCCAAGAGATCCTAGTAGCAGCTCCTGCAGTACCTGCAAGTCGCTGCTCACAGGGAGGGTGTGATATAGCTGCTGCATAGGGACAAGCCACGCCAGAGGTAGCCTGATAGGCACTTAATTTCCCCTCTCACCAAGAGCAGCTTACTGCTTTTGCATGAAGGCCAATGGCTCATGGAGAAAATGAGCATTACTCTCCAGTTTTCCCAATTGCTCACAGCCCAGCAGTGTTGGATGCAAAGTATGTCCTGCTGTGCTGTTACGCAAGCACTTTCAAGGTTAAAGCAACCTCTAATCTTCTCCCTTTAACTGAACTAGAGCATGTTAGAAGCCCAATCAAACAATCTGCTAAATCATACTTTATGAGCTGAGGAGTTCCCAGTGACTGCTTATTCCAGCCAGCACCACTTGTGTTACTTTTGATTCCATGATTCTCTGCAAAGGCAACATATTTGCAGCAAGCTGTATCACCTCTAAAAATGACAGATACCAGTAATGTACCTGTAGCTTTGGGTGACAAAATTAGCAGAGAACAGTCTCAAAAGGTTAAACAAACCAGGGTTGAGAAATCCAGGTAAACCAAAAGGGGGGGAAAAATGGCAAGAGAAAACCATACAATTCATCTTCAAGTTATCTAGGGCAGCTTGTCTTAGAATTATCTTAATTAGCTTCATTACCTTGTTTCATATGGAAATATTGTAGGAACAGCATTCTTTCTGTGGCACTCAGGTAGTTAAATCCACACAATTTGCTTTTTGAAGCTTGGATTCTGCTGACTTTATTTCAAGCAATCAAAAGTATCTAATTTGCATTCACATTCACATTAGTGGTCCATATGTTAGCCCTGTTTAAAAGCTATATGTTGCATTCATTATAAAATACTTGGCTTCCTAGCTTTATCCTTTTACTTTGAAATTATTGTGATAATATTGCAACTCTTCTATTTAGGCTATTCTCAAATACAAGGGGTTTGTGTGATTTGATTCTTTTTCAAAGTCTTCCAAGGGTAGGGCTTTTTAATTTTTGTTTACAGTGTTATGGGAACTTGCAAATTGGCAAAATAACTCACTACCGTCATTTTATATGACAGTGTATTATTCCTCATACCTAAAGCTTCATTAAAATACCAGTATTTCAATCTGTCTCTGCATAAGATTTCAGACCACACACAGCATCATGAACTATATACCCTTCAGAGTTCATCACTCTACTCACTGAACTGAGTCAGCCTCTTCAAATGATAAAGTTTAGTTACATTACATTATTGTTCTTCAAGTTTCTTTTTCATAGTGGGGCACAGAGCAAGGCATTTCCTCCTTACAGAGTTTATAAACCAAATGAAACCAAAATAAATCAATGGAATAAAAAACCCTGAGTCACTGTCAGATGAAAAGTCCTGTCCATGGTCACATAAAAAGACTGTGACAGATCCAAGAATTAAGCCAAGGTCTTCCAGGATGTTCTCCTCTGCCTGGGATAGAACACAATGTATGATATACTATTATCTACTTCATCAAGGCATCACTTTGTCAGTACTTTATATAATGCATGCGTTAAAGCCATGACCAAGTATTACCAAGTATTACTTCCAGAATACCAAAACCAAATCTCAGTTTGGTTTTATTCACTACCTTAAATATTTTACTACAAATGCTCATAGTTTGGGAAAAGAATCATATTTTTTTTTCCCATAGAAAACACTGGTAAGCTATTTCTCCTTGGAAACTGATTATGATAACTCTTGAAAACTTGAAAGAGAAACTCCTTGCTCACCCGCATGTTCACTGTGGCTTCTGACTTTTGGAAAACCCTTTCCTACTTCAGTCCTCGGAAGCTCTTTGAACATCCTTGAAGGTGAAGATCAATGAGGTGTCTACTATTAAATGAACATCACAAAAGGGTATCTGCTGCATATGAGGCAAACATTATGAGGTAAAGAAAAAAAAAAATCAGAGAAACTCAAAATCCAGTGATCAGAAAAAAATATAACCTCCATTGGTCTTAAGTTTTTACATGAAATCTGCTTAAACAAGAGTTTCTTGGATGAGTGAAAGAAAAGTGGAAGATTTATTAGACAAATTGTTTCTGAAGTGTGGAGTTTTAAATTATTAGGTTTATTGTTTGGAGACCTCTTGACCTGACTCCATTAACAAATTTACATGGTACCTCTAAGAACAAACCATAATTTATGGTCAAAGAGTTCATTTACAATTAATTCCCAAGCACAGGAGCTACATCTTTCATAACAAGGGTTGTGTATGGGAGGAGTGTGATCAGAAGATGTTGGGTTATGATGAAATCAGCATGAAATCAGAAATTCAAAGAATAAGCCCCAAATTCCATGTGGTTATTGAGAAATTTAAGACAAGACCTTGAGTATCTTATTCTGATCACACGTGGAACAGGACAGAACAGAGCAGAATAGAAAAGAGAATAAAGAGAATTCAGTCATGAAATGTAAGATAATGAATGTAAAGGAATACAAAATCACTACAGAGCATTTCTAATCATTGTGGGCAAATCTCTGGCATGTAACTCTTTGAACTAAATAGGAAATACTGCCTTTTATAGGTGGACTAATTCTCTGCATTTTTAAAAAATGGAGCTCTTTACAACACCTGAGTAGTATAACAACACATGGTAAATTGCAGCTCGCTTTCTAGGGGACTCTAGGTGAGGTAATCACAAATAATGATCCACAACTCACAAGTGAGTTTTTCAATGGTTCTTGCTGTGGTATTAGTTTAAGCACATCGTGCCAAGCTTTATGTGGAGCAAAAAAAGCTTAGGGAAAACTCAATGTGCATAATAAATAGATTGAATTTTTCTTCAGTTCAAGGGAATTCAGATCAGTATTTAATATTTCTAGATTATGTTGAATCCTCCCCTTCCCCCCAAAACCCACCAGTTTAGAGTATAGGCAGAAAGCCAAAATTTTGGTGTTAAAATCAAAGCAGCTCCTTGAGTCAAAGACTATTGACTCTGAAGTAGTTAGAAAAGGAGCAATATGCCAGGGAAACAAGAACAAAACCATACGCTGATGTGTCAAACAGTTACCCTATCTGGATTCCATTTCCACCTATACAATACATCCTTGGGATACAGCTATACTATCCATACCATGCTTGATCGCTCTTAAGTGTCATTCCCTTCAGAGAAACAAGAGATGTTTCAACACACGTCCAAGATGCTTCTCACTGTGCTGACTCTCTGGCAGAAGTACAGCTCTGAGCATCTTGAAATGATTTATCCACAAAAGAGTGAGGCCCTATCCTCAGCTGTATAAGTCATGGAGAGCAATACTCTAGCTACAGATCCCTTGAGCTAGCAGGCCAACTCTGACTCAGTCCAGCTGCAGTTTTGGGTCAATTAGCCCAGTTTTCTGAAGAGGTGAAACGAAACTTTTAACTAAATCAATAGGGCTGAATATTTGCTATGGCTGGGGTCATGTTTTTCTCTTAGCATGTGCCTGCAACTCCCAGGTGAAATACGAAATGAAACCTTGATGTCTGGGGGGGAATAGAAAGCCAAAAGCTTCTTCTCTCTACCTTAAACACTCATTGGCTCTATGCAGTTGTCTTAGCCAGAGGCAATGTCAATGTACAGGGAAAAGAAATGAATATTTAGGTTAGGGGAACCACTCAAACACACAGAGAATAATTTTTATCAGAGACAGGTGTTATTGGGGGAAAGAAAAGATAAGCACATGCAAATCAGCTTGTAAATTAATCTTCACTAATGATGAAGCCATGCCTGGGTGGAAACTTCCAGTGTTTCATTTGTGTGGCAATTGAAATATCCCAGCTATGGACATCAAAGCATCTCAGGTCATAAAAAAACGTGACAAGAACTTTCAACAAAATCCATATTTAGTCTGCATGAGGCTTAAAAAAAGTTCATGCCATCATTAAATTCTCTGTGCACCTGGGAGTACATACTGCTCTACTCCCTCGAAGTGCAAATACTACTGATTTCTTTATTTTTTCCCTCTTTTGTGGTATTTCCAGTTTAGAAGAAGCAATAATAAACCCCTCTCCTCCCCCCCCCCCCCCCCCCCCAAAAAAAAAAAAAAAAAACCCTAAAAAATAAAGTTGCTGGCTGAAATGGTATTAACATGAAATTAAGGTGAACGCTCCAGGTTTGGACAAAGAAATTCTCACCTGGGTGTTTAAATTTTTCTTGTCATTTTAAACCTCTAAATTGTGATCACAGTTGTTAGGACCTGACTGCATGTAGGGAAAGCATTCCGGATAGTTCAGAGTTTTCTGTGGCTGGCAGAGTATCCTCATGACCTCAACAAGTCTGATTTATTGTGTAACTGCCATATCATGTATGATATTCTCTGCTGCCTTGGGATGTGTTTCAACAAAACAATGCAAATACTACATCTGCCTTGGGAATACTGTAAAGGCACCCACAAAGTGGGCCTCTCTCCATTCACGGTCCTTAAGCTAGGATTTTGCTACTTCCTCCCTCAGCAAATTTCAGTAGATAACAGCATGTCCCCCGTGGAGGCTGCATGGTTCTCTGCAAACACATCAGACAAATCACTTTTTGTTGCCAGTTGGCAAGTACTAAATATGCAGGTTAGGAGTGTTAATGATTTAACAGGTCCAGTTCTGCTCCTGTTGCTAGCAACTTCTCAATGGAACAGAGCTAAAACTGATGGTGAAAAGCTAGATTGTGTGACAGCTCCTGCCATCTTCTACTCCTGCAGCTTCATACTGCACCAGTCTCAAATATTCTCCTCCTGTTTCTTTTCTAACCACTGTGGAGAGTGTGCAGCGTGCTGCCACTCTCATTGAAAAGTCCGTAGCCATAAAGACATAGATATATCTGGCATGTAGGTTTTAAATGCTGACTGGACAGTATGGGAGAGCTAGTTCCACATTTTAATGGTTCATTTCTGTATAAAACAATGAGACTTTAAAGAAGAAAAAAGAGCCACAAAAATCCCAAAAGCAAACCACAGAGTAATGGCATGCGTATGTATGCATCACCACATGATGTCAGAATTTGCCTGCAGTACCTCTTTGATTCAGGACTAAACCACACTCCAGCAAGGTACTCAGCAGCATCAGAGTGTAGGGAGCTCATATAAAAGCAAAGTAAGAGTCCCATAACATCTGATGGCTAATGATCCAGCATAATTCTTTCTTATAAGTACAGAGCACTCCAAGTATGAAACTGTAAAGTCTGTTTCTACGAGTGGCTAAGTGCTATTGAATGTATACACATTTGCCACTGGAAGTGTGCATCTTGTACATGCTTTATTGCAGGTAGGGCTCATTTTTTCCTCATTATCTGGGATGATTCTTGTGTTTCGATTGACAGTTATGGAATCAGTTTAAGCCACAAGTCAAACCATCATTGTTATAAAGCTATACTGGGGAACTGGTGATCCTGTTGCCCACTATCAGAGGAAAAAAGAGAAAAGCAAACTTACATCCTTGTGACTAGTTAGGTCAAATGAAACCAGGCAACATAAAACAGCCTTCACTGTGCACCAACTCTAGTACTAAGGAAGTTCAAATGTGCTTAAAATCAGCTCACATACTCATCTTTCTTGAACTCTTTTAGACAAAGTGCAGAGTCTGGTTTGTGATGCCAACAGAGGACTAATGTCAAAGTCTAGAGTAGATTCTCCACAGTACTGGATGAATTATGTGAACGAATTGATTCTATTCTGCTTGGCCTGCAGCTGCGATAAACTGTGTCATGTGAAAATGTTCAGTAGAAATCATCCACTAGCTGCAATGTGCCCCAGGTCTTTCTCAAATCCCCTCCATCTACAGCACCTTCCCCAGGGAAGGGCCTAGGTAACCTTTGAGGGACTCTATGGCCAGGGCCATTCTTCAGGCAGTTGGGACTAGGTGCTTTGTATGGGACAGGAGAGGTGTAAAATACGGTATTGGATGTAAATTTTGAACTCTTGGCTTTTGCAGATCCTTACTTGATTATTTTAGCTGTGTGCATAGATTCACAACGTTTAGGTACTTACCCTATAAACTCATTTACTCTGTCATCACATCAATTTATATAATATCTGTATGCTATAACAGACAATCCTCAGCTCACTTTCAAATAAATAAACATTGACTTAATATAAATTGTTCTCTTACCATATTAGAACATTGTGTAATTAAATCATCTCACTGGTAGTGTGTACAGATGGCTTAATTTTCTGTAATACCCACTAAACCTCAATTGACTTAAAGGGGACTACTAATCTATTTAAAGTTAAGCCCACAACGGATAGATATGTAGCTCAAAAAGGATTTGTTGCTTTAGTAGACCACTATTTTCTTAAGTGTTTGAGGAGAACAAAAGAAATTAGCATCTACAATTACTAGTCACTTTAAAAAAAAATAAATAAAGAAAACCCCAACCTTGCGGCCATTAACAAAATAATAAGGCTACCAGATGATCTCTCTGTCTCTCAATAACCTTTCACTGTGAAACGTTTGTCAGACTGGAATCCAGCACTGAGAGCAAAAGCAAAGCTTAGTCGTCTTTCAGCTACTGCTGCATAATTCTACGCTTTCATATCCCAACAGAAAAACCAACAAAAAAAGAAAATACTATATAACCAACTGAAGTGAATTACAAGGCAACACGTTGCATGAAGGTTTACAGCTTTTTCATAAAGTGAAATTTAACATCTCCAGAACCTGTGCACTGAGTTCTTTTTCTATTTTTATTGTGTCGCAGCTTTAAAAAATTGCCAATTAAGTCAAATTAAGCTGTTGTGCAGTCGGCTTCCATAATTACTAGCAGTAGTTTATGGTAGGTTCAAGCAAATAGAGGGTGTTTGGGTTCTTGGTTTTTGTTTTGTCTTTTTTTTTCCCTTTTTGCCAGAGTAGTAGTTTCTTTTTGTAGAAACAATTATCATGGTAGTGCTTCCCAGCAAAGAAAAACATAGCCTGCAGCCATCCTATATTTCATTTTCAGTCCAGCAGTTTTAGAGAGGCTTTTTGCTTTTCTAGCAAATGTACAATAAGAGCAAAACAATCCAAGGTGACGAATAAAATGTGGGGCATCATAAAGCAGCAAAGACGCAAACGAGGCAGAATGGAGAGGAAACCTTGCTGGTCTGGACAGTTCCTTCCACTGTTTGTCCTGTCACTTAACACTGTGGCTCTTTTATACCCTCAGCCACTGTAACAGTGCTATTGCCACACCTGAAATAATTGTAGTGTAAGCCCATGAATGACATTCTTGTCACTGAAGACAAGCCAAAGACACGGGTATAGCATTTTAAATATCCAGAATGTGCTGGTCTCATGCATGTTGTTGCAACCTTAGTCCCTGCTCTTTTAAAATAATAAGGTAGAACTGAAAAGTTAAAAGGAATTGTGGCAAGGATGGTCAAGAGTGGGACGTAGCTTTTTTATTGCACTTTTTTTTTGTATGAGGAATGGCTAAATAGACTGATATGCTTTCACCTTGGCATGGGATGATGGTGTGGGAATCCAAAGAAATTTATAAAGCAGAGTGCCACTGATACAGGAAATGATCTGTTGCATCTTCTAGTGTAATGAGCAGGGCATATGAAATAAAGCTAGCACTGCCAGGCTCAAATGTCCTGAAAGAAATACTGCTTCATATATAATGTGCTTAGGCTCTGGATCTCTGTGTCAGGGCTGTTGGAGATGCTGAAATTCTGCATGATTTCAAAAGGGACTGAAAAAATTCAGAGAACTCTAAAAATCATCAACCACATTAGGATCAGCAATCTGTACTACTTTGATGGAATTAATTTAAGGGGTTGACTGCTCTAGTCCTCTCTTTACAGCCCTGGCATCTCCAGTCTTATGTCCACTGTGCCTTTTACTCCAGTACTGGACACCCTTGTCTGGCCTACCACACCCAGGTGAAATAGTTCCTATTTAGGGAGAAAATGACAGGAGTTCCAACACTGTTCAGCAGAGCAGAGAGTAGCATAAAACTGTATTTAACATAAGGCATAAGTCAAAGGTAAACATTCTGGTAGCAAGTAACACCTAAAACATAGCCCAACACAAGTTTTAGAATGCTTTACAAACTTCCTCAGAGTCTCCCAACACCTTCCTTGTTGGCATTAAGATATCATTTCACAGGCCAGTGCCAGAGAAAACTCCAACACACATAAATGGAGAGATTAGCCTTTTTTTACAGGAGGAGGAAACAGAATACACAGATGTTAAGTACCTAGCCTAAAGTGATCTATCAGCATAGCCAAGACAGCAACCATCCCAGCTACCTCCCAGTCCTATGCTTAAGCCTCTTGACTGATCTGCTCTCCAGCTGACAAGCTCTACACGGATCTCTGCACCACACTTCCAAGCAGTGCTTGTTAAATAGCATATCCATCACCACCAAAGAGGTGCAGAGAGGGAATGCAGCATCAGAGTCAGCGGCTGCCTCGGCTCCAGCCCCGAGCAGCCCGTTCATTGTGCAACTTACAGATTTTCCCCACTATAAAGAATGAATAATTTGTGTAAGCACTGAATGCAAAAGCTGGTGCCAGATCAGTCAGTGCCAATTTAGGGGCTATTTCAACGAATGTAGGTAGCCTGAGTCCTCTACAAAGTGTGGGATGCTGTGAGAACCTGTAGAATAGTCCTTCCTCTGTCTCCCTGTGAGGGATTCTAAAGGAAATTGCTCCTGCCCCACAGTCCTACCACTGACCAGGAGGATGCTTTGGCTTGTACCTGGATGCAACATCAACCACAATCTGACCTTTATGCATTGAGAGATTTACCAAAGGATTATGAGGGTTTTTTTCCCTCCTTACAGGATTTCTTTTTTAACTATCCTAAGAAATGCATAACTCCAGATTAATTGCAAAAAAGGGAAAGGAAAGGAACAACAAGAAGTCCATTTTTATTCTTCTCGAATTAGAAACATGAATTTTCTTCCCCTCCTACTGATTCACCGCTCAGCATTCAGCTAAGATGATCACCGAAAAAGGAAGAGCAAATGAACAGCGATGTTTCTTAGGGTATGAAATACTTTACAATTAAATAAGGTGCTGCAGAGTATTGCACTGATCACCGGTGATTGGTAGCTCTCTGCTAAGCTGCAAATGAATTCAGCACAGGACAGCATTCCAAATTGCTCTTACAAGCTTTCCTTTATTATTTTTATTTGGTTATGCTCTGACTCTCATCCAGAATTGTACTTAATGCCCTCGTCTGAAGTTGTTGAAATGGCACCCCATGGCATAGTGTGACAGTGAAAGGATATTGCCTTTGGAAGCTGCTAATGGTCCATGAAAAGAAAACAGCAGAAAATGGGAAAGCAGTTGTTCCAAAATAATAAGAACAAAAATCTTTACATTTTTAGCTCATCGTCTTCCCATTGCCAGAGGACTGGGAACGGGCAGAAGACAGTTTGCAGCTAGTAAGGAGCTGCAGATCCAGGTGGGTTGCAAGTCAAAGATACAAGTAATGAAAAAATAGCACAGTATATGCAGCAAAATAATTTAATATTTTTAATTTTCCACTTGCCACTCAAAATTCATGTTTCCTATAATGTTATCCACAAGGCATTATTATTCCCTGGGGTGGGAGAGATGAACCAATAAAGTGTCGTAAGAAATGAGCAGCAAGCGTTGCAAAGGTCAGGCGAAGCAGCAAAAGCTTCAGTCCTTGTAACTCTGTCTTAGACAAAGGTACTTTATGAACACCCAAGCACAAGGCCCCACTGAAGCCATAAGGAGGTCTCTGCCTCATTTCTTCTAAACTTAGGAGTACAAAACACAGCTGGGAAGGCCTTATCCTCAATGACTTTATCCTAGACCTACCTGCACATTGCTCCAGCAGGATTATTGCAAAGGAGAAGCAATAATTACTCGACTAAAATAATGCCAACAGGCAAACTTCAAGCATACCTGTGTTTTAACAAACCTGTTTGTCAAAGCAATGTGTCCTCTACTGCTAAACACACTTATACAGGTGAAAACAAAGAAGAGAGAATAAAGGTAACAATAATGGTGGCTCATTCCTTCAACAACTCTCTCTGTACCCACAAGAGCTTTTCATCCATTCTTAGATTATTACTATAGCCATAACCACCCCAGCATAAGCTTTGGCACCTGCCTCTGCACCCAAAGACCACAAAAGGCACTATCCAGATACTTTCATGTCCCCTACCAGTCTACTGAACTTCTTGCTGTGGGAAAGACAAGGAGATACCAACTTCTTTGTCCCAGCATAGCAACATCAAAGTGGAGTCTATGTGCTCTATGTTACTTGAACAGCCTTCTAGCTCACAAGTATATTTCACCCCAAAGTAAAGCACTATATTCCTTTTTAATATAACTATTACTTAAATGACTTAGTACCACAAAATTTGCCGTTTTTCTTCCCCTCTCCAAACAACAATATGATAAAATAATAATAATAATAATTAGAAGGAAGAAACATTGCCCTTAGAGACAGTTATGTTTACTGTGTAGTGATTTCCCAACAGAAATTAATTCAAAACAAATTTACATTCCACATTTAAAGAAGATATAAATAATTCATGTTCTCGTATCATGAGCACTCTGCATGTCATACACCGGGGTACCTGCAATTTTTCAGTTTATCCATTTAAAATTTTCATTCAGGAGCTCATTATCATGGTTTTTTGTGCTTCTATTCCACTGTGGCAATTTAATAGTCTTCAATAGAATTATGTTAAATTAAAATGTATTCAGTTTTACCATTCTAAATCTTTTTAGCTTTTAATTTAATTGCTGAAGGCTTCAATTTTACTTATGTACTATTAACTCACCTTGTGCACTGATGCTGCTCTCAGAAACATGAAAAGACTAACCCCACAAAGGCTGTGACGCAGGGTCTCACTCCTGTTAAGCCACTTCTGCATAAATGCATCTCCAACTCTTTCAGAACAATGATTCCCATAATCTCTGAGAGCAGAACCAGGACCCGTGGCTTCATTTGTGAGCAACCACTCTTCTTCCACGTGCACACAGTGAACAGCCTTGCACACTAATGCACCCTCTGTTGTCCTCTGACAGGCCATTCCCCCACCATTACAGGGTACAACAAGTTTCTCTCTACCCAGTTCCTGCCCACAATTATTGTGCATGTGAGCTCCTGCAAGAACTCCCAAGTCACTGATGTGTTCAAAGCTGAGCAGGTAAGTAGATGCTTTGCTGGAAAGAACAGGAAAATCCTCCACTTCTTTTAGGATAAGTGACATGACATGGAAATGGACTTCCTTCCAATCACTGTCTCAAAATATACAGCAAAAAGGGACATGTGGTCCGTGGAAAGATAGAAAATGGCAAGTCAGGGTTTCTTCTGCATTTATACAGCTTTGTACTCCCACAGGCATGGGGACGGTGTGACAGAAGATCCACATCTGTTTCTGAGTATCTGTTGTCAAAAGCAGGTTTTCTGAACTGTACTGGCGTGTAAGCACTGGACTCTTACGAATGTAATGCAAGTGTTGTCTTCTGTATAGGCTTGTCTCATCCTCTGCTGCAGGTGACGCATCACTGATCATTACCAGTGATACTAGTAAAAACCTGGTAATAGTGATATTACCAGGTTCATACTGTTCTGTAACTGACTGACATAGTTTTATAGTCCAGCATTTACAGGTACTAACATTTTGCCTATTTTTGAGCTACTGTTACAGACTGACCAGTTCTGACTGACCTGTATTCAGTGGTGTTTTTCCTGAGTATTAAAGTTAACTAGTCACCTCCAAAATGAATGGGCTATTTCAAATTCTCCCTTCATTATCCTAAGATAAATGACTAGCATTTATCAGCTTCCAGTGTCCCATGTCATTTTGTTAGGTCCTGTTGTCTCCCTCTGAATTTCCTTATGACTTCTGGCTGGCTTAAATGACTACAAATTCTTCCACTCAAGAGTTTGCTTCCTCTTCTAAAGTGTCCATCAGTACTTCCCCAACTGCAAAAGCTTCAAGTGCTCCTTTTCTCCTATACTGAAAAAACTAAATTTTTTCCTTATTTCTACCAAAAGGAGCCCTTTTCATGGGAATCTCATAGACATGGGAATTTTCATGTAATAAACACTGTCCCTTTCATTTCTTTTATGTGCAAAGACATTTCAAAGGGTGAATATAAAGAAAAACAGGAGAAAAATGTTGTTAGAAAACACATCCCAGTCATCTCAAAGTACTAAATTTATGGTAAAGATCTTGGAAAAACATTCTACAAAAATGGCTTGAAATCAATCATGTACACAATTTACTGAAGAAAAAAAACCTAGGTAGATGTGTATTGCCAGCTTCATAACCTTGCTGCACAGGTACTTGTTGGTCTCAGGTGTGCAAGCTGTGCTAGACTCAATCTTTATGTATCCTCAGGTTACAGTAGGCTTGACTCTCTTTTCTCGAGTAAAGGCATATACTGTAACCAAAAGATCAAATACCTATCCAAGTCTAACGGGCTAAACAGATGATTAAGACCAGCTTTCTGTGGTCAGTGGAATGGGAACAGGCAATGTGCTCAGCCACACACTTGGCTTGCTTCAGAAATCATTTACACATAAATAATCATAGACAGGACAATCATAGCAGAGTCTAGGTCACACCACTGGCACTCTGTCAAGACTCTCCAATAGTTCACTGTGCTGTTGAAAAGAGACAACAGCTTATGCTTGGATCAGACCAAATGTCCAGCTAGCTGACACCCCTGTGTCCGACAAGGGTCAGCTATGGAGCCTGTGTCGTGGGAACTCCGCAAATGGTTAAGAGACTTCCATTTAGGATGGGCAACATGGACAAAACCTGACAGAGAAAGAATTAACTTTTTCTTGTGTGCAGTGATATATGTATGCCCATCTAGAACTCATCTGGCCTATGGCTTTTTCCACAGTCAGCAGCCATGAATTCCCATTATGAATTAATGCCAGCAACATTTCATTTTTAACATTAGAAAGATGTTCAGCTCTTTAATCACTCCACAAAGAAATGGTACAAGAAACCACCAGGTGTAGTGTCCCAAAGCTACTTGAACATGGGAAAGCAAAGGTTTCAGTTTCAAGCAGCGCTGAAGTTTAGCTGAGATTCTGCATGCCAAGTTTCAGTTTAAAGGGATTTTTTTTGGCTACAGTATAAGCCCTGGAGAATATGAAGCATTCTAGAGGAAGCATCAAATCACACTTAACTACTGTATGGCAGAGCAAGTGGCTATGTTACAACACAATCATTCAATAAGATAATTTCTTATGTTAGCATTTTAATTAAAATAAAGAATACTTGCCTCCATCTTACCCTCTACAATTCTCTCTTCAAATTACACAGACAGACAAAATGTACAAAGCAAACAGAAAATAGGATCACAAATCCTAGCAGACTTGAAGGCATGACTCAGAAGCTTTGTGAGAAATACGGCCAATAAAACCAGAGTTAATGATTCCATAAACATTTATTTTGAGGAAGTATTAACAGCAGTCCCTAAAATGTTTCTGGGCAATAAAGGATAAATAACACCTATTATTAATGTAATGGTAAAAATGTCATTTACCGCACATTTGCAGTACTCCAGTTAAATACATTATTAAACAGCATCCCAGTATGGATTAACACTGAACAGAAGCTCCAGATGTAGAGATGTTTCCCTGTGGTTTTATCAGCAGCAACATGGTTGGTGCTAGCCCAATCCTGATCCCAGTGTGGACAGGGCCTTTGGCATGCTCTGTTTGTTTTTTGGATGAATAATAATACTTGTGCAGACTTTGTGCTGGGCTTGATGCTTTGATCAAAGCACTTTCCAGTGGGCACAAAATCTGCTTCTAATGTTTGCACCTAAGCTTTCATTTTAAAGTAACTCACTGGGGTGAGACCCTGTCAATCCAGCCTTGCAGACTGCTCTCCGCAGCCAAGTGACTGCACAGATTGTCCCCTACAGCGTCTTGCACCAAGAAGAAGGCAGGTCTTCTCCCACCCATGCCAACAAATGGTCCAGGAGCCTTCTCTGCACCTCCTTCCCACACTGGCTTCCTCCGAGCAGCAACTTTGCTCAGCCCAAATGCAGCAGTTGGGGAATAGACAGTTACGGAGCAGCATGCAGCAGGAGCTGATAAAAGTGCCAGTCCACTTCTGACAATAAAAGAACTCCTGAGGAGAAGCAGGGCTCTCTGCATGAACCTTGTACTTCTCAACTGCTCTGGGGTGAGAAACAGTGTCTTGCCCAGCAAGTCTTTGGAGAAAGATGAGCTGTGTAGCACAGACCAGCACTGATGGAGGATGTGGTTAAAGCCTTCTCTGCCTGTTTCAATTACAGGTGATCTTCTCACTGGAACCTGAGTGAGATGTGTTTTACATAAAGGCATTGCTGATGCTACCCTAGAGGATCAGGCACTTCTTCAGAGGCTTCTTTCACTCCCTCCAATCCCCACGGCCCCCTGAGGCTTAACAAATCAGCAGGCTTTCACTTGGGCAGCAGCACTCCAGCCTGGTCGACATCTGCCTCCCCTCAGTGGGAATTCTTGTTATACGAGATCATGTCTCCCTCTAGTGACTAAATATCTGTATTTTTGAAAGTCATGACCCCAACTTTAAAGATACAATTTTTAAAGGGACTGTAAAGTACACATCTACCTACCTATTAAAGTCTCTTTTCTTTCACTCCTGACTGTGCACCGAGGAATGAATTGGATTTCGCTTAAAACTATGCAGTTATTAACAGAGTCATAGGACTACAAAAAAAGCAGTATCTGACCAGGAGGAATGATAGATCTTGA
The DNA here is from genome assembly GCF_034315485.1 of Pezoporus occidentalis. NCBI lineage: Eukaryota > Metazoa > Chordata > Aves > Psittaciformes > Psittacidae > Pezoporus > Pezoporus occidentalis. The sequence continues at coordinate 6,967,469 of NW_026914718.1, read as the reverse complement.
TTAAACATTCATGCTATTTATTTTGTACTGGCAGCTAATCTTTGTCCAAACACTTAAATCCAGACAGTGATATTTAACAGCAACTCTACTAAAACTATCACTTGTGCTTGCTACAGATAGGAGGATCACTCCTTCTTATTTGGCAAGCTAGAAGACATCTACTTGTCCTCAGCAACAAAACAGTTGCCCAATTTGTTTTCAAAGACATAGAAAAAAAGGGAAAACTGTTCAAAGTTTCATCAGCTGGAGATAAGAGTGGAGAGAAGGTGATCAGACACTGAAAGCTTGAAGCTTCACAAAAAGCCTGTCACACTGTTTTTTTCTCTGGCTTATCTGACAGGCAATAATACACTTCATGATGGTAATAAAAAGCTACAACTCACAAAGCGTCAGAATGGGAGGATGTCCTGAGATTCAGAAAAATAAAATCTTCTTATCTTTAGCCCTAGTAGTACAAGGCGTAGTACAAAGCATGGTATGTACACATCAACAAAGGGAAGTGGAACACAACAGAAGAGTGACCAAAAAATCAGGCCATGGTGCATACCAAGGATGAGCACTAGGAAGCAAGGAAAGGCAACACAAAATCTCATGGGGGTTATGTTGTATTCCTCACACAGAGACAGAAGGAAACAGTAAAGAAAAATGACAACATACCTTAGATATGCTAGAAAAAAAACCCTTGCAGCAAAACCAATTTTAAAGCTCTGCTGAAAGCTGTGAAAAAAGCAACACAAGACAAGGTCAACTTCAGACTCACATTTCCACTCAGAATTTTTAAGTCATTATTATTATAATAAATATAATTGAAAAGGAAGGTGAAATTAATATTTTTCTATATGTTTTCTTTATTGAATGAGTTTCCCACACATAAAATCAATTGAATTTTACATCTGGCATCATTTTTGTTCTCATTTTTAGTGGCACCAAGCTTACCTAAATCTACATGTAGCCTGTGGGAACACTCAGAGCAATTTCAGTATTTCTCCTGAACAGGAAACCAGGGCTTTGTTCTGCAACTGCCAACATGTTTGGCCTCAAATGAAGGTCCCACGAAATAGGAGCAAGAAACATCTCTAGCAACTCTTATCATGATCTGAGGTTAATGTTGTCCTGCTTGATCACCTAAATCTTTCACAGAAAAAATATAAAATAATGTGATGTAAGATCTATAGAAACTGCTAAAGTTTGGAAGTAGGAATAGCACCCAGGGCTAGATGTGAAACCTGTGGGGCTCCTTAAGCCATTCCTACCTAATTGTAATAGAGTGTTATACTAGTATTTTGTATGGTCTGATTTATTTATTTTTTTAAAATAGTAATAACAATCATAACAGACTGCAGAGATGGAGAAGAGCCCTTGAAACGTTACTTATAAGTTTACTGTGCCCCTAAGTCTGGTTTTAAAGATGATCTTGGTTTTCTTTCTCAGTCAACTCTAATCCAGCTTCTCTCAGCTCTGTTCTGGTCCTGCTGTGAAGGACTAAACCTAAGCGCCTGCTCCTCATCTCAAGTTGTTTGTAACTTCCTTTAGCGAAAATGTAAAAACATGAAATAATGGGTTGTTCTTTTTTTCCGTCCTGAAGGAAACCATTTTGGATATTTCTCTTTCAATCATCTACATTATCCCATTTACTTCTGCAGCTTTAGGTCACTACCTAGAGCAACAGTATGTCCATACTAGAAAAACCTGGAAACAACAAAGAAATACAGCCCGTTCATAAACCTTGCAAATAATGCAGACAACCATCGACACCACCAAATCTAGAAGCTACTGTGGTGCAACTCATCAGCAAAGCAGACCACAGCTCTAATGGTTACTTTCCTACTACCTTTAGATGGCACTAGTTATGTTTGTAACATCCTCAGCCCATGCTTGCCACTATTTCTGCGGACCTTGACTGTAGATTCTTGTCTCATTTGTCCCTCGCTGTCGGTAGAGGTGTTAATCACAAACTTTAAATACCCTCAGAAGCAGCTCCAGCCAAACTAAGCATGCATTTATAAAACAAGAAACAAACTCTCCTGGTACTTGCCATTTAAACACCTCCACCGCCTGGGCGGACATCCATATCCTCTTGCGTGTCCTCCAATGTTAAGGCCAAATGGTGCAAATTCCAGTCTAAATCATACTGCTCGGGAAAGGTGGCTCTATAAATGTTAGGGCATATTTAACATTCTCTCATTCTCTCAGACCTGAAGAGAAGCAGCAAATCCACCAGGCTCCTATGGAAAGCAGCATCACCCCACAGTTCACTGAAGTGCATCCAAAATTTGACAGTGCAACATTGACCATTTCAGCCACAAACCTTTTAAGCATTAGGCCAAGCCACAAACGTTTTTCCTGTCACATGAGAAATTTTAGAGTTTTGGTAAAAAGCCAAAAACCTGAAAAATAATGCTGTACAAGAGGAGAAATTAATAGAAATCCCCAAGATTAAATTGTTAAAATATTTCATGGAAATAATATTAGTATTTTTGTTAATGTTTAAACTATACATTGAACTATTATTTAATTAACAATTATTAGCAACTATCAATTATTAATTAACTTTAGAAATTAACTAAAATGCTGTGATGAAAGCAGTGGTTTGAATTGTGAAACAGTAAACTCTTCATGAAAATATCAAAAGGGAACGTTTTAAAACATTTTTCCCCCAGAAATGCTTCAGATTAGATCAGAACAATCAAAGCTGATCCTTTCTTACAAGCAGGTTTTGTTGTTGTTTCAGTGAACCTACATTTTCACAAATGTAGAAAACAAAGAATTAAAATGAAAATGTCAGATTTACTGTGTCCTTTTTTTTTTTTCCTTGTGATCTGCTAGTTTTTACCCTTCTGTTGCTTTTCATTTTGTGCTTCAGGGTTTTTTTTAATTTTGCTTTAATTCTGAGAGGCAAAATGTTGGAGAATAAATGTATAATGAGCCGTTTTTGCTTGCCCAAGCACTGGTGTTTGATCCTGGCCTTCAGCAAAGGAGGTGACCCTTAACACCCTGCTCCGCCCAGAAAGAACCACAAGGATGACTTTACTCCAGACACATGCAAAACTTCTGAGAACAGCCCAGGAACTGCCTCAGCTTGCTCTGCCCAGCTGTATGCTCAGCACATAAGAAGCAGCAAATAAAAGATGGATCAGTCTTACAACATCTACTGAGGGAAGGACTCATTTCTGCCTAACTTTATCCATTTAAAATGGAGATATCCAGTTGGAACCATCCCTGTAGGGTCAGTGGAGATTGATGACCCATCTCAGCCTGAAGCAGTTTCTGTGGAATGAGTTGCTCTCCAAAATGTCTCAAGTGCCCACTGAAGCGGTCAACAGAACCAGTTTATACTTGGCATGTCACATTTAGCTGGAGTGGGTGACCCAGAGGCAAAGATCCCGTGCATGTACCCTGAGTGCAAAGGCTGCTTTTGGGAACGGTGCACATAGAAGTGGCTGCATGTCTCCTTCCCCTTTACTCACACCAGCCAATTGCCATTTGCATCGCTACATTTTTAAACCTCAGACCATCTTTACCCCACTGCTTGGGTACTTTGTTATGTGCCACACTGACCTGCCTTTTACTCTTCTCCTTAGCCCCCAGAGCAAAGATAAATACTATATACTGCAATTACCCATCTTGTCTTTACAAAAACAGGCCAAGAACAATTCTAAATATAAACCACTATATTATACCCCAACACACTCACAAAGGTTAAAGAACTATAATTCATTCTTATTGCAACATTATTTTAGTCCACTTTCCAGCTTTATTTAAATGATTAGTTATTGTGCAACCTATTTTGTATTAAAAAAAAAAAGTAAAAATTGTTTTAACACATTTTGGCTCTGTTAAACTATCTTTTACACATGAATTAGTGTGAATTTTATTGCTGTATTTTCCCAACTTATTAAAAGGGCTGTACTTCACAAATAAAACTGCAGGATGGATTTATTATTTACAGTCCTAGTCCTAGCCTTCATATCTACTTAATATGTGTAAAGTGTTTAGTTTTCCAATGTAGTTCCAGCTGCATCACTGGAATCAAACTTGTAATTGCCTCTTTGGGATTTAAAACCATTATAGTTGTGCTTTTATGTTCTCTTTTGTTTTGCTTGAATCACTTTTTCAGGTCTATGAAGTACAGCTGGCACAATAAAAGTTTGATCAATGCATAACCAATGCAGTGTATATTTCTTCCAGATATATAAAACCCAGGTGAAAAATGTTAATCTATGAAAATTATCTTTGTCAGCTACTTATTCTTGGAATTTAAATAGGTTTCAATCTTGAGGTATATGGTTTGGCCTGGGGTTTTCCAGTCTGGGTTTTTCAACAGTTTCGTGTAATGTGTACATTTGACATACTAAAATGAATGATTGCCTGATGTAAAGTTTCAATTACCAGGGCAGATTTTTTTTCTCATACTGTGATACTTGAATAAAATTATCCTGGTACCACAGGAGTTAGCATTGGAAAAAGCCTACACAAGCAGCCTTTATTTCCTTGCTAATTTAGGATCCTCTCACGCATCATTGACATTGATGTTGTTGGATCATCTACTCAAATCCTTTAGGCCTCAAAGTCATGCTTTGGGCATACAGGAAATCACCACATCCCTGCCAAGAAATTGAAAAATTAAACCATTCAGTTTTGGCAACGTGAACTGGTCTTCAAGTTCTGAAGTATATTAACCTGATGGACAATTAATTCTCTTTCCCTCACACTGATTTAGTGGCTTTCTCCACCTAAAGTCTGACTCTTCTGGTATTGTTGGTGGAGCAAGGTGTTGTTCAATATGAGCTAGGAATTCAGACTCTGGCCTTCAGGTAACACTTATTGCACTATGCCTTTTTAAAGTCAAACATGAACTTAATAAAACAGGGAAGATGTTAGTATATACCTTTTTGATGGTAGGGTTTCTAAATAATGTTGTGTAGAAACATTGTAGGTGTATTAACATAAAACCAGCCAGCTTAAAGGTGGTTTTGCCAGAGCTCATGGTTTCATCAAGTTTCACAATATTTGATGTTTGTCTCTGAAAGCTCAGTTTCAGGATTTAAATGATTACATTAGCCTCAGAAGCAAGACCACAAATAAAATGGACAAGATCTGCAAATAAAATTTGAAGCCAACTTCACTGTTAGCAACTTAGACCCTGGACACCTCTGCTCTTTTCATGTCCTACATAGTACATCACAAACCCCTGTGTGGTGCAGAATATAAGTGACTTTTGTCATCAGGCACCATCAGACATGTAAACTGTCCATACACCCTAGCAGAAAGCCTCTCACAGCCACACAAATATAAGAAGGAAAAAGTCTAATTTATAAAGGTGCATAAAGCTTGAGTGGTGAGCAAGTCTGGACTTCCTACACTGCCTGTGCAGTAGGTTTGGTCCATCTGTAGTGTAAGACAGATTGCACTTTGTGGAGGCTTGCATAAAGGCAGAGCCTCTAGTAGTTACAAGAAGGCTCTCCTAGACACTCTTCAGATAGGTATTATAAACATGTCTATGGGAACAGAATTTACATCAAAACATGTGATTTGACTGAAAGTGTGAGGGGAAACAGCTATGTCTACAGTACACTTGACTAGGCTGATTACAGCGGAGGCTGTCATACCATCCAGAACAACCAACAACGATTTTCTAGACAATATTCAGATTTCTTCTTCCTGTCTAAATAAATCTAATTATAAGATTCAGGTTTCTGGAGTTTATATTCATATTTATAAAATCAAGACTCACATTCTACTAATGTGTTGGAATAAATAGTTAATATCCATAGGAATTCTGTACTCTTTGCCGTACAATGAAGATATTTTGCATGTGCAAATACAGTTATATAAATCTGATAGTGAGTTAATACTCACTAGAATGATTTTGCAGTTCTCTTATATCTTGTCATCAGAAACGGGTGTAGCAAGAACATATTCACAAGTGCAGTGTGTCCCATCTATTTTCCAGAACAAAGATTTTGCACAAGGTAATCACGATCACTATTCAAGGGAAGGTGTCATTTACTAATGTCACTAAACTAAGAAAAAGATGCCGGGTGTGTTCTGAGATATTCACTTTCAGTATACATATTAAATTGCTAGGTTTTTATTTACTGTCCAACAGATATTTTTGGCAATTCTTCTATACTATATAATGTGTGGAATTCTGCTAGATTGTCCCTTGAGTTAAAACTTTCACTATGTTCAGATAACTCTGGAAGACCTGACTCTACCACAAACATTTGCAAGGAAACAGCCATGTGATTGGGATAAATTCTGAGGAAGATCTTCTTTTTCCTTTTAATCATCACCTATTTGTCACCTATGTCCCAATTTGTGTGCTTTTCTCCTGCCTCTTCTGCTCACTTCCAAAAGCACCTAATTCTTTTTGCCTTTTACTAATTCGAAACACAGCTAATTGCAGAGAATCACGTTCTGATCATCCTCTCTGGATGGGCAGCATAGCCATGGTTGCTCCTGCTCTCAACTGATTTTATGCAGAGCTCAGATCTGGAGACTTCAAACAGCTTATCCCTTTCTAGTATTTGGGCCATAGCTCACCTCAAAAGAGCCCTCAGGCATTTTTTTAAATCTAATGAGGGGTCTTCTTGCATAATTTTCTACCTAGACACAGAAAAAAACCCCAAACCACTGCATCTTATTAACAAAACCTCACCTCTCCCTTCTTAGAAGTCCATGGGCCTTAGGTTTCTATATTCCTGCTGCTCTTGAAAGTTGGACTTGGGATTTTGAAATTGCACATCCATGCTGGGAATCCATCTCTATCAGACCCCTCTCAAGAAGAGGTTTTTGCATCCTGGCAAGAAACTCTGACTCTCACTGCTTCCCTCTCAGAAACCACAGGCTCTCCATTGGGACAATACTTGTGTGTTTATATTCAAGACCACCTTTTTTTTCAATTGCTTTGAAAAAAATCAACACGAGGGTATGGTCCTACTGCAGTGAAAAACTGAAGCCAGGATAGAAAGGCAATTTTCTAAATCATTTTGCAAACAAATATTTTATAAAGTAACATTTAAAACTAAATTATTCAAGGCCTTGTAGTTTTCAATGACCAGCAATATGGGCTTCTCACACCTTCAGACTTCATACCACTACCACATCTCAACATGGGAGGAAGGGAACTAGAGAATCAAATGCTGTTGTCACTCTGACCTGACATTTCTCATCCTCTTTACAAAAACACCCTTATCCCATCTAGCTCTTTCTATCACACTGAGACTTGGTTTGACAATGTTTAGGCCAAATCAAGCATTTGCAAAGGAGTTCCCTATTTTTGACTGTAGATTATGATATGAAAAACTTCAGCAACAGAACTGCAGGTACAACTGCTGCCATAATTTGGATGGTGTGAGGTGTCTGTGAAGCTTACTTCATTCTTCTAACATAATGGTCAGATAAGGTGGCTGTGCTACATTCTGAGTTGTGCTATTTTAAAGGAACTCTTTTAGTTCCACAGCACAGAAATTGTTGACTATGAATATTTGCAGCCACTACAGGGGTAATACATAGGAAGAGGAGTAATGGAAGACTTGGTAACTTATTTTACCAGTGGGATATAATGGTTCCTCAGCACTTCCCTATTAGAAGAAAGAGGCATGAGGAAAAGATGCGCTGTATGTCTTTCAAACTCTCCCTTGCTATCATTGCTGAAATTACATATCTGTATAAAGGCCTACAGTATCATTTGTAATGCTGCACTCTCTAGCACTGCTGCTTTAATCACATGTATTATAGGCAACAAGATGTATGAAGCAGGAAGGAAAATATGTGTTGAACCATACTTGGCCTGATATCCCATGACTTTCATGAGAAAGGTGAGAGTGACAGGTTCTGGAGGCTGAAAGTCAAAAGCTTAACCATCGAAATGCTGTGTGGAGATTCATGTTTCGTATAACTCCCCATCTAAACCACCACAAATCTTTTCTCACCCACAGCCATCATCAACAAGGGGAAGACAGTTCAACCTCCATTCTTGTTCCGATCTAAACATCTGTGCTGAAGCAACCACAAAAGAAGACCTTTAAAGCCAATAGTAGCCATAATTATATTGTTGTTTGGCCAGATACTCCACTAACTAGGAACTCAGCTCCCACAGGATGCCAAACCACCACCAGATGGTTCTCTGAAACCCTTTTTGCCAAGCTCACAATACAATTTGGATGAAGTTGCAAACCTTGTGATAGAAAGTCTCTTTCTGCCACTACCAGTATTTCTGGACCCCTCAAGCTTTTTATTCCCTGCATATGCCACCCACACATGGGAGATGCAGCTCTGGCATGCTCAGCCACGGCAGGCATGTTGAAACTTGCTTGTGTGGCCCTGAGAGAAAGTGTACTTCCAGCCTGAGCTCGTTGAAATGACACCCCACCTCTCCTTTTCGTCATGGTCTGTCCTTCCCATGGAGACTCCATATACCACATCTCATCAGTAAGAGGTGGATCAGGAGGGAAACCACAAGGCTGTCCTGCATATATGCATGAGAATGAGACCTAATTACGAGAGAAAGAGAGGCGGAAGTTTGTTGCGTAAGACCAGCACGGAACACATGAGCTTTGACTACTTGTGCTCTTCTCTGTGAGCCTGTCTTTGCATTCAAATGCCTGCCTTCTCTCGTGAACCATGGCTGTGCTTGTTGCTGTGGTTGAAAGGAAATTTCTAGGGGTTTTCCCTTTGCTGGAAGTCCCCTGGTTAAGGCTGCTGCTGCTGCGGAACTGTGTGCAGCCTTCTGGTCGAGGGCTGAACCCTGTAGTCTCAATCTTCAATTAGCCTTCCCTTGGCCCCTCCACAAGGCTTGTCACTGGAAGGTTTCTCCCTGGGGTGAGGAAGACACCTGCTTGTGTAAGTAAGACATTTTTATCAATCTCTTTAGAAGTGCTCAGGCCAGGAGACCTGCAAGGCCTGCAGAGCACTCTGTCTTGGCTTCATGAGAGTGGGGTTTTCTGCAGAATGCTGCACAATGGCCACCAATTAATGTCGTTTCAGCTTTGCCTCTTTTGTCTCACTGACGTTGCCTGTGTTCAGGCCATTCCCCGCCATGAAGATTTTAGACTAGACAGAAGAAAACAGGAAGGGCTGATTTAGGAAATCTCTTCACAAGCAGATCCCTTGCTCTCTGCAACTGCTCTAGGGACCCATAAGCAAGGATCCTATCCCTCTGTTACAAGGGACATCAAACATCTCACTAGGGATAGACACAAAGTATTCCCAATCAGGAAGTCAAGGAAGTTTGATGATATTGTTGCTTCAGAACAGTTGGAGTTGGAAACTCCCTCAGTGTCTGTAGCCAGTATTACTTTCTGAATGCAAAGACAGAGCAAGAAGAGTTATGGGAACACCTACCATGAGGCAGCTTCCTCAGAGCACCCACCACAGAGCTGAAATCCCCAGGTCATTCCAATGGTGAGAAATGGGAAACAGGCACCGTCAGAGAAAAACATAGTACAGGACCCTACTGCAAGTACTCATCCCTCTAGAAAAGTTTCTCTTTCTCTTCACTGAGTATGGAAGATACCTTGGAAGATGAGGTTATAGTTGGCAGCTCAGAAAGCCAGGTAGCTGAACACATACTGGTGGTGTCATTGACTGACCATGATTACAGGGGTTATAATTGTGTTCCTCCTTTCCCCTTCTTGCTGTGCTTTTGTGATTGCTGCTAGTAATCTCACTCACAATTTCTGCACTGCGGCCTGAGTTTTCATTATCAGAGACAGTTGCACTAATATTAGCAATCCCCTGGAGCCTGCAGCTTCACTTTGATAACTACTTTTTCTAACTGAATGCTTTGCATTTCACCTGGGTGACTACCACATGAGTGTAATACCATCCAATAGGGTTTTCTGCTAGTATAAAGGTTTTCTTCCATCTTATAGCCTTTAGTCATAGTAGGATTTCCTCCTTCCTCTAGCCGGGAAGCTGTATTAATTTGCTGAGCTTTCCAGCTCTGGGCTGTGAAATGGGCAGCACCTTCATAGCTGGAGTCAGGGGAAAACATCATCAGGTATGTTGAAGTCACTCAGCTCTCTGAGGAAATGGTCTGGCTCCTCTCCAGTCACCTGTAGTAGCCTCCCCAGGGACAGCGTGGCATGCAAACCATAAGACACCCAGCCTCCAAAATCTTCAAGAGTCTTCCAGCAAAATTTCTTCCCTGCTTTCTGGGATTACTTTGTGGTAACGCGGTGACCATTGGCCTGGCTTTCCTTGAAGAGGCCTGAAAAGAATTCAGTTGTCTTCACTCACCATCAGACAGCTTTTCCTCTGTGTCAGAGGAGACCAGCTGCTGCCTCATTTTTCTAGGTCCAACATGCACGCCCAAAGGTCCCCTGCAGCTACAGCCCTGCCATGTGGAGCAAGCCCAGGATTTTGTGTGTTAGCACGGGGCTGTCGGTACACAAATGATGAACTGGGAGGATGCGTCTCCAAACCGTATTTTGGATAGTGCTATATGAAGGTGTCTGCTAGGAATATTATTTCTGGCTCCGACCATGGCTTCTTTGGACTCAGTCTGCTATACTTTCTACAATTTGCTTCATTTTCTCTCCAGAGCAGAAGGAACTTACTGGTGTACAGACCCTCTTGACATAATCCCTTCTTTCAAAGGACCGATTACATTGTCACTTTCTGTTTCTCTCCTGGTAAGTGCTGCTGCAGCACACACATCCGCTCCTTTAATTCTTCCTCCCCTTTTGCAACATGCTGCCTGACACAACAGCAGTCAAGAAAAATCTCCTAAAGGAATTCTTCTGGGCTTGTACTGTGCTTTCAAGGAGCACCCTCACAGCTTAAAAGTGCTGCAATGAAGTCCTGGTCATGCAGATGCTCAAGGTTTGTCAGGAATGTCCTCCAGGAACCTGTGATCTCTTTCAGTAATAAAAGCACACTTATATGTGTGCTGACTAAGCTCCTGGTATTAGGGCACAACAGCAATAATCCAATTTTTTTTCCATCTGAACATCATTTTGCTGTGTTGACGTCTGACTCTTGACCCTTTCACTGGAGTTTTTTCTTGCGCTAGTGCTTTTCCAACTGCTGCTTGTTAAGCACTTCCTTGTGGTGGGATTTCCCTTGTTTTCATAAAGTATTTTGTTTCTTTCCCAAGACAACACCATTCTTCATGTTCCAGATCGCTGCCCCATCCCAGCTGTTATGGAAGGCCTGTGACTTCTGATGATCTTGGTACCCATTATTAATTGGTAAGTAGTTACCCAACACAAGGCTTCCAGTTTCTTAGCTGAGGTTGTTTTACGGCATTCACTTCATTCATGGTGCCTGAATCCTTCATTTGCTATGCAGTGATTTACATTCTGCTATGATCCAGGTTTAGTTTATGCTCCTGAATTTTGGCTGAGTGGCAGTATTCCCTCTTGTCTCGGTCGCATACCTCTAAGTTGTCATGTATGTTTTCACCTCCTGTCAACATTCATGCATCGTGCACCCTTTTCCCAGGAAATCTCTTGTGCTGATAACAGGCCAGCAGGTGTTTCCTACCAAATGTTGTGGCTGCTCATCTCTTCTTTCAGTCTCACCTGCCTCACGCAGCTCAGAATATGCTGCAGAGTCCCAATAAATAATAGCCTATAACACAGGGAGCCTACACCCTCCCTGAGAAATTGAGTTGCTTTTTTGAAGTGATCTGTAGGTATCTGAAAGGTCATTTTCTTTCTCATTGTACCCATTTTAGAGGTCTGGATACTTTAAATCATACTTTTGTGTCAGGCATTGGGGTTCCTTTACGTCTTTGCACCTCACTTGTGGAATTGGTTGCTGAAATACCTGAGCTGTTGGTACTAGAACCTTGGAGGACTACTTATTTTTGCGGTTTCCAGGATTTAGCCTATGTTTCCAGGCAAAAAAAACCTTAAACTGTTACAAAAATCCCATTTTAATTGCCTCTGCTATGAAATGGATTGCACAGGTAGCAAGGAAAACCATTCTCTGTTTTGGGACTGATTTACCAGCATGTTAACCACATAGAAAGAGACAGGCTGACCTTTCCCTTTGCAGCTATATTCAATCTGTATTCCTCCAACACTTGGGGTGGAAGACCTCTGTATTTCTTTAGACCTACTGATGCAGGCAATGTTAGAGTCCAAATGGAAGCTGGCTTTTGCCCATCTTCTGTCTCATGAATACAGATTGGTTTTTCCCCAGTTATCAGTTTTGAATGTCACAGGTTTTCCTTTGGCCCTATGCAGCTAATGAGACCTAGGAAGCTAGCTGCATTGTGATCCTTCTCTTTGTACTGTACGGTAGCCAAGAAGAGTGCTGTGTCACTGCTGCTGCTTGAGTCTCTTTGGGGGTGCTCTCCAACTGCCAGCACCGTACACCCTGTACTTTTCTGTTTGCTTATGCGTCATGCTCCTACAAAACGGTTTACTTTGTGGTTGGAATCAAACAGCCTTATCAAAATGCAACTCTTCAATAAAGCTGAAATGAAACATTTGGACCTCATGAAAACAGAATATTTTGCTATTTTGCAAGGGGGGGGGTTAGGAAGGTGAACAGCTTCTCAGTTGTTGAGTCAGCATTTGGGGGCAGTGAGGGACGAAAGGACCTCCCTAAATGGCCAGAGCATTATTTCCTTTTAGTGCTGTTTTGACAGAATTAGAGACAATGTCAGAACACAAAGCTGCAAATATGGGAAGATGGTATTTCCATCTCAATCCAAAAGCAAATTCACAGCTGTTTGTAAATTAAAGCAAAGAGCAGCTCAGTGACTTGGGAGCTCACAGACATGTAGAGCTGTGCATCTGTCTGCACTTCAGGCTGACAGGGCATCAAGAAATCCTAACTCACCATGAGCTGTGTGCCTGTGGTGCTGAGCCCCAATAACACACCTTTCTAACAACCAGCATGTTCAACATCAGGGTGAACACCCATATAACATAGTGACATGGATCACAGGACAGGGCCGTCTCATAGACATACATGTATCTGTGTCCAAAATCATTCTCACCTGCCTATAGGGCTAGATTTTTAAAGATTTTTATCTGCTAAAGGGTGCAGATAAAGAACTTTGTGGGAATGAAGCACTGAAAACAGCAGTGGGAGCCAATTTGCCTCTATAGGTCCTGAACATGTTTGGAGATTCTTTCAGGTACTGTTGTTTACCCATATCAGTTCCTTCTTCATCAAATGTTTATTCACATATTCTTTCTTACTAGTACTGGATTTCATAATTGAAACAAATAGCATTTAAGAAATAATATTAATGCAAAATAATATTTGCTCATCTTGTATGTATTTTCAAATACCGATGAAATTTATTAATATTTTGTAGTAAATACAGAATTAAAATTTACTGATTGGTATGAGAGGAAAAAAATTAATTTTGGTTGTAATCATCACAAAGACATTGTAATAAATTATTGTATCGAATTATTGTACCTGGGTGTATGTGCATAAAGGAAAGATAGGGGTTGCCTCATTTCATTGGGACAACTATGTTTTGAATCACCTTGCATACATCTAGTGTGCCAGGGGCATCTTGGGAGCTAATCAACACCTGTAAATCTCACAAAAAATACTGGATTCAAGTTTATAAGACAATCTTGTTAACTTCGGCCCAGTTTACCCTTAGATTTTACAAACTGATGAAGGTACACCAGAGGAGACAGAGTTTATACCTGCAAAGTGTACATTAACTTAACTCCTTCCTTGGACAGAATAGAAATATACTTTATGGAAAGTACGATTGCATCTATTCTATGTCTCTAAATCTTTAAGTTCCATAGCAAAAACAAAGAGGTCAGAAAAGGAGGAGGAGCAAAGTGACTTGCTGTGTTACAGCAGAGGAGCTAGAGGAAGCTACTCTAAGTCTAAACCACCACCATGCTCTAAATGCACAGAGATGGCAAGTAACAGGCAATACCTATTTCAGTCTTCCAGAACACCCACACAACTGTCAAAGTGGCATCAAGGGCTAAAATCCGATCAAAGATTTTGAACAAGGACCCAGTGAGCTTTCAAAGGACTGTTTTAGGGCCACCCTCTGCTCAACCCCTCTCCCAGTCACAGAACTTTGAAGAGAAGATGATCCAACTCACTGGGAGAAGACTGCAGATTTCCTCCAGCTGTAGTGGAGAGCAATGCAAAGTAGCCCAGAGAGGTACCAGAGCTTCCTCCGCTGACCCCCATGAAAACCAGCCTTGCTCTGGCACCCTGAGAGGAGCGTTAGCAATCAGCTTACAGGTACTCTGACATCCAGATATATTACCCAATGGACAGAGATGTCTTTTTCAATGTTCTTTTAAGCCTCACTAAAACTTGTAGCAATGGATGTCCATGTATACCAAGTTCAGGTATGCAGAGCAAAAGGACTGTTTAGCTGTATGCAGAAAGGCACACCCACAAGGGTGCCCAAGGAGGAAAAGACGACAGCACGGCAACCTGGAAAACTAATCACTTATCTCAGGTTTTTATGGGCTCTGCTGAGTTTGACCTCTCACTGTTAGCAATTGGTTAGACGATGTAACTAGGAAGAGGGGAAATGTCCCTGTCCCATCTATCACATGGCAAGGAGGCTCCTTACAGCTCCCCTTCAGCACCTAAATCAGAATATCTGCAGCAGTTACCCTCCCTTAAAGATTTGGCTGTTCAGAAGCATCAGTGGGTTTCATGGTTGCAGAGGCTCATTGCAGGAAGTAAATTAATGGGGAAAACAGCTGAAAAGGTGCTTATAAAAAAATAAAATAAAAAAAATAAAAAAATAGTAGTCTTAATATCTTAGACAACATATTTGCACTCCATTCTTGTAACAAAAGACATGATGAGATTGCGCGCGCGCACACGCTCATGCTTATTCTATGCTTTTTCGCCTCATCTGGCAGCCGCTTTCCGGTCCAGCAGACACTAACATCTAATGAGTCAAACTTCCCATTTTCAGACTAATCAGTCGGCTGCACTAATTGCAAATGCAAATATGCAAATTTATATTAATTAATTACTCTGCTAATTAGTTCTGCGGTCTTTTTGGGGTAATAAATCATTGTGCAGTGGAAGGGAAACACGTCCTGTCCCATTTCACTCCACATAAAAATTTAATGTACTCATTGAAGAAAATATATAAAAAAAAACCCTGATTCTGATAGCTCTGCTTCTACTGATGAGTCCCCTACAGAAAGGTATGATTGTAAGAAGGCTTTCACATCTCCAGCAAATGCCATCACTAAGGTGCCTGTTAGCAATTTAATTATCACATTATGAGCTCCAGGAAAAGCCAGTTTGCTGTGCTGCAGGCTGTGACTCTGAGCTCCGTAGTTCACACATTTTGCAGCAAATGCTGTTTATACATACATGAAAGATAATCTGGAGGAAAGCATTCAGTTTGCTCTACCTGAACAGACTGCTAAAGCTTGCGCTCAAATACTAGGAAGCTGGGTCTGCTAGAACCGTCGGAACTATATACGCTTCAGACCTGAAGCCTCACTAGACCCCAGTAGAGAGGGTTGCCAAAAAAAATGAATAGTAGCTGAAGAAGAAACTGCTTGTAGAGCCCTCCTCTGGCCTTTAATTTTACTTTGCCTCTGATCCATTTTAACAGGGAATTTGAGGCTCCACAGCCAGCTTCACATCTCCCTTGTACCCCTCATCTCCCCAGCACACCCCAGGAACTGGGGGTTGCTCCACTGCACCCCCTACTGTTGGACTGCCCAGCCTCAGGGGAGCTGTGGTCTTCCTTCGCCATGCTGAAGTCTGAAAGGTGCAGTGAGGAGGGTGTCACGCTGGTGGAGGCTCAGATGCCAAAGCCCGACAAAGTGTGGATGTCACTCTATCTACATATTCCTCCTTGTCGAACAGAAGAACATCCCCATAGCATTACAAACCCAACAGCACCTGGCTGCAGAAAGAGGGCCACTCAATCCCCTCACCATATGGATCTACATGAAGTCACACAAATACTGGGGTGCACAGTGCACCATGGGCATCCTAGGAGCCAAAGGCTTTCCTAAGAGCCTCAGAAAGACATTAAGCAAAGTCCATCCTCTTATCTTACACAAGTTAAGCCTAACTAGAAATGCAGCACGTCCCACGGCTCTTGGAAGATTTCTTCAGCCTCCACTTGCTACTTTTCACTATTACATACCATCATTTCAAGAAATGTGAAACATTCACAGAGCATTTTCTGGAGAGTCTGAATGTGATCAAGTGAGTTAATCTGCCTCAGAGAGACAGTCTGAAAAACAGATAAAGATGTTATAAAAGTCAATAGAGCTCTTCTTGTATTTCTGAGATTCAGGCATCTCACATCTAAAGAGTCTACCAATATTAATAGAATAATTTTAAAAAGCATTAACAAATATTTTGCTTTATACTTGAAATGATTGGGTTTAAACTAAAACCATAAATGAGGTTTACAAGTAATTAAATTCCAAGAGCCTTTATCATGCTAGGTTTAGCCAGAACTTGAGCTGTATATTTTTCTCACAGTGTGGAATGATAGGATAGCTTCTTTCTCATTTGTTTTTCTTTCCTACCCACACACTAGAATAAAATAATATTGAACTGATAGTCTGAAGTCCTGTGACTTAGGTTCTGGGAAACAGAGGAAACTAAACCAACTTAAATTAAACAGAGAATTTAACAGCCAAAGATAAAATTAGTTTTTAGAAAGTTGTCATCTTTGCCTGAAATACTAACATACGCTAATGGCTATGCCATTTAACAGCACACAAATTAAAATACTAATCTAAAAGCAAACCACCTTTGTGATCTTTCTGGGTCTGCAGGATCCTAGAGTCACAAGGGATTCAAATTATTTGTTATAGAGCACAGTCCCCTCCGCCTACTGTGATTTTTGCCTGATATTTAAGAAACAGCTTTTTTTTTTTCTTAAAACCCTACAAGTTTTCAGAGATTAATGCATGCAGATTTTGACAAAACTCCACAAGTAACTCTTTAATAATGAAGAGGTATGAGGTGGTGATGGGACTTCGTTCTGGTTGTCTGTAGTGTTCATTAAAGAGTTACATTTAAATCTTAATTGTGCTGGGACATGAGATATAACTTAAGATATTTGACAAAGTCTCTAGGCCCTTTGATGGGTTAGCTTCAATTAGACAGCTTCAACAGCACATGCTTATTTTGCAAACTCCACTAGGCTTCCTCACGGCAGGCACTGGAAACAAAATTATCTCTTTTTTTGATTGTCTTCATAATATAGCTAAGAAAGTTTTGCAAACACTGATTTATGAAGAATATTGTCTTGATTCAGAATACTTAGAGTCACAAGAGTGATGCTAATAAAAATTCCATCATGATAGTCTGTGTTTATTCCCTTTCAGTTACTTCTGGCTGATATTTATTCTCCTGTCAGGGCTGTGAAATTAAGGCTTTTCTTAACATATAGGACAGCAAGACCCATTTGGCAATCAAGATGAAACCCAGATGAGTGTTAAGATTGACAGTGTTTTCACCCTTATAATTAGCTATTCACACAAATGGGGTTTTAGTTTGCACTTCTGCTTGGAACATGGCACTTCTTCATACAGAGAGCAGCATTCACATGTTAACATTTTCACTTTTGTTTCTTGTTGGCAAGTAAACCAGCGTACTTGCTATTGACTTCTGTTAGCTTTTTGCTATATATTATTTGCTACTTATTAGTGTCCTATTTAAAAAGAACTGAATGTGAGCAAAGCACAAACAAGAACTGCAGCGATGTCCCTTTCCTTTGCCCTGCACTGGAGGAGGATGTCACCTAACTATTGTCACTCTGCTGCTGCCAGGTAAATGCTTTCCACACACATAGTGCTGGGGCATCTCTTCTTTTAAGGGTTAACGACCCCCCTCCCTTGCTAAGGGAAAGACGGGTGGCCCCAGAGCAACAGAACACGTACCACGCCGAGCTAATTTGCAGCCTTGTCCTCAGTTGTGCACTGACTCAGTGATGTCTGGAGGAAGGGCGCACAAGTAGAAAACCTTATGGCAGTACAGCAGCCGTTGCCAGAAATTTATCAAGGATCGTGATGGGTTCTGAACAAGGTCCTGTTCATTCTAAATTGAGAAATAAAAGGCTCAGTGGTGGAAAAGAAAGCAAAAGGACGGCGAAAACGTTGCTGTTTCCCTAAATGTGAGATGCGACGGATTTGCTCGTACATATTAAGAGTTTTAAACTGAAAAAAGACAAAATAAAGCATCCTAAATGGACTTGTCTCAATATGTACTTAGGCTAGAGAGCTCACTGCAAAAAGAAGTGGATTTCAGAAATGTATGTTTGCAAAAAGGAATTGATATGCATATCAGAGTTACCATAATTAATTATAATAACGTTTTTGGGTCATGCTTCAGAGCTCACAGAATTCAGCAACTGTTAGAGAACGGGCTGAGACTTAACAAGGGTAATCTCTTTTTAACCTTCATGTACACACTTTAGGGGTCTCTATTCAGCAATGGCTATTGCCAGAAAACAAATACAAGATGAGACCGATCTTAGATCTAAACAAATAGGAACAATTCCTGTGTTTTCAGCTGTGGACTATATTCCTACATGGCCCTTTCTCTTATGGGAATGATTGGCTTTTGGCAGTTGATTTAGTCTCTTTCCTAATTTTCTCTAAGGCTAGAATAAAAAGCGGATGAAAAAAGAAACAAGGAAAACTTGATCACTTGAGCAAAAGAGGTGACATAATACACAAGGTCTTTTGCACCAAACAAATTAATTAATATTGCTCATCTCTTTAGAAACAATTGCATCTACAACGGACAAGAGGACAACTATCTGGCTAGATTAAAATGAAGATTACATATAAAATCACTGAGGGAATAAAAAAGGAGGACAGACTAATGGTGGGGAAAGGCACAGAGGAGCCCTAAAGGCAAACAACAGAATGAATAAGTATGGTAACTGCAAACCACCTAAGCAAAAAATAAAAATAACAATTGGGGAAATAGCAGTAAAACGGGAAAACCATTTGTCTAGACCAAAGCTCCACAACCGCAGCTCATTGCCTCCAGGCACTCCAAGCACAAGAATGCCTTCTCACCCAAGTGGTAAGATATCCAGAGAAGCAAACTGACACTGCTGTTCGTATCTCTTTTAGGAGCAGAGCAACGCCACTCTCTCTGCTCCCACATCGATGTAGCACCACCACCATAGCTCAGAGAGGACAGCTGCATGAGGAACAGGATTTGAGGTCAGGCCAGGTGGATACAGCAATGTATAGCAGCAGTGGGAGCCCTGTGCTTGGATGCTGCAATTGTAGCTGCCCAGAAAGGCAGTGACAACAAGCATCTCCAACACCAATCAAGGTGTGAAGCAGGTCAGTGCTTCAGGGACAGGGACTTCCACTGGTGCCCATCAGGAAAACGGAACTGGAGATAAAAAGGTCTGGCTTATTCTCTTGTATTTCAAAGTCCTTCACTCATCTTTATTGGGGGCATACTTCACTGTACTACACTGAGGCAGAAACACAAAGCCTGCTATATGACAGGTTAAAATGAAGTTGTGGCTGCAAGACACCTTGAAATAGTTAAAGATAATCCAAAATTGGAATATTCTTCCAGTGAGTTATCCCAAAATGTCAGTATTTTATATCCCAGCCATGAAGAAATGTTGCAGTATTTACTTAATATAGTTCTCAACAGCATTTTCTTCCTGCTCTGGTTGCAATTCATGATACAGAAGGATGGTCGTTCAGAGGCAGGGTTTCAGTATGCCCTGGAAAACATATTATGCTCACAGAACAAAAGCCACGAAGGAGAACTGGGGCCCACACCACAGCTTCCATGACCCAGTGTGTCTTCTAAGACAGGACACATTGTCATTTAACTGACTAGAGAAATACACATTTTGGGACAGCCCAAGGAACATGTTATTCCTGTTGGGATTTATTGACTCCACAGAGGAATGGTTTTGGCTTTCTGAGTAGACAGTCAACAGACTTCACTAATGGTGAAACATGCCTAAGAAAATTCTGATTTGTGAAGGCAGCTCTATCACAAGAAACTTTTTCTGTCAAAGGATTTCCAAGCATCTCTAGTCTTGACCCCTGCGAAGCCTTACAGTGGAATTCAATTCATCTAACATCAGCCACGAAAAAAACATTGTCTTGAGCAGGTTGTCTAACACACACACAGAGTCGGTGGAAAGTAACAGAAGTTGATTCACTGCATAGAGTTTAGACATCCCAGGAGAAGATGGTGCCTGCTCTTTCCATTCTCTAAAAGCAAGTTTGGACAGTTGGCTTTCACTGAGCAGCAAGCTGGGGGTACGCGAGTCATTGCATGGCATCACACGTACATGCAGGGCTGTTATTCACCCCCCATCTAATGTGGTGCTGAGTGAAATCTAACTGGGACTGAGCTCAGTGAAAAAAGCCCACCTTTACTGCCATCCTCAGTGTCACCCTCATTGCATATTTCTGCCTCAACAAAAGTGAAATGATTCTTTAGACTCTAAGTGGGAAAGACCTGCAGGTATAGCATGAAATAAGTGGCTGAGAGAAAATGTTTCAGCAGCCTAAGACGCCAGGAATCTCTTTTCATTCCCTAATCAGAAAAACTCTCACTGAAAATGAAACTGATGGATTTGGAGTGGGATCTGATGAGATTTAAAAAGTCCTAGTGGTCTCACATTGCATACAGCATTTAGGCAGCTCAAAACTGAAGCCTTGAAATGAGTGTACTAGTACTTATAAGAAGACCCATAGTCAATAAAAATCCCTAAAAGAAAATAAATCAATTATGTTTTGGGGAGAATTCTTGTGTGTTTAACAAAGGTTTGAGTTGGGAGAAAAGATTTTTTTTTGTTTTTTGTTAACTAATTACTAATTTTTATTTATCATTTGAATTACCCTCTAATGTAAAGAGCAGAGAGCAAAATGGCTTTGTATGTAGTTCTATGACATTCACTATCTAACTTAGAGAAAGATTTAACCTACATGCTGGTTTTCAGTTAAACAATTTTTTCATCATTTAATTTTACTGTATCCTAATTAGTTTGGTTTTTTTTAAGTGTTCTACTTATCCAGAATCAAATCTTAGCTTTGAGCAGTAATAGGATTGGAAATATGAAGGTTAAGTTTGTAGCCAATTCTTAAATCCGTTTTCCTCTATAAAGCATGTAAATTCACACTGTTTTTTCTGCAAGAGCGCAGAGAGACATATGTGTCATTCAACTATAGCTCTACAATAAACAGAAGTTAAATGAAGCATTAGTGTACAAGATGATATTTGACCAAGGCAAAGAATTCTTGACCACACACAAGTAGCAATTTAAACATCCGACTTCCTTGAAAATGAATAATTCACTTTCCCTGGAAGAGCAGAGGCAGCCCAGTCAGATCTGGGTGGATTTTATCAGACTGTGAACTAGCTGTGCTGTATGTAGAGAAATAATTGAGCTAGATCAAGCTGGAGAGGAACAGAAAAATGCTCATGCTGTGCTACAAGACCAACAGTGTCACTGACCGTTCTTTCCTGCTCTGCCCTAAGTCTATCCTCTTCTAGTTCACATCACTATTGCCGCAGATACATAATAACCAGCACCAGCACTCTAGCCTCAATCTATCACCAGTAAGAGATTTCAAAAGGCAATTGGCCCAGCTGGAGAAAACATCAAAGTGGAAAATATATTTGTGCCAAGGAAAAGTTATGCTTGTACCTGGGACTTGGACACATAAGGCTCTTGTGCACTTCTCTAGCCACCTGAGTACCCATTTTTCCTAATCGCTTGCAGATATAAATTGGGCTCTGTGCGCATGGTATCAGCATACATGGAATTCACAGCAGTATTCACAGCATCCACCTCTGGGAACTTGTCCCTTATGGTTTCATTCAGGAACAGATGTTTTAAGAACGTAGTCTGAATAGAAGTTTCATTATTTTCCTTTGAGGTTGAAAAATAAAATTGTTTTGCTCCATAAACTTCTCACCACTTTAAAGTTAGAACTAGGTCAATGGGAAGGGACTGTGTGCGAGTGGGTTAGATACAGAGACCAAAAGTTGCTGAGCTCTCACTGGTTCCCACTGTATATTTGACTCACCACAGGAACTTGAGATAGCTCCTCTGTCTATGAAGCACTGATATGAACTCACTGAACCAGCAGGTGCTGAAGCTTAATTTCACTATCTACAGTACTGTGAGATCTTTATTTGCTGTGCGCTGTAAGAAGTGCAAAGTAACTTCCACAGTACCAAAAGTAACAGCAAGTAAAGTGAATTTATCTTGCACGTTTCCAATAGGAAGTCTTTGGTGCTTTGAGTATCTTTTCCAGCCGCCAATGGGATTTTGTCATTTTAATAGCAGCACACAAAAAAAACCCTCAAGTTTTTATTCCGCAGTGCTACTTTTGTGCACAAATAGTTATTAACTTTGCATCAACATCTCCATGGATTAAACAGTCCCTAAGTACACATTGACAGCACGGATCATTATGGTTATGGACCCTTAACATTTCAAATGGGAGGGGAGGGAGGTTGTGTGCGTGTGTATTCATCTCCTTGCTCCCTCTCTTTCACAAACTATAAGGTTTAATAGCGATTAACACTAGACCACAGCACTTCTAAATTAACGATAGCCCTGCCAATTCTAATTGGTATTCTAATTAGTCTGACAATTCTACTAATTAAGAACATTAAACTTTTTAACAAAGGCTATCTTTTTTGTGTTGTGTTTGGCAAAATGGAATCGAGGGTATAAGGGAACCTGAACTGCTACTTCAGAGAATTGCTGATGATTAAATTACAAGGAACAAGAAACCAAAAAGACTTGGGGAGCAGCAGAAACATTTATCTATGGCAGTTAAATAACAGGAATAGGCTATCTGAATTATAGGAGATAACAAATGACAGAGAAAGAGATTAATAAAATGAAAATTGCAAATCCAGAATACACGGCTGAAAGAGGTTTGCCTTTCAGAAATCCTGATTTAGCTAGAAATGCCTTTGTCTGGAGAAAGCTCACATTACGAAACTTGCTTTTCTTCAGATATGAAACAAAAGCACGGGGGGGGGGGGGGGGGGGGGGAATTTCCACAATGCCAAATTTTCAGTACCTGTTTGTTTCACATCAAACAAAATGTCTCATTTTAGGAAAAAAAAAAAAGTTCCTTTTTTTTATTTTATATTATATATATATGTGATTTTGAAAAGAAGTATCCTTTTGAATCCCTTTGAAATGAATTAAAGACCTTACTTTCTCAAGTGTTTTATCCTCAAAGTGAAATTTCAGTATATTGCACTTAATACATACAGTTTTACGCCGAAAAGTAATACACAATCTCCTGAAAGAAAACATATTCTAGTTTCTGCCACTTCATGTCACAAGGTCAAACCGCAAACACCTTGTTCATAATCCCTATTTCTGATTCCACAGGAGTCAGAGCATTTGCACAGACTCTTTGCAAAAAAACTCACTGATGTCAGTTAGTGCCACAAAAAGCAAATGAACAACAGACTGAATGGAAAGCAATGGAAAGCAATATTTACTCCAAACCCCACCAACCTGCACCTTGTAGATTTTACTCTTCCAACACCCAGCCTTCAAGGCATTGTGCAGGAGCTCTGCATCTCTCAGGATTTGCTCCCATGCTGTAACACTGGGTGTATTTACTCCATCACTTCCCCAAATCACTATTGCACTGCCTGTATTCACACTGTTCAAGGGCTTAGAGGTACAGGGAGAGACAGCTATTCCAGTCACCATCTGCTGGTGACAGCAAATGTTCTCCACATGGCTGTCTTCAAAATTCATAGCAAAGTACCCTTTTGAGATAAATTTTACCTAGATGGCTTTTTACATAGTGAGATGCCTTACAGGTCCAAATGAAGAAGGCAGAAGCCAGCAGTCCTCTCTAGGCAGAAAGTGTGCTTCAAATTTCAACCCAAGCCACACATAAAACTCCAGGGCACACGAATGAGGCCTTAACTATATTATAGTATGCTCTTCAGAATGCATATCTCTGAATACTTTGTAAAGTGCGTATTTTTTCTCTCCTGGTCACACTGTTATTACTATAACAAATCAAACTACAATAGGCATCTCCCCAAAAATAGCAATTGAATTAAAGATGATCATGAAGAATCCAAAATAAGGCCAAATACATCCTAGCTGACACTATAAACAATGCCATGGGGGGAAAAAAGTAATGTAGAAAGATTCCTAACCTGTAAAACTCTATCCATATTCAGTACTGTTTCTGATGGCTACTGTTTTAGCATTTTGTGAACTGTGCCCTGTATGACCTTTTCCCAAGAGCTTAAAGGGTCAAGGCCACAGTAAGGCCATGAAAGCCAGGTAAAAAGTCAAACTCATACAGCAACTAGCACCACAGAATGAAACACAAGCAGGATTTGGGCTCAGGAAGCCATGCTTCCTTCTTAGGAAAGGGAATTTGGCCAGGAAAGAAGGCTTTTTGCCAAACTTCCAGGTGCATTCTGGCCATGGTTGCTTTAAACTACTTGGGAATTCAAACCAGTCCTCAGCCAGACCAAGGACTGAAATGAAAACTCTGGGCTGCCAAAAGATACTACTTGCTTTCCTTTGCACACTCTGTAAGGTGAAACTGCTGTGCAGAGCAGTTACCTCCAAAAACAACACTGTGTGCTTGAGGCTGTGGCATGAAGCACTGATTTTCATGATGCCTGGTGGCTGAGGAAGCTGGCAAGCTGTAGAGCTTACACAACTCCTTAGAGATTACACAGACATAAGAGATGGAAAGAGACAGAGATTACTGAAACTACTGTTTACTCCGGCTTATACTTGAACACATGATAACCTCACCTCTCTTTATAGCAGACCATAAACTCATGTTGATTTGGGGAAATTTCACTGACTGCTGTTTGACAATGCTGCTTCTGAGAGGATGTCCACAAATCTTACCAAAAATATCTATTCAGGTATAAGAAAAACCCTCACTTGAGCTCTACTTCTTTCAGTTGTGTATTTGAATAGAGGGGAATTATTGCTCTATTAATCTTCTCTTTATTCTTGTCCTGGGAAAATTATGAGGATTGCAGTGGGAATTTAAGGAATTTACAGTTTACAACATCAGTGTGTCTGCTTGCCCAGGAAATTTGGTGACAAATGTTCTGAAACAGGTTTTTATAAAGATAAGGAAAAAAAACTAGATCTGCAGCTAGAAGTAATGGAGTTGTTCATGCATCACTGAAAAAAATGTTCTTTAAACATCAATTTCCCAAAATGATTTTGGAAAAAGATCATTACAGCCCAATCTGAATTCAGCACCATTTTACAGCTGAGCTGAATTTGGCTGTGCCTTTCACTTTCTCAGAAGCTGGGGGATCGAATCCAGAAAACAGATTTATAAAATCCTGTTCTATTTGTGGTCAAATTCTGCCACCAAATCTCTCGAACTGTCAGGGGAAAACCGATCTTTAAGGGTAAAACACCTTAAATGACCCAGCTCCTACTCCCGGCAGTGAAAAACTTTCTCTGTGTTGAGGTAAAATGTGACAGTCAAGATCCTCCAAAGTGTATTGCTGTCCATCTTCCACTGCCTTCAAATCAGTGAAGATACATATAGTTTTGTGTAAGAGGAAAAAGCAGAAAGACCAGAGGATCCAGTGACTGTACATTTCATATAATCTTCTTCAGAGAATAATTTCTGTAGTGCTTATCATATAGCCATTGGGCTCTTCATTACTCCTGACATTTGCATTAAGTGCCTCCCTTTTCCTCTTGGAAAGTAACATTTTCCTACTTCATAGAAGTGGTATAAAGAAAAACATTGAATTCTGGCTTTGGTTTACTTCTTTTTATCTTGGGTTTGTTTTTTTGTTTTTGTTTTTTTTTATTAGTTAGTTTTTAACCCAAAGTTACTTTTTTCTTCAATAAGAAAAGATCTCTGGTAAGGTTTTAAGTACACACCATCACATTTCAGATGCTGGCTGGCAATTACAGGTTCTAGGAGGAGTCAAAAGCGTAACACAGATTTGGGAAGGTAAGGGAAGCTATAGTTCGTTAACAGCTTGGGATGCCTGGCTGCACAGCTTTTCTGCTTTTTGAATGGAAAATTTACTTACCTTCCTCAGACCAGTATCTCAGGAAAAGCTCTGTCCAAGGAAGGTTATAAATTCAGATAATAGAAGGCAAACCAAAAGGAGCAGATATTCCCATTACAGCAAGCCTGAGTCATCCTGCCCCATACTTCATATTATTCCATAGAAACAAGCCCTTCAGCCGAGCTGTGCTGTTCAGAAACTACCTGCCTATTTGCACATAAATAGAGGTTTCATAGCTGTAGCTCTGGCATTCCCTACCTTCAGCTACTCAACTTCTCAACATTGATAATCTCCTTGCAAAATTAGTTTAAAGGAATTGTTATTTCTAAGGTCTCCCCCCCCCCCCCCAAGATGTTCAGGCATTATTTCAACATGCTGCTAAAGTTTGCCTGAGGAGTGCACAAAAGAGAAAGGAAATGGTGATTCTTAGTTAAGAGCTTACAGCTCACCTAAACCTGGATAAAATTTCATAGGGGTAAAGAAAAGTCATTCCCTTAGCCTGAGGGCTTTCTCCCTGCTGAGTTTCAAAGGTCTGCTGCAACTAATGGAAATGTCAGTTTCTCATGAAGATTGCAAGAATCTTTTATGAAGCTCCCCTTACAAAACATCTTATAATTTCCTGGGGGGTAATTGTCCACCAGAAGTTGAAATCACTCCATCAAGTTAGCGTTAACTTTCTGTTTCCTTCTGCTTTGCATTTAACTTAGAGCAAGTCTTAAGCAAACTGTTCATCTCTGTATGCGCCTTCTGTAAGAGCATTCTGCTCCTCTAATTGGCTTGGTGTCAGTGCCACACATTCAGAGGTCCCACTGCTTCCCAGAGGGTCATTGCCCCAGCACCACCTCACCACACAAGGCTCAGCACACTGTTGCTTCCCATGCAACAGATAATTTCACAGGGAGAAGACTGCAGGAAAGGAGAAAATGTATCAGGAACACCCAGATGGGTGATCTAGGGAGAGCATTCCATCAGGTGCCTCTTGCTGTGGGAGAGTTGTACTGGGGAGAGGAATCCAAATCATAAACCTCAGGGATTTTGTAAGGAAGAATGGCCACACTTTACAGAAGAGAAAGCATGCATCACAGCCATGGGGTCTGCTTATAAGGGGAAGCAGCATAGGTCTCTTCCGGGGTCATGCACACCCACACTAACTCCTCTAGAGAGGACTGGCTGCAAGGTCCATCCCCAAAACCATGATTTGATGGGGACAGAGACATTCTCAAAATGGAAACACGGGGGAAGCATGCCTGTGAATCACTGTAGCCACCAGCAGACTACAGAGAGGAAAAAAGCAGCATCACTAACTAGCTGTTTGACAGAGATTGCCATTAGAGAGTAGACATTGATTAGCAGCATCAGCGTGTGTGCTACAGCTAAGAGTCCCTGCTGCAGCCTCTAAAGGCTAACTTACTGATCTCAGAGCATCCTTAAGGTAAGGTAACAGAGAGTGTGACAACCCCAGTCACCAAGTATGAATAAAATAAGAAAGTTTCTCAGATGTACCATAGGGTTGCTTCACACCACAAAGCAATAGGAATGATCTTAACCCCCTGCAGTTTCAAGAAGTGACACAGCTTCATGACTGGTCTGTCTAGAGCATTTTTCCCCATGGAAAGAAGTACCTTAAATCCCATATTGCTGCATGGCGCATATGACCACTTAAGCTGGTAATAAAACTTTCAGCCTATACTGTGCCATTACTTTTATAGGTGAAATACATTTTATTAATCTTTAAAAATATGTATTTTCAATTTTAAGATTATTTGGTCCCACCCTTTCTCAACTCATTTATATTAAGTGTAAGCCAGGAATAGCTCAAAACTAAGACGGTTATGCCAAATGTATGTTATATCTAAATCAGACCCATTCTGGTCATGTCTTCTAGAAATCTTAGAGGAATTTCTGGTCACAAACTCATTTTTGCTTAACCATCAGCAATTAGTATTAGAGACCATTTTCAGATTCTAAATTCATGTTTTACTGAAGCGACTCCCATTAAAATAGAGTAACTAACCCCTCTGCAGCTCTTCCGTATTTGTCCCTAACAGCCTATTCAAAACATAAAACTAAGGATGTCTGATTAGAGCAAAAAGTACGTCCTCATTACAGGGAGCTGAGAGCAGAGCACATTTATAATAATTTGCAGCATTAGCAGATGGGTTAAAAAAAAAACCCAACAATTTTCAGACTGAACTCTTGAGCTAATCTAGGTTATTCCTCTGAAGCCAGGGGTCCTTATTAATGTCATCTTTAATATCTCCTGGGAGAAGGACGTATATCCTTGAACACCATTTTAGCACTGGTGGGAGAGGGCTTAGTCAACTTGATGGGAACATCAAGTTCCCCTCACAAAGCAGTTCATAGTCTCAGGCAGCATACTAGGGACACAGAGAGGCAGAACGGGGCTGGGTCATCGCTGGACAGGGATACACATCACCTCAGTTCATAGTGCGCTATCTGCACACAGGACAGGCACCCAGCATATGGCACATTGGTCTTGGTTCCTCCCTCAGCAGCTCCTTCCGTAGGGATACAGTCCTGCCTTCACCAGAGGGTCCCAGTTCTGCTCAGTCTTAAACTCACTGGGGCTGACAGACCAGAGCCCTGCACAAGACACCATCCTCTTTCGTTCTACTTTTGTAAAAGAAAAAGAAAAATGAAAGTGAAAAAAAAACCACCAAACCCAAACAAACTAAAACCAAACCCCAAAACCACACAAATAAAAAAATTCCAAAAAGGTCTTCCCATCTCCCCCTGAGCTCCAAACTCAACAGGATCCTGGAGCCAGAAGCCATTGTTTTTCATACTGTTACCTATGTATTTGCTCTGGCTTAGACACTAAACACTGCAGCCTGACCAGACGTAAGCAGGTTTGGAGAGGGCATTTCTGGTCCTCCTGTGGTGTTTAGGCTGTGTATGTAGGTGCTGTGGAAGGCAAACTCATGCCAGCTCATGGGTGAAGAAGAGGGAGTTTGGCATTGTGGGATTGTCACCATGGCTTTACACACACAAGGAACAAAGTTTTTGGGATGTTTAGTGCCTATGTTAGAAAGATAAAGAAATAAAGAAGAGAAAAAGATTTAGCTAACCCCCGTTCTGAACAGTACCCCACTGACCACAAGGTCCCATTGCTGTCAGTGGGTGACCCAGACCACCACACACCAAACTGGTCCTGAGCAAACTTCATTAGAGTTTCTTAATTCTAATGATTCTTATTCTAATTCCAATGTTTCAGCAAAACTGGGAGATAGGAGCCAGTTGGGAGAGGATGATGAAGAAACTTAAAGTAAAAAAAAAAACAACACACAGTAGAGACATTCCCTGGGTATCCGATGAGCGTGCACTGAAGTTACTGGAAGGGCTCCCATTGATTGCAGTGCAGTTTGGGTCAGTCTCCCTGATGCACTGTGGAGGCTCTGCAGTCCTTTGAACTTGATATTATTTCAGTGAATGTATTAATGTTTGGCTCTGTTAAATGTATTATGATAATACTGCATTGGAAATAGAGTCACTTATAATTCAAAACTATACAGCCTGGGCACAGGAAAAAAAATCGTGGTATGTGCTCAGTAACATATTTGTTGCTGTGCAGCCATTCTATAGAGTGCATTTAACTGTGTTTTGTGTATTATTCTTAACATGCATTCACAGTAGACAGCAAAGCAGCAGTTATGGGGTATGCTGTGAATGCATATTAACAGCAGTACACATTTGCATATCATGGATCCATAATACAAAATGCGTAGTAAAATCCTTATGAAAAGTTATTATGCATGCACAGTAGAAGCTTTTTAAACCTTGATATCTCAGCTATTTTGTTTCTCCACTATTTATTTGAAAATATTAAAAAGGTCAAATGATGGATTAAGAATCTGCAAAAATGTAATGTTACTACTACAGAGGGAAACCTTCAACACAAACTAATTCATTTATTTGGTTTTTAGTAGCAGTATAAAAGCCGTTCAAAAAGGCATTTTACAGTAATATTTGAAGAGTTTTAACAAACCCCACCTACTTCAGCAATAAAAAAAGGATGGAGGAAATATTTTTATTAAAGTGTAGTTTGGAGGCTGGGGGGATATAACTGGAAATTTTGATGGTCCTTCCCTTAATACAAGGCCACTACAATGTCAACCTTTCCTTCAATTTCTCGCAGTATTTTTAGTATGCATTGAACCAGGGTTTGGTTCCTCAGGACTTTGCATATTTAGATGATTGTGCATTGTATAATACTCTGAATATGCAAAATCCTTGAAAAGGTTGACAACCCTTAGGACCTTCCACAATATAAATCTTAATACATAAATTCTTATTGAGAATAATGGGATTCTACCCTCTCCTCTGTTACAGAGATTGTGATATCTGGGATAAAATGAAACTAATGTTACAAATAATACAGCTCTTGCTCCTTTTGAATAGTTGCCACTGAAGTTTTAGCATCCTTATCACTTCAGATATATTTTCCTTGAAAAATAAAAATAAAATTAAAAAAGGAAGGAAAAAATAAAACAAAAAGGCCTGAGCTCCATAAAGAATGAATGACCCGATATGTCTCACTTCTGTAAAGAAGAGAAAAATACAAAGTTTGGTTCAAAGGCTTTTTTTTTCCTTCTTTTTTTTCAATGAAAGGCTCTAAAATCATTGAGCATATACATGTAGATCTGCACAACATGCTCTCCCCACACACACACGTTGTTCTGATGCTGCCTCATTTTTTGTTCCTCTCTCTAATAAAAAAAAGAAAACACCCAAACAGATTTAAATGAAACTTTGTGACAACAAAATAATTGGATCGGGGCTGAAAACATTAACGCCAAGCTTGGGCCCAATGAGAATTAAAGCAGATGAGTTATAAACCCTTCAAAACCAGGATTTATAATGGAAACGCTGACACAGACCCATAACAATAGCAGCTCTGCCAGGGATTATTTTAATACTAAAAGCATACTCGGTCACTCACTTTTTAAAAGCAGAGATTACTCGGTCACTAAAAAGCAGTGATACGCGATAATAATGAAAGCAAACTTTAAAATGAAATAAATTTGTTTTTAAGATGATATGCCATCCCCCCTGTAACTCTCCTGATATCGCTTATATGTGACACACCACTCCTTAAATAAAAACAACCCACAAACCCCAAACACACCAAGGTGGAGTTTGCCATAAGCTCCATGGCAAGGCTGAGCCGAGAGGCTTTGTCAGCTTCATTTAACAGTTTCTTGCCTGTAGAAAGAGACAAAAGGGTTAAGGGAAGAAGAGCAGGGAGTACAGGAGAGGCAGCTGACGGGGAGAAACAAGGGCACGAAGAAAGAAGCAGCAAGGGAGGCAAATGGAAGAGCAGGGTGAGATTTTTAGGAGGAAGAGCTTATTTCCAAAGGAAATAAGTCAGTTTTCAAAGGGGTTTCAGTGGAACGCTTGCAAAAAGGCCAGGCAGGCAGAGACTATCTGGCAGCAGCACAAACCCTCCGAGCACCCCAACTTAGACCCGAGTGTGTCACCCCACCAGACGCAGGTGTGCCTTGGTCATACGCATCACACTGGGCAGGATGGGGACCAGCGAGCCCCGACACATGCTTCCAAATAAAGCATCAGTTTGTTACGCTTTCACCTTGTATGTCCAGTTTCTCACAAACGCCTTCTTTCAGGAATGTCTAAACCTCACCGAGGGATGCGAGGGGAGGGTTTCTTCCAGCTGGCAGGAGGTTTGCTCCCATTACCCTGCACTCTGGGGCAACGCGCCACACTCAAAGAAACCCCACACCCCAAAAATCTCTCCCAGCAGCTTCACACAGAAACTACTTTTGTGACTGTGTTATGTGTTACAGCACCAGCATTACTGCCCCGTTACTGCCTTCCCTTCCTTGCCCCTCTGTGTGTTTTTTTCCAGGGTACCAGGTGCACCAGAGGGACTCTGAGAGATACAAGCCATCACTTTCCCTATAAACAATACTGTATTAACAACCACAGGGCAGCCGTACCTGTAGTCAGGGATAGCACCAAATGTTGGCACGTCTATCCATGCAGCTAGACTGCTAAAAAGAAGCAGCTCCAGTGGAAATGCACCTACTGTATGTGAAATGCTGGTGCAGATTTTTTTTTCCCTTCCCCCCCCCCCCTTTTTTTTTTTCTATCAGTCTAACCTTCTGTGTTGATACATGAATGCTGGTACCCACTTAGAGGGATGCCAGATGATCAGTGCAGAATGAAGGTCCCAGGAGAAAGGCTCACGTGGTTTTCTCTGCCCCGTGACGTCACTAGCAGATGGCATGGGTACCAGCTCTGGCAGTTGGCATCAATGTCACTTTTTAGAGATCAATGAGATAGTGCAGATATACACAGATCTAGACTCCAGGAGACGATGCGACATTCAGACTGAAAAGATTTGGAAGGCAAAAAATGAAAACTGATTGTTGAATGAAATAAAAAGCTAAAGGTAATACAAATAAAGATATATTTCAGTTGGTGCTGGGTGTGCATGCAAGTGTTTAAAGATACAGTATCATTGTCTTGTATTTTATGTATGCTATTTACTGTCTAATAACTCCTCCTAACATTTTTATTCTTCTGATACAATTGCAGACTTTCCTTGGTGTTATGTAATATTGCAAGTGTGTAGACAATACTGAGAGAGTTAGTCTTTGACTGGGGTTTTTGTTTAGTTTTGTTCTATTAGGAAAAGTCCCTGCATTCGGTTTGCTTGTCTCTTTGAGGAACATGGGATCCCAGCTTTTGCTGCTCCCAAACTGCAAACAAAAGCAAAATAATGGGGGGAAAAGGAAATTATCTTTCCATTCCAGGCTGGATTCTGAGCACACGTGCAGGACTGCAGTCAGAATCCACAGACCGCTCCTGTCAGCTACGAGCTGGAGGGAGACGTCTGAGCCTCGCAGAACATAAACACTGCTATAGCGTGCAGGGAATTTTTCACCTCCCCCCCCACCGCAACTGATGGGGAGAAAAAAAAAATAAAGAGGAAAGAAAAGGAGGAAAAAACCTCAAATAAGTTTATTTTAACTAAACAGATAATATCAGTTAGAATTTTTTGCTGGGAAAAAAGGAAAAATAAAGGTAGGGGGATTTTATTTCCTAACTCTAATCTGGATACGGATAGGGTTAGATAATTCTGATTTTTTCATAATAGGAAAAAAGTAATATGCAATTTTCATACAACTCATTAGTTGAAAAAAATCATTTTTAACTGTTACTGAGTGATTTGGAGGGGAATGTTCCATTAATTTTGTTTTCTCACCCACTCTAACTTATTAGAGTTTAGTATCTCAATTCATAAGGGAAAAAATGGGGAGCGGGGGAGAAAACTTCAAAATATAAGTCCAAAAGTGATTTAAAAATATTTATCCATCAGTTAATAGAGATACGGCACTTTTCAATTGTCAGAGTGCTCTTGCTCGCCTCAGGTTTTCACCCAGGGGAATTTGGATTAATGAAATTTCTGTATTGTTTTATCATGTTTTGCATTTCTTTGAATTCCACCGTGGCAAAGGTTTGAAGGGCTTGTTTAAAAATAAGATAAATGACCAGAGAGCTAATTGTACGTTTTAAATATTGATTTACTCTATAGTTATCTGTGAGAAATGTGGGGTTTCTGTTGCAAAATCCTGACAGCTTCAAGTGATGTTAAAATTCTATGCAGCTTTGTTTTTTTTTTTTTTAAATGAGCATTTTCAACTGGTGTTTATGAAAAAAAAATGTGTTATATTTGATATATTATGCATTTCTATATACACACAGACACTCATGTACACTGAGCGTGCATGCAGACGTACAAAACGTGCATGAGGATGTGTGTGTAAGTCGGCAAACTTTAAAAATGGAAATATTTAAATATTGTGCTGGCATTCTTTCAGGTAACTTAAGATTATAGAACCATGTTAACACTACCGTTTGATGAGTCTGTTGTAATGCCAGAATCCCAGATGTGTAGAAAGTTTCCCAGAGAAAGTGATGACCAAAAGCAAATGAAGAACCCAGAAAGCTTTTCAAAGCAAATCGTGCTCCGGGGAAAGAATATTAAAAGATCTCCTGGAGAAGACACAGAAAAAGAGGAGGAGGAGGAAGAGAGAGAAGAGGAGGATGAGAATGGCTTGCCTAGGCGAAGGGGCCTTCGGAAAAAAAAGACAAGCAAGATAAGGATGGAAAGGATCAAATTCAGGCGACAAGAAGCCAACGCGAGAGAGAGGAACCGGATGCACGGCCTTAACGACGCCCTGGACAATTTAAGGAAAGTGGTCCCTTGTTATTCTAAAACACAAAAACTGTCCAAAATAGAAACTTTAAGACTAGCCAAGAACTACATTTGGGCTCTTTCTGAGATCCTGCGAATTGGCAAGAGACCTGACCTGCTCACCTTCGTCCAAAACTTGTGCAAGGGTCTGTCCCAGCCAACGACAAACTTGGTGGCGGGATGCCTGCAGCTGAATGCCAGAAGTTTCCTGATGGGCCAGGCGGGCGAAGGCGCCCATCACACCCGCTCGCCCTACTCCACCTTCTACCCCCCCTACCACAGCCCCGAGCTTGGCACCCCCCCGGGGCATGGGACTCTCGACAACTCCAAGTCCATGAAACCTTACAATTACTGCAGCGCTTACGAGTCCTTCTATGAAAGCACTTCCCCTGAGTGCGCCAGCCCACAGTTTGAAGGTCCCTTAAGTCCTCCCCCAATTAACTATAATGGGATATTTTCCCTGAAGCAAGAAGAAAGCTTGGACTATGGCAAAAATTACAATTACGGCATGCATTACTGTGCAGTGCCACCCAGGGGTCCCCTTGGGCAGAGCTCTATGTTCAGGTTGCCTACAGAGAGCCACTTCCCTTACGACTTACATCTGCGCAGCCAGTCTCTCACCATGCAAGATGAATTAAATGCAGTTTTTCATAATTAATGAGGAAAATGAAAATAAACAGTGGTCATTCACCTCCCCATCTAATTAAGAGCAAGCAGATGCTTGGGCACTGCGTAATTGGCACAACTCTATTTAACGTGTTTACTAGTTCCTAAAGTGTGTTTCAACTATTGTGGGGATTTTCTATGTACTAATAAAACCTTTTCCCAATAATTATTTTTTCCTTTTGTGTTTTTGTTTTGTTTTTTTTTTTTTTTGTCTGTAAACACTGTGAGATTCTGTTCCCTCCCAGAGGTTATTTCACCTTATTCTTTCTTTCTTTTTATTTCCCTCTTTGCTTGATATGTTGAGCAGTGTGTCTGAAAAAAATATTGCTGAAATAAAAGAATACACACTGTGTAAAGTCAATGTCTATTTTGATTGTACAGTAATTATACAAATGCATGTTATTGAAATCAGATTAATTAAAATGATGTATTTATAATTGGTAGAAAATATATATTATGTATCTGAGGAGAGCTGGGTTAAACATATTCAGAACTTTAGAGAAATTATCTCAGAACTGAGATGGGCTTGCAATATGCAGAGGTGAGAGTGCAGCAATATTGAAAGCTATGCAAAAAAAAAAAAGCAAACAAAAAGCAAAACAGTTTTTTTTGGGTTGTTGTTTTTGGGTGAGCTAAGGAAAACCAGTGTTTGTCACTGACATTATTCAGCCTGACCTTTAGAGTGTTGCTGGCAGGGGCCACATGCTAATATTTTAGAAGATGTTGTCGAAATTTTGCCTCAGTTACTTTGACCATATATATATATATATATATATTCAGCACTTTTTTTTGTATTATTCTGACTTCAGATGTAAAGGTTTGTTATAACAATGTATAACTGTGGTTTCTCACTACGTACTTTAAATGCAATTAAACATAGATGTTTCCACTTTTAAAATACATCTATTAGCTGTGATACTGTATTTTGCCTGATACTTGTTATTTCACAGTATACAGCTGCCTTTGGTCTTTTCTACACAAGCTGTCTTTTCTGCACCCCTGTAGTGCCTGAGCCTGGGGATGGAAATCATGAATTATCAGGGTGAACCTCGCGCTATTTTCAGAAGGATGTATTAGCAATGCAGCATAAGCAGACCCAAAAATATCACAGAAACATCTGTGTGCTAAGTGAAACACAGGTTAGAGGAAGAAGGTAACTTTATCTCTCAACAAAAAGCCAAATTTCACACAGGAAAGGGCCCTGAGCGGACATTCAGGCCACTGGCTGCCCCTCTAGCTCTGGCTTGCAGAGGGGTGTAAGAACTCAGGAAGCCTAAAATCTGCACTGGGAAGGGCTCCCTGAACTGCTCAAAGTTAGTCGTAGATAATAAACAGCACCAGTAAACTACAGATGCATCCGCAACCTGCATCAGTTCAGCACCTACGGGGGTTTGCACGGCCCCTTGCACCTTAACAGGGCTGAGCTCAGCTGAGCCTCGGATGTTTTCTAACCACTCACAGCTATTTCTCAATAAGCTACATGAGCGACAACAGGAATGACCAATTGAGCTAAAAGCCAAGAGCTTTTAAACCTGTGAGTGAGCAAGACCTCCTGATTTTGAGGGATAAATAGCAGCTACCTGACAGGCATTCATCTGCAGCACCAAAATGCTATGCTGTGAATGAGCAGGAAATAGTTAAAAAAAAAACCCAAGTCAGCACATAAAAAGTGCAAATTCTACTTTCAAGTTTGAGACTCCTGGCTGAATTACAGTCTGGGTCACAATTTCTTAATGATACATCAATCTCAGACTCTCACTTGAGCACACAGCTTGGCAAAGAGGGGACAGGCCAATTTTCCTGATAATTTTCCTAATTTCACAAGCGGGACTTGCCATGAACAGCCTGCAAAATCAAGCATTGCAGATCCTTCAGGAGAACAGCAGCCTAAGAGTCATCTCTTCCAAATAAGACCAGGCTACCACAGCAGCTGGAGAGGACTAACAAGTTACAAAGTTTAGATCAGGGTCTAAATGCTTGAATCTTGCAGAGGGAGGAGGGTGAACCAGGCCCAAAACAGAGACTTTTGAAGCAGAGCTTTCAGCTGTGGTTCAGTGGGGTTGGCTCAGGATTATCCCAACTTTTTTCAGAGTCAGGAACTGTGAAAGGTATAGGCAGTGGTTTTTCTGCCTTGGATGAAAAGTGATGCTGATGACTGTCAGCTCAGAAGCATCCCCAGGTGTTTTGCATTCCATATAGGAGGGGTTTGGGGAAAGAGAAGAGGGTAAATTTGATTGCTTTTGCTGTTATTCAGAATTAGCTGATAATCAGCAAAGCAGGGAATAGGTGACAGGAGAGTAGAAGAGGAAGAAGCCAGTCAAGGAGGAGCAAGCATCCAGTCCTGGGCACATATTCACAGGAAAGAGACACTGAGATATATATCAGCAGAAGCTCTAGGCAAGTGGATCCAGGAACAGAGTATCTTTTGAATACCCTCCCACAGAGCAGTGGCAACAAACTTCTGTAACTAAGTTTTGTAAGAGGAGCCTCTTCCAGGAGGCTGAAAGTTAGCTGAGCACTCCAGAGCAGCGCTGTTGCATCTGGGAGGGGTGAGTTTACACAAGTTAAGAGCAAAGCGAAGAGGCAGCTGTAAAGTCCTACACCAAGAGAAGGAAATGCCAGCCTCAATACGTTCAGCAGGAACCTAAAGGGTGCTAAGACTTCAGGCTCTGCAATCTGGGGATCTCCAGTTCTGTGGCCCTCTATTAACTCAATAACTCATGGGCCAGTTCCAGTTTCCCCTTCTGGCAGCAGAAGCAAAGGGAAAGGGGAAAAATACATCCCTGCCAGTTCGGATCTTTCTTGCTCACTCCACGACAGATGGGGAGGCAATTCGCAGCCAGATTCCCCCTCTGGTAGCTCAAGGCAGGCACCACGCTTGCTCAGGGCATTGCAAATTGGAAAGCCAGTCCAGAATAAATAATGGAGCAAGTCACAGAAAAATATTGAGACAGCATGAAAAACCCTGACATTCCCTGTCTCGAAGGGTATGGATTATTTAGAGGTATGGAGGTAGGGGATTCCCATGGGAGCAGGCTCTCTTGCATACCTTCTCCTTCACGCACACGACAAACATTTCTGTGCTACTTCCCTGGCCAGTCACAGAACACAAGGTGCTCCGAGCTCTCACATGATTTATAAAAGACACAGCAGTTGCCTTATTTTCGGGAATAAACCCAAGTGCCGAGAAAGTTCTGGTGCTTTAAACTCGCAGGAATAAAAAACAGTGGGTTTCTTTAACCGTAATCTCTGCTATATAAGGTTTGTCTCCTTTCAACCCCATTCATACAGCAAAACGAAGCTGCTCATTTCTGCCTGCCTTGTTCTCCTCTTAACTGCCTTCACTTCCTTGAGGATAGAAATATGTAAAATAGCAACTGCTCCAGAAAAATTAGGTGAGAAGTTTCTATTCTCCCCTGTCCTCTAGCACAAGAGTAATGAAGCCTTCTGTCAATTTTAGAAGTGGGAACCCCATAGCTGGCAGAAGAAAAGCTATTTCATACATTTTCTTACACAGTGGAACTCTTTGCCATTTAGTGTTTCCCAGAGTAACATTTTAGTGTGATTATTTTTTTTTAAGGCACTGTATGGGTTTGTGGTATCAGAAGTACACTAATTATTTAAGAATATCTGTACTGGTTCAGATTAAACATCCATCTAACCTAGTGCCCTGCTTGCAACATAAGGGCATAGAAAAAAGTTGCCCAAAGATGTCAGAACAGGGTGAGGAAAATAAATATTTGTTTTAGTAATAAAAATGCTGGAAAAGAAACCAAACATCATGTTCCAGGATTTCAGCCAGCCCTGTCGAAGACAGGGATGTGCCTGAATTGGAAAAAGAGGTGGGAGGCATGACAGCGTACTGCAGCTTTCACACACTTTCCTCTGCAACACTGGGCTCACCAGGAATCACTGGGTAGGGTGGACTGGTTAGCTCTAGGCTGTACCTCTGAACACATCCTCAAACCCCCAAAATGTTATCAGGATCAGTGGTCCCAGCTCTGCAGTCCTACAAAGGGAAAGGGAGGGGTAGCCACTGCTTTGCCAGAGCTTAGAGGAGATCTCAAAGCTCCTCTGCATTACAGTAGGAAGACGCTCATTTTAGGACACATCACGGCTGTGCTCCCATCGGGACTGTCTGCATTCTTTCACTTCATAGTTACCTGCACAAAGATTCTTAAAATGTATGGAGACTGCACAGGCACAAACGTGACAGCAGGTTGTTTTTTTTTTTCTACACTAGAAATTCCCTCTCCCATTTTTACCCCTATTTTACTCTTCTCTTCACCCCTTTGCCTGTAGGGCTCTCAAATGGCAGCAAATTAAGTGAAATGCCATCAATAAAGATGAATGAAATCCCAGTGAAACACATGGCAGAATCTTTCCTTGCAAAAGCAAATAATACTTGCCTAAATTAAAAAAGTAGCTGCATGGTTTTGTTTTTCAGATTGTGAATCCAGTTTAACTCAAGCCTATGGTCATATTTTACAGCCCATACCCAAGGTCAAAGCAGGTTTAATCTGGTACCGAAAACCTACAGCTTTTCAGGTACAGTAGCAGAGATGGTGCTGCTTTGGGGTGGATTGTCATAAAAGCAGCTCCTCTTATAAAATTTCACCGATTTCCCAATTAAAAGCAAGAAAAAGCAAACAAAAACCCCCACACCAACCCACCCCCCTCTTCCGCAGTTGGGCTGTGGGTCTGACCCAGAGCTGAACCATGGCAGCAGGTTGTGATTTTGCTCTGGAGAGACACAGATCAGCGTGGCGAGCAGCTGGCACTGTGCCACTGCAGAATCTCAAGGGCAGACCTGTCGTGTCTCACTGATACAAATCTAACCGGCGCACACAGGGCTGCCACGCAGAACCCTCTCTGCTGCACAATCAGACCTGAGCAGGTCGTCTCACAGAATCCTTGTGTGTTCTGCCAAAAGGATGGCCTATTTTCCTGCACAGCCTTCCCTCGTACCCCAGAGGATGTGCAAGAACAAGAACAAGGGAAAGGAAAGCCAAACTCACAGGCAAAAGAGCCTTTCCCCCCTAATGCATGAAGCGTGGAGTCCCTGTAGCTCACAACTGGCTTTGAGTTGGCATCACTCACAAAGGTTGTTATAGGGTTGTAAAGAGGGTTCCTTCCCTTTCTCCACCAAACCACTGCTTTTTTCTTGGCTGCTTTCCTTTGTCACTAGCTCCTTAGACTTCCACATTTATCCCTGTAACTGCACTACTTACACTAATTGATTCTAGGACACCACGTATGTAGAACATACCATATAGAAACAAGCCAAATCTAGCTGTAGCTGAAATTCTTGACTACTTCAGAGCTTAACCCCCCTCAACCCAACAAAAACAACAATAAAACAAAGAAACAGAAAAGCAACCTTTATGATTTATCACTTTTCTAGGATATCCAGTGTGTCCCCACCCCACCTTAGTGAACACTGTACTAATATTCAGGGGGGTTGGTGTGTGTATTGCATTTCTGTAACTACATCCACACACAAAAAGGTTATAAATCCTGAAGTGCTAGGACATTCTGTTTTGAAATGACAATAATCAACTGGAGATCCTCGTACAGATAGAAAATACCGGCTAAAACAGAGATTATAATGTACATTTTGTACTCCTGAAAGCAGGAACATGAGGGCTTGGTTCTGCTCTTGTTCCATGGGAGTTCATCAGATACCAGATTGGATTCTAAATCACACGGGAAGCTAAACGTAGCCTTATCCACTACGTTATTTATTTACAGCCACATGAGCAGATGCATAATGCTTAGATGCAACTGAAATGACATTTCTGTTGGGCAGACAGCTTGCAAACAAAGAAACTGTGATGGGATCATCCTCAGAATCCAGGGGGAAGCCCACATGATTACTAGCAGATATTTGCCCTGCACTAGGACACGTGTATGTGGGAAAGAAAAGCATTGTCCAGACACCAAGAACAGCAGGAGTGTGACTTCTGCTAATTTTAACAATTAAGAAATTGAGATTCCATCCCCAAATTCTGAGGGAGAGTCTGTGTCAGTCACAATGCAAAATCCTTGCCCTCTGGATTTACAGCTGCTCTTGTGCGTGGCATCTTCGTCTTGGTAACAGACCTTACTTTCCTAAAGTAAATCTATTCCCCACAATAGGTATGATAACCATCTTGGTTCACCCTCATCAAGGTACGTATAGAGGCATCCTTATACCCACTGAGACACAGATTCTGTGTGTCCCCATCAGAAACTGAGGAAATCACTTGACTTGAATGTATAGCTTTATTCATTTTGATGCCAAATGGCACAAAGTTTAGGAGTGAACAGGGAGTGAACAGCCATCAGTATGTCCAGTCACTTGTTCCCAAGTGTTCAGCCCATGGATTCAAACCAGTCATAACTTCCATATTTCCTCCTAAATTTCATATATTCTTACTTTTTCTACACAGCCAGTTTTTCACTTATTCAATAAAACAGAAGCTTAGCTAAAAGGATAACCCTGCCCCACGCCTCATCTCACATTCTCTTTTTAGGAAACACTTGAGATAACTAAACGTAGATATATGAATGACAAATAGCAACCACAGAAAAACATACCCAACACAGTAAGTGACACAGCATGTGGTTAAATTGCACCAGAAGTATGACCATGTCTTTCCCAGTGAATAGAATAATTCAGTGCAGGGTGCACTGTGGCACCCGATGGAAATGTAGGTAAGGGAATATCTGGCTTCTGTGGGGAAGAAGCAGCTTCATGGCCAGAACACTTTCAGATAATTCCTCTCAGAAACAGTATGTTAAATGTGAGCTGGGCTGCCAGCGTGCTTTGCCTGGACAGCAAGTGTGTCCCAACTACAACTCTGCCTATCCCCAATTTGAACAACACAGTTGCTTTGCACAGCAGGTCATCTACCCCGTAACAGTTACTTCAGCCTTCATGCTGGATTAACAGGCACTTCACAACAGCTGAGCCTGCAAAAGATGCCCTAGAGGAGATATGCTGCTGTACAATACATCCACATCTTACTTAATCATGGGTTCCCTGTACCCTCAGGTACTCACACAGCTGTCAGCATGTTCTGTAAGATGGTGACTCTGCCATGAGTAATGGCCCCTACCACAGGCACAGCCTTATGGAAAAGCTCTTCAGTAGTTCGTTTAAGCTGTGCCTAGTGGCCTCCATGAGAGACTAACAGTACAAGCTGCCTGAGCACAATATCTCACTGCTACTGCGCTCATGTTCCCTACACTCTTTTTCCTATCCATGTGTTGGGTGTGTGCCCTCCTTCAAATTCAGCACTGTTCTGGGAAAAAATGACACTAACAGTATCAGTATTAATATATTAAATATATGATTAACAGACTAAAGCATAAGAGAAGATATTCTATATGGGACAATGCACATTTCTAGCAATCCCAGACTGCAACCATACACTCATCATCATTCTTTGCCTTCTTACAGTCACCAATGAGATGTCTGGGAAGCAGCTCCTCCAAAAACAAAAAGTCTTTGGCAAGGAAAGCCCACATGCAGGGAGGAATAACTCTTAGCTCAGATATCCCAGATCAGTGCTATAGCTCACCCTCCTCTCCTGCTGGCCAGTAAGTGGGAAGGTATCAATAAACAATACAGAGTCTTTACTTACTCATTTCACCTGTGATTTATCCCAGCTCATGCATCGTGTGTAGGTAATCTGCTCTCCAGGTCACTCAATTGCTATGTGACATTTTACTTTGAAATATCTATCTAGAGAATTATTAAATAAACTCAGTCTCAAATGATAATTTAGCATTATTTTTTAAAAAAAGAAAAGAATTCTCAAATTGTTCCTAAATGTATTTAAATCTTACCACTGAACATGATGCTGGTTATTAAAAAGTAATTCTGGAGAAATTAGCTTGCAGCTACAAAATTAATATAATTCATTTATTACTTGCAGCCACAAATCAAAATGCTGTTAACACTGCTGCATGCAATTTAATATGCACAGTAAGTTTCCATATGGCTTCAATTTTAGGTTCCCTGGTCACTCCAGAGGCTCATTTGCAGAAAGGTCTGTAGGCATGGGAAGTCAGCTTGTGCTTACTGGCAGAAAAGTTGTTCTAGATGGCTCCTACATACCCACAACAGTCCAAACAGGTCCAAACCCACCAACACCATTTGGGATTATCATATCCTGCGTAAGACTGAGCAATATCCACATGCTTTCATAGAACCACAGTTATAACCAGTCTTTATGAAGAACACATCCATAGTCAGACTGCTATTACCAGTTCAGCCTCCTGACTATAAGGGCACATTTTTTTAAAAGCACTGAGCATCCAGTACCTCTTTTAGAGCCAAAAGGACCAAAGCACAACAAGATGATACATCAGCATTGATTACAAAGCTTAAAAACAGCAAAAGAGCTTACATTTTGACAGCACCGTAAAAGTAGTTTATTATTGAGGTACTGCTGAGTTTATGCATAACATACTCAGAGTTGTGCATACACTGTAATTAGTTTGAACACATCAGCTTATGTTGCACATACATTTCATCTTCAGTAGGCTTGTTGCAGAACCTTATCGTGTCTGAAGCAACAGTGGTTGTTCAAAGTTGTCATTTTCTTACTTCCTGCAAGCACTGAGACCACAACAAAACTCCAGCAACACCAGGCTCATCATTGCCTAAAAGCACCCACTGAAGGGTAATTACAG
The DNA here is from genome assembly GCF_034315485.1 of Pezoporus occidentalis. Taxonomy (NCBI): domain Eukaryota; kingdom Metazoa; phylum Chordata; class Aves; order Psittaciformes; family Psittacidae; genus Pezoporus; species Pezoporus occidentalis. Next base: position 6,923,911 of record NW_026914718.1, on the reverse strand, counting down.
TGGATTTATGCCTCTAAATTCAAGTCTGATTGACTGGTTGCTTAACTGAGAGCAAGGCTGGTAAACTGAGTCCCTTCCAAATAAGAGCAGGCCACAAACGATGGCATCCCATGCCACAGCTCTAGCCACTAGGCTGCAAGCCCACACAGATCACAGCAATACTCATTCCATCCCTCTTCCCCCTCCTACAAAACCCCCACACAATGACTTCTCTCTCATAACCAAAGCAAGATATTTCAGAGCACTCTTTCTTCATGGGAAGTTTTCTGACCAGCTTTGTTAATAAAACTGTTGGAGATTCCCAGTGTGCTTTCTCTGTTGTTTCAAATTTGCAGCTGGCATTGGCTGTAGCATGGTGGTCAGCATCAGGTCAACAGCAAATCAGGCCAAGATCATAGGCAGAGAATTATCTTTTCTTCATTAGCAGTGCTTGCCATTGAACCCTTGCCACTTGTTTGACAAGTCAGCAGCTGGTTTGGTTCAGCACTGCTCTGCTGTGTTCCACTCATAGCTGGGAAACCACATCATGCATAGCTCCAGTCATATCCAGACTTAGAATAAGAAGGCATGGGACTGGGGCAGAAAAGAGGCTTTCACATCCTGAGACCACAATACGTCAAGTAAGAGCCTGAAAGCACCTAACAAAGGCATGAACACCACCCAGAACCAGGAAGTCCGGCTTACCACATATACATTGGTCTAGTCAAAAAGAATGAGAAGGGGGAGCAGCAAGGGAGTGTCTTGATGACTGTTATTTACCAGAGACACCTTTGAGGCATCATTAGATGTTGGTTGTTTAGAGTGGTTGGTGTCAACACAGCCCCTCATCTGGAAAACATCTTTGCCCGATCTCTCCTGGGCAGCAAAGGCATCAGCATGCCATTGCAGTCAGGCTAACCACAGATAGGAAAAACCATCAGAGATCAAAGCACTAACAGTGCTGAAGCCCTGATTCTGAAGAGGTTCAGTGAAACGAGTCTCCAATCTAACCCATTCTAGGCTTTCAGGTTATTTTGACTAATTTCTAACTGACACTTCTGGGACAACCCCAGGCTAAATTACTGTGAAAGAAGGGAGACAGATGGAGGGAAGAACAATGGAAGCAGGCAGCCTGTTATAACTTCAGCCCTACTCTTTCTAGCACTCCTGACATCAATAAGCCCTGTCCACCAGAAGGGCATCGTGGTGGAAAGCAGGCTCACAGAAATATTTCATTGCATTTACACAATGATTTCCTGAGATCAGAGGGAGTGGGGGTGCTGCCTTCTTTATTTTAGTACTGTCAACTGTTAGTACAAAGAGTCTCTCTGGTGCGTTATGTTCCCGTGAGCTGGCAGACCTGTTGGGAATATAATGAGGTCTGTGCATGCACCTCCTGGTGTGATGTTTAAAAACTCTATTTCTAACAACTTATTCCTCAGATGCTCTCCTGATTTTCTTGAGGCGTAAGGACCAGTTGACTATGCAAATGAAAGAAGAGAATGTAGGAAATGAGTTAGACACAAAGGGAGTTGCTGGCAAATGCCATTGCTTCCTCGGGGCATAATGGTAAGAGACAGCTGCTACTGCCAGCCCAGAAGCAGTAGCTGAGGGGGTTAGCACAGCTCTGGTGAAAATCTTTAGTCTGCTGAATAACTAGGAAGAGGCTGCCTATGCTTATGAGGCAGGAACCCCAAACCACGACCTTTGATTCTTGCTCTGCTGTTCCCCATTATCAACCAGTGTAAATACTCACAGGAGCGATAAGAGGCAATTTCTGTAGCAGTTCATGAGTTTATTGTCTGAAAGTGCTTTGTAACAAACAGGATGGACAAGGCAGGAAATTGACTGCAAGTACACAAGAACCATTGTCCTTGGCAACTTCTAAAGGTGTAATTGTAAGAATAAGGTGACCATTTGCAGCAAGACATTAATTTTCTGGATCAAATATTTTGAAATATGAACCACCTCTGTGAACATAAAGGAAATCATTACACAAATATTTAATCACTGTACACAATGCCATGGTTTTGGTTTTTATTTTCATTATGGAACGATTCCCTCAAGTAATTATCACAGCAATCGTAACTCTGATACATGTATTATGTCATTCTGCCTAATAAATGGTAGTAGAGTACTGCTACTGATGTGAATACATAAATATTTTAGGACTTTGTGCTTCTTAAACTGTTGGAAAATACTTATGGTAACTATTAAATACTGATACTTTTCTTTCGCCTCCAAAAGAATCTGTCACTTGGAGAACTGGCACAATGCTCAGAGTACCACTTTATGGAAAAAAATCACACAAATGTTTATTCGTAGTATTAAAGGAAATGCTTGGTGTTTTTTAGCTCCAAGCAGAATAGCTGTCTGGAGTGCCACATGTTATGATCACCACAAAAAAAAGACAGAATAAAAATCCTTCCACAGGGGAGCACCTTCACTTCAAACAAGGGAGAAAGCAAACCTCTCAATATTAAATGATTTAAAAGCATATCATTAAAAACAAATATAAATGAACACTTTTTGTACTTCCCCTGGGAGGACAGGGGCACCTGATACTTTCCAAAACACCCAAAGTGAGTAAGTGTTAAGCAAAAAGCACATTTGCTGATTCTTTTGCTCTTCCCAGGAATTGTGATAAATCTCAGCTGATGTTATGCATGCTCACCAACAGTAGGCTAGGTCCCTATGGCAAGATTCTGCCCTCACTTATACAAGCAAAACCCTTTAAACACATTGGATTTATTCAGGTATTAAAACAGACAAGCATAAAAACTTTGCATTAACCTCAGACAAAGATCAACATATTCCACACTTCTACTCAACAACAAATAGACACATCTTGCTCTTCTAGCACTCCCCCCTCCTCTTTTCTTTTCCCCTCTCTCTTTTCCCTCAAAGCATTCATAGCTGTGAGTGGGCACCATTACTGCTGCTGCATGTACAAAAAAAACAAGATGAAATGTTTGCCACAAGAAGTCAAAGTAAGCAAAAGCTTGGTGTCCTACCTCCTGCACTGAGCTCAGCCCAGATTCCTTAAATCAGATTGCAGACATATGATTGAGCTACCTTGGCTAAAAGGCTGCCATGCATCAGCTGAGCCCCAGTGAAAACAGTTTAAATTAGTGTGTGCTACCCTACATTTGCAACAGCTCAGCTGCTGCACAGGAACTCATTAAGCTATGGTAACTTGCTCAAGTGTCTGAGACCTCAATCTGATGCTTTACCCAGTGGCCCACATAACTGCCCAAATCACACTCTCTGCCTCCATGCCAATAAACACCCAGAGCCCATCTTTCACAAAGTAAGGACATGCCCAATAAAATAAGCTCAGCACAATTTTCCAGTGAGATGCTTTAGAAGATTTGTTCAGATAAGAAGAGAATCCTCAAGGACGCTTTTATTTCTTTTGTCCCTGTCCTAGATCTTGGTGAAGCTCTCTGCAATTGAAATAAACTCCAGGAACAGTACTAGGATTTATGTCTTGTCTTTATCTTCTGTTTCATATACAAATTTTTCTTCTTCAGGGCACCAACGAAGATTACACTGTTCATTCCTCTTACCTTAACTGTTGTAATTTCTTCTTATGATGTCCTCAAGACTTGCTTCTCCAGAACACTTCAAGCAACTGCTTTTTCCTAGAGAGAAAAGAAAAATAATATTAAAAAAAAAAACAAAAAAACAAAAATCAGCCATCTAACCCTATTTTCATTAAACTCTGACTCCTCCTTCATTTAAAAATGCACTTCCAAACTGTCTCTCCCTTCTCCCTGAACCATCTGTTCGTCTATTGTCTACCAGAAATGTACTGCAGGAAACTTTAGTTCAGCTGGTGCTGTGTGAAATGCACATCCTGATCCTTCAGCCATATCCCTTCTTTTGGAAAGGGAGCACCTACTCATTTTTGTTTCCTTCCCTGATATCTTTTTTGGAGTATTGTAAATGTATCATTTAACCCTATTAAACATTTTAGTATCCAGATCACATTAAAATGTTATACAAAATGAAGTTATATTTTACTGTTTTGCATGGATTTCTTGTTGGTTTGCAACCTGTAACATCTACCAAGAGAAATATCTATGAAGATCATTAAATTATATTAAAAGCAGAGCAGAAGTAAATAGCCCTATGTTCCTGACCCAGTGTAGCTCAGGTTCTGAAGTTTTCTTCAGTCACTAGTTCAAACTCTGGGGCACATTTTACCTCACTATTATGTCTACAGGTAAATAAAAATGGATTGAGACAAGAAGCTTCATCATGTATAAAATTATCACTGTAAGATTTGCAATTTTGCATGAAAGAACAAGCCAATTCATAAATTCACAAAGTCATATTTTGGAGTGGGCGAATGCAGGGAGACTGGTTACTCCGTGATACCACAAACTTACCAAAGCAGCTCAAGAAAAAGCGTGCCAGTCTTCCATCACCTGGTAATGACATTGTCACAGCAACTTCAACAGGCAAATGTGTTTTCAGCTTTGCGTTGTAGCACAAAAGCATTGATTAGCTGTGAGTTATCCTGAACAAACTATGATGCCTTCCCTAGACTTGTAACTCCTGAGCTCACAAGCAGTCAACATCAGGCTTAGCTTTAGGAATACATCCCAGGACTGATGGCTGGGCTGTACTACCCAAAGGTCTGCTAAGAAGCACAACTTCCTGGCTGAAGCAAGAAGTAGAAGAAGGAGGATTACTGTAGTTGTTTTCACCTGGTTGGGCTGAGATCTTGCTGCTCGCTCAGCCCAGCCCCACCAGCTGTGAAATAATAGGACCCTAAAGGAGCCATTGCCATTACCTTTCTTCACTTGTTCTCTCAGCTGTCTAAGGGAATGTCTATTATTACTTCTGTCATGGATTTAAGGGTTAGCCTGTCTATTAGGGCATTGTGCAATCCCTTTGCTATCCTACAGGAGAGCCAGAAGGCAGCTGTCAACAGTCTCAAAACTAGGCAGCAATGGTCAGGAAGGGCTGGCCTCAGGCTTGCTTGATATAGACTCCAAATGGCCTTCCCTGGTGGCAATTTGTTCAGATCATTGGCAGGTTTTAAAGCTGTGTATTCACAGCAAAACCTCTGGGAAGAGACAATGAAAATTTTGTTCTTTGGCATCTCCATGAGGGAATCTGTGCTTTAGCTCAAACAGTAGCAGCTAGAGTGATGGAGGAAATGAGATGTGAATCCTTTCAGCGAGGGGGGAAAGGGTATCTGTCCCCCAGTGCTTATGTCTAAATTCTGTGCCAGGAGCAGAAAAGCAAACAAATGAAAACGAACATGTTTTATAATATTAAAAAAAAAAAAAAAGGCAAATAGGGAATGTTCCCTGAAACTAAGAAGAGCAGAATAGATCTGCAGACTAAAAAATGCTGGAGACAAAACCAAATGCATCCTATTGCATTTTCCCAGAGCTAGGAAGAAAGTAACTAGTTCATAAATTCCATCAGGAGCTTGGGGATTTTTGATGTAATGAGTTTTACAGTTTCAGAGGAGACTGCTTTGCTAATAATTATGTAACAGTAATTAAATCTGAAAAAGGCTGTACTCTAACTATGTTGATTTATTGCAGCTCCAACAAAGTACTCCTAGAGTGTGCTTTGGAGCGTGCACCTCCTCCCTCCAGTTTTCTTTAAATTCTCACAGAGCACTGGGTCACAGATGGTCTGAGATGCGATATTTTCCCTATTAAATTCCTAATAATCTTTTTCCGAGGCTGAGTCATGGAAGCCTGGGGATTTCTCATTTTAATTAGAAGGTTTAAGGAGCTAACTCTGTTTGAAATTTCCTCCTAGGAGATATGGGTGCAGGTGATCCCATTCAGAAGAATGACACAATATCAAGGCCAACATCTCATTTCCATATTAGATTACAGCTAGTTTGGCATAACTCCTGATCTGGATGCTGATGATGTGCCGCCTGAGCAGGAGGCACGAACTTTTACCATTTGAAAACAGGATTATTTTAGGATTATATCTGAAGACATTTCAGGCTCTAGTTGGATGTTTCCTACCCTATCATAACGCTCCATCACCCTGTGTAGAAACCATTTAGAAATGTGAATTATTTATTAGTTTGGTTGAAGCAATAAGTCTATATCATTTGGAAAGCAGTGTTGTTAAGAATGCTCATACAAAGAGATTTACCATATTGTCCAAAGGGCTGATCCTCACTGTATTTAAGAAATTAGTGTTTCAGATAGATTTTGTCTGCAAATAATCTCAGCTATATAAACAGAGCATTCACCCAGAAAAATATTGTATGTAAAGCTTTAGCATTTGCAGTACATGAAGAGCAACATCCCACCCCTGCCATCCAGAGGAGGTTATTCTTAGGCGCTCATAGCTGAGTTTGCTCATTTGTAAGAATGCCTGTTGTTTAAGAGTTAGTCTGGTGTACTATTCACATGTCCCTTGATAGTCTATTGCGAAAAAAAAACCTGCTTCTTAGAAGACAGCTGTTTCGTCAGCCTACACTGTACAGCCAATTCCTGTGCTTTAGGAAAATAATGAGCATCTCTTATTCTTCCAGCGTGGCATGCAGTTGTCAAGAAGTCAGATGAGACATTATTTGCCTTTTATAACACTAGGTAGCTTCTCAGTTTTCAAAAGACAGAAGTGACTGTATTTGGGGAAAATAAAAAAATTCAGCAACTGTAAGCTGCACCACTCAAACATGCTAAAAATAAGATTTTATTGGAAGTAGTACTGCAGCATATAGACTTGGCTGTGAATAGGAGAAATAACCTTTTCCACACTAAATCCTGCCAGTTGTGCCGTCTCCATGAAGGGGTTTTGATGAGCCTGAACTTTTAATTTTGTTCTGCATTTTAAAAATACTCTGTGTGCAATTGTTCAAAAGCTAAAGTTGCCATAAATTGTTTAAAAGGTTTACTTGCTGTATATAATCCACCCATTTGCATATGCCACATTTATGCCCTTTGTTACTGAAATGCCCTACAGACTTGGGATTTCATTTAATGGCAGGTATTTCTCTTATGCATCACAGAAATAAAAAAAAAATCAAAGACACAGAATAATGCTTTAGACTGTTTTCCAAAGATCAATCCATCCTTACTGTCTTATCACAGTCTTCAATTGCCCACACATAGGGTTACTCCCAGTAAAGTGATATAACACTTGAGAAAGAGGAAGAAGCTATACTAGTAAAGAGCAAGAAAAGTCAACCCTTGCCTGGGATAGAGTGAGAAGGAAAGAATATGGCCCAGCTCTAAATTGTATGTCATATTTTGTATATAAAACATCACTTCTGAATGGCCATGAGTGTACCTGATGCTGTGAACACTGGCTGGATTTGGCCACTTGCTTCACAATGCCTTCTGTGAAGCCCAGGAAGGGAATGGCAGTAGCTGCCTTGCCAAGGCACTCACCTGGCATCAGGTTGGCCTCTGTGGTGGATGCTCATAATGCCATTTCTTCTAATAAGAAGGAAAGTACATCCAGTGCTATAATTGTGTGGAAAATCCAGTTGTGTTAATTTCCCGGTAGCTGATGTAGGATAAAGCCAGTACTGCTTTTTGGGCCCCATTCACATAATGGTTGAGATGCAAAATGAACTCCTCAGTGGAGGGTCAGCAGAAAGCATGAGCTACAACAGCTTTTTCCAAAGCAATTGGACTTCCAGCTCTGTCCTCCCCCTTGAAGGCCAAATATGAGAACACAAGGAAAGGTAGATTCAAAATACTCTGTAAAGCAAAGAGTTAAAGTGGCAGATGAAATCAGGTTCTGTAATGAGTTAAAGGGAAAATGTCTCCGAGTTCTGATTAATGACCAGGGACACCTAGAGCTGCTTTGCCTGTCTCAGCAGTACATGACTGGTGCAGCAGGGTAATGTCTAATAACTAATCTTTGACACTAGAATTAAGTCATTTTGCAAGAAAGCAGGTCATTAGAAGCTAAATTGAATTATAAGTAATACTATCTCTATGGAGGATTGTAAATTAATTGGTTTTTAACAATAACATTTCTGTATTTTATTAAAGCAGTGTAAGAATTCAGCGAAGAAAAGAATGTAGCAGATAAACAGGGCAGGTGTTGATGATGCAAATGAAATAGATGACAGATGGTTAGTAGCACGATCACTCACTGTGTGTGTATAATGGATAGAGGTAATCAAATTCCTTTGTGAATTGGTGACTTTCTTTACATCAAGAAGTTTAACTGTGCTGTGCTTATACAGCTTCTCCTTAAAAATTAACTCCACTCCTTGTCATTATCTGGAGGTGCAGGACACTTGTATTTGCATATTGTCACAAACAAAAGCCAGGCATGCAAATAAAACCCCACCTGGGCTACCAGCTATCTTCACAGAGTGGTTGTGGGACTTTGAAGAAGCCTCAGCCATTAAAGAGCACACCATCCCCTAAAGCAGACCAGGTCACCCCTGGTGTAAAGGCTTTTCTTTCAGCCCTGTGGGTGGTCCACTGGGCTGAACAGGACTCCACGATATGGGTGCTGCCCCCTAAAGCCCCAGATCATGGTTCTGTCTCAGAGAGAAGAGATAAATCAATGCTGCAGCACAATAACACAACTGTTGCTTGCTGATGGGTGCTAAGCTTATCTCAGTCCACAACCGGTATACTGATTTTGAGGGAGATTTATTTCATGGCACAACATCGCTATACCTGATGATTTGACATAGACTGCAAGAGAAAATCACCAGGCTTTAGATGCAGAGACATCATATTATTATGTACCCACCACACACGCATGCAAACACACCCAGGGAAAACGCAGAGAATTCTTGAGCCAGCACTTACTTTACAGAAAGCTGTCCTTGTTCAGAGCCAGAAAAATGAGAAAAATAATTGATCAAGGACTGCAGACACCCTATCAGGAGATAGCCTATTAGTAGAGCAGTTTCCAGGATGAGTGCAGAATGGGCTGCTGACGGGGTAGATGGGAAATAGTGTCTACGTGTAGCACTTCCTTAGCACTCTGCATTTCATCAAAACAAAGCCATGCCTTTTCCATGGAGGTACTCTTCACACGGTATTGTTGGGAGAACCCCTGTAAGGTAATTTTAGGATTATTGGTCAGGCCAGGTTGATATTGCCTCAGTCCTTGCTTTTAGGATTATAGTCATAGCATTGCTACACCAAGGCAGTATCTAGCTCTTTAATGGAGTGGTGTTTTCAAGGTGGCATAAAGGGGCAATGGTCTTGGGTTTCGTGGCGTAGCAATGTACTGCTGTAAGGGTCTGTTCTGCTGGAACACCTGCATTGCACACCCCTTCCTAACCCTCAAGGAGCAACAGGCATGCTTACAGAATGAAAGAAGGGTGGAGGGACTCTCTTCAGCATCTACCATGGCCAATCCACTAAACAGCCAAAGCCTCTTCTAAATTCAAAAACTTCTCATCAGAAAGCTGTATTTGCTCTAAGGTTAGAATAGTTTCAGGGCCATGATGTCAACTGTTTGTACCCTTCTCTGTCACCGGAAGCCTGAGCCTGGATAAATGCAGACCACTTACTGTGCCTATGGAGAGCTTTGCAATATGATGATTTTTTGTCCAAGTGCTTAAATTGTTTGGTGATGCGTGTCCTGCTGCACACACAGAGCTGTGTACAGCTTTGGAAATCTGGACAATATTTTGATGAGTTGCTTAAAGTATGCAATATCTGTTACATTTTATGAGGCATGTAACTTTCTCGTACTTCAAATATTTGCTCTTGAAAGCTTGAGTGTGGAAAGATAAATTAGCATGAATTATTTTACCCCTTTCCATCAGAAACATTCTTATTCAGTTTCTGTTACCAGCAGTACCCCATGTGAAGTCAAGGCAAATAACCCATGCAACTGCATGTGTTTATAAGTCAGCAAGGAAAAGTGAGATAGCCACCTTTCAATAGAAACAAATACTCTTTCTTAAGCTGTTAAGAAAGCTATTGCAGCATCAAGAAAGAAAAAGTAAACATGTTGCACAGTAAATACTGTGCTTGAAGCTAAATGTCAAGAATTCTAGAAAGCTTTTCTTGTGAAAGTACAGATATACACAGATGCTAAAGAAAGTTTGCTATATTTTATATTAAGCAATCAAAATACTCCTCTATGTTAGACAAAAAAAGCACATTATTAAATATCTTCTGTAATATATCAAGAACACAGTTCTTGACGTTGCTTTGGAGCAGAATATTTGTTTTCCCAAAAAAACCCCACATCTAGGCAGGATTAAAATTAAATTGCAGCAGGTCGCTATATCATTTGAACAGGGGAGATGCATGCACAGTCCAGAGATTACTGTATGAAACAAAAGACTGGAACTACGTTCAGGACCCCTTGATGTTTCAGTTTATTCATGCTGTATTTCTGGTTTATGATTCCTTAATATTATGCAACCATTATTTTGGTTTATGCATGTCTATACTTATGACTGACACCTGCAAACAATTTAACAAAGTTATTAGGGAATTTTATTATTTTTCTTATGGGAAAACTGCATATTTCACAAAGGAAAGAATATGTGATGCTATTTATTTTGGGGAAAGCAAAACACAGACCCTTCATGTTGCTAAAGAAACTATGCATAAATCCTTAAATACCATAAGGATTTTTAACAAAGGAATAATTGCTACTGAATTAAAAATCAGGCGTTTAGAAAAAATTTTATCACTGCTTTTAATTTTATCTGCTTAGTCATCAAATCTTTGTTGTTGCTATTGCTGCTTCTGCTCCTTGCCTGCCCTGCAGAGACAAAATAACAGAGAATGAGTATGGCTATTTCTTTTTTAGGAGGCAGCATTAACAACTGATTTCAAAACACAGGGGTTGTGTATTAACCCTAATGTTGTGGTAAGTCTAATCTTGAATAAAAAGCTGTGGCAGGGGAAAATAAGGCATTTTCACTGCTGGTGTTGGTTAATAACAAGAGAAGGTGGTAGTCGGACTCTTGGATGGCAGACTGGTCTTACAAGAGTATTTCTTATGAAAAATATATTTTTTTGTATAATGTACAGAGTATAGAAGCTAGCATGGAATAAAACTGCATGAGGGAAACATGCATGCACTATTTTTATGATAAAGATTGAGTTGTTGAATACTTTAAAATGAATGAGGCTATATTCCATATTGATGTATTTAACTGTCTTGTGCTTGACCTGTTGCTCACAGACAAACATGAAGTAAAGTACCAAAACAGACAAATACTGCGTGTGACCAGGTCTTTCTACGTGGCTGTTAAAAAACAAACGAACATGGTAAAATCAGATCCCTTTGTCAAGACTAGATCCAGGTCTACGCAATAAAGTAGGGTCCTAGCTCATCAGAAGCCAAGCCAATAAAGCATTTGATTATTCTGTATGGGAGGAAAAATATCCTGTATAGTTAGACTAAATTAAGATAGACTTCACTGAGTAACCCCTATCTACCCCTGTGTATGTTGTGATAAGTGGGTCTTTAGAAGAATAGCAGAAATGACAGATTAAATTTACCTTTTTGGAATGAAAATCTCTTCTGGATAGCTAAAATGCAGGGAAAAGCTGACAAGGAGAAACACCCTTACAGCATTTTTATTTCTTAACTTTTCAATATTCTTGCTACCAAAGAGGATCTAGAGAAACAGCGTGGTCATCAGTTGCTTATTCATCAAAAATCTTACTCTGTGGGGAGGTGGGAAAAGGAGAAAACACAGAAGAAATAATAACAAAGATACCTTTAATTTTGCTGATTCAAGCAAAGAAAAATATCAAAGGAATCCTTTGTTTCTTTTGTAAATTATGTAGGTCTTTTCCTTTAGCCATTTTGGAAGACCCAAGAGCTCTCTGGGGTTGAAATTATGGTCTGCATTCTGAGAGTTGTATGCATCCCTGTTCCAGTAACAAACCAGGGAGTATCTTGCACTTATACCATGTAGCAGTCACAAGGATGGGTCACTCTGCATCATTTCTCTCGTGTGTTCTCTTCAATGACAACTGAGCATCTGCGAGGTGAAAAAGCACTGAATTATCACTTTTCCACCTTGAACCTTGCTATGCCCATGGCACTGGCCCTTGTCCTATGTAGAATTCAATTTTTAAAGCTGTCACTGAGAAACGGCTTTTCATTTTAGACTTTTTTTCCTACTCAGAAAGCACATAATTTGTTACATTAACCTATTTTTGGGGCTGTTACATTATGTATGTTAGATAATGAACTTTCCGTGTTTGCCTTTAACTTGGATTTTGGAATAAGAATCCAATATTGAACAGCTATCTTGTAAGGACCAAACATCACCTTTTCTCCTAGAGTCAAAAGACTTTATGGCTGCCTTAGGACTGCTGTGGGAATTCAGACACAAAATGGCATTCCCTGCAGTCAGTGGAGCTTCTTAGGATTTCACTGGGCAAGGACAGAAAGAAATGGCTGCCACAGCTTTAATGGAAAGCAAATCATCAAGGGAAGTGTTATAGTGAGAGTCTTTCCTTCCCAAGGAGAAGAAAAAACCTCTCCCTAGACATGTGAGAGGCTTTAATGAGAAAACAAAAGTCAAAAGATGTGGGAAAATGGGCACAAAAGATTTGTCATAAGCTAGACCTAACCCATTTTCAGAGAAAATTGGCAGTAAAAGTAGCCAGCTGAAAAAATTGTGTCTGCCTCTCAGTAACCATGTGGCACTAAAGGTGAAGTTAGTGCTGCACAAGCCATGGAAAAGCTCGTTTGTTCCTGAGAAAATCTGTAACCTAAAATTAGCAGCAGACAGCACAATCTAGTGATATGGCATGCATATGTGATCCATGATGTCCATAATGCAGTCACTCAAATTTCTGATGGAAGGATTTTGAGTTGCTTTCACAAGAGCTTGACTGTTGCGGAGGAGGCAGCTGAAAGGAGAGCCGGCATAACTATTGCCATAGGGAACTGCACCAAAGATGGGATGGAGAAGGTGCTGTGGGAAAGACTCAGGCAGCAGCTGAGCAAAAGACACATAAGCTCAAGTGGAAAAAAAAAAAACAAACATCTGCACTGAAGCACAATCATAAGCATTTCAGCCTTTGCACTTGTTTGCAGTGTATAAGGGGAAGTTGAGCAATACTTGTGTTGTACAGAAATGACTCAAAACCAAGCAGCTCATTACAGGCTGTATCTGAGTGCCAGCGGGTCAGCACAGGGAAACACGAGCCTCTATAATACAGACACTGGGTCTAGCCTCTTCATGGCAGAACCTCACAAGGGACAGCCTTCCCACAGTTATCTCCTTGTCAAACTTAGAAATAACACTGATTGATCAATACTGACACAGTGCACATTGCAGTTGCTTATAAGTAACCTGCTGACTCAAGCAGAAACATTCAGTTGCAGTGGCACGTGGACCTCCACATCCACATGTGACTTTAGTGAGGCAGCAATGAGAAGTGCTCAACCTACCTCCCTTCCCAGGAGGAGGGTCCAGGGTTTCTTGACAAAACAACTTGGTGTCCTCACTGCTCCAGCACTGTGGAGATCTGCCATCTGTTCTTCCATAGGAGACCCACAATTGGTAGGAATGGAAGCTTCATGCAGCTGGAGTGCTACCTCGTACGCTATCCCCAGCATCTGCAGCTAGATTCTCCTGGTGTAGACACACACAACATCGCTCGTTGGAGAAATGACAACACCCAGGTGGTCAAATAATACCAAGCATCTGCTTTTCTGATCTTTATTCTTTCTGTATCTCTACACCTTCACTGAACCTGACATCAGTGTCTATCAGTGCAGATATTGTGCTCTGCGGCCACCGGTTGAACAAAATGTCAGCAGGTGACAATTCATGCTTCATTGGTACTGCTCTATAATTTAAAAGCAGTATATACAAATCAGGTCTGCCCCCACTGCCTTTTTTAAAGACAGGCAATATTATTCTGATACTGTCTTACAGCAACCTCCTTGCTGGTGGTTAAGGGAGAGTACCAGTTGCTGGTAAAAATCTTTACCTGAAATGAAGAAATTGCTCCCACTTGTGATAATTCATTTGGGGAAGTTACTATGCCAGACATAAAAAGTATAAGGAACAGATTCAATATGAACAATTATCTACTGATGAGTTAATCTCTTTCCCAAAGTTAGAACAACCTGGGAAAGAGAGGACATCAGACTGGGAGAAATGCCCCGTTTCCCCTTCTAACTTAGATAAGTGTATGACTATTTCATTCTATGCAGATGTACATCGATTTTGCCTTCTCCCCCCCCCCCCATCACCAGTTTCAGCTTTTTTTTTCTTAAATTATGCTATGTTTCCAGCCTCATCAACTTCCAACATTTATTTTTGTGCTGTCAGTACAAAAGGACTGTTACATCATTCATATTTTTCAAAGTGACCTTCATTATATCACTTAAGAAAGAGTCACCTTCCCAGAACTTGAAGCAAAACACCATTTTGTATAGAGACATTTTTTGAAAGTAGTAAAAGGACAGGAACACATTGTTATGCCCAGTATGTTTTAATAGTGTTCCTTGATTTTGCTGTGTCTCCTCCCAGTGCTGGCCAACTACTACCCATGTGGCAACCAAGACCAGAGTTTTACAGAAAGCTATTTGGGTAGTTTCTCTTGCCACTTTGCTTCATTTTCCAAATGCTGAATATGGCATACCCACAGCCACTATATGTCTCCCAGATTTGTGCTGTATTTACAGTTACAGCTGGAAGAAAAAGTCTTGTACCATCGCAGGGAGGTAGGGAGAAAAGAGGAGGGAAAGAAAATGCCGAGCCAGGGCTGTGATTTTTCAGTCAGTTTCAGTAAAAGCTCATCCCTCATAAATTACGATAAGATGAAATCTTTTGCACCTGGTTACCTCTGGGAGATCAGAATTTATTGACAACAACTCCAGTTTTCACACCCACCTACTAAGACTTAAACCTCTTCTGTTTCGGCATGCTGGTAATCCACCTTGCCAGCCCCGACAACAAGCTACAGATCTCCCATTCAGATCAGAGGATTGCAAAAGCGCAGTAACATGAGCCTGAGACCAAACACTGATCAATTCAGTCTCAGAAATACTTTGACAATAAACATAAACTTCTTTTGTTAACTGCTTCAGCCAGTCAAGCACTTGGTTTACAATTTATTACTCCCTATACCTGGTTTTAAATACCATAACCAAGGTTGTTGGATCCGATGTCTAAGAAAGATGCTTAATTCCTCCACCACATGTGGTATGTATTTTAAGTCTCCATATTTATCTTTATTTACATAACAGTTCATGTAAATCTGGAAAATACTAACAAATCCAGCCTTTTAGGACTACTCTCCAGATACAGAAGACAGTAAGCTTTAAATTAAAAAAAAAACATAAAGCTAGAATAAACTTGTTCCTAAGGATTTAGAAAACCCCCAATGTCTTTGGAAATGCTGCTCTGTCTCTCTTTCAGCTTGTTACCAAAGAAGAGCAGATTTTGAATGATTAGCCCCAATGAGTGAATTGCCTGCTGGGGTTTATAACACTAAAACACGATTCATTTATAAATGAAATGTTTTTTCAGCGTGCTGTCTCAAAGCAATCCCCATGCTCTGCTGTCTTATGAAATATCAAGCTTTAACATGTTGCTGATGTTTTACACATACTGACAGTCTTGTTTACTAAATACACGTATCGTCAGTTGTGTTATCCCTAACCATGTTATAATCTCTATTTACACCACTCTAATTGGTACTGCCGCTAATCATTATCAGTACTAATAACAGCAACTACAGCATGGAAAAATACAGCAAATATTTCCTCAGCTGAAGGTCACACTCTCCATTGACCTTCTCCTCCCTTTATGTCATTGAATTTAAGGCAGCATCAACAGAGAAGTGCAAGACAAGACCGAATCTGCAGCTGATTTTGTACTGTGCCACTTCATAACGTCCTGCCCTGCTTCAATCACAGGCAGCTTCATGCACAAAGGATTTCTGTGCAACTCCATTGCAGCAAAGATCTGCACTGGTTTGACCCAAAGCCCATTGCCGTCAGAGAAGGTGTCCCCCCCAGTCTGTACTAAGCTCTTATTGACCATAGCATATTTATAATTATTAATCGGCAGCAGCATCAGCTAAAGCTGTTTGAGTAGAAAACCCTTAGAATTTAATAGGTAATAGGAGCCCTTTCAATTAAAAAAAAAAAAATAAATCAGAGAAATAAGGTTCACCATTATACTTCATAGAATGTTTAAAAAAACCTACAGAAATGGTACCATTCTTTATGAAACATTAAGTGGTTCTGAAAGAATAGTTTCGGGGGGGGGGGGGTGTTATTTAATTTCTAAACAGTCCCACTGGGTTTCATCTCTTTGGAATTCCATGGGGAAAGAGGAGATAGAAATTGCATTTAAAAACCAAAAATCAGACAAGAGGGGAAAACATCTTGCAAGCACTGCACCCTCCCTAGGAAAAAAGTAAAAAGGATGATTTAAACAAAAATTAAGGACAACTCGCATTTGAATATTATATCTTTGGGCACAAAGCCAAATGCAGATGCATCTAGCCATGTTTTGGACAGAGGCCAAATTCTCTCAGTCCCAGTTGTTCAATTTTATAGCGAGTGAACAAAAGGGGGGGTTGATATAATATGGTCATTTGGTAACCAATGTTTGGGGGCTTGTTAAGGTGCAAGTGAGGGTGTTTATGTAAAAGGAGAGCATAAAATTAACACTGTGTTCTTCAAACCAAAGGATGGTCTGTGTCATGTAGCGCTGTATTTCGTGATTATTTCCAATAGCAGCAGGGCAGCTCAGCACAATGATTTACAAGCGAAGACATTGTGTCAATCCACTGGGTTTCACTTCACTACCATCTTGAGAAAAATCAAATCTGGACACAATATGAAGTGACAAACCCAAATATACCACAGCAATTGTGTTTCTATCTACAGGCAAACATCTACAACAATATTTTTATTCTTCTCTCACAGCACTGCTAAAACAAGTCAAATCTTTAGCAAATCCCAATGTCTAGAAATAATAATATGCTCATATTGGGGTTTTGCTCCAAACTATAATGCATTCTCCAGGCCACCCCTGACGCGACAGGCAGGAAAGGGGACCCAACAGCTCCGGACTGGGATGTAGCAGAAGAGGCGATTACCAGCAATGCGAGGGACATGTGCCCTCCCTCTCCCCTCCAGCCACACTAACATATTTCACAGTGTGGAGGATCATGGAGTGTGGAAGTGACAGCTGCAGAGGCAGTACCAGCCACCACGGACCCATGGGATATTAGCAGGTACGTTAAGGCTGATCCTGTCGGCATTGATTTCCTGGCTGTCCTCTCTGCAATGTGAAACTCTCCCTGGAAGGGTTTTGGGGCAGCAGAGGGGAAACTGTATGTTCTGGAGGGTACCCAAAGTGACTGGGACTAATTGAAGTGAAAAAGGGTCTCTGTGCCACCAGCCCAGACCTCCATCACTGTGATGGTTTGGGGTGGCTGCTTCTCCAAGGGTGGAAAAGAAACCCTCCCTCTCAATGCCTACTGGGAAACTAGTGAGAAGCTCAGTTAAGTGAGTAATAGTAATGATTAATAATCCTGGGGATTTGTAGCTGCAGGAAGTTAGAATAGCTGGCCAGAGGGAGGATAAAGAGTCTTTTTTGATGCTTAGGATATTTGCAGTGGCCAACAAAGCCCTCTATAAGATGAAACACAGAGTCCTAACTACCACAGTTGCTCTTGGGCCAACTGGAGAAGCAATGCAACAGCCAGAGGGTAAGGATCAGGGCTGGAGCATGAGTGATAGCAAGACTGCCCCATCACCCAGGCTGGCTTCAACTCCAAATTGCCTTCCCGCAGAGGTGGGGAAGGGCAAGGCCAGCCAATCCATCACTGCCACGGCTGGCCCTGGTGGCTCAGCAGCACCTGTGATACACCCTTGCTCACAGGCAGACAGCAACAGGTCTTGGAGGACCTTTTTAAGTGGTCTCCAGGCTGTTCTTGGGCACACTTCTCTAAGCCTAAATTCAGCTCAAGTACAGGCGGCTGCCTCACAGTTGAAGTCAATGAAGTTGCACCCACCTACACCGGATCTGAATTGACTCTATGAATAGATATGTACAGGGTAGGATATTCAAATTCTGTGGTTGCCAAAACTAGACATCTGTGTCAAAGCATTTGACAAGTGCACTGATATATGTCAGCAAATTGCCTGAGGTACTTGCTAAAAAACTACACTAACTTTCTCATCCTGAAATACTTCATCTGCACAATGATTAGAAAATGGCTACAAAGACAAAATGCTAATAACTCCTGCCTGAGAATTTAACTGTATGCTCGTATTCAATAAATAAGACTGCAAGTTAAATTCTGTTATGTTTAACAGGGAAAAAAAATAAAGAATATACAAGGATCACATACAGGACCATCAAAAGCAGCTCTGCATGCCAACTGGGATCCAATGGTAAAGGAATACTTCTGCAACTTACCAACTCAGCCTGTAACCACCGCAGGGAAATCAAGACTACCACGATCATCAATTCCAGGGAGCAACCTCTGTGCAAAATAACACTGATGGGTCAAGTGCCCTGTCCTGTTCTCTGGCTTAATAAGAGAGTTGTGCACCAGATTGGTGCTTGAGGAATCCATATGCTGACATTCTGCCTTGCTCGCCTCAGCCCGGGCTGTGCTGCTCATTGCTGGCATATCTGGACACCACATTCGAGGAAGAAAAAAAGCCAAATTGAAAAAGAAAAAAAATCCCATTCTGTCTCTTTTTATTATCAAGGGAGCTCAAGGCTTCTAAGGCGTGGAAAGGGTCATGAGCAAACTCTGTTGAAAGGAATACGACGTATACATCAATAAATGCAAGCTGTTAGAGAACACCAGCACAGCCCATCCAGGTTTCTGATCATTAGGATTTGTATTATAAATACATGTTTTTATTTTTCCTCTGACAACAACAACAAAAAAAAAACTTCACTTGGAATAGCTGCAGAACTGCAACTCTGGGCTTTTCTTCTGCATTCAGTGGCTAAACCAAAAGATAACAAACAAACAAAACAAAAACCACACCCCCAAACCAAACAAAACCTAGCAGATATTTTGAACCAAGCCTGAATAATAAAACAGTGAAAATAAAAATCAAACCATAATAATGAGGAATAATTAAGAATAGGAACATGTTTTATCAAACAACTGAGATAAGGTTGTTCTCCAAAACTGAGCACAAACAAAAGACAGTTTTCCTCAGAATATGAACCCATCTAGAAAAATTTAGCTAGAAATTCTTTAACAACCCTGAGGGCAGAGCAAATTACCCTAGTGCACTGCACTTGTAGCATGGCTGTATCCATTCTGAATAACAGGTAGTATCTCTTCACAGCACTGACAGTATTTGACATGAGTTTATTTAGAGCTGCATTGCATAGGATAGCTGTATTTCAGAATTTACTGTAGCTTGAGCTATGTTACTCCGGTAGCTGTAAGATTTAGTTCAGTAATTTTATGCAGTTGGCAAATAGGCAGAAAGAGTATAATTTAACATTTATGAACTGCCAATCTCCTCATATAAATACTGTAAGGAATGCTGCAATTATCAAATTATCTAAAGAAAGTAAATTGCACTATGGGATGCTGCTTATTTTTTAAAGTGATTTATAAACAAATATAAGCACATTTACTTAAAGAGTCTAATCCAGTGACTCAACAAAAAGTTACTCTACCTGGCACAGGAGGTTTTGTAATCGTAAGACATTAGGAAATTTCACTGTGTTTAATGGACCTCAGACTCACCCTTCCTCTTGAAAACAAACTATTGAAGTCTTTGATGGAAAAATGCCTAGGGGACCTCTTTAGACTCAGAGGTAAAATGCATCATCAGCCACATACATATATATATATATATGTACACACACAAACTGTGAACTCTTTGGCTGGCTCACATTTGGAGTTTCACACTTTAGCACAAGCTGAATTCAACACCCTAGTATTTGTGATTTGGCTCATTAAAACAACTCTTATCAAATAGGTTACGCTCACTACAAGGTAAAGAAAGCCTTTAATTACCTTCCTTTCTCTTGCCTACAGGTAAGAGGAACTCCTCTTCCCCCATCCCATTGCCAGGGCTGCTCAGAAGAACTTAAGCAGGCATCAAATCTAAGACACCAGAGTAGAGGTGCAGGCAAAGTTAGCTCTAGTTAACTCGCAAGAAAGGAAGTTTCTTTATATGAAAGGAATTGTGTGAGAAGAAGCCACTTGTTCCCTGAAATTTGACATTCATTGCTTAAATATTGGATCAAGCCCACAACTGGGAACAAATCAACAAGCAGAAAAGCTCAAAACTTCTTTGAGACAGATACACAGAAATGTATGTGCCAAAGAAATGTATATAAATGCCAAATGTATACCATAATGTGGAATGTATTTAATGTAATAAAGAATGTATGCAAACATACATAAATAATTTCATTTCCTATGCTAGCAGAAATAATTTATCTACATGGACAAGCTAAGAATTTCTGTGGAATACACTTACACATTGTCATCTCCTGTTACGTAAAATCTTTTCTTGGAGAACTATGTGAGGAGATCCATATATCTCATTTTGACAGGATCCCAGGAAAAGGGCAGTAAGAATCTGACAATGTAGTAAAAAGTGCTTCCATTCAATCTCTTGCATTATGCAGTATCAGAGCACCTTCCAATAGAGCAGCAAACAACATGGGTAATGTGTCACACATTTGTTCTGTCCTCCTCTCCCAAAGGGGACAATTGTGTGTGCTGTTTTCCGTCTGCTTTTTCTTGCACACACAGACTGTTGAGAAAAACTTATTCTGGGGAAGCTAGGGTGAAAGAATTGTGTTAGTGTCAAAGATTATAAACTTCACCTCCTCTTTGTGCAAAAGTGTTATGAACCCATGCAAAGACTAACTTTACCTTTGAGTAAAACCATCTTTCAGCCTTATACACAAAATGGCTCTCTCTTGTTGACCTATCCTAAGTATTTACTGCATAGGGCACCTGATGAGGGCTGAGTCATCAGCATTGTAAAGAATACAGAGTATTGGTGAAAATCTGGTCACCAGCATCCACCAGAATTCTTAAGTCTAAAGTGGACTTTATTCCATTAGCAGACTCCATAATTTATGTAATGAAATGCTGAAACCACTTACTCACCAAGAAGAGCCTGTCAACGTTTTCCTAACGAATCTCTTCCAACAGAAAAACTGGTGTTCTGACTAAAATTAAATTTTTACAAAAAGTATCTACTTTCTAAGGAAATTTGCCTGCTTGTTGAAAAAATAAAAACATGAAAACTTTTTGAAGCCCATTCTCTGAAAAGTTCTAGTCACAGGCATAAACTTAGCTTCTTTTCACACGTCTTGACAATGTTTAGATCTGTTGACAGTGTTGTTATCAAGAAATGCCGAGGGGACACGGACAGAAATCTGTTTCATGTAGCTCATTTAAGTTAATATCTTCTCCTACCGTTTGCTATCCCAGCACAGCCAGTATGTCCAGAAATAGATGGAAACAACCGTGTGCAAAGGGTGGCTGGTGATAAATCCATCAAAATTAAAATTCAAGGTTCGAAAACCTTGACAACAGGAGGGATCCAGATTTGAATCCAACGGCAAAATGAAAAGAGCAAAATTCTCATTATAAGTACTTCCATGGCTACCTAGGGGATTTAATCCTAGAAAGCTTCATCACAACTATGTGCAGGTTGCCACTGCTCTCCTAGAGGACCAAGAGGCTTGCTATCACCTTTGGGGATTCATTCCCGTTAGGCTCTTGACACCCTACTCCTTCAGCTTAAGGCCAGGAAGACTATTAGGAAAACATGTGCATACAGAGGACCAGACATAGCACCAGTAATCAAGCCTGGAAATTGATTTTAGCTTTTTCTACTCAGGGTTTAAACACTCTTTAAATTTCTGTGTTCAGATCTCAGATTCAGAATAAACCCATCTCTAATTTAATCAGCAACTACCTGCCAAATTTATTCTAACATAATAGTTCCCCAAATAGCTCATGTTTTTGTTCAATTTCCCTCTTAACTAGTATCGTAATGGCCTATTTTCAATTGTTTATAAAAATACAAAACCAGCAACAGCAAAAAAACCAAGAGAAATACCACCAGCAAAAAGAAAGCTTTACCTTGTTCTGTCCATGTCTTCCATACTAGACGACCCTTCTGAGACTCACTCTTCCAGAAATTTTGGGCAAACAGCCCCTATAACTCCCAGCCCATGCATCTGGAGAGGAAACAGGATCCCCATGCTCTTGGAGATGGGCACACCAAAGGATCAAGGGTGCTGGTCACAAAAGAAAACCAAATAAGGTCAGGCCCTAAAGTCTTACTCCCTTCTTTTCAACCTCTTATAAAGCTCTTCTCCCAGCCCTTGCTGTATCAGGTGTGTCAATAATTCAATCAGGTTGCACAGCTTTGGGGCTAATTGAGTTTTCAGGCTCTCCTTCACATGTTCACTGACACCATGTTGTTAGCTCTGCACAAATGAGGTTTAGTCTTACAAGAGCTCTAAAGGGCTCTGAATACAGAGCTGTTACTACAATCTCCTTTCTGGAGATGTAAATGATTTCTTTAGAAATAAAAGGATAATAACTGAGCACCTTGAACACAAGGGGTGAAGAGCTGAGAATAGATTTTCTTTTCACCAAGTCAACCTGGCATGGAGAGCACCTCACATCCACACAATGCCCGTTGTTCAAATATGCTTCAGTGTTTCGCTGGTGGTTTCCTGAATATGAGACTACATGGTATATGTACACTGTGCCTGGTCAAAATGACAGAACCATGTTTAGGTAAGGACTGGCCAACACAGATGACAAGCAGGAATGTTAAAGGCTAACAGTGAAAGATGAAGTTATGTGAAACCTTCCAACAAAACTACATTCGCAAGTCATGCTGTTTCTCAAACACTGCTTCAGCCAACACTGTCCTAAAGCAGTGGGTCACCACAGAATAAAATGCAAGGCCACGTGTAGTGAAAGGCACTCAAGAACTTTACCTGTCACCTGTACATGTCTGTTGGTTGAGTTTATTTTGCCTTAAAATTTGCTAATGACTGCACATGGGGATTCTGCAGCGAGAAAACTCATGTCCTTAGGGGACAAAGGTGCACTCTCCACTGGTTTTGGAAGTCACCCAGTGGGGAGCACCTGGAGCTGGGATTGATGTACCCAAAATGAGTTTCAGCCTGGGAATAGAGCTGATAACACTGATGTTTTTAGTTGTTGCTAAGTCATGTTTACTCTGACTAAGGACTTTGTGAGTCTCATGCTCTGCCAGGGAGGAGGGGAGGCTGGGAGGAAGCAGAGACAGGACACCTGACCCAAGCTAGCCACAGAGGTACTCCATACCACAGCACGTCATGCCTGGGGAGGTAACTGGGAGTTACCTGGGGAAGGGCATGGGCTCTCTTTTGGGTCGGACTCATTTTGGCGGGTGGTATCGTATTCTCTTCCCTTGTTATTTTCTCTTATCATTATTATCATTGGTGATTGCAGTAGTGATTTGTGTTGTACATTAGTTACTGGACTGTTCTTATCTCAACCCATGGGAGTTATATTCTCTTGATTCTCCTCCCCATCCCTCTGGGAGCCAGGGCAGGGGTGGGGGGGGGAGGAAAGAAAAAGGGAGGAAAGTGGGGAGTGAGTGAACGAGTCGTGTGGCTGGGTTTAAACCACAACACAGTACAATCTCTTTAAGCAAGCCCTGAAACTGCCTGTGAGTAAAAGTTAAGCCCTGGGAATGCAGATGGGGAAGTGAAGACATCGGTTCTGTGATTTTTTATATCTGCACTCCTGTCAGCATGAACACTGAAATCTCTGGAGGTTAAAGTCTGGAGTATTTCACCATCATTGCCAACAAGGTATCAGTAAACTCCATTACGAACCCTCTGGGGGCACAGTAAATGAACAAAAATGTATGTTAGCCTTGGCTCTGTTTTCTATTGTTAGATGAATGAATTAAATCAAATGTGTCTGATCTGAGGCACCGCTTGGGTTTTAAAGTTTGAAGGGATGATAAATGAAGTGTAGCTTCCTTTCTCTCATCTCTTAGTTTGTGATAAGCCCAGTGGCCTGCTGAGAGAAGAGAGGCAAAGGGAGAGGCAAGGAATGAACTAACACTGAGTTTGCAGTGGCTTCTGCCTGGGTGTCTGTGATAAAAGCTGTCATACATGTTATCTCTGAGAAGTCTGTATATTGTTTGGTGGCAGGTAATCTTGCATCCGTATTAATGATTTTAGTGGGGATAAGTAACATAATGTTCTTAATCAACTATATCAAATAATTGCCAAGCCTCAATGTCCACACTTATAAATACACATACATGTAAGGTTCGCCTGCCTCAGGCACCTTAACTATGTTCTTTCACTCAATATCCCTATGAAAGAGTATCTCTCTCTGCTCAGTCATAGATGGAGCCTGCAGAGAACATTTTTTTAACTGTGTCAGTAGGTTAATGTCTCTTAACTGCAATTTCTCATGCATTTTCTTTTATCACATACTTTTCTTGAATGCAGTTGGCTTTATTAATGGCGTGTTTGAAAAGAGAAACTCCTACAATAACTTCTGAAGAGGAGCCTACCCCATATGCCACTACCCAAGGACAGCTGCTAGGCTCCCCAGTTCTCCAGGGAGATGACTAACAGTGGTAGCTGAAGACAGCAAGATCCAGTGAGTTTGAAACTGGTTGGGAATGCAGGAAGCCTGGATTTTATTCCAAATCTGTCACTGAGTGTTTTGTGACTGACCCTGAGTAAATCTTTTTTACTTCTCATTAGCTCCTGTTCTCTCTCACTCATTTTCTACCTTATATCTTCATGGTATATACTCTCTGAGATGGGTTCTGCCACTCTTTACATTCAGAAAACAGGCCATTGCACCGATCACAGATATAGCACTTCAGTTCTTTGGTATATGCATATAGTTTTTAAACACTTCACAAACAATTAGTTAAATATGTTTTTACAGAGTAAAATTGGCACAGGACACCCAAGCAACTAGCATTGATTTCTCAGAGTCGGTGGCAAACTATGGACTACAGCCTTGAAAACCTGGCTGCCAACCACTTGATAACAATCTTTGTTCTCTTTGTATGGAGTCTGCTAAATTGGAATTACTCTAACCTTTCTAGTGATATACATCCAAAGCGCTTGATAAGATATCCTCTAAACTTATATAACAAATGCACAAATGTATTTTAGCTTAGAAGTATTACGGATCCAGAGTTGTCTTTACATGTCACAATCACATTTTCTTACCCATGCTTTTACCATGTGTTGTAAGCATATGGCATGTTGGCAATGCATGACAAGAATGCACAAAGTATGGTGTAAAAAAAAATCCTACCAAGAAGTTTGAGAAGCTGCCTACTACTCTATTTGCTCTTGAGTAAGTCAGGCATCTTCTAAAGTACCCATTTTCTTGTAACCTGAAGACTCTACTATTGCCAGAGGCTTTTATTTTCATACTAAACAGGAACATATAGTTCTGGAAAGCGCTTGGCATTCTTGTCTCTTGCTGACAATAGGTAAAGGTTAAATCACCAGTTGGTTTACACCAGTGGAGAGTGTAGGCCATCTAATTTACCAGGCTTTCACATGTTCCTTATGGGCACAGGAATCCTGATTTTGACTGCCTGTGCACAGCACCAAAGCTCTGCTTCTACTATTCATTTGGTGGCTAACACCTATTTTCATTACTCATTTATCAAAACAGTCAATTAAGGTGCTACTTAGCCTGTACTACTAAATTACATAGTGCGAAGGAAACTTCCCACCTTCCCCGAGGAAACTTCCCAGAGCAGTTTGCTGCCCAGTTTTGGCCCAGGCCAGCCAGGACCCCCTCCAATCATTCCTCAGCGTGGTTCTAGTGTTAATAATGTGGATAGAGGCTTCACTGTGGCAGATAGCTTGGGGTGAGGGAATAGTCACATCACTACTAGATGCACAGCTATTATGAAAGAGCTGGTGGCATCTGATCTGAAATCTTCAGATTTAATCAAAGACTCTTGACAGCAAATAAGGCTCCATGCCTCTTGGCTACTCAGTGAAAGCAACAGGTATGCAAAATATCCAGTCACTTCTTTAGAGAAAGTCAGGGTTATTCCCTCTATGAAAGGTTACAATAATGTTTAAAGCTAATTCCCTCCTCAAGCTTCTTTCTGTCCCCGCTCCCATCCCAGATTATAACCTCAACTCCAAATCGCGTTACTTCCTGTAGCAAAAAGCCCAACTCCTCAACTGACAGTTAAATGTTCCTGCTAGGTGAGCTGATCCTGCCTCCAAATTTTTGACAGCAGTAGGAAGGCAATTGCAGTAAGAAGCAGCAGTAAGAAGCAGCCAGCATTTGAGATGGTGCCACTTCATTTCCCAGCCAAATCCTGAGTAAATACTATTTAAAGCAATTGAGAAATGGGTCTTAAGCTGCAGAACCTGAAGAATCACATCACATTTAAATATTACTTCCTAATGACACTTAAGTGGCTATTCATTTTGTATTCAAACTTCCTGATAATCACACAGCACAACAGAAACAATATTTAAGCAGACCAAGGACCATTCAGATAATTTACAAGACCGAGTGATTTTGTCACTGAATATCCAAATTCCCTCTCAAGTAAAGGGATGGTAAAAAAAGTAAACTTCTTCAGCTATCAAAATACTCAACACCATGCCAGCAGGTATTAAGTAGACAGAACATGTCCAGCTGAAAACAGTGAAAGACAGTGTGAAAAGAAGCAAAACCATGAATTACAGCGTGCTTTCAAAGACTTTGATACAGCTACTGGTAAGCAGTGTATCCTAGCAGCTCAGAAAGAGACAAGGAATCACAATTCATGGCACAAAACATTCACAGCTGCACACCAGAGAAGTTGTTGTCAGGATTATTTTAGTAGAAGTCAGATAAATAAGAAGACCTATAGCAAGGCTGCCTAGCATTGTCAAATCTATGACATCATTGTAAAATGGCCAATACTAAAAATACCACAGCAGTAGTGAATTTGAATGCCCATAGCCCTGTTCATCTTCAAGGTGTTACAGTAACTGTACCACATCCCACAAACACAATGATCACTGATATTATTGTGTTCAGTATAACTTTTTACCCATTTATAAAAACAGACCTGTATTTCTATTTGATGTCACCTTGGGCTAAATCCAAATAGCCAGTCTCACTTTTATGGCATGCAAACTTTCCTCACTGTTACAAACTGCACGTTAGTTGTTAAGTAACTCCTTTTTACCAGAAATGCAAATTCAGATAACTGTGTGCATATGAAATAAAACATCAACTGACACTGTGTAGAGGATGCAAAGTTCCCCCTCTTTCTTCTCTCACACAAAAATAGCAGACATGATTTCTACTAGTCTCTCTTGCTTCCTAATAAAATTATGCTATATACTTTTGAGAACTCAAACTTTACTCTACAAAACATGAAGTACTGGACAAATGAAACTCCAAAAAAGTTAATTTCAGAATGTGAATAGGAAGATGAAGCCATTAGTAGTGATGACATGAAAATTTTAATTAGTTAGAAAAAAACAAAGGAAGATCCTTTAGTAGACATAAGGCAGCAAAAGACTTAACACTGAAAAAGACTGGAGGCAAATCACTTCTTTCAGATCCACGGGTGTCTGTTCTCCAATACTATATTCTCCCTTGTTGTGCCAAACTCTCCTGTTTGCATCAGAGTGTGGAGCAGAGCAGCAAAGACATATAAGGTCTCTGTTCTGCTTGGGGCATGTCTTGGCAACTCTTCTTGGTCTTTCTCCTTACCCTCACCTACCTCTTACACCTCCTCTGCTTAAGAGAAGGTGAATAGCAATGAGAAGTTGACAGGCTTGCTTTAAAATTTCAATGCAAATTGTTTTTATTGTTCTTTTAATTGAAATTTCAATTTCAAAGTAACCTAACTTTTAAAAATATTTATGTATTTTTGAGAAGTTTTATGGAGTCCCAAAATAAAAATGGTAAATTTTGTATCCAAATAAACATTTGATCAGTGTTTTTATTTCAGTCTAGTCATTGAAACTTCATATTTATGTAAGAAGAAAAAATTGCACATAAATAAAGTATTTAAAAGTGTTCCACTTATCTTTAAACTACTTATGCTATAAGTCCATGCAATTAATTTCACAATATAAGAACTAAAGTCAGAGCACTCAAACCAAAATACTCCACCTTGCCCCAAAATGATACTTTTGGTAACTTCTTGTGTAATTCAGATTATTTCTTTGAGGAAATAACTGAATTTTTCCTCTCTGTAATCACAGGACTGAGATAGGGTTCTTTCAATGCTTCTGCAATCCAGAGCAGTACATACACCTCTGCCCTTTAAGTTTTCTTACTCTGATCCTTCCTCAGTTCTTTCTAGTGCTACTGCCTCAATTTGAAGACATGCAAAAGCAGCAGTGTTGTAAGAAGCATGTAGCAATGTCATCGTAAAGGGCAGTGACAAATGGACTAAGCAACTATCGCATGACACATGCGGTTTCCTTGAAGCCACTGAAATCAGTAGAACTGTTGCAAAGCAAATTAACATTGGTGGAAATACGTTTCTTGGCAGAATTAGCCACGTTATCTAGGCTCTATTTAAGAGTTATAAAAACAGTTGACGAAGGTACATATATAGACTATAATAATCATCACAATTAGAAATAATAAATGTTAATAACTTTGCTTAATTACAGCTTACTTTCTTCAGACACAGCCTAAACACAAGATCTGAATTAGTTTGATATGGAAAGTTTTAAATGACTTTTATTAGGCTGTTAGGCTCATCTGGGACAAATGAAAGACTGGCACAGGTGCCAAATTCTGTAAATGACCCAGTTTTAAACTAATTTTAACTGGCAAACTAATGAATGGCTTTATAGGAAAGTCTTTGGAAATTCATGCAATACTTGTAAAGGAAGAGCTCAAAGTTTGGTGAGGACATGATGCACTGTCCAGAGGTAGAAAAAGAGATTAATCTCTTTTCTATAAGCCAAAAAATACAAAGTTGTCTTTTTTTGGTGGTGTTTCCCTGGCATTAAGTGTTACCCATTTTATGGACTTGGATGGACCATAAATATCCTAGCAATTTAAAACAACGTAATTTTAAATGTTTTATAATTCATTTTTGTTATACTTTGATGGAGGAATTCACCTCCATCAACCAAGTCAGCACAGCTTACATTCTTGAAAGAGGTCTTAACCTTGATAACGTTACTGCTTTTATGTAGATATACTTGATGTATCTAACTCCAACAGAAGAGGTGCAGGGATGTCCTGTTCTCCTACCAGATCACTGTACAACACATTGGTTAGAGCACTTGCTGGTGTAATGATGGGTTTGAATTCTATCAGACTGAGAGGAGAATGATACTGGTTTGTCTCAGGTTGAGGACTGGTTTGCTGCATAAAGCCCAGCAGCAGCAACATTTTAGAATCAAATAGCCACAACAGCATTTCCTGAAAGGTCCAATCCTGCTGATATTCAACGATAACATACCCTGTGGCTGAAGCTACTAAAGTGGAATATGAAAGTTTTTGGATCCTCATTGTACTTAAATAAGCTGGAAATCAGGACTGCCTTGCTTGGAGGTGCAGAGCTGGGTGTGAGCACACTTTTAGGCACATTGAGCATCTCAGGAGTGATGGGGAGGCACACAGAGACTGACAGGTTTACGAGCATTGCATCACAGCTCTGGGTCACTGTCCTTACCTTCCATATCCATCCTGCTTTAGGCTCCCCATTTCTTTTTTTACCAGTAAACCTTTAAATCAGCAGTCAGGGAACATATTTTTTACTGTAGTTGTAGGTTCTGAGGAGAATAGCTGGAATTGTGTTGTTATGCAGTCTGAAATACACATACCACAGCGAGACGGTCGCTGTCATTTGGTACACAACATTCAGACACCACTACTTCCAAGTCAACTCCGTTATAACAGTTTGCATTTGCACCTAATATTAGTTGTAAGCATGGTAGGGACTCTATACTGCACGGCTGAAGTGTCTGATTTAAAGCAAGGCAACAAAAAGGCTGGTAAATGGCCTACTTGCATTTGAAAATGTCCAACCACACCTGAAAAGAAGATCATGTAAAATAATCACCCTTGCCTAAAATCAAGCATTCCATTTGCAAACGATTGCAAAATTAGGGTAAAAAGTGTAAATGGAGCTGAAATGCAACACTATTAACTATGTTCTAGAGGCCTCCCTTCGTTTACTTTCTTTTCTCATCTACGGGGGAAAAAAAAGGTACTGCTGTTGGTACATTATTTCTGCTTAACGCACAAGATCAGTAATTAAATATATTTCTGCTGGTCTTGTGGCCATATGCCTGCAATATGTAAAAATATATTTGCTGCTTTTTTTTTTCTGTTTTTTTTTCTTTTTTTTTTTTTTTTTAATTCCTTTTGTTCCCAGCACTGACTGCCTGTCAGAATGAACCCTCCAGATTCCTGTGTGCTGGTATCCATGGGCTCTTTCTTGCCAAGCTGCCAGTCTGGAGCGTCACACCTTACTGCCTTTAAAGATTGCCCTGCAGAGATAGAGGAAAATGGCAATTTTTACATGATGCAGTCTGGCAGCCCAGGAGATTTGAAGTCAGAACTGGTGCCAAGATTTACCCAGGAGAGCAAGCAGAGGCAAAACAGAGAACCTGGGCCAAAGAAAAAAAAAAAGAAGTGAAAAAAAAATAAAGCAAAGGAAGAGGGGAGTGAAAGGGAGGGAAGCGTTGCAGAGTGGGAGCGGGTTTTCTGCTAAAGGGCGAAACACAGGGCTAAGCAGTGGACACTACATGTTGTTTGCATGTGTTTATTAAGAGGGTCAGGGTCCTAAAGAAAGTCAAAGGGAAGAGGTCGGCTTTTTTTGCATGCCCCAAATTGTAGTAGATTGCAGAATGTAAATGAGACAATTATTACACCAATGCTCATCAAGCTGTGCTGGAAAGACTTCAATAGCCTGATGAATATGCATGCAAATTTGTTAATTAAGTTAATTATTCTGCTGAAAATTCATTTGTCTTCCAAGGACATTTTCCCAATGATTTTAACATGCTTGTGCCATTAGTCATGCTCCATGCTATTTAACATTACTTTTTGTCCACTTTTTCTTTTTTCCTTCCTTCCTTCTTGCTTTTCTGTTCTACTCAGGTCTTTTTTTTTTTATTATTATTATTAAAGCATTAAAACCAGATGATTGGTTCTCTTAATTGACCTCTGCAACGCTGGAAGATACTAGCAGCCTGCTCCATAGGAATCCCCTAAAACCAGATTTCATTCAAATGCTTGCTTCATATATAAAAAGTCTCTAAAATGTCACCTAGGAAAGAGGAGGTGCAGAGAAGGGGGGGAGCAAACCTCTCTGGCATCATTAGAGCTGGAGTCAGAATGAGTCCACGCAGGGATGGGGAGGGATAAATCTGTCCCTGCTGGAGGCTATTTCTTCAGAGCAGCCTTGGGTTGGCACAAGGAGTTACCTTGCTCTGAAAGGTGCGATCTCCTCACACCTCCCTTCCCTCTGCCTGTACAGCTATACACAGAAACATATGCGTTCAAAGAGGAACAAGAACTGAGATACTTTTCTGTCACCATGAGGGCCAAAACCCGTTTCCATGGCAACAAAAGGGAATCGTGAGTTTAAAAATCATGTCTAAATGGCAAAATGAGATACTTTAAAGAAACAGAAGGGTTTTGTTGTTTTGTTTTTTTTTTCCCCTTCTGTGAAAGAGAAGCACGGCATTGTTACAACTTTGCATGATTACACTCAAAAAAACGGGACCTTTCTTTATCCATTCTGAAATCCCCATCATCTGAAAATGTGGCAGAGTGCACAATGACTATTTTACATTTCTAGTATGCATCAGGCTTTTTCTCTAACTCCACGGCATTTAGCTGCTGGTTCCTTTTAAGTTCACTTCTTCTATTATCCACTTATTCTATTCTGCTGCACGTGAAAAAGAAATGATTTGTTTTTTCAGCAAACAGGAGAAGTCCCAGTATGATCACGGGATACTTTCTGCCTTCCTACAGGAAAAGCTGCACAGAAAAGGGATTATAAGGAAGGGAAAATTGCAGATAATGGAGTTTAAGAAAATTAATTGGCAAGATTTCTCTTTTGTGCAGTCCTTATACATTACACAGTCTGAATGGCACTGTAGTGTCACATAGATCGTAAACCAATTAGGATGATATTTTAAACCCTGTAATTTCTGTAATTCCATCTGCTTTAGATGGTTTAATTAGTGAAAGTTACAAAAGCCAAATATATTTGAATATTTTGAAATCAAGCCCAAAGGCAAGAAATAAGAGTTACCGAAAACACTTGATGTGCAAGTGGGCATATTGCATGAGTGTATGAAAAAGGGGAGTGAAGGCTTTTTCTTTAAAAACAAATAAATACTTTTTTAATGGAAGATGGGTCAAACAATGAGTGGCAAAATCCCAATTGTGCAGAAGGCAGCAGCAAAATCGCCATGGACTCCAAAAAGGATAAATGTTCATCCCAAAAGATGACAATCTTTAGTCCTGAGCTGTCCTATAGCAGGGATATCTTAATTACCTAAACCCCAGCCTGCTCCTTCTGAAATCAAACTCCTCACTGGGGACTCTGACCAAGCCCTGCATTTGCAGCATGTAGTTAGGGGACTCTACAATATTTCTGACTTTCAGATGGTGAAGGGAAAGACGAGTCAATGGGTACTGAAGCTGTGTCCTGAAGCAATTGCCCCTACTGTTTTATATCCCTACCCTTTGCCCAGTGAACTGCTGAATACTTTGATTAAAAACTACTTCTCACTTAGCTGGGTGATTATACATGACATACCCCTGCGCTCACCTCCTTAAAGTTTACCATGGACCTGACTGTGAGAAATTAAACCCCATCATTTCCCTTTGTGTTTCCAATTGCCAACAGTAAACATCATAACACGGAAAGTCACCATGCTGGTCTTTTCCCTTCTGCAAACAGCCCCAGAGAAGTCCACAAAAGGACCATTTTCATGGAAGAGGGTTACACAAACAACCCGTGAAATCACATTAACAAACTGGAGGGAAGAATATTCTCTCTTTTTAATAAGGAATTTATCAGAACTTTAAGATTGTCTAAAGCCAATTGGATTATTAGCACCACACCATGTTTGTTTAGTGATGGTATTTCTCCTGCACAGCAGCTGTGCATTATTATGGACCCCAGATAGCTTCAGTCACCAGTGACTGACAGCAGCATACTGTAGACAGGGTGTATGCTATTGCAGTGTCTGTCACCCTTTTGATTGAGACACTGTAGGTGTCCAGGACTGTCCTTGCTCATTCTGAAATCTTCCAAGGTGAAACTATTACTCATAAAAAAGATGACTTGTCTTTCCACTTAACAGGAACACAATAATAGAAGTGAGCTATTAATTCATGGTACCTCCTACAGCTTAAACAAGTCACTTTTGTTCTAGCTGTTGTGAGAAACGTCAAGTCAATGAAAATATCTAACATAACAATTGTCAAACAGTGACGATGAAATGGAAACATAAAGGGGAAGCAGCAATTATATAGCAGAGTTAAAAAAAGGGAGACTTATAAAATACCTGTGTCATTATAAGGCAACACAGTTTTCTGTAACTGTCAGAAAAGGTTTTAATAATAAAATCAGGCACATGCCACCTTCTTGCATATTTGGTTCCGTAGCCATTTGCAATGTGATACTTCTAGTTGAGAGGACTGAAAAAACTTTTCTCTACCCAAAACCTACACCTTTGGCTTCAATCAAACTCATATCAGAAGCAGCTGTAAAGATGAAGGACATCTCCTCCTCCTGGGACTACCCAGCTGTTTGACTCCTGCTCTGTATAATGCAGGCAGCCAGTTTGCCGTCCTTCCCATAGCATGAAAGTTGGACACCCAAATGTCCTTGTGACAGCTTGTCACTGTAGGTGTGCCATGAACATGCACCTTCCTCCCTGTTCACAGCCCACTGATTAAGGGGTAGCCTGAGCTTGCTCTTGAAGTTGCTGAGGACAACCAAGTCTTTTGCTAGTGGCTCCATTACACATAAAGTGTTAAGCTGGCAGACCATGGTCAATAATTTCAACAAAACCCACCAAAGTTCAAAAGCATCAGTTTTTCAGGTAATAATTTTGGGGCAACATATTTGAGGTCATCCTTTCTATTAAATGAACAAATATGAGTGAACCATGGATACATCATTGCTAGTAAATTTCAAAAGAAGACTTGTTGGTTAGCACCAGAGACCCTCCTTTCACTGGGCAGCTCTGGTTCCTCTGCTCTCGCTTCACATTTCTTTTTCCTCTGGACCTTATCAGCACGTTTTTGGATTAATTGCCTGCTCTTTGGTGCTCCATGATTCCACTGCAAGAGCTTCAAGGGTTTAGCCATACTGACAGTTTTAGGCAATCCAGGAGGAAAAGATCAAGATAAACATCCAGGGCAAACCAGAAGCACAATAAAACTGTGTAGATGAGGCCCTTAGTGACACGGTTTAGTGGTGGACTCAGCAGTACTGGAGAATGGTTGGACTTGAGGACTTAAAGGTTTTTTCCAACCTAGTTGATTCTATGATTAAGATTAAAAAATCCAGAACTAGGGAGAAAAAAAAAAGAACTAAAGGTAGACATTTATTCAGAGTTACTACAGCAGAACATTACTGACCCATAAGGATTAAAATTCCCTCCATGAGTATGTTATATAGAAAAAACAACCCATACCTAGCCAGCGAAATTAGAGGCCAACAAGATGCCTGATGCTCAGCACTGCGAATCCAGTCTGTCATCCTCTGCAGAGGGCTGGTGGGCTGCTCTGCGTCAGCAGCCTTCCTGCTGTCCAATGGCCGTGAGTTTTAGCTGACATTCAGCTCCCACTGGCAAAGGGGAAGAGCACAGCTCTCTTTCTCAACCGTGAAAAGGGACAAAAAGACATCTCCATACCCACTGCAAGGAGCAGCTCCTGCCCTTCCCATTGCTGGAAACCAAATCCTACCAGCCAGCTCTCTACAGACTCTCATTCCCCTTCTGACAGCAGCGGCATCCACCTGTGACATGTTAGGGCCCACAGGTTCATCACAGGAAGGCTATCAGCAGCTCCTCTTTACTCTGTAAGCTACTGCCTCTTGCCAGGTCTGCAAGGTCTGGCCCCCCACACAGGGAACATGCATTCAGCGGAGCTGCAGTAGCTGTTTGGGCTCTGGTCCAGCTCCTGAAGGAGTTCTGTGCGTCCCAGGCATGAGCAGCAGAAGCAGTTTCACCATGGGATGGAAATGACACCGAGTCCTGGTGGTTTTTTACAAGCCACCAGAGCACCAAGAATGTTTCTATTTGTTTCTTATACTAACTAAAATCATGAATGGAGAGTGGTTTACTGCCTGGGCTAAATGTACTACTGACCTCAAACAGTAACTTCTGATGGCAGCTGGGCCATTACATCTCATTACTGCTTTGTCCTGCTGCTTTCTCCCTCCAAAAAGCACCACTCAAGTTGCAGTCAACTTCTACTGACTGGAAGCTGCACTGCAGTGTTTCTTGCTCCATTGACCCTCAGAGAAGTGTGTCATGTACCCTGAGGGACTATTTTCCTTTGGGTATATCACCTCAAGGATACAGACAACCCCTCCTCTGCTGCCTTTTCTATTGTTACCTCCACTGCTAATTGTGGCTGTGACAAGGAGGTAGCAACAGTGGTGATAAAACTTTAAGAAGTAAAATGTTGCTAAGTCTGAGCCTTCAATTGCACAAGAAGCTGCTAAGGAGAGTTGACTCAGCACACTACTGCAGCAATTCATTTCCTTCTTTTTTAATCCAACTCAGCCTGTTAAAGAAAAAAAGGCAGGGGGAAGAAATGGCAATGGGCTTATCAGTGAATTAGTCACAGCAGATTTTGGCTCTTCTAAGACTGGCAAAGCTACAGAACTATACCTAATCCTGTCACAGCCTTAAAATTAATATCATAGCCCACTCTCATTCTGTGCTCTAGAGCATTCATTGTGGTTTTCCCTCTGCAGGAAAGACTGTTGAACTCACAAACTGCACAAGTGAAGTTGCAGACATTCGGTGCTATCACTCCTTAGGATCATCACTGGAAATGCCTAGGCAGTCCAAATGACAAGAGGTTCTTGTGACAGACCTCCAAAAGAGGGGCAGAACTTTGCCAGGGGAACACGGGTTGTCAATACTGCGGTCGTGATCAGGCAAGAGCTCAGCATTTCTGGCACCATTTGCCAGTGGCTGCTGCCTTCTCTTCTCATTCACTTCCCCTACAAAGACCAACTCCATCCCATTCTGACAGCACAGCTGTGTTGGTCAGAGGTGCGATGAGATGTGTTCTCTGACAGCGTAAGCTGCCACCACGCTCTGGCACGTTATTTTTCTCCAGTTATCATTAACACTTACAGTGAATAAACCCCTTAATGCAGATTGCTGCAAATTCCCATTTGTCTTCTGTTCTTTTAGGCGGAGAAACACAATATGTGTCTGTGCTGCAGTCACAACAAAGACGGCGAGTTCTGCCCACGGTCCAAGCTAGTTTTAAACCAGCAGCCGTGTGGAGGCAGAGCCACCTTACAGACGGCAAGAGACAGATCTGCTCCTGCTGAGCATCCCCAAATAGCACAAATAAAGCCAGCCCAGGTACACAGCAATCACAGCAGCCACTCTTGGGTAGATACACACTCGAGTGTGTCACAAGTCTCACCATAAGAATCACAAACGTCTTCAGCTGAAGACACTCCTGTGAGTTTCTTGCCAATGATGAGATATTTGGGATTTCTCTCGAAATCCCAGTACTTTCGAATCATGCAATTGTGTCAGCATATTCAGTCTCTTGTTTATAAAGAGGAAAGCAAAAAGTAAATCTTTAGCCAGGAAAAAAGTGAGACCTCCCTTCTCAAAACCCCCAAAAGCAGATGAAAAGACAAGTGTCTCTGGAGATTTTCTGAGGACTGGATGCACAAGGTGTTGCTGCTCATCGTGTTTTGATTTGTTCTGTATTCTTACAAGACTTCATCTGCTGGTCTCTGTGGTGAATGCCAGTGGAAGTTTTGTCATGCTTTGTGCTTGCACTACTGTATACTTATATGTAAGCTTGAAATTTTAGGATATGGATGTCTCTGAGAATCCAAACCCAGATACATCAACTATTTAGCCTGCAGGTTTTTAGGTTTACTTCAGTGACAGAGCATTTTAAGCTAACACGTCCTGAGCAAACACCAGGTTCTTACCCCAAGAAGCCTCATTGTGATATTATTCCTTTACCCAGTCCAAAGGAATAGGCACACTATATATTTGAGCTTATATGATAAAGAAATAACAGACATACTGGGATGGAGGGCTTCCTGACCAGCTCATGGAAGAACCACGTGTACACCCCAAGTGCTGGCAAAAGGCACCAAGTGGAGGTGGAGAAAGAAAAAAAAGGGGAAAAAGTCAAACCAGACAGACAGCCAACAAACCAATGTGTACTTTCATCCATGGATCACTACCAAATCTAACGAGAAGGGGTGCAACAGCATTTGCAAATGAGCATATCACTAGAATAACTTAGGGGCAATAATCAACTGCTTGGGGATTACTGCAAATTGAATTCTGACCTTCATCTGAAGGTACTGATCTGAATCTTCTTGACCAGAACAGACCAAGGTTAACATTCAGTGGATTTTATGACATTGCTTTCAAAGGGGAAAAAGGAAAAAGACAGATACCGAAGATATACTACAATTAAAATGCACAACTAACATAATGCCAGTTAAAAAAACAATTCACAGGCAGGGATTTTTTCTCATTATTATATTTTCTGTTGTGTGATGTGAATTATCCCTTTTAAGCATTTTTGAAATGACTCAGAGAAATCCAGACTTCTTTGCAAAAGTAAATAGGACACCCTGATTTCAGTTTTTCCTTTCCTCATTCCTCTCTTCATTCCCTTTCGCTCCCTCACCACCCCCCATTCCCTGTTTACAATTTCAACTGTATTTACTGATCATCAGCAAATGTGTAAACTATGTAGTGGGGATGGTTAACATTCTGTTTAGCCAAGATCTTCAACCTTGAGCTTTCAAACATTGCTGTGAGCACTGGTGGCTAAAGACAGAGGTTTTCAATTAGAGCCGTGCAAGGGTTTAATGTGTGCATCTGTTCTGCGGGAAGGCTAAACATCTTTAAAATCAGAACACAAGCACACTGACATTGCAAAAGGAAAATCAGATGTCATTGACAAGTGAATGGTTAAAATGGTTGCTGAGGATCTTATTTGCATTTTTTGGATGGCTAATTAGGTCACAAGGGTTAATATGTTAAAGAATGGTCTGTCTATTGTTATGTTGGCTGTCAGAGCCTATCTCAATCAAGCATAACTACAGATTACAGGGCAGCTGTCTTTGATCAAAACCTAAGTCCTTGTTTAGTCTTGGTTCAAAATGAAAAGCCTAATAGTTAATATTTTGAAATACTGGGTAGCTTAAATGCCACTGTGAGTGAAAACTCCCTCTGAGGAAAAGAAAAGCTTTCTTACGAAAAATACAGGAAACTTCTCACACATTTAAATTGTTGGTCTGATGCTTTGTACCAGAATAAGGTATGGTGGTATTGGCACATTTTTTTTCTCCAAGCTAAACAAAGCCTAGTCCAGTGCTACCCTGTTCCAGGAACTTTCTCAATCGAGGCAACATTGGCTGAGGACTTGTGTCCCTTCAATATATTGAACTGGAACAAAACTGCTGTTACAATGGGCATATTCCCCCATTGTAATGAACAATTACTCGGTAGTCTAGGTTATTTTAATGGGCATATCACTTTAAACTAAGCTTTCACATCTGCTCTGCCCTCTAATTACAAATGCCAAAAGAACATAATTCACAATTGCATCATAAAAAAGGAAGCTGTAAGTGATTTAAATGCATGTATATGTTCTTTAGTAAACACAACATGCGATCTGCTATGTTTTTGCCATGTACTGGGAACAAGTCGGATGGAAAACCTGATGTACCAGCCAGAGATTTCTCTTCCCCTCTCCCTTTATTCCCCTAGTAAAGAAAGATTTCAGTCTGTGAATGCATTTGTTGAAGAAGTAAACTGGTAGAAGAATCAAGTTCATTCTCCTGCTTCCTTCTTATACAGTAGAGGATTAAATGAAGCTGAGCGAGAACTTCACAGTTCTTTATTTAACAAATTTTGATGTCTTCTGTCTGCAATCTGTCCCTGAGTGACTTTTTTAGGGTTGTTGTTTTTTTTTTTTTTTGCAGTTCTTCTTAAAGAATTAGGAAAAAAAATGACACACAATTTTCCCCCTCTTTTTGGTCAATACTGAATTGGTTTGAATCATTTTCTCCCTGATTTTGGTATTTTTCTTTGCTGCAGTTACTGCAAATACTGTAGCAGTTTTACTGCTTTTTTTGTTCCCAACTGAACGTGGCTCGTAAGCAATTTTGATATGTCAGTTTGGGCAGATTCTACTAGTTATTACCGAAACACAAGTCACTTGCTTCATGTCTCTTTATCATAGTGATTCTCAAAAGCAGGATGCCAGTAAATGATTGCATTTAAGGGTTTTATTTTTCCTCGTAGTATTTACTTCAAATACACAGTTCCTATAAACATGCCTGATAGGAAACTCTTGTGTGAAATCTGTGTATGAATATGTAAATCATAGAATCATAGAATGGGTTGGGTTGGAAAGGACCTTAAGATCATCTGGTTCCAACTGCCTGCCGTGAGCAGGGACACCATACACTAAACTATGCCACCTAAGGCTCTGTCCAACCTGGCCTTGAACAATGCCAGGGATGGAGCATTTACCACTTCTTTGAGCAACATGTTGCACATAATCAGTAAGACCATTCTGACATCTCCTCATTTCTCCCTATCAACTACACTTCTTGCTTTTCCAGTTGTTACCACGAGGCAAGGCGGATGACACGCTTGCTTCAATTCCCTCATGATTCTACAGCCTCATGTGTGCTTCAGAAGAGTGGGCTGCAGGACTCCTCTCCACAAAGTCAACACTCTAACCTAGCAATGGCCTAACAGCACAGCTACTGTAGGAGCTGGTATTGTGGGCTTTGTGCTTTGTTCCCCAACTATATACACTATCACAGCACAGAAGACATCAGCAGAAATGCTGATGTGTCTGAAAGCTTTTACTACTTTTTTCTTCCCACAGCTATGCCTGATTTAAGCCATCCTCTCACCTACATTCCTCTTCTCTCATTCAGTTTGCTCCGTAAGTTTGGAAGGGATGGTGTAAGAGAGGATTGAGCTATTCAGCTGAATACTTAGATCCCTGATGTGATGAAGTCTCCAAAGGTGTTTGACAGGAAACTATCACAGGCCAGTGATCTGCCATGGTTACAGGGTATTATCACCATACTCCAGAGCTTTAGCTGGTCACCCAGCAGAAAGGAAGAAACTCCATTTTTCTTAATTATACCCCCCCTTCTCCATCTTTGAACATCCCAGAACATGGTTTCTGGGACACTTTTTCACCTTCTTCCATTGAAACAATGGTGATTGGCCACAGCATGGAGCAGACTGGGCCAGTGCCCACTTTTTGCAGTCCTCTGGGTATCTTACCTAGTAATATCTGTTGAAAGGACCAAATCCCCACATCTTTAATTTTCCCTTATTTTCACAGTTGTCAGTCTTCTGGTTCTCACTCTAAGTTTGTAACAGTATCTGAAGAGCATTTTGGTGATGGAAGACAATGCATGGAGCTCCCTATCGATCCTCCATCCAACACCTCATCATCGTGGCTAAACAGCTGAGGAACAAGGGCCCACACACTCCTGCCACTGCTCCACGTTAGGAACAAATCTAGTTAGTGAATCATAGAATCATAGAATGATTTGGGTTGGAAAGGACCTTAAGATCATCCAGTTCCAACCCCCCCTGCCATTGGCAGGGACGCGTCACACGAGACCGTGTGACCCAAAACTCCGTCCAACCTGGCCTTGAACACCCCCAGGGATGGACTTGAAGCTTAATGATGAAAAGCTTTGGGGAAAAGCCTGGATCTGCAGATTTCACTGATGTCTACTAAAGCAGAATTTGCATGACAGCTTGGCAAGCCCTGGCCAAAAAGTGCACTCCACCAAATATGCTGCCCTGGACATCACTCTCTAACAGAGATGCAATCCTACACAACCTGTAGAACTAAACATCTCAAAATTAAATGAGTGGGATTTCTTTGGTAAATCTGAGAGGTCCACTTTGTGAGACAGAGACTGAGGATTGATTCAGTATCATAGGCAAAGCAGCCTATGTGTTACTGAACCCTAATACAGCCAGAGCTATGGGCTAGAAAACGTCTGCCTCATTTTTAGTTATGACAAGCCCCTATCAACCCCCCTGAAGAACAGAAAGTCCACAGCAGTGTAACATTTAGACACAAAATCAGATTTCAGGCAACATCATTCATTGCTTTCTCATTCCTCACACCTCTTTTCAGCTAGTAACAGCTGAAAGGCAGCTAAATAGGGGCATCACACCAGGACGCGGCGGGGCTGGAGGCTGGGCAGTAATGCTGCAGCATCCTGGCCCAGGCGTGCTCTCCCATCCCTTCCCTCCTCCATCGCTGGCTGCAGCTGGCATGGCAAATGGCTGCTTTCTCACCGCAGCAGTTGGTTTCTATTGTTT
Organism: Pezoporus occidentalis; assembly: GCF_034315485.1. Lineage (NCBI taxonomy): Eukaryota > Metazoa > Chordata > Aves > Psittaciformes > Psittacidae > Pezoporus > Pezoporus occidentalis. Next base: position 6,882,414 of record NW_026914718.1, on the reverse strand, counting down.
CTATCAGGCATCAATAGGCCTCTGCTGCTCTGTTTCATCCCCATCGCAGCGAGTGCCCCAGCAAGCTGCTGCACTGTTTGTCTCTGCATGTCCCCAGGGACCATGGTGGAGGCTGCATTTTTCCCTCAAGAAGTGGCAGGTGCCCACTCTTTGACAAGGTGAATTCAAGTCTAGCGCAGCAGACGTACTGGGGAGAAAACAATCCTCACCTGGGTTGTGCCTCCAGCATGAGAAGTGTTTCCATTTGGTAGCTCCCGTCTGTTCTGAGCAGTTTGGTGCCCTCATGTTGGGTGGGAAGGAGAGATACAACATCAGAGGGAAGGAACACCAAGCTCATAAGAGCATGGTTAGGACCAGTCCCCTGGCCCCCAGCTCTTCCTGCTCCCTACTCTTTCTCCCGTTCTTTGGGCTCTCTACCACTGCTTGCCCTCCGTGAGGAGCTGGACTGGGCCAGGCTGCATGCAACACTTTCCTTCATTTGTGTTCTGTTTCCTATTTGCTCTCCACCTTTCCTGATGATTCCTTCTCCTCCTCCTTGCCCCACAGCACTAAAACCCCATTTTAATCAAACCACAACTAATGGTGGTGTACTAGAAGTGGGTCTCCTTGGCAGCCAGATCACTGCCTTGCCCCCTTCAGCAGCTACCAAAAACACATCTATTGCCATTCTGGCCTCTAAGAGCATCCCCTGATCCTGGTTCTTCTGGACCACAACCCGCAGAGCAGCCATCCATCTTCTCCTATGGCTCCTGAGGATTGTCCTAGTGCTTTCTACAGGAGCATCCTTCTTATGCCCTTAATTAGAGCAGACATCCCAAAGGTCCTAAGTGAAACACAAGGAAGCACTGTTTGGGGCAGAGCAGCCAGTGCTGCTGGTCTTTGTGGTGGGAGCTGGTTGAGGACTGTTGAAACCCTCCTATTTGATGGTGGGTTTTTTTCTTCCCTTCAATGTCCTACTTCTTCTGGAGCACTGCAAGCCTGCCAGAAAGTAGGCTGACCTAGACAGAGGAACAGATACATTTTTGGTGATGAGAAGAAAGAAATGGGAGGGTTTCTCACTGGTAAGAAATATCCTTCACAGAACTGCATCAAATTTGGCAGCTCTGAGAAATCTCTCTGGATCTCCTCGCCCCATCATATGTCATGGATAAATGATAAAACACACTGTTCTCTCACTAAACAAGAGTGGCAAAACCCAGAAAGTAGGACATTGCTTTCTCCCAAGGGTTCCACCTCTCAGCCAAAGGCCAGGTGGGCTGTGGGAGGACTTTTGCCACTGATATTAAAAAATGATGTGGTCTCAACAGCTGCAAGTAAAAACAGTTGTAAAGTAATGCAGACAGATGATAAATCAACACTACGGGGAAGAGCAGGGGTCTGTCACGTGGTGGAAACCCATCTCACAAGAAGTAAGGTTTTTCATGATAAAGGAAAGGCTGAGTGGTTGAGGCTGAGCAGCTTTTCAGACGCTTTCCAGAAACATCATATTTCAACAGGATTATAGTGATCTGTTTAGGGCCACAATTGGCAAGCATTTAAGAGGCAACAGCTTAACAGGACCTTTGGTTTTTCTTTTAAATTGAAATCCAAAAAGAAAATGCAAAAAATAAGGACTAAAAGAAAGTCCTGCTTAGAACTTTGATTCTTGGGATACCTACATGTATTAGCAAACATCATGTGTAGGTTCCTATATACTACATGTGAATTCACATATTCTAAACTTCTCCAGTTGCCCTGCTGCTGCAGCCTCACGTGGCAGAGGGGTCTTGTAGTGCTGCTCCAGAAGGACACTGAAGTGCAAGCAGTCCTTACAGCATGAGAACCTTATAATACCCATGCTATAGCTGCCTATAAAGCTATTTTACCAGAGGAGGCCCTATGCTATTTGACTCAAACGACCTCTAAAATTCACATTCTTTCCCATCATTCCCCTTTTTGCAAGAAACAGAAGGTAATCAGAGTTAACATTGCCACCTTTTCCTCCCCCAAACTAAGTTCTTCCACCCCCTTAAGTGTTATGCATACACCCTAGCCACCCCCAATATACACAACTCATTTCAGACACTTAGAAAAGGTCAGTTTCTGTATTTATATCTATTTAGTGAGCTATGGCAGTGGCATTTCTTCAGGTTTTCCATGGAACTGTGTAATACTTCACAATATGTCTTCTTTACACCCTGTGATATTTTATCACAGCTATTTGGTCAGTTAGTGGATATTTCAGTAACCGAATGCCTGTATTCGCTATAATTCCTATACTATCCAAACAGGATTACCCAACTTGTGTTAATAATTGGTGCTTCCCACATAATGCTTACTGGTGAAGCTATGCTGTGCAAATTAGGAAATCCAAATGAACAGAGTTTAAATGGCTTGCTACAGGGCTTACCAGGAGTTGATAGTGAAGCCAGGCACAAAAAATACACCCCATCCTTTCTGGATTTGTGATTTCTCCTCCAAGCGCTAGGCCAGTCCAAAACAAATGAGCACAGGATTATCACCAGAATGTATAGTATTAGATAGCTGATGCTATTTCAAAAGTCATTTCCAATAAGGAAATATGTAACAGACAGGTTTTGCAAATATGGCAGGTTCCCAAGAGAGGGCTGTGGCTGTTGATGCCACAACAGTTCATCAACTGGATAAGCATATACTTCTGTCTCTGCTAACAAGTCATAGAGCAGAATTAAGGCTGACATGTTTAACTACTTTTAATCTCTTTTCTAATAGGATTAAATCCATTATTCATAGAAATTTGCATATATTGCAGTATGATGTAAAGGTGGGATTCTGCTCTGTTCAATTACGATGCATGTCGTATAGAAGGGAGCACAACCTACCCAGCTCACCGATATACTTATTTCTAGCCAAGAGTATTTTTCCATGTTTAAAGTTTTCTATGGAGGAAGTTTCGGCCAACTGTTCTTTCACTTATTCTGGCTACGGATACTTGCTTTACTGTAGAACTTAGGCAAATTTCTGTGGGCAGAATATGATCACAATATTGTGAAAAGTCAGAAAAGATGTTTTTTTCTAGACTTCTTCATATTGTATCTATACAGATCTGTGTTTCTAGAGTTAAGACAAAGAAGCTCACATTCCAAAGGTGTTTCAAAGTTTATAGCAGACCTGGAAAAAATTGATCTAAGTGGGAAACTTTGGTATCTGACCCCCAACCAAATCAGAAAGCTAGCCTGTAGTTCATTAGAATGCTACCAACAGTGCAGCTCCAGCTAATCTTGACTTGTTCTAAAAGGCAAAGTAAAACTGAAGTGTGAAGAAGTCTTCGTACAAAATCCTTGCAAAAGTAGCATGAAGCTTTTGAACCAGTCTGTGTAATACTGAGCCTCAGAGCTACCAGCAATCTGCATTGAAACTGGAGAGGTACCCCCCCAAAATCTCAAATCATATGCTTAAGAAACAGGAGATACTGGTAAACCGTGCCAGAAAGCTAAATCAGATGCAGCCTAAATTGTGCAGCTCAGTAAAATCCACTCCTACAAAGAATTTACACGGAAGAATCCAGAAGTCATTTTCTTCACTTGCTGAAGGTGAATTTTGTCTTGAATTTAAAATAATTAGCAACACATTGGTCGAATTTAACTGACATTTTTCTCAGTGCAAAGGAAGAAGCCAAAAGTAAAAAAAGGAGGAAACAAAAAAAGGAAAAAAAAACCCACACCAAATAAACGGGGGAAAAGACTTCATTTCATCGGAAAAAAAAAATAAATAATTAAGCTGAGTACCTGGTGGTTCCGAGCGATAAGCGTTAAACCTCAGAAAGAGATAAAGAAATGGCAAGAGGGAAAATAAGGGGGATTGGGAGGGGGGACAGGCAAGCCCAGGCCAGCAGGACCCACGTTGCTCTGCACCACGCAGGCACCAACCCGGCGGGTGACAGGGAGGGCTCGATGAAATCCCTGGGTCGCAGTGACCTCTAGGGGTAAGCTGTACATCTGCAGGATCCCCCCGGAGCTGGGAGGAAAGTGTTTTTCCTCTGCGCAAAAGGAGCCTCCCGAGGATTTATTTTGAGGATCAGCTAAAATCTTCCGTGAGGAGCTCGGCGGTGCACACCGGTATGTGAATTTGTGAATAGGTCTTTCCGACTGTGAACCTGACACACAGAGGTTGCTAGTCAGAAAACAGGTTAATGCAAGGGACTGAGAGCATGGTCTCAGAGTGAGAAAAATTACAGTTAACTACTTAAAGTCAGGCTTTCTTTCTGCTGAGTGCTGCTGTAATACTCACACTCACCTTAGTGAGTGAAGGATGGTGACGGGTGACTGCCTTCCGCACATTTATTAGCACCCAAAGGAGCTCCAGCCACAATCCTGACAGAAAAGTAAGGCTCTTAAATATACAGCAGCAGCCCGTGGCACCTAGAAGCAGATCGTTTGTGAGTGTCATCCTGTGAGAGCCCATTCCTGATTAAAACCATCGAGAATCCAATTACCATTTACTTGGAGACTCCTTTTCTCTTGCCAGACCAGCTTAAACAGTCTATGAGGCAGAGCACGACTTACGCTGACAGGTTATGCTTTAGCACACTCCCCACTGCAGGAGGAATTAAAAGCTCAGTCCCTGTTATTTGTAAAACTTGTGTAATTAATTTGTAACGTGCATTAAAAATCTCCAGAGAACTGGAATAGATTAAATTAGTGATTTTACAATTGCTCAACAAAGCTGTACTCCAGTTCTCAGGGAAAAGACTATAGGGGACTATAAACTGTAGTTGTAACTTCTAAGTCTTTCTTCCAGTCTTATGCCAGCTGCCACTGATGTCCAAACTCTGACTTTCTGGCTATTCGCAGGCTTCTCCCTAGCAGCCGTCTGACCTGTACTGGTATTTCAAAGGAGAACATCTGTAGGAAGAGGGGCTACACACAGAGAAACAATTTTTTGGTCTTTCCACCAGAGGTGGGTACTTTCTGAAGCCAGCACAGTTGTAGCGGGCTGCACATCTTCATACCCTTGCAGAACCCAAGGGGTCTCACCACAGGGTTTGTCATGGTGCCCAAAGACACAACTTACAAAGCCTTACGAAGTGTGAATGTTGGCTGTTTGGATCCGATGCACAGAGTGAGGGGAGGCAATGCACAGTGGGCCCAAGGAAAGGCAGAAAGTGGTGCTCTGTCTACACGGCTGCTGAGGAGGGGCTTCTTCTTCCTTCCACCAAGGACGAGCCTTGCACATTCAAAGGTATTTAGGTGACTGATCTAGTTATTTCCCCAGTGTAATTTTACTGCTATTAAAGATTCAAATAACATAACCCCCTCCGAAGGAAAAAAAAGAAAACAACTCACAAACAAAAAGACAGCAAGTTAAAAGAGTAATAGGGTTGGATTTACTGGATACAAGAGCACAGACAGGGGGAATACTGCTTGGTGTATATATATACCTCTTAAAAAAAAAGGCCCAGTGCTTCTTTAAGCAAGGGAGAATCAGAGCAAAACAGCCTTGCAAATCAATCATCCATTACAAACCAGAACATATTGGCATCTCAGTCTGCAGTACTCAGGATGGGGGCGAAGTCTCCTGATGCCAGCATTGCTCCAGGCTTGCTGAGACATCTGGTCATTTCACTGAAAGGTGAAGACTCCGAACAGAAGTGAATATACATGAAAATTAATTTAAAAGAGGGGGGAAATCCTCTCGCTAGTGCTGTTGGGATGATTTCAGTGCAATGCAGCACATTGACTAAACAACAAGCATGGGAAGGGAAGTGTAACTGCACAGAGCAAAACCAGCAGCAGAAGCGATTTGATGATATTTTCATAACCTTAATGGAAACTGGGTAAAATAAACTTAATACGAACAGAAGTTAACCGACATAACACGAGAGGTCGCTCTAGAATAGGATTACCCGCATTGACAGCTCCCGTGCACCGTGTGCGGTGACAAAATCACAGCAAACGCAGCTACCCCGTAGTGCAAGAAGGTTACACCAGATTGCAAACTGGGTTGTTTTGAGGTTTGTTTCTTTTTTTGCCTGCATGTAGCTTTCTCAAACATACATAATGTTTATACATCCATGGATAAAACTGCTACTACGCTTTTTCTCTGCTCCCACCAACACTCAAAAAAGGAAATCAGATGGAACCAGACTTGAGCTAATAGCAGCATGCCAGGGTGGGACTAACTCCTGTGGGAGAAAAAGGAGGTGTCTTCATCAGTTCTGCTTGTTTGCTGGGAGAAATATTATTGCTCAAAATAAGTAGTGAGGCTCTGTTTCACATACAGGGGTTATAAAATACCCCCCCCCCCATCAAATTTTGTTATTTGTCATCAAATAACAACAAAAAAAAAAAAAAAAACAAACAAAAGAAATCAGTGGAAAATAACCAAATCTAGGTACAGCATCTTACAGCAAGGTCCACTGATGTCTCCTGCGTGTCTTTACTCTTCAGTAGCTTTGAATCTGCCTTTGCAAAAAAAGTCTCCTCAGTCATGGTTACTTTTCTTCTATTGGATTCCCATGTACAGGAGGAATTGAGTTGTTGCCTGTTTTCTAATCTGTGGACCGACGCTGCCTTCGCTAAACATTGGCTCTTGGCTGTGTCCTTAGATTTATGGCTGTTCCTGCAGCATATGACTTGCTTTCATTGAAAGAAAGCTTGTCATTTTGTTAATAAAATTAACATTTTCAAAGAAAGAAACTGAAACCTCTCTTCTAATTGCCTACACTCACATAATCTAATGATGCTAGGTTGGTAATGAATACGACAAATTCCTGCGGTAATTTGCACTTCACGCTGGCTCTGTGTGGGCTTGCAATAACATTTGCTACACTAAAAACATGAGGTGAAATCCTGGCCTCATTTGAATCAATGATTTTTACTTTTTTTTCTCTTCCAGCCTCCGCAGGGCTGTGCCGCGATGGTGCCTACTGAATTCAGTGGCATTATCTGTTTGATTGCTGTGAACATGGCCATATGGACATATCCTTTGCCACATGGCACCACAAATGAATATCAGATCTTCTTTCATCCCCCCCCCCCCCCCAACAAGAATTATAAGATGTTATGCTGTGTGATGGTACCATAAAATATTTAGGTTAAGTCCCCGTTCCCACCAAAATCAACAATAAAATGTGATCTCAAAGGGACAGGATTTCACCCTAAAAGATGCAGAAGGGCAGCTCTCTAATGGGCGAGCACAGGGGACATCTGAGTCCTAGAAGCAGTTTTTGTATCATCGTACTGAATTTTCATTCAGCAGCTATGTGAGGATAGTGCATTGCCTTTTCACTGCTCTTTCCCAGCTTTTGATTGATTTTCAACACAAGCATCTTCTGGTTTTTTGCTACACAAATGTAAGATTTTCTTCCCCTTCCCTGCCTTCTCCTGAAGCAATGAACATCCATCAATTTACTGGTAGCTAGATAAAGCTGAGCAGGTTGTGATAGACATGGGATCAGCCAAGATGCTGTCGCCAGCACTTTGTAACCTCTGTTTATGACTTCTAGCAAAACATCTTGAGGAAAGGGGTGAGTGCTCCTCTTACTTTATTCAGGATTTTGTTGTAGAGCAATTATGATAATACTTGAGAAAAAGAGAAGCATATTAACAAATACAGAGAAAATAGGAGGATAGAAAGGAGGAGGGAATGTTTTGGTATGAAAACACAAAATACAGCTGGGGAGTGTCTTGGTTATGTTCCACTCCAATCAGCGCTGGGGCAGTATTCATTTAGCATTAAGAAGCCTGTCTTGGTTGCATCCCCTCTAGGATGTGGGCTGTGTAACTATCAGAGATCTTCACACCTAGCACGTCTTTTAGAATAAACTGCATTGGGGCCAGCATAGCCAACAACCTAAATAATGCTGAGCTTTTCCCTGATTTCTTTCTTCCTCCATCCCTTACACACACCTCACTCACCACCTCCAACCACCCCTGTTGCCTTCAACTCCCCAGCAAATTAAAGCAGGTCTCCTAAGGCTACGCACTCCATAGGAGTGAGCATCTCCTGGGGCCCTGCCTGAGTCTCATAGTCCCAAACCTCCCGACTTATTTACCAGGCATATTTTCGGGAAAAGCACACTGTGAACACAGTGAGGCCAATTCAGATTTCAATGGATAGCCCTGCGCTTTGGAATCCAGCGTTCACTGGGCTACGACCACAGAAGTCATCTTGGGCAGTGTCCCTGGGCAAGCTGCAGGCAGCGGGGGCCCTCTTTAGCTGCTGAGAGCCCTGGTGCAGGTCTGCTACAGGGAAGATGCAAACTATTCTGTGGTAGTATGTGACCGCGGAGGCGTCTGCCATGAATAACAGAAGTTTCTGCTTAAAAGGCTTCAGAAAATGCAGCAAAAGGGCAGTTTTTCAATATCCCTGGGTTTCTCTTAATGCTGTTTTTGAAGTTCACACAAAGACAATAATAAATGCCTGAGATGTCCCAGTAAATGCCTGACAGCCCCAAATCCCGGTGGCTGCCAGTGAAGAAGGCCTGCCCAGGTTTTTGCATGTAACTTCCAGTGCTGAAGTCATGCTGCTTTATATAATGGAGCTTGTTCTGTGTTAACATGATAAAGTGCTCTGTGAAAGAGCTAAGTAAAGGCAGAACTAATCCTGGGCTAGCTGTGGACAGCTAGTTGGAGTTTAGACAGAATAACAGAGCATAGGTATAAAAAAGGGAGTGCAACAAGTTTTTGTTTCAGTGTCATTTCTGCACCAAAACTGAAGATGAGGAAGTCTCTTCATGTGATGCTAAATCTAATAAGGAAATTGGAATACCGCTTACACATCAAGGTATCTTTCAAGTCACTTGTTCTTATAATAGTTGTGCCCAGCTTGCTTGCCTCCTAAAGACTGTAAAAATCATAATTTCTGCCTAGAGGTTATCACAGCTTCTTAATAATAGAGCAATCAAGGCAGCAGAAATTGTTTCTTATTGCTCCAGATCTGCTCACTGACAGCAAGCAGCTCTCTGTACACAAAAACTTGGCGCTTTCTTTGAGTTTATATGGTGTCGTTTTTACCTCCACTGTTTCATTTGGCCTGTAGAGCACGACAGTACTAGCACTGGGCTGTAAAGTAAACAAGTAAAGTTTTGTGGGGAGAAAAATATTCACTCAGAAATTCCGCTGCTGAATATTGCAAAAGCCTAGGAAAAGAATATTTCATAAGATCCTAGAATGGTTAAGGTTGGAAAGGACAAGCCAGTGGGCAATCTTCATTCCTTTCCACTTCCAATATCCTTTCCAACTCCTTTCTTTCGCCAGCTACTTTAACTCCCAACTAAAAAAAAAAAAATTAAAATCAATATGTTAAATTAAAAAATAAAATAATGAAATCTTCAATCCCTAATGTACTTTATCCCAAAATGTCACCAGGGTCTCTTTCAGAGCCTTGGCTAAAGCTGCAAGGCTAATGTTCATGTCCATTAGTGAACATTAGAGTTGGTCTGATCTCTAATTTTACAGTCATCTTGCCTTCAGTAGCCTGTAGGTTTTCTTTGGCAGGTTGCTTGTAATGATAATGAATTGATCACTGCTGGATTGCTTGAGAGCTACATGAGCTTTATAGACAGTGGGCTTAATCCTCCTCAGATTTACATTCACTTGGCTGTTCCAATTACCTCCACTGCGGCTGTGCTGGAAGTGCTTGCCATAAAGAAATGAAAGCACCTAAACAAAACAAGATGGTTTCTAAGAGCCAAACATTTAACTTTTATAATTTATTTTCTTTCTGTCTAGGATTCAAGGTCTATCCAGTTTTCAAGTAGTCTGAGGTTTCCTGTATCCATAATATAGTGTCTGAGGACAAGCAAAATAGCAGATCCCTGCCCCATCACTTCTGTGGTTTCTATAGTCTCGGACACGAGGCTGGTAAACTGAACGGACACAGGAAAGCAGAACAGGATGAAGCAGTAAGACACAGGGCATTACAGTAAGTGGTGCAGCAGGATGCTGTTGTGATATTGTAGACACCATAAGATGCAAGCAATTTTAGGAAATTATCCTGATTATCCAAGGTGGCTTTGAATACACTAGTGATTCAAATTCACAGCAAATGAGGGGAGGATACGCATTAGAGGGTATGACCCATATTTTCTTAACCAAGCCTACAGTTTTAAGACTGTTAGAGCATACTGCTGCTTAAGCAGGGCATGGACTCATCTGGCAAAGATTTATTAGCAATTTAAGTCAGACTAGTAAACATAAATTGCCATGAAAACTGTCTGATATTAAAATTTATGCTACTCTAAAAAGTGCAGCTATCAATTAAAGTGGGTTCAGAAGAAAATGCTACATCATATTAGCACAACTTGCTTTTAAATCATAGGGCCATTGTTACTTTTATAAAACCCAAAATTTTGTCTCCTTCCTTCTTTCAAATTCCTTGTGTTGACCATGGAGTTGTCAATAACTGGCAGATTTTTACATGACTGAGATCAATCAGTGGGATGATGATGAAAATCTTGTAGGATCTTCTTACACTACAGAAGCTTTGGAGCACTTATTTCATACAAGGTCTAGAGGTTGGAACACCAGCGTACAAAGAGCAGCAGCTCAGGAGTCAGGTAGCTAAGTCTGCTGTTATTCAGCTTTTAAAGTATATTTAGAATAACCCACTAGTTAATTTAATGTGACAAGTGTTGGTGGTCTACCTGAAAATAGCTTCTGATGCCTGCCTATTCCCTGCTAAAAAATTGCCAGCACTAAAATGATTATGGCTTTAGTCGTAACTTCTCCTCTTAGACATATCTGCTGTGATGGGCTTAAGGACCAGGACTAGTTATGCTGAACAGCACAGACATGCCCACATTACCATAGACAGTCTCATTGAAATTTTGCTCACAGACAAAACATTAGGGTCCAGCTCCACATTCCAACAGCATCTCTTGTTATTTCAGTATCCAAGTGTGTGTGATGGCAACACTCATTACAATACTGGTGGTGATTTGAGGGCCTGCCTGATCCCCAGGGAGAGGACTTGGTTCTTCAGAGCCTTCATTCTGCACCTCCAAAAGAGCTCCACTGAAAAAATAGAGTGGGGAAACAAAGCATAAACATTTATTAGCACTTCATATTATGCGATTGCTTCAACACAAAGACATGGAAGAAGCAGTCATTACCTGCTATTTGAGACTTAAACTGCAATTTCACATTACAGTTCTTCAGTGCTGTTTAGGTGGACGCCATTAACTTTCAGGCATGTTCCCAACTTGCCTTCAGCAGCACTTTGGCTTTTAGGATGAGCTAAGAATTTGTTTTGTTGTTGTAGTTAATATTGTTGATTGGCATTTGAAGGACAGTTTTCCTCTGGGAACAAACTGAAATGTTTTGCTGTGGTAACATATGTTCGGGGCAGCAGGGGGAAGGTATTTGCTATCGACTATATGATGAGAGAATGCTAGACCGTAAAACAGATTATGAAGAGCTATTCTAGAAGGAATTGAAACTTTAAGTGATGGAAACCAACAGAATATTTAGGTATCACTTTGGTGAGGTTTGACATGACTCACAATCATATTGGGAAATTGGATGTTTGCAGTGTTTTATATTGGATACTTGGGATATTTGGGACCCTCTGGTAGACTTAGTCTGAAACATTAATTTTCTCAGAAGCAGGCTTTTTTTGGAGATTAAAGAGCTACTGAAATAATTCACTCTTCAACTGCAAAAGGAAAGATAAAAAGGACAAGATTAAAAACAACCCCCCTAAACTGGTCTCCTCAGTCTTCCTTATTCTGTTACTATGACCTGTTATTATCTCTAAGACAGATGATAGCTGGCTTACATGGAAATGGGTATGTTTTTTCTACTTATATGGAAATAGGATTTTCTAAATTATTATTATTGCAAACTCTGAAACAAAACAAAAAGAATTCCCTTAAAAAGCCAGAGGAGTTCTCTGGTGCCATAGCCTGTCTGAAGAATTTCCCTTATTGACAGAGGCCAGCTGAAAGCCATGATGATGTGTAAATGCTTGTTCTGCACCAGACCTAAGGTCCATCTCACCCAGCATCCTGTCTCCAATGCTGAAGACATGCAGACAAAAAGAGCAGGTCAAGTGAGGATTGACATTTCCCCAGTACACTCATCTTGCCTCCAGTGCAGAATCACTGGGATTTCCTGAGCCAGAGGTGATCTATTTTCTTTTCATACCCATTAGTGAATTTTTCTTTTACATGTCAGTTGGTTTCACATTGCAAACAAAATCAATGAGATAAAGTCTAGAGTATTTTCCTGTGCATTCTCCATACCCTAGAGCTGTCCCAGTTTACATATGCACCCCCTAACCACTGAGAGCAGACATCTTCTGCCAATATAAAGGCACATCCTACCAGGGGAACAGTAGGTTTCTGTACTTACCAGAGTTCAATACACCTAGAATTCTCCACACCAGGCATTACAGAAATAACTCTAAAAAACTTCTATAATAAGTAATATAGCTATAAATAAATCCATAAATGCAAAGCTGCATGTAAATCATAGTCATATAAGTCTTAGTTTCTTGAAAAGTCATTGAACAAGAAGAGAATAAAATAGTTCAGTTGGAAGGAACCTACAACAATCATCTAGTTCAAGTGAGCTAATAAATAGTACTTAAGCTATTTCCAAAGGACTTAGCCTAAATCTGTGCTACTATCCCAAGGAATAACAACATCACGAGTTAACTAGTGAAAGAAACTAAAACAGAACTAAATAACTTCAGATTCTTTCACGACACTTAGACACACCATTCTTTCCTTAGAAAATACGTGGGCTTTCGGGCCCATTTACACTTTGACCATTTTTTTCCATTTTATTGAGCAAAAGTTTATTCCAAACAGAATAACTAACAGTGTCCTCTTCATAGTATATGTCACCTTCTGTTACCTGTTGCCAAAATAACCCATTATTTTTAAAACTACTGCTAGGAACTTATCATCCTGTTGTAAGACTGCTCTCTATAGGGTGTGCCAGCACTCAGAAGTATGATGGCTATTGTAGTCAGAAAACTAACCACATAAAGTAAAACAACATTTCCAGTGCATACTAAGTTAAATTAGCCTGGTACCCAGACAAAGAGGAGCAAATCATTCAATGGACAATGTGCTCATATGCCAATAAAAAGCCTACTGAACACACACAAAAGGGGCCATCTTAAATTAGTGTCTACTGGAGGTGGCTGTGGCACATCAACTACCAAATACCTTTATGGTTATGAACTTTCAGATGCTCCACATTTGGGGACATATTTATCTTCTTAAATAAAACATGTTTCTGGCCCCTTAATTGCCAGCTGTAACTGACAACTTTACCATCTCAGAGCACTTTTTTTCCCTCTCATACCTCATTGCTGAAAGTAGTTAGACAATAATTAACGGTGTTTCAAGTGTACGATATCTTAGGAAGAACTCTGATCATAAATAAGACCAGTGGGTGCTTTGGTGACCTTGCACGTGGTCAGCACTAGTTGGGAATTTTGTGGTGAAAATACTCACTGAAATCAAACTTTATGCATTTCTATATATGTTTCAGTTAATTTCTGTCAAAATACAGCCAAAGCCTCCCATGGAGAACCTTTATTATTCCCTTCCAGCTCACCCAGCAGGAAGGTATCCTACTGCAACAATCTACAGCTCCAGACACAGCCATGAGATGGTTCCCTTCATCTCATAACAACCTTCTCCATGGGGCAAGTACAGTATTTCGGTTCCAGACTCCACAAAATCGTAGATGAAAACCTCTTGAGAAAGGTTATTTCAGCTGGTGTTTTCAATGTCCCTTATCATTCAAGACATTTCATAGAGAGCTGGCAAACTTCATGGAGCCAGGAGAGTCGATCTTGAGGTACAGGTGATGTACTAGGCATTGGACAAGGAATTTGGTACCTCACCTGGAAAATAGTGTCTTCTTCTGGTCACCTATGTTCAAGAAAGATCAACTCAGGACAAGAAGGAAGGAAGGGAACTATTTAAAATTAGACCTTATTGGCAAGAGAACAAATTGGGATGAAAATTACCATTAACAGCACCATCAAAATGAGGTGCTAGGGTAGTCTTTTAGCAAGAGTAATAAGGAAAAGAAATTAAACTGGTTCTACTGGACTTTGTTCAGTTAGTTTGTGAAAGGAAATATGTGGAGTAGTTGCCAATGAAAATAGAAGACTGGACTTGAGGACCTTCCAATCCCATGTTCCTAATTGCATTTCAGAATTTCCAAACAAAATGTTTACATTATTCTGAAGGGCTGAGGTTTTGGCAGGCTTGGCCTTTTTATATGATTTTTCCACTTCCAAAGTAAGTTTCAGTTATATACTCTATCTATCATCTATCTATCTATCTATCTATCTATCTATCTATCTATCTATCTATCTATCTATCTATCTGTCTATCTACCTATCTACCTATCTCAGATTTCACATTCATTAGTGTTTTGACAAGGTACACTTCAAACTCACTAGTAAGTTAGATCAAAAGGAAGCTGAGGAAAGGACCACAGTGGCCAACACAACCTGCCACTGGCCTCAGAACTACTGATGTAGTTGGGAAAACTGCTAGATTTTCAGGAGAAATCTTTCTTTGGGTCAAGAACAAAAGTGACATATTTCAAACTAAGTGCAAGCTGCAAAAAATCACTTCAGTTTTAATTAGCCCTCTATTTGGACAGAGAGAAAAGGGTAATAACACTTATGAAGCAGAGGAGAAACTTAAGAAGAGGCCAGGTGAAATACTTTGCAGTGTCTGTAGGATGGCAGTGAGAATGGGACAAACAGCTAAACAGGCAGTGGAGTATGAGACAAGGTTCTTCTGGTATGACGTGTACAACCTGGTCAAGGTGAAGCATGGGTCTCTCCTTTGGTGAAGCCATGTCATGAGCAGTCTTGAGCTAAGAAATAGGGCAACACACTACCTTGATGTTGGTGTTTGGCAATCTCACAAAAAACTTGTGTTTTCTTACATTGATCATGCAGTCTCGCATCCTCTACCCTGAAAATTAAATTGGAGAAAATAATTTCTATCTCCTTCTATTCCAATCTTATACATAGACTTTATGAATTTAATACTGAGCAGGTATTCTGACCCTTTACTGGGTAATTCCTTTATTCCCAGCTACCTATTCTGTGTCATTCTTCTGAAATCTACACAGCAAAATACATAAATCGGAACTTTAGCTAGCAGCCTGATAACGGTAAGGGGGCAGATTGTGCCCAGTTCTCAAGTGTTCCATTTCCACTGAGCAACTGATGCAGGACAGGATATATCTTGTCTATGAAGTGGTCTCTTTGCTGGATAAAGTGATCGCTTTTTTACTTTTTCCTTTTCTCTTCCTGAACGTAACATGGAGCAACATCATTAGGATTGAATTACACAGCTCTCAGGTAGCAAACCTGGAGGAATACTGTTTAAATGACAGAAATTGCTGTACATTACCACTTATGCAGATTAGAGCAAAGTTTGTCTCATGATGTGTGTCCTTCAGCTTCAACGGAGCCTGTCTGAGTCCCTTCTCACTTGTGTCAGTATAAATCTAGAATAATTTCATGAAAGTCAATACATCATACCTGAATACATGTCTGCAGCATGGACATCTCTGCTCAGGGCTACTACTTCATTAATTTTGGATTCTTTACAGCTGTTGAACTGCTGGTTAACTAACAAAAACATTGTGCATCTAGAAGTCCAGGCATTAAAACAACACTGACTACACCAAAAGCAATGAAGAAACGAACTGGAAATCCATGAATTAATCCTTTCCGACACTCACAGGAAATTATAGCACAGCTAAGACATGAAAAAATAATTTCCACTGCTCTTTTGTTAAGATGATTCATTTCCCCATTATCATGCTTTACTTCTGTCAAAACCACTTGCAAATAAAATCTCCATTTGCAGTCATTTAAAACATTGAAATCTTGGATGTGCAGGAAGGAGCAGTCATATGATTTTAAATCCATTTGCGCATTTGAATCTTCACAAAATAGATGATTTTCTTGTATTTTAATTCTGGTAGCAAGCCAGCTGAGGCCAGAGGACCAAAGATCCACTTTGCATCTCTAATGACTGTCACAGCACCCTCCTTAGTCATTCTGCGACTCAATTATCTAGTGTGTTATGGGCAACCAAAATTTTATTCAACTTAAGACATCTTGCCTAGGACTGCTCAGGTCAGTATCCACCCCATCAGACCCAAAAGGCATGAGGAAAAGTCACTTACCTCTTTCGCATGGGGTGTTTCATTACTATATGGAAAAGATCTAGCAGAAGAGCTCCCATTACATCCGACCCTGAGATCAGGCCAGTGGCCAGCATAGGAAGCCAAAATGTCAGAGTAGCTCCAGTCCTATGCAGGAGCCAGGCTGACCAGCATGAGCTGGGTTTTCCATGGTAAAAGAACATCTTCCTTGAATTTTGATCTAGTTTTGGTGTAGTTCTTCCCTTCTTGGTGAAACTGGAAGAAACAAATCTGTAAAAGGTTGGATTTGTTTTCTAAATCAAAGCTGCTTTGTCACAGGAGTCCTATGAGGTTCTTAAAAACCACTTAAGGGGAATGAAACACACAAAATCCTGCAATGTAGACACTGCTGGTCTCTGCTCACCAAAAAGGAAAAGGCGAGCATCTCCACAGAGGGCAGTGTCAGCCCATCAATCCTCCTTCCCCAGCAGGAGACAGCCACTGCCTGCTTCCAAAGCTCCTATGTAACAAAAAGGATTAGTACATCTACAAGTTCCTGGTTATTATTTTAGCTGCTGCTGCACTAAAGCTTCCACTAATCTCCAAAAGCAAACTGTGTATTGCATTCCTCTTGGCATCCTCCTCCTGCTTCTGCCCACCAATGTCTGCTTTTCCCTGAAGAAAGATTTCCTGACTGAGAACATTTATTTTTACTTTAAAGGGTGCTACCCTACATGCCAGGACCCACATCTACTTGGAGCCCTCCTAATGCCTTTGGCTTTGTAGCACATAAAGCTGTGCTCTTCCACCAGTACAGACGTGCTCTGAGTTTGGTCCTACCTCTGACCAGCCTGTTCTTAGATATTTAGCTGACAGCCTAACACAGAAGAAACAGACTTCCTTTATGGCTGATGAACACTGAAACATTTACATGAAGGGTCACCACAAAAATCAGAGAAGAGACCATGATGAGAAGAGGGAGAGTCTGAAATTTTCGGGTTCTTTTTTGTTTGTTTGTTTTGTCTTAGAATGAATCATAGAATCACAGCCTGGTTTGTGTAGGAAGGGACCTTAAAGCTCATCCAGTTCCAACTCCCTGCCATGGGCAGGGACACCTTCCACCAGAGCAGCTTGCTCCAAGCCCCATCCAACCTGGCCTTGGAACACTGCCAGGGATGGGGCAGCCACAGCTTCTCTCAGCATCCTTTGCCAGTGCCCCACCACTCTCATAGAGAAAGATTCAGGTTAGTTCATATTTTGCCACAGAAGATTCGCCCATCCTCAAACTGGTGGGAAAACCTTAACGGGACCTCTAACAAGTATTAGAAATACAAAGAGGTCTCCACAGCCATAGAAATCAATGCAGGTTTTTGTTTGCTGCTTCTGTCCAGCTTCTACTCCCTTTGACAAAGTAAGACATGGGGATGTACAGGGAAAATCTTTCAAACATGTTATTTAGCTACTCACGGAATATAAATCCTTGCAGAAAAAAATACGTTAAGGTGAATAATTTGACTTTTGTCCTAAATCCTACAGATTAAAACAGAACTTAAGTTACACAGGTTGACACTCCTATCAAAGGGCAGTATCACCACCACATAGGGTTTTATCTGATATTGATAGAGCGATAGTGTTGAAATACAAATAATTCCCACTGCTATTATTCTATTTCCATGGTTTCACAATATTGTAGTCAGGCAAGTTATACTGGTAGTCTCCAAATAGCTTGACTTTATACAACTCATAGAATCACGAGATGCCCATTATCACACACTGATAAACGCATGCACATACCATTTAATTCAATCATACAGTAGAAAATGTCTCACCTGATTAATGAACAAGGACAATAAGTGACAAAATTATATTATTAGGATAATTTTTGCAGCCACTTTTTATTCCAAAAAGTTGTATTCTTGTAAACCTGACATTTCCAAAACAGTGCAAGTGAATTAGAATACAGGTGAACACGAGCTTCTAAATACAGGTGACATCAATAGGAGTGAGCACATTCTTCCAACCACAAGTTCACAAAAAGAAACATACAATTTTACAATACATAAGGAGTGACATTCTAAGAAAAAGGAGTGACAATGGTGTGGGTACCCTATGTGTATGCAAATCATGCTCCAAAAGCAATTACAGTCTTCATGCCAGTTTAATCAATATACACTACATGAACCAAATCCTACTTTCATTTATGTCCAACAAACCCTAGCAAGTGGATGAACTTGGGCAAAGGTAGAAATTAGTTCCATGACTCCCTTAACCCTTTAGTGAAAGCAATATTATATATTCCCGTGCCACATGGATACTATGCTGGAAATTTGTGCAAGACTCCAAAATCTGCCCATAAACACAAGGCACTCAAGAAAATTGATAGTAAGTATTGCCAAACACAGTCTTTGCACAACCACTGCTTTCAGCAAAGTTACCTGTGCGTCACTGACTTGTATGTAGGGTCCTTCCCATTCATGTATCAAGGTGGAGAGGTTTGTCCTCACTGGTATGCTAGGCATTGCAAAAGCCTTTGCCACTTTGAGATGAAAGTGGATTACAGGCTTGGGGTTCACATCAAGCACAATTTCTCTCTCAGTTAATCCAAATGATTTGTAAGGTGACTTCAATTCAGAGGCTGCTCAAGTGTTTTCTACAGTTTGCCGATTTCCTCATTGTAACAGAGCAAATTAAAAAACTAGGTTTGTTCAGAAAAACAGCTAGTATTTTTGTTAGCTACAATGGCCAAGTAGGGTGAGAGCCTCAGCCATGCTGTTCTGTGGGTGAACTGATAGAAATTCACAAGGGCGGATGCTTGGCTTTCAAATGAAATGGTCACAAAACATGCTGTGCAAAGGGGCAAGTGCTTTCACCTCTTGAGAACTGAAATTCATCCCTGTGCTGTGGGCCACCAGAACTCTGAAATGGCTATGATCTTCTTGATGTCAAGATGAAATTAAATGGGGTTGCCACAGCACGGGCTCTGCAGTAAGTGAATTTTAATTTAATTTCCCCCCTCCCTTTCTTCCTAACCATATTTCTCTGAGATAGATTGTTTTCTTCCTACCCTAAAAGCAACTTCATGGGTACTCTACATAAGAAGACAACCTGCACATTGCTAGCTCCAGGGCTTAAACAAAAGATCTCTTGGATGTCAGGTGAGGCATTTGAAAACATTACTGCCCCCCTTTAAAGCTTCCACCTGCATAGCTTGGAGCCAGTGCAAAGCGAGCCTGCTGCCGAAAAGAATCATATGAGAATTCAGCAAACCTTTCCATGAAGTTGTTCCAAGACAACTCATGACTTTGTCCTGAAATGGATTAACTGGAGAGAACTGGTACAATGACTTTCTCCCAGCTCTGTGGCACAAGTGGTACAGCACAAAGGAACTAACAAGCAGCTGACAAAAGGGAACTTCCAGAGCTCTAGAAGCAATTTCCAAAATAACCATGTCTCTAGATTTTGATACAATACCATTTATTGTGATTTCTTAATTTGAAAATCCCATCAGCTCTATAGCACAGCTATTTTCTACACATTCTTGAACTATATTACATTTCCATAAGATTTTAGGGTTAGAAGATGATTGCAACCAACTGATATTAGAGTTTGGTGGTTTTTTGTTTGTATTGTTCAGTTGCTTTTTAAGGAGTGGAAAGGTGCATCTACAGGATT
Source organism: Pezoporus occidentalis (assembly GCF_034315485.1). Taxonomy (NCBI): domain Eukaryota; kingdom Metazoa; phylum Chordata; class Aves; order Psittaciformes; family Psittacidae; genus Pezoporus; species Pezoporus occidentalis. The sequence continues at coordinate 6,862,639 of NW_026914718.1, read as the reverse complement.
TTAATACTAAGTACTGCTATGTCTCATGGTCTAATCTGACTATCCTAACTGGAACCAAGCAAGAGCCACAATGGAATTTGACACACACACAAAAATAATTAAGAGTATACATATAAAAACAAAAGCATCTGTGACAGCAGAACTACCGAGCATCTAACAGTGGCAGTACTAAGAGTGTACGGGTTATTTCAAGAATATGTCAGTAATCTGGCCAACAACTAGATTTTCACTGAGTGATGGCTTGTGCTGGATCAATAGCAGACAATTCAAGTCAGAGATCAAAAAAGTCCAGTGCAGGCTCAATCAAATGGGATTTAATTTTTAATCATTTTTAACTTTAACCAAATAAGAATAAATTCTTTGCCTTGAGCCAAAAAAAAAAACCAAAACAACCCACAAAAAAAAAACAAACACCACCACTTAAAAATGCTTCCAACACAATATAAAATGCTAAATGGGTATTTATTTTTTCCAGCTCTTTTCTTCATATACTTTAAAAAGGTGTTTCAAAGGAATAACTAATCTTGAGTTTTAAAATACTGTCATCAAACATTTTTAGCAGATCTGAAAGCAATGTTTCCTAAGGGAACTTCCTCCTTCTTTTTGGATGGAGACTTTCCAATTAAGTTGAATTCACAAATTTCACTTGTTCCCTGAACTATATTTTCAGCAAATTTATTTCTTTATCATTTTGAGGGGGGTCAGTTTTAGAAAGGGCAGGTACTGAAATGTCTTACAGCTGAATAAATGGACTTCTTTTTTCAGCAAATACTTTAAGAAACGTCTTACTCAATTCACGGCTGTGAATCATTCTCATGTTCAACTTCTATTTGTCTTAGGTATTTCTCAGCAACAGAAAAAATAGATACGTTAGGTTGAAATACTAGCAAAACTAACTGGTGCCAAATATCATACTGTGAAGAATTCACTAGCCTCGAATACAACAGTGCAGTCAAAGGCCATCAGCCTTTTGTTTTTGCACTCTGATGAAAAATCTCCAGTCCACTATATGTGGTTACAACAGGATTTCACCTCAGCAGGTTTCTTTTCAGATTCTGGCTTAAGTGATCATTTGTTATATGAAATATGCCAGATCACCAATGATTGTTTTAAGAAAAATAACTGAATAGACTAATAGCTTTTCTTGTCAAATGTTGAATCAATACACTTCATTCACTTAAAAACCATCTTCTGCCTAATGGGTGCAGGTAGTTAAGTTAATAAATATTGATTGATACTATTGTAATAGCAGGCACTTAATGGCAGTGAAGGAAAAAGGCAAACAGCAATATGGATGTAGTTAATTTCTTTAAATTTAAAGCGATAATGAATTTGGCAAGGAAGAGCAACAATAAGACCTGTTCTCAAGCAGATTTGTTGCATGTTCTCTGCATTCAAGTTTCCAAACTTCCAGCAGTTCTTTTACCTTACTCTCATGGAAGGAGAAATCCTGCAACCATCATTCCTGGTTCTCCTTCACCTTCTACCACAGAGCTTAACTTCTTTCCTTTACATGGATTTTATACCAACATTTACTTCTTATTTACACAAGGTGCAAAGTACAAGTAGAATCTAAACCCAAGTCTTACACAATTCCACTATTTCTATTTAGAAATCCACAAGTTTTTTGAAGGAACATGGTTGAATCAATTGCAACTAGATTTGCTCTAATTCAGCAAATGATTTGCTAAGGAATTACCAGCGAATAAAATGGCAATCTATCTGAAATCCAGTAACATCTGCACCTTGACTAAACTTCCTTCTTAATGCTTGAGGAAGGATGACATTCAGTACTTCAAACACTCAAGCAGGGAATCTCAAAATCCAAACATTTTAACCCTTGTATCTACTTATGCCTCTTAAAATTATCACATAAACAAACTCATGACTCGTGTATAAAACCCACAAGGCAGGAATAATGCACATAGCTTGTAGCATTAAATCACTTGCTCTGATAGCAACGGATCATAGCCATTAACAGTAGCTTAAAAACTATCCTTCTTAACATTAATATTAATATGGCTCCATTATTATTCTTATTATTTTTAATTCCAAGGAATTTGTCAATGCCACAGTGGTTGGCCCAGTTACATCCTTCTGGTATCTCAATTGTACAGTCCTAGACCATTATCAAAGTACTAAAGACTGCAAGAGAAAACTTCCCAAAGGAAAACATTCTGTGATGCTTTCTTCAGTGAGCCAAAGCAAGCTACAAGTCTTGCTACACATCAATGAGGAAACATTTTCATCCTCTCCCATTCAGGCCAGTAAAGGACAGACTCAGATACAGAACATCACATCTCTGTAATACATTAGGTTCTTCAGTTAATAAAACACCAAATTCAACTAAAAAAAAAAGAGATAGTGAAAAGACTTTGGCTTATTGCCATTAAATGGTCTACACACAACATTACCAAGCCTTGTGAATTAAGCATATGAGGATTTCAGCTACTTTTATCTGCAAATCTCTCTCTTCTCTCTTGCATTGAAGTTTAAAAGTACAATATGATTTGTATATACATACATGTATTTCCAAGGGTTTAGCCAGATATCAGTGCTTGAGTGAACTATATAGCTATTCAATAGAAACTATAAAACATTGATACAAATATAAAGACATAATCAATATAAAAAGCTTATATTTATAAAAAATATTTTTAGGTAACAGTCTTCCCCTGAGGGTATACCACATAGTTGGATTCATAAATATTGCTCTGCACTGCAGCTTGGTTACCGAAGTTCAAATTTCAGCTCTTAAATGAAGTGTAAATCGCTCCAGTCACCTGACGTGGCTGCAATGGTTGCCTCAGGATTATGTTCCCTAGCTTGTTGGAGTGATAAAGACACAGCATCAACGGGGTCTCCGAAAAATCTGGAGAAGATTCCTTCTTCCACATATGGAAGATACGAGAGCAGGACCTATAGGCTAGCAATGACTGGGCTTTAGTTTTCATGGGCAGTTCACTGATTTTTCTGGACCCAGTCCCAACTATCTTCATTCTCCTTCCTGCTCTTTTCGGCCTCAATAATTTCTTTGTACCTCCGGCGGAAGAAGCCCATCTGCAAATCAAGAAGAGATGACAGTGGTAAGTAACAGCATCGTTACATTGAAACTTACTTTGTCAGAAAACAGTGAGCAGGGAAAAGAACAGCACAGGTGTTAATATCTAATTTCTCCTATTGCCGATCTGGAATCAGAGCTCCTTGTTTACCAGATCAACCCAGGTCCCAGATCTTCCCAAGGACTCTGCTCCTTACAGATGAAATACTCTGAGGGAAGAGCCCACTTACAGGAAGTATGTTTTTAAAACAAATGCACACAAAGTGTTTCTAATAAACACACACCAGAAGAGGCAGATACGGGTTTATTGGTTTCAAATAAAGACTAATGCAAAACTGGGATCTGAACCTAAAGCCAGCCTAGAGCTTGAGTCCTGTGTAAATGCAGTCCCATCGCTACCAGCTGTGTAATCTGCAGCTCAGAAGGCAAAATACAAGCCTGATCCTAGAAAATGCATGCATCAACCATAACTCCTCCACAAGCCTTAAAGATGCTGTGGGGCTGATAATCACTTTTGCATGTCTTTTTGTTTCTTAAACCCTTGTACTTAGTTATAGAAATGCAAGCAGTTTTCATTCCAGTTTGGATAAAATAATTCTCATATTGCTGTTTTCTTAAGTCTTCCAAGTAAACAAAAATGATTTTAATAACAGACTTTGGTAAGCATTCAAGAATAACTCCTCCAACTTAGCAGTGCACTATTGAGACCACTGAATCAATATTTTGTTCATCACAATTAAACATTTATGTAACTCCTACCACTCTAAACCTGTTTTCTTATTCCTGCTGGGTAAAGCATGATGCCTTATTCTTCCTTTATCAACCAGTTATTATTATCCTTTATTCCCAAATTGGCTATATGCAGGAATATTTTGTCACAACTAAGTTGGGCTTTTTAGTTTCAGTTCTTTAACAAGTTCAGTTTTCTTCAAGGATGTTTTAACTCACAGGGGTCTGAAAGGCAGCTTGTTCAACCTGCTGAGGGCACTTTCCTAAATCCCAGGTCCTTGCCAGTGCTCCCAGCTACGTCCTGAATTCACTCCATCATGATACCAGGCACAGACCATCCTCTCACCACCAAAGGATACAGAAGCTGCAACATGGTCTAACAAAACATGTTGGTTTGGATGACTGTGGACCACATCTCTGGGGCATGCTATTAATCTAGAGACAGATGTACCTTCCTGAGTGCACAGATGTACATCACACACACACTCAACCGCTTTATAAATACACAGTACGTAGACATACACATAAATGACAACCATCCCAACTTTATAGAGGTCCCATGACCTTCTGGATGCCCTCAAATAGCTGGAACTAGACCTTAAAAACCATTTGTTCACATTTTTGTGCACAGACTACGGACATTGTCTCTTTCCCATCTATCATAAGCAAAGCTTTATCTGATGCTCAATGCATGGATAATGGTGCTTCTGTTCTAAGAAACTACCTCACAAAAGGGACACTGTTGAATTTTGGAGAGCCACATCTCCCTTGCTTCCTAGCATTTCTGATCAATGTATGCAAGGATTCAGAAGGGAAGAATTAATGAAGAGTATCCCTATTCTTCAAACTTGCTCTAGAATTCAGATCAAGTTCTTTCTTTAGTGGAAAAATATCTTTAGCAGTAATTTCCATACTTATACCTGGAAGCTATAGAAGTGCAAAGGATATATTTAGAGAAGATATCCTCGAGATAGCACTACCGTAAAATCCCAGTGAAATTTCACCATTGATGCCAACATACTTCTGCTCGATGGAGACTTGAAGCCAATAGGTAAAGTTTCCCATTATTTTCACAGCCCAAAATTAAGTTAAATTATTTTATTGATAATAGGCAAAAAAAAGTGTAAAAACCCATTACTTCTCCATTACTACTCCTCTGGTTTTCTACCCCAGTAGAATTAATTGAAGGTACTTATTTCAGTCTTTTAGTCACAGGAGTCTGCAGCTATTCTTACATATGGTTAGGGAGCAGATGTGTTGAAGAAGTGGGTGCCATTTTTATGTTATCAGTTTTTACAACAGACTTACATGTTCTGCATGTTAGAAAAAGAAAATTGCCACAGGACTTTGTTTCCCAAGATTAACAGGAGAAGTTCAATTTGTAGCTTTTAAAAACAGGTTTTAAACCCTTAAGGTCTCCATCCTTCATACAGCCACATCCTTGGTACAATAAAATCCTCTCTTGAAGTTATAATCAAAATTATAGAAAGGCTTTTTAATTTCCTCGAGGGCCAAGCAAATGAAAGCAAACTCCTTCCAACTGTTATTTTAATAAAAATTGTCTGTTTGTGAACATCTGCTTCAGGAATTCTTTTTAAAAGTTGGGTATGATAGTTTTAGTATTTTACTATTTTGTTACTGAATACAGCATGCTTTTGTATAACTTTCTAGTAGGGCAGAAAAGTGAGCTGAAGACTATAATAAATGTTAATGGAACGTGAAATCCTACACCTAGAAGCAATTCCACTACGAAGCTATAAATGTTTACATGCTGTAAGTGATGTGCATAATCTATAACTATGTAGAGGACTTAATTTGAGTGCAAGCAAAAAGATAAACTGGACTTTAAGGATATTTATATTTCGTTTTTTACATTTTTTAAAGTAGTGGTCAGGGATTAGATATATTTCCTACCCCTTAAAGGCAAGAATATGCTTTGTTATGGGGTACCATTCCTTACTGTTCACACCATATATATCTGCTTAACATGGTAGAGTCCCTATCATCACCAGAAAGGGTTTTTTTTTTTTTTTGTAATGGCCATGAAGAAATCACAACATAGTTGTTGTCTCACAAGGGAGAACACAACCCACATAACCACCTCCTTAGAATAAACTGATTTCATTAAAAATGACAGCAATATTAACCCATATGGTAAGGGATGCTAAGTGCCTGTGGCAACCTGGAGAGAACAAGTGAATTTAACATGCAGCAAGGAGATACAGGGGTAATAAGGAGGAAGACACTTGACCAAAGCAGGAGAACTGATGAAACATGGAGCTAAGTATATGCTGTTTCTTTTGTCACTGGGGCAGAAGTGACACCAGAAAATGTCTTTTCTGTGACTAATGCAAAGCCCTTAAGGAACCTCAGAAAGCCCAGTAAGGACAGCACTACAGGGACTCAGTGCTGGATTTCAAGCAGGGAGATGAGATCAGCTTTAACAGGAGTATTGCAGTGATGTCATTTGTGGAATGGGTGTTTACAGTAGGCCAGTGGTCTCCAACCTATGTTTGTGGGCAATGAGTCTCTAATATTACTCAATTGCTTTCCATATACACAGGGATACATGTCTGTACACATACTGTACAGAGGAAAAGCAACAGGAGCACATACAGGAAGCAAGGAGAGAGTACCTTGAGAAGCTGAATAGTTATCATGGAAGAAGGCATCAGCCACCAAAGACAATGGAGGAGATGAGAGAAGCAAACTACAGTCAGCATTTCAGAGTGGTGTGAGAATTATTTGAGAAGGCTGAGGAGACCTTCTTGAGTTATGGGCCTTTTGGATCACTGTGGTTAAAAGAAAGAACACTGCTCAGCATGCACCGTGCTTTACTCTTAACCCTGGCAGACCTTACCAGGGGGGAGCTCCTATGCCAAAGGTGCCATATCCTACTTTGTTTCTTCTGTAGGTACAGAGGAAACAAAGAGGAGAAAGTGGGCCATTAAAGACTTTGAGAATATAGGGACAGTCTCAAAATCCTGGGGCTATCAACGTCACTCACAATGAATTCATGACCTATGCCAGGGAATGGAGAGAGCATCTGAACTGCCTGTGAATCCACACATTGTCATGTTTCACATCTGCCATGATAAACTGCAAAGATTATCTTGCTTTTAAACAAATACTAATAAAAAATTATCAGACAGAAAGAAACACAACGGAAAGAAAAAGTTGGCCTGGTCTTTACCAGAAGTGATAAAAAATAATGTCCTTCCTGGTAAGTATTATTGCTGCTATAAATAGGTAGTTTAGATGCAAAACCTGAAACCATCCGTAGGTTTTACACACATTCTTTAATTTAGTTATTCTAGCCCGTGCACCCTTTTCTAGCATACCCTTACTGCCATCTACAGCATAGGCTGAGCAGAAAGCATGTTCCTGCCAAAACTGAACAAAGCAACAGAAAATCTGTGTTACTCGTAGGCTGGGGAATTACACCTGTTATTGTGAAGTTACTTCTTGCCATGTGACAGCACCGTCATGTCTTCAATCCTGAGTACTTAAAGTATCTTTCACTCTTTAGCTGTCCGGCCAGATTTAAATCCCTTAAAAATCACAGATAAATCATAACTAGACAACAGTCACATAAAACTGCATTCTTCAAGCACTCACACAAATGGAAAGCTTCAGTCAAAGTGATTTCAAAATGTTGAATTAGCATCACAAAACCTATTGTCTTTTCTTTTTCTTGCTGCTGTTTTCTACACATCCGAACACCGATCACTGAACTACTGGACTTGATATTTTCCTAAACTCCCAAAGCATAAACATTTGTCCAGCATTTCCTGCAGTACCACCCCGTCTCTCTCTCTCTGGGGTGCCAATTAGAAGTATGTTTGAAGAGTGATGATACTACAGTCTGCACTTGGGAAAAAAACAAAGCTGACCAGAGGGCAAGCAATATCACTGCCCTTGTTATATTCACTGTTGGGTAAATGTCTAAAGCATTTTTATCATACCCATTGTGGCTTATTTTCCCAATCAAATAAAAAGAGAAACAGTTTGAAATGCAAACTGTAGAAGAATAGTTATATTTTTGTTGGGTGTTTTTTTTCCAAGTCTTTTTCCCATTAACTTCATCTATTAAGAAGCAAGAAAAAATTCTAACAGTTGTACACCATTGTAAAACAATCATTATGTCGATTTACAGTAGTGTTTTGAAACTATAACTGAGCTAGGAATAGAGGTTTGTGAATAACAATGTTCAAACAGAATCCAAAAAATATATCAGAGACTTTTGCCATGTTTTGCACAATATTTTGATAAAGCTGCACTAGGGTATACTGAGGTACTAAGCTGCACACAGAAAGTGTTGATTTTTATCAGTAAGGCTCTGCTGACAAATATCTTCCAATGGAGGTTACTGACCACAGCAGAAACCAACAAATTAAGACAGCAAAGGAAGTACAGATATATGTGTAACTAAGAAATACAATGAAATTTAAGAAACCCTGCAGATTTCTTCCATTGAAGCTAGGCTTTGTCAGGATACTTTGGATTCAGTGCCTTAATCACAAGCTGTCTTTCCTCTATTATACAGTTTTTCATCTACTGTATGCACTATTCAGCCATACTGGATGAACAGTCTGGACTTACATCATTAATCCTTTACTGCCACATCTCTTTAATCTAGGCAGAGGTCCCACGCCATTCACCTCATAGCCCTTCAGAAAGAATTAACTTACTCTTCTCCTCACATTTTGGGGTGCATGCCCCTTGGGCACTCCTCCCTTCCTCTAAACAGTACCACAGCTAGAAAAATATGCAGCTAATCATAGGCCAGGAACCTCACCCCAGGCTAAAGGCCACCAGTTGGTACAGCAGCAACACCCCAATCTCTGTAAAGCAGCACTGCTGAGATTGGAAGCATGGAGCGTTTCCCCATGCAGAGATTGATCACTGGTTATTATGTGCATCTCACTTCACTACTGCCAAGAAGGTGGAAAAAAATACTTGGGTTCACATGGCCTTGGATAATTCTGGCAAGTCCCCAGCTCCAAGAGGATGCCCCGCTTCCTTCCTCCCAATTAAAGGACTGTTGCCACAGTACAGAGGGGTCATGAACAGATCTTGTGTATCAGCTTTTCCATAGAGGACTGGCAAACTGCCACCGCCTGGGCCCCCCTGTGAGGAAAAGGCATGTTTGGAAAGCAGCCATGTGGCCTGCCTATAGTTAATGAGAAACTGTATATTTAGGAGCACAAATGATAGCGTGGCTAAGGTAAGCTCATGAGGATTCAAGTGGCCTGGCTTTGATTAACCAGTCTTTCATTGACTTTCTGAGAGGAAAATCTTTCAACTTTCCTGTAATGTAGGTACTCATTTGCTCAACGAAACATGTCCAAGAAAATAAATACATATGCTTCAAAAATTACCATTCCACAAGTGGCTGGGGTGTGTATATATATATATATACACATACAAGATACACTTTGCATATATACACAGTGCTACATATACTTATGCACTGGGGAAACAGAGGCAAAGAGAAGTTCAGTAGCTTGCTCAAAGATAAGGTCTCCTCTACAGACATTTTGTTTAGCTGCTATGGAAGAATTTGACACCTATCATCTGTATCTGATCCCAATGAACTGTAATAGACAGACATTGCCATGGCAGGAAAAACTATCAATGTAGACAAAATTGCACTTAACTTTTAAGTTACTTTCATATAGCCTGGCTAACTGACATAAGATATTACTAATGGTACGTAGTGTGAAGATGTGTAGTCCTCCACAGATTTTTAGAAGGAAATTTATTTTACATGCTGTAGTAGTAAAACAAGCATAGTTTTTTAAAACACACATTTTATTAGGCGGTTACTTTGTAATAGTGAAGTAATAAGAAAAATGTTAAGGGCTTGAGTTTTTTTTCTGAGGACTGTCAGTCAGTTCATAACTTAGCCCAAGAAGTTATTAAATGAGCTATTAATTTAACCAAATGTCTATCTTTAAGGCCAAACATTCAAGAAACAGAGAAACAGTCGCTGAGGCTAGGTACTTCAAAGTAGATACACAATTCAGACTGGCAGCATGCACGGAAAAGAAGCATTCAGGTGTGCAAAAGAGGTAAATGCACACAGAGATGGACACCTGTACAGCCAATCTAATTTAGTACTTAGGGTTTTTTAATATAACATGCCTTGCTGTTGTCACTGATGCTAGAGCATCATCCCACTCTAAATGTGAAGCCCAGTCATCAATAATTTGTTCCTTTAACCACTTCTTGGGCAACTTTTCGCTCAGCAGTTGTTCAGTTGGCTTCCATAGACCTACTGACTAATGCAGTGAATAAAGCTGGTAGATTGGGTGTCTACCCTTGGAATATCTTTACCTTGGAATACAGAGGTAAGATCTAATTTGCCTCAGACAAGACCCATTCACCTAGCTTTTGATTCATTTATGCATAGGTAATGTATTTTGTTAAGGACTTGGTACCTACAGTACTTTGCAATGACTGGACTGCTAAAGATCTTTCAGAGCTGAGTTCTGGTAACTTGAGTTTACTGAAAGCATGAATTTCTTGCAGGATGGTAACTGTGTACAGTAACTTGCATGACAGATGTTACTAATATAAGTGTAATCAAAAAGCAACTTAGACAACATTAAATCTTATAAACACTTGCAAACAGTTTAGATTTTTTTCCCTATTGCAAAATTTTACTAAGTAGTTTATCTTTCAAAAAAGCCATAGAATGAACACAGTCATCATCCAAAGTTCATCTGTGCTTATCACTTGCAAAAATGAGAAAGAACACAATGTCTATTCAGAGATGTCTGGACAACTTACTACACACTGATTTCTTAAATCTCAGCAGGGAATAGGGCAGTAATTAGATATATCATTCCTGTAGGTGCAATTAATTTAAGACATATCTCAATCTATATTTTTCATTTCCTCTCCAAAGGAAAAAAGAAAAAAACTACTGAAATATTTCTGGCTTTGTTTGAAAACCAGAGACTAAACATTAAAGTCTATTTCTGGAATCAATAAAAAGTAGCTTTACACTCATATTTTGATGTATCTGACCTGCCAAAAATATTTGAATGAAATTTATACTATGTTCATAATTATCAGAATAAGTTACTTTCATGGGTTTAGCTGAACCAGGAGGAAATGTCTATGGCTGGTATAAGTTGTAATAAAGCATGTCCCACTGCGACACTAAGCCTAAAGAGAGAATTTAGGCTATGGAAGTCACATTGTCTGTGTACTGGCATTTGGGTCTGAGGGATGCTAATGACTCCCCATGACTACACATGTTGTGTTCCAGCAGTGGGGAACCTGGGCACCTTAGGTACTTACTGGCAATTTTTCAGTCTACCCGTGTATTCTTGTTCTGGTTTGGAACACAATGGCTATCTTTCTTCTTTTCAGAAACACTTTCTGAAACACAACCTGACCTCTCTATTGTCAGCGCATTCAATTTGCTCACATGGTCCTAGGATGAGATCGACATAGCTGCAATGGCTGTGATCTCAAAGTGCACTGGCATGCATAGCTCCCATTTGCAGAAGAACACTGAGATAGAGAATACTCAGCCACAAGATTATTGTTGTACAATTTACATAGCTCATTTTATCCAGAAAGATAACGAAGGCATTTCACAAGTACAGGACGCACACCACCACTGAAATGTTGCCAACCTTGCCCTTAAGAGTGGTGAACAAATATTACATGGGAGCCAGCAAACCCACTGGTGAAGGCAGTGCTTTGGCTACAAAAGCATTAACCATTTACTTGCATAAGAACAAGTAAAAGATGCCCAAACTCAGTCTTCCTGCAACATTTAGTCAGAGTTCAAAAAGCTCAACAAATCACTCAATCTACTGTAGAAAACCCAACATTTTAGTCACTGTTGCAGGAATACAAACCCCTTTGGTCTTGGGAAACCAAGGGTCTACAAACATTTTGTGATGCCCATTTTCATCCAGGAAAAAAAAATGTAATAAACACAGTTTTGACTGTTCTTTAAGAAATTAATCAGACTTCAAACAATCCACCTAACTTCTGCCTGGTGAAAATGTCATTATTTCTATGGACAACCAACCACTTCCATTGCCTCATTTCCTCCTCAAGGTTGCAAGCTGCTATACATAATAAATAACTATCTGTGTTTGGGAGATAATATGGGTTTGGTTTTGAATCAGAATTATCACCCAACTGCATTTTTATTATTTATAACAGTGTAATATTGAAAGATCCTAATTCTAAGCCTACTGAACCTAGAATCTGTGCCCAAAAAGTAGTACCTCTGAGAAGCCTACATGTCAGATAGCAGGTAATAAATTCCTTGAAGCAACTCAATAAATGGGTAACAAAAGCAACAAAAATTTGTCAGAAAAACTCTGCAGAATGCAATGGCTTGAGGACTACAAAAATGGACAGTTTTAATGGACAGACAGGACAGGTATGGGCCATGTGATTCCTACAGATAGGGATCATATTTTTATAAATGAGACAAGCTGAAAAGTGAGAAGACAAAGCTGGGCAGAAACTTGGAAGAAAGTGCAGAAACTAGCGTTGACAAGGTTTTAAAGTGAGGAGAAATAGTGGAGAAGGGAGAAAAATAACAAAGAAAAAGGAGAAGCATAGACTTGTATAGATTTCTCTTAAGTTCTGAGGCAGCTGGTGCCTCCATCTACACCTCTACAGGGAAGACATTTGTGAGCTCTGAAATCCACCCCTCCCGTCATCAGCCCCTAGAAAGTGCTCTCACAGCAAGTTGAGCCAACTGCCTTGTTTATCTGAACATTAATTATGATTCTTAATTTTAAAGCATCACCATATGGTTGAGTCTTGGAACTGTACGTATGGAAAGGAATAAGCATGTGAACTCTGAATAGGCACAACTTTCGTCAAAGATATGAAATGACACCCAGTTTCAACAGGTTTTTCTGTTCTCACCTCTAAAATCAAAATTTGAAGTTATACAGATGTGATAATGGCAGAGTGGGAGACTTTTTAACTGAAAAGTGTTCTTCCTGGAAAGATTATGTATTGATTAGAGACAGATATAGAGAGAGGAAATCAAGAGAGAGAAAAGTAAGCAGCCAGACTTCTTCACTATGCTGAAATCCGAAGAGGTTTTGTGCTGTAACTGTATGTACCTGTGCACGTCTGGGGAACAGAAAAAAAGACACAAGCAAAAAAATTCCCCAAAACCACAACACAGCTACTAATCCAAAACGTGGCCATCAGGAAAGGGGCTGCTACGAGGACTAGCCAGGAAATGGTAGCTAGCCTCTGCCACCTGAGCATAAATTAAAGGGAAAGAAAATGTTTTTGGGCTTGTAACACAGGATACAGATCAACTGGCAAAGAGTAACTGCAGAGGTTTTTGGTTTGGTTCTGGTGTGGGTTTTTTCTTTCCTCTGCTGGAAAATGGTGAGCTGTATGTTTTGGCCTATTTTAAAAAGCCTTAACGTTGGAGGCCCTAAGTAAGGGAAAGTATCTCTTTCCAGAAGGGGAAAAAGAGTGGTTTCTACTACATAGGTGAATTTCAAGTTAGCTTTAGCCTTGGTTAGCTTAAGATGTCTTCTGAAGGCTGAAACAATATGTGAGGCAATGGCAACTACTGCATGTAGGGGAATATAAGTGCTCTTTCAAAGACATTTGTGCAGTCACAGAAAAAACTCATAAGGCTTCTTCAAGCTAGAAGCCCAAAGGCACCTTTGAAAAACCTGCTTGGGTTTGTCTGGCTTTCTTAAAAAAGAACTTCATGTTTCATAAATAAAGCTTTCTATTTCAAAGCTTGTCCCTTAAAGCAGTGCTACCAAATCACTGCATCCACACATACAGCCTCTGCTTAAAGCAGGATTTTGCAAGTCCAGCACTTGGTAGGATTCATGCTCCTCGCTGGAAAACACCAGTTCGAAGCCTGCACTAACTCAGCTCAGTAAACAGAACTGTCATCACAATATTTCTCCTAAAAAAATAAAAGTTTTCAAACTCTTATTCTAAGACAAAAGGAAACATGTTTCTGCATAGCACCTAAGAACAGGAACCCTTCAGCTACTCATACCCCAATGTATGTGGCTGCTATTCTGTTCGTTTTCTTCTCTGCAATCCCATCAAGAATCCAAAGAGGGTTTGGAGCACGAGAGTGTCTTATTGCATAAGGGACACCCAGAGATTAATTCTTCACCCCAGGAATCCAAAATCTATACAATGATGCTAGAAACCTCATTTTAGATGGGTCAGAGCTTGGATACAACAGGGACAGGCTCAGTTCAGAAAGAAGCTTAATGTCTAGACAAATAAATTTAGATAAAAGTACAGCTTCTGTGTTAAACATGCCACAAAGAAACAAAATAACGTTACTGCAATGAATATAAAATCTTTGATTTGCAAATCACTTCCACAACTGGCTCCACAGATCACTCAGCTGCTCAGATGTCCAGTCTGGTACTCACTGTCACATCCCCTCTTTGATATCCTCTGGGCAAACCCCATTTCTTTAATTTCTGTGCACTTTATCTAAAATGATGTGGATTGAATAATTCACTCCACAGCTCAAGCCAGTTCAAATTTCAATCCACAGCATTGTAAAGCATTTCTATTACAGAATATTTATTGTGTTATATTACGCTTCACTTTTTCATTTGCACTGTGTATGCCAATTCTCCCCGGGTTTACACATGCATAAATCCACTATGCCCAAAGGGGACCTTGTCCCCATGTATGGCTGCAGTCCTAACAGCTGAAGGACAGCACTCCCCAAAATAAGCCAGCCATGACCACCATTCCCTCCTGAACTATTGCCAGTGCTTGTGAAACCATGGGCTCGTCTAGCACATGGGTAGTTGGCCAGAAGCAAAGCAAACTCCTCCCCTGCTTCAATCTCCACAAGCATCTGGAGGCCACTAAAGAGGTGCAGTCCAATCTCTGCAGTAAAAAGCAAGATGTATGGCTGTGGGCAACAGCATGAAAGCCCCTCCTGCTCCTTGTCCACATAGGAGACCACAGGCAAGGCACAAGCAGGGAAAGTGATGTGCAGTGCAGAGGAGCTAGCAACATTGGGAGCACATCCCCACATCCCCATGCATGCCTGTACAAAGACATCTAGAGTGGATGAACAAGATAGGAATAACAACAAGTGTCAAGGTAAAACTGGGTTATCCAACAAAATAGGCAATAGGTAACCCTTATGCATCATGGCCATTATCCCACGAATGCAAGGAAAAGCTGCTCTCCTGCTCTGGATCTGTGCACACTTAAACCAGAGGAAACACGGTGTCTACATGAAATACTAAAATAAACAGAGAAGGAAAGGCAGTCAAAAACTGATCAAGCTCATGCTCAAAAGCTCGTTATGTGTGTTTAAACATGGCTGCGGTCTTGCATGCGAATAAATACACTTTTGTTTGAAGTGAAACAACCAGGCATTTGACATCACTTCCATTTGACATGGACTTCCTAAGCTGTGCAATTTTAGATCTACAAATAATGAAATAATTACCATCCTCATTTTATTGTATGCTCAGTAACCTTACTCTGATTCAATATAGGGCTGGAATGTCCATGAGACCTCAGTCCTGCTAATTCTAGAAGTGTGTAATGTGACATATTTACATGTATTCTAATGTTTTTCTACAACTTGGTATAAGTAGGTAGAACTTCCTCACTGGGCAGTCATGCACACAGTGACAGTGTATCTTCCACACAGAGCTGAGAGCCCTGCCAGCAATCCCTGCACTGATGCCAGTGCTCTTACAATAAGTTTGCTCCAGCTCCTGTTCTGTTTTGTGTAAGGAGCTGCCTTCCAGGACTACTTTTTTAGGTCTAATTAATTTCTTAATAAAAATATAATTTAGTTTATATGCTAGTCCTCAAATCTGGGTCATTTCTAGTTCTCACCAGTCATTCTGAGATGCCCCAAACTCCATTTAATTAAAATCTGTTCTTTCATTCCACAGTTAAAAACTAAACCACTTCTAATATACATTTGCTTGCCTTTTTTACATTTTCACACAGCAAATTTAGGCATGACTGTAGGATGCACTTGGCCACTTTTGTCTAACAAATATTTACAATCAGACAATTAAGATTCCTCTGCAGGACTGCAGCTTTCCCACATCAGTTTTATCTCAGACAACTTTAATATTGCCAGTAATCTTAATAAATATAGCAACTAGTGAGTGCAAAGTATCACTTATGTATATTTATGTTCCAAATGAAGACTTGAATGAAAATACTGGCTGATACAGCTACAGACTTTTAACCACTTTTCTCTAAATCAAACTGTTAAGTTATTGGTTTCTTTAGTAGTCACCCAACCCTGTAGATGAAGCACAGGAGTGCAGCTGACAAAGTCTGCCTTTCTGGGCAAGGAATCTCACCTTCCTTTGCCTCAGCACTTCAACATCTGCATGCAGAAAGTGCTATATAAGCCTGGTGCTAGTTAGAACTATTTGTTGCTGTCAGTCAGAATTTCCCTCAAGGCTTTCAGGCATCAAAATGGCACCATGAGTACTCAAAATGTACATGAATGATCTTGATGTGTACTTGAATGATCCCTATAAAATTTAGAAGAGCTCAAGTTTCAAGATCAAGCCAGGAGGCAAAGAATTTGTATTAATCCTAATAGAGACCAAGACCTGAACTTGTGTTTGATTCCCATGGAGGCTCACAGTGAAAGGTGCTATTCCTCTTACCTTGCACATTTTCAAACAGATCATCTACTGCCTTTTTACCTTCAGGAAATGAACCTTATGAAATCAGTCATATAGGTATTAGCAGCATTAACTCCTTTTTTCAAACCTGTGTGTCATTGGGCATAAACCCTGGGCCTGTTCCAACCTCACATTTTTTCATTCTCATGGTTATTCTGCCATCTGAATTGCACAGACCTTTTTCTTTCCCTTTGTTTTTTTTTTCTTTCTTTCACTTTTTCTGCCATGGAAACCAAAAGCATTGCCCACATGTCAGAAAAACAGAAGTTACAACACATTCAAGACTGTGGTCAAATATTGTTTTCCAAATGGAAAGCACAGTCAATTCTGACCTGGCCAGTATATGGTTTTAAATCTTCAAAACTGCCTATAAAACTACTTCAAATCTACAACACATATAAAATTTATATAACCTAAGAAGTAGATTTACACCCTATAACAAAGCGATCTACACATCTGTATAATCTATAATAAGAACTGCCTGGACAGATTTTGGCCTAGGTTTGTAAATCCATTTTACAGCCTCCTGACCTGCAGCGCTATGTCCTTTCACAGCACATTGGGGCTGGGACCTCCAGTCCCAGCACAGCGGGTGAGCACAGACTGCAGCACACATGCTGCTCAACAGCGCAGATCAGGCTGCTGGACCTCCGCCACAGGAAGCAAAATAAGGTTGGACTTGTTCCTATGTATGCACTTGAGATTTACTTCTCTCAAAGACAGTCCCTGACCTTGACCGTGGCCTTTTAGATTTATGGATTGGTAAAAGGGAACTGAGGAATGAAAACACTTGAAGCTCCTTACCCTTCTATTTACCACACCAGATGGCTGCTGCTAATTGTCAGCATCAGCCCAGTTTTACCATGTAACAGCGCCTGGGTACAAGAGCTGTATCTTATCAGAGACTGTGCGAAGGATGGCTTTTAACAGGTCCATGCACTACTTGCTCTCATAAGGCATTTTCTCGTCCGGAACTCTGAGTGATCTGAAGAATTTATTACTGGATACTCCTCTCCCCCAGGCATTTACCTCTTGAAAACAGTAGCTACTGACAGGTTTGTGCTAGGGATGCGTGCGGTCTTTCAGCTGGTCAAGAAATTTGACCTGATCTTCAGGAAACCCCGAAATCAATGAACCTCAGTTATCCCAAAACCAGAGAGATGTACCAAGTATGTGAGTATGAGATAATAGCAGATTTCTAAGAGGGATCACTGCTTTCTCCTGAAATGGTATCAGAGGTCTCAACTTTTAATCGCCAGGCCCTAAAAAACCCTCAGCCTTCACTTTTTCTCTACAACACGAATCTCTCCCTGTCCCTCACAAAAGCCTGGATATAAAACTGTATTTGCTGGCTAATGACTTCTGTAATGGAGTGGACAATTTTTTAGTTCCTAAAAAAAGTGAATGTTAAATGCAAGGATAACTTTAAGCTTTTCTTTTTTTTTTTTTTCCTGGGACTAGCCTTGGTGTTTATGTTGCATCTGTTACCTTACCTTCCATAAAAGCACGGCCAGCAACAGGAAGATGAGAATTCCCACCAGCAAACTGATGGCAATGATCCATCCGACAACATACCCACGAGGCTCCAGATTGTGCAAAGCCTCAAAGACCACCTACAAAGCAATTAGAAAAAGATCTTTTTATGATTGGAAGTTGTATTGTTTTCTCTTGCACTCATTAAACACACTGCATGGTGGCCTCACTGATCATATTTCATCTGTCAAGCAAATATAGAATGCGCCCTTAATTTTATGCTTTCCATCTATTTTTCAGAAGGGATTTAAAGCTTTCAAGTGGACTCTAAGTAGCCATGCATTGGATCCAAAGGATATCAGCTTCCACTCTGAAATAAGTCTTACCCTGCCAATCCACCATCCCACCCCATACACTGAGCTTGTTCTGGTGCTGGTCCACTAAAGGTGCAAAAAGGCTTGCACGAATAGCTCATCCCTTGGGTTGGCAGGGATTTCCACGACATCTCACATGGTTTGTCTTACTCAACATGTTCCTGGGCCTGCCAAACACCCTGATGCTTTACATGAAACACTCATGTTTGCTGAGCTTGTTAACTTATTTTCCCCCACAAAAAATGGCACAACTCACATACAATCCTATTGAAAACAAATTGTCCCTGCTGTGCTTCACAAGGCACATTGTGTGAAAGAGAGAAGGGTGTGTGCAGTCCTGGGTTCTTCTGGGAACACAGAAAGCAGTCCCCTGCTGTTCTCTTCTCTCTATTTGTATAGCATGTATGGCAAGGAAATACTTTCTACAAAGAGCTTTCCTTAACCATCTGCCTTAAGAAGAAAATGGGAGAAAATTATACCGCTCATATACACTATGTGAATTTCCAGTCTCTTATTTCAATCAAAACCAGTTTCTCAGTGGAAAACTCAAAACCAGTTCTCCTCAGTGAAGGCTATTTCTATGTTAAATGTTGCAATTTAATATCCAGCAAATGCAGAGAGACAGCAGGGATTTTTTTTTTTAAAGGTAATACATTGCTTTGTCTGGCTTTATTTTGGTTTGTTTTGGAAGGCAAAGCAGAGAGTTTTCCTCCCTCCTTCACAAACCCCTTTCATCATCTTTGCTCAAAACGTCAAAACCCTCTCATAGATACAAATTGTTAAATCAATCTTTTAAACAAAACATGAAAAAAGTGGTAGTTAAAATTGGATGAAAGTCTGGGATTTAGTCAAATACAGTCATGAAGTACCTGCATTCATTGGTGACACCATTCAAACAGCATCATTTATGAGACAGCAAAAGGAACATGATGCCATACAACCCATATGGGTGCTGAAGGTGGGCATTCAGGAAAAGGCTGCAACAGGGAGGTGATGGCAGCACTGGAACAGGGGCCAAAGAGGCTCTGGGTTCTCAATCCTTGCAGGTTGCCAAGCCTTACACAAAGCCATGGGGATCCTGAGCCAGTGCAGGTAACAGCCCTGCTTTGAGTGAGAAATAGGACAGGAGAGCATCCCCGGATGCCACTAACAACCATTTATCTGTTTCTGTAAGCATCTGCAGACTCAGCAAACACCCACACAAATTACAGGCACAGGTGAGAGTAAGCAGTTGAGTAGAGCTCTATTTCGCCACGGCATTCCGTAAAGAAGGACTTGAAGATCCTTCATCTCAGTTTCACAAACTAATCCTGATTAAGACCACAACTTTTCTGGGGGAGGAATTTGAACACAGCTGATTTACACACACTGTTTTTTTTTTCTATTAATGAGAAATTATCAGGCACTTGATGACAACATGGAAACATAACAAATGGACAAGAAAGATGCTATACATAGATAGCATTATCCAAACATATTCCCATAACTAGTATCACAATGCTCAAAATAGTTCTTGACCATGGGCCATTTTTTCACCCACACAAAAAGAGTAATTCTGGTGTTTCAGACATTAGCACAAAGCCTTTGTCAGACTTTAGACATCTTGCTGAACAGAAACAGTTTCCTAAGCAGCAGTTTCCCTCATAGCCAAGATGAGTGTGAGGGAAATACCAGACAGAGGGATCAAACACAAATCTTGTCCCTTCCTTGTATTTCTGAGCCAGTTTGGAAAGATGATCTGATGTGGCAGTCCATTTCTCACGGAGGCTATGGATAGCATCCATCTTGCAGACACAAGTTAGATGAGTATTTCTTAGATGACAAGGCACTAATTTATTTTCCCTTCTGACTCTAAAAGAAAAAAGAAACCCTCCTAACATTGTAAGTATTGCCAGCTTTAGTGAAGAGACCTTTCAGGCAGTCCCTGGATGCAAAATGAGGTGGTGTCTTCTTCCCACTACTCAGAGAGTAAATATTAACATAATACAACATCCAGCACAATAGACCTGTATGTCCTTCATGCTGCCAAAAGACAGAGCTAGGAATAACTGCAGAGATCAAATCATACATCATCTGTGAAGCAAGAGCCCCAAATTTCAGGTTTGCAGCACTCTGGCTAGAATAGCTTGGCTGTAGCTTTTGCAGTCACAGCTCGAGCTATAAGGGTAGAAAGGAACAACAGCTTCTTATTTATCCAGTTTATTCTAGCAGTCTGGAATCAACAAACAAGCATAAAATCCCACTGTTCATGGCTTTGTGGTTTGGAGAGAAGCAGGGACGCTGCACATATTAGTGTCCTTATCCCTCTCAAGCTCTCAAAATGTGCCTGCATTAATATGCAACCACTGCAATGAGCTTTGGTGAAACAACCAACCGACAACAAAAAACCCAAGCTGAACCCCAATCAAAGCAGACTGAACAGACAGTGTACATCACATGTCAGGGTGATCAACAAGAAGTCAGTAGAGTAGGTGGTGGGAGGCCAGGGAAGCAAGTCATCCTTGGATGGGGAGAGGTTGGAGGCAGAGGATGGTGTTACCAAACAGAAGAGAGCCATCCACCACTTGACCCATGGCCATCACACAGTCTCTGAAAGCCAGTCACCAGCAAAACCTGAACTCCTCATCCCATCCACCCCAGAAGAGCCCCAACAGGGCAGCCAATGTGTTGGGAAGCACAAGGCAGTCCCCATCCCCGCCCAATGGACTTCCCACAGTCCTAACTGATAGAGAATACAGGAGTGATAAGAGTGACTGATACAGAAGATAAGGGAGCTGGGTTTGGGAAAACATCCCAGATAGGGCAGTGGGGGCAGAAGCCACCTGGTTCAGAGAAAGCAGATACAACAGTCATGAAATATGGAGCGGATTACAGGCTTGTTCTCAGCCTGCGACAAAATGCCAGGGAAAGGCTGTGGAAAAGCAGAGTTGTCTTGACGATGTATGAGGAGTTTTAGTTACGTATTTATCTTCTGCATTTCACACCATACTGGTGGGGTTTGGAAGCAGGGAAGCCCGGGAGGCAGAGTAGCTTGCCATTTAGTGAGACATAGCTCACACGTCAATCAGATTTTACACAATGCAACTGCCCTTCTGTAAAACAAGAGGGCTTCACCCTACCACTGGTTTCTGAAATGCTGAACCTGCATGGGACAAGGGCATCTACCAGTTCATCATCTACCTGTGCCAAACACTTGCTATATTCTGATAATCTTAATGAACAAACTGAAAAGAATCAGAATTTTATATATATATATTTAATGCTTTTAAAACACCCTCCAGTAGAGCGTGTAGGCAAGAAGTTAAGAGGTTAACTGAGTAGGAATTTTGCAAAACCCTAAAGTACATACTGTGCTGAAGCCCTTTGCAGAATACACACACGCTGCTGCACTGGGACTCAAAGACAAGAAACATACTTCAGCAAAATACAGTTAGAAATACATAATTGCAAACTTTTCATTTCTTTTTGCTTATAGAATCACAGAATCATAGACTGGTTAGCAATGGAAGAGACCTTAGAGATCATTTAGTTCCCACCTACGCGCGCTAATTGAATTTTATGTGCTTGTATCATGAACCACAGCATCATGGAAGGCACTGGCTTATGATAAAAATGTTACTTTATTTTTCTATTATCACCCAGAATGATTCTGGTGGTTCAAACCACACTGCTCTGATGGCTGATTTGTCCATCCAGGTGCCATTATACTTGAGGGGACTTGCAAAAAAACACCATTCTCCTATATCTCTGTACATAAACGTACCTAAATCCTGAGAAAAGAAAAATAATCCATGTAGAGCAACCACTTGCCTGTGTCAAATTAAATATGGGGTGACTGGGCTGAAAATGAGGAAACAGTGAACTCTATGCAGGAGGAGAGAAAGGTTAAAAATCTATTCAGCTTTGCATCTATTCAGACTCAGACATATTTGGCTGGTTCTGACATGGTGAAATCCAGCTTATTCTTCCCTCCACACTGGCATTCAGAGAGGGAAGTGTCTCTGAGAGAAGAACACTTTTCCTCCTGCACACAAGCAGAGAGCACAGGATGTGAATCCTTGGATCTGGTATTTGACCACGGCGGTCTCATGGAGCTTATTGTTGGTTTTGCCTCACATGCAGAGAAGAAGGGAGCCAAACCTTCATGGAAACCCATATGCTCAAGAAAAGAAAGCATGCCTCCTGAAAATACCACACCATCGGTTTCAGCCAATACATACTCCTGCTAATACAACTGTCACTACAGAGCCAAATCCAAACTCTGCTCACCTTCTTCATGTGACTTGTCCAATATAAGAGTTCAAACAGCCTATTGTAACTGGAGACAGAAAATATATCATTCCAAGTCACATGAAACCATATCCAAATCCAGAGAAATGATTTCTGAGAACTGAATAAATGCATCTTTTTTTCTTAAAAAATGGGTTCATTACAAAGACAGCTGCTATCCAGCTTGCAAATATTTACATAAGCTTTTGCATCTCCCTTACAAATAGTCTACTGGTGATATTTATAGGGGTGGTCCTGCCACCAACAGTAGTTCTTAACACTAACATCACAAATATGAGTCTTCAATTTCCTTTTCTCTTCATTACAGACTATTTGCACTTGATGTTGTACAATACAGAGTAAAAGTACCCAGTGAAGTAAAGGCACCTTGTTCTAAACAACCATTTAAGTGTGCTAATAAGTCTCCATTTAGCTGTAGAAGGCAAAAAGGCCTTTTCTTTCAAATTTACCATGAGAAAATGTCTAAGAAAATGTTTCTTGTTGTTAGGGGGCACTTTCATAACCAGACTCAAAGGAAGTCCATGCACAACTGTTCAGAAGGAGCTGCTATCCAAATGGATATGGTACAGCAGTCCATAGTCACTGAAAAGAATCCAGGATGAGATTTTAAAAAGGAAGGGAGGAGTATGAACAAAGACGTTTTCTCTCTCCTATCTCTACTTCCAGCTGAATAGCTGTGGCTTGCAACAAGTACTATTTCCTTCTGCATTCCACAAGAGAAGGATGAAAAACGAATACTTTGAGCCAAACCACGTCTTAAATTTTTCCCTGAACATGACCCTATGCAAAACATACCAATGGTGAAGCCAACAGACATATGGAAAGAGCATAAAGGAGGGAGCAAATGGCACTCACATTAGAAAAGACTGGAAATTACAAATTGATGTTACACGGCTACAACATGTCAAGAATGCTCCTTTACGGCTAGGGCTTCCCAGGAACTAGGAGCAAGCTCTTGTTTGAAGATTAACATAGCTTTCCAGCACACACAGTGCACTTTGTCATTGTTGCAACTCAAGGCTTGATGAAAGGCTTTCCGGGAACAGGAAAAGAACAATGTTTTGGGGTTTTGTTTTGTTTTCTTCTTTTTTCTCCAAGCATTGGATAACAATGAAATACATCAGAGCTCGCATTCCTAGATAAGAACATTTCTAAAGTTTGAACATGAAATAATAGCAATCCCACATAGTTTACATAGTGCCTATCATTCTGAGAGATTCTGAAACCATTTACAGATCAAAACATTTGGCAGAGAGATGGTGGCTTCTTACATTTCAACTGGGGCATAGGTATCAGTCACTTGTTCAGCCAGTGAAATTTTGCCACAAAATCACAAGATTTGCTCTATGCAAGCTGCAGAGCTAAAAAGAAATCAAGCAATGTATTAAAAATTAAGGCTGCAGGCACATTCCCAGAGAAGCTTGCTATGCTTTCTATTTCAGCTGCCAAGCCTATTTTTTAATGCTCTTATAATGGTCCAGAAAACTGACAAAGAAAATAAAACAGAAGGGAAAAAATGGTGTCCTGTCAAATAAAATATATACATATATACACATATTTCTGACAGGTCTAATAAAATAGGAAGTTAAGTCTAGGGTTGCAAACATGATGGTGGAGAAGATGGTCACTGTATTGGTGGGTCTACTTTCAGACTGAGGGTATTAAATGGATGCAGGTTCAATTCTTCCTTTGCCTGTAGGGTTTTAAATCCAGCATCTCTGAGAAATGCTTTAATGTGGGATGTCAGGGTCTTCCAAAAGTGTGTTGAACTCAATGCTATCACACTCAAATCTCAATAGAACTCACTGAAATGGAGTCAATGAGAGAATGGTTGCATGGGCTGGTGGCAATGGCAATCACTGGGGATAAAAGGTTAATTGAGAGATGGCATCTAGATCATGTTCCAAAAATACACAACAAGAGGAGAAATTGAAAGTGGTCCAGATTAACTTTGATCCTCATGTGAGACAGAAATAAGAAATTAAACTTCAAAATCTCATCAGGCAAAAAGAAAGCTCATTTCCGTGTGGCCGCCTATTCAATTTCCATGTGTAAGTATTAGGCGGCTTGGTAGTAGGAAATGAAAGCAAAGTAGGAAACCTCCTCCTTCTCTAGTAGATTATAAACATGGCCCTGTGCAGTTCTGCTTACAGCCAAAACTATGTAGTGAATTTGCCTTGAACTTTAATATTTCCCCTTCGAAATTCAATCACACGTAGACCACTACAAAATGCAGTATCAGGTCATACATAAATTCTGCCAGCTCAGCACAATGGAACAGTTAAATGAATTTGACAATTTAGGTCCCCTTGCCCATTTTCACAGCTCCCCAAATATCATTAACACTTCCAAGTATTTCACACTGGCACACCTGAAAAGACTTTTCTGGGGTTTCAAGTCTCTGCTAGATTTTAAAGAAAAATCTGAATTAGATTAAAGCAGATGTTAACCTTAGAACAGGAAGCTAAACCTAATTTTGGCACAAGAACCTCAAGGGTATTACAATTTTGACTAGCACGACACAGATCCTTCTGCTCCAGAGAATGTCATTCACTGCGATGGTATGGTTATCAGAGGGGAGAAAACCACACAAATACAGTTCACATTACTGCTAGTCTAGCCAGACAAAGTCTGGGCACTCTCATGGGCTAAGCCCAGCCACACAATCCAGTTTGTGTAGAGCTTTCAATGATCTCCAGTCCACTGGGATCAGGAAACCTTTCTCTTCAGGTTTATTCAGTGGGTCCAGAGAAGGGCAATGGAACTGGTGCAGGGCCTGGAGCACAGGTGTGATGAGGAACAGCTGAGGGACCTGGGGCGGGGGGGATAGTCTGGAGAAGAGAAGGCTCAGGGGGGACCCTATCACTCTCTACAACTGCCTGACAGGAGGATGGAGCCAGGAGGGGGCTGCTCTCAAGGAGCAAGTGATTGGACAATAGGAAAAGGCCTCAAGGTGCACCAAGGGAGGTTTAGACTGAATATTAAGAAGCATTGGAACAGGCTGCCCAGGGCAGTGGTGGAATCGCTGTCCCTGGAATTGTTCAAAACCCATGTAGACGAGGCCCTCAGTGACATGGGTTAGTGGTGGCCTTGAAAGTGCCGGGGAAACAGTTGGACTTGATGATCTTAAAGGTCTTTTCTAACCTGGCTGATCCTATGATTTACTTACTGGTTTTTCTTCTGGGCTCCCATTGGGTATCTCCACAACTCTGAGGTCAGGGTCCACCCGCACCCTTGCCCTTGTGACGAACTGGATGACTGATGAACTGTCCTGAGAAGTAAAAAGAGGAAGAATTGGATTTGAGGACAAAACAACAACAACAACAAAAAGGCACCACCACTCCCCACCACCCTCCAAAACAAAAACATCAATCATTTTCCAGTGTAATAAAAACATCTAGACAATGCTTAGAGGAGGCTCAGTGACAGTTAAGCACTATTCTGGTTAAAACTCTGGTTTTAAAAAAAATATACCTTATGCTTACAACAGACAAAACAGAGCACATATCTCAGATTAAAACAAAATCAGGTACGCTGGGCTTGAAACACATCATTTCTATGTGGCCTGTTAACGTTTCCCACATTTACTGCGAAAGCAAAAAGCAGACCACTGCCGGTCAACACAGGCAGTATCAATATCCACTGTCGAAGAGAGTTCCTATTTGTTTTTCAAAGGAACAGAAAAAAACAAATATGAAACCTGGGATAAACTCTGAATTATTTGCAGCTGTGCACTGTAAATATCTTAAATATTGAGCATACACCTCCCCTTATTAATACATATTCCCCCTATATTTTACACAGTGCATTTTAACAGGCACATTCCAATAAGCGGCCATTCCATCTCATAGGTTAGTCATTTGTATGCTATTCACTCTGGGGAGGGTAAGTGCTAAGCAAGCAAATGGCATGTATTGCTGATGCTGACCCAAAGACATGTGTAAGCACTGCATGTGTTTTAAAGGAGTGCTGCTAATGGTCATCTTGAAAAGGACCCAATAGGTGGGATGAATCCTGGCTATTCTTAGGACTGAATTTCCCAGAAGCACATTTTGTGTGCACTCAGTTACTTGCTTACATATTTCAGCATTTCCATAAACATGTAAACAAATACCCAAAACTTCCGGCCTTGCCTGTATTCCCTGTTTTCAAATAGGAACAAACATTAGCAGAGTGGTTGGGTTCAGGTGGAAAAGCTCACAGCTATCCATTGCTTTAGGAACGGCTTTCTAATAAGAGCTCTTTACAATGCTTGTAATCTAGCAGCTATCAAAGACAAGTTTATTTTAGTAGGCTCCTGTTCTCAGTTTTCTCCTCTGATTACCTTGTACCCTCATAACCTTACGGCATCTTGCCACAATTACACAGTCAGCATTTCTGTAAGTAAAGGAAAACAGGGCAAAACATAATAAATCACTAGAAATCTAAAAGGTCTGCTGTCTCATTCAGCGGCTTCAGAGAACACAGGAATTAACTTGCAACCATTTGTTTCTTGTCACAAATGTCAAGCTCAGCATTAATATGGTCATGAAGCATCTTCTTTGAATAATAATCATTTGAAGTAAAAAATTACAAAAACCCGCCACGTCTCTGTTTACATGGAAGGAATGATAGATAGTTGGTCACAGTTTACATGCACTTACTCTAATTTCACTTTGCAGAATGAAAACTTTCCGAAATCAATTCAACTTTCAGAAGTCTCTAGCCTTAACACCACGCATACAATCAGGGGCCTCATTTGTTGTTTCTCAATGTATAAATTTCTGAACTTAATTTATTTCTGGCTTAATGGGTAATGGGTAATAACTAGGATTAACACCTCCATACATGCTGTTGATAAATAGATCTGTTTTCTTTGACACCATGATGCTTTTTTTAACACACTAGTAAAGAGAGCAAGGAATGCAAGTTTTGAGTCCATTGGTGCACATAAGCATACTGAAATTGGTATTCAAGACAAACTACAAAGGAAGCACGTACCTTCTTCAGTATCTCTGTATTCAGCAGCGTGTAGATACTTATATCACAGGACTCTGCTTTGGCTAGTGAACTTAAGTTGCAGCGTATAATTAAGCAGGACCTGCCTGGTCTTTCACAGTCCTACAGGAAATATGGAAAAAGCTGTTAGGCAAAGGAGGAAAAAATTCAGTGACAAACTGTGTGACAGCAAACACACCAGCTGACTAAGCTACAGAGTAAGCTCCTAGAATACAGCACTTCTGCACTGAAATAGCAGCAACTTTCAGGACCTGAAGGCAGCTAGATCAGAGATCTGCATGACAGCAAGCCAAGTAAAATCAAGCCCTGTTCAGAGCTGCTGAGCCAGGTGAGCGCCCAAGGCTGGAAGGAGCAGGGCCACTGCTGCACATCAGCCCACTGCATGGGTCAGGCACAAAGCATAGTGCAGGGCCCTGCTGCTCCATATGCCTATGACAACATGAGAGCGAGGGCTCTGGTTACCAAATGAGTGTTGCCATGTCACATAACTCCCTCCCCACTGTGCTTCCTGAAACTTCCTATTTCTCTTTAAAAAGAAGATAATTAAAATCATAGCATCGCAGACTGGTTTGTGTTGGAAAGGGCCTCAAAGCTCATTTTGTTCCAACCCCTTGCCATGGGCAGGGACACCTTCCACTAGAGCAGGTTGCTCCAAACCCCATCCAACCTGGCCTTGAACACTGCCAGTGATGGGGCAGCCACAGCTTCTCTGTCCAACCTGGGCCAGGCCCTCACTAAATAACTAAATCACTAAATATCCCCACAGCACATGATGAGTATTGGTACACAGGCACCAAACAGTTGTTCTGTGATGAACTATCTGCTTGAGTTCTTGTTAAACAATCCAAAATCTTTTGTAAGATATACTATACTGTATGTTCAAGTTTACTGTAAGTGGACTTTCTTACCAATACTTTTCTGCCAGACTTTGTGAAAAAAGCAAATATTGTGTGGAAAATATTCTCATTCTCTTGAGGAACAATGCATGGGCTGGGGTTTCTGCGAAAAGAACAGCTTCCTTTGTCCTGACCAACCTGCAAGCACAAATATGAATCATAATTACTATTCTGAATTAAATTCCATGACACAAGAAGATGGGGTTAGCCTGTCAATAAAAAAACACATCTGATCTGGATGTCTGGACTTCCATTAATAGTCCAAACAAAAGAAATAAACACTTTGAGGGTCAAATAATCCTAAAGAAAATATCTAAAGTAAAACAGACAAACCATGCTCTGGAAACACTTGTCTCTCTTGACTGGATAGGATATGAATGTATCTAAATCTAGTTCACATGTAGCTGTCTGTGTTCTACATGTGTGAAGATAATGACAGAGGAGAAAAATCTCAGGAAAATATATAAATCACTGCATAGCATCTTAAGCCAGTAATTTTACTCCATTACCTTTTCTGTAACTATATTATTTGTTGCTTTGGCCAATTTGGCTGTTTCACAGCTTATATCAGAACTAATGAGATAAATGAAATTTTTGTGTAAATGCACAATCCTTAACACCAAAACTGTTCTTCTACCTTCAGTACAAATAGTACAAAAATAGACTTTTTGTATCATTAGCTTATTCACTTGCCCAGAAAAGCAGATGCTTGAAACAACTGAAACACCCCAAGCTTTGGCAAAATGATTTTCAGTCAAGAAAACCTTGCACTAGAAATCCCTTCTCACTTTTTTGCAGTTTATAGATATTCACTGAAGAATATCTATTGGAATTTAATACAAATTAGCTCTGTCAATGAAGTATGAGCAAATTCGTCCTGCTGCTATCCTTAAAACATGTGAGAGTGAGGGAGAGATTTTTCTGTCAAATCAACAAGTGATAGTCCTACATAGGGACCTCCTCACATCCTTTCCTCTGAGAGGATGAAAACTTATACCTTATTCAAATCATAAATACTTGAAAGAGGGAGAATGAAAGTTGTTATAGATATGAAATTACTGCGTGCTCTGAGTCTGATTCTGCATTAAACAGTTTATAGGTGAGTTAACCAAAGTATTGCCAAAAAAGAAACAAAAAACAAAGGCCCATCTAGATTTTAAATGCTATTTCCAGGTAAAAGATGTCTATGTCTTTTGGTAAGATATAGCTTTTCTGCTTCACTGGTCCGCAGGTTCTTTACAATCTGTTCTTTGAAGTATGTATTCATAATCTATCTTTACAATATCTGTCCTTACATACCCGACAGATACAAGCACAGGTAGCTACCCACAGTTTAGTCTCTTTGGGATCAACTGAAAATGAAGACTATGATATTCTCCATTTGTCCAGGTCACCTGGAATGAGTTTTATTATGTATTCTAGGGAAGAAATTAACAAAGCCCACTGAAATTATTTTCTTTGAACTTTCACATAGGAGTTAGATCCAGATCAACCAGAAGGTTTATGTTAAATCAAGAACAGCAAACAGATCTATTTAATACTTGGTCTTCTTGAAAGGTTGATTTACCAGACACTTGGACAGATGTGGTTAGATTCATGCAAGAGATACAGAAAGGAGAGTATGAGTTCCTGCACTATCCCAGCTTTTGGCATACTCTCTAAATAGTCCTGCTGTACATCCTGTACAAGTATAGTGTAAGAACAAACGAAAGCAGAAACATATCCCAAGACTAAAAGGAATTATCTGGCATGAAGCAACATAAATCTGGTCCTTTCTTCTCTAAATTATTATCTTTTCTTAAACTGAAGCTTGGCTACATCTCATCCTTTTTAAAACACTTAGCAGAAACAGAGAAAGGCACCTTCAGAGGACTAAGTCTTAACTTGGAAATAGCCTTTCCTCTCTGCCAATTATGCAGCAATCCTGAATAGATACTGATCTAGATGAAGATGTCCCTGCTTATTGCAGGGGGGCAGACTAGATGACCTTGAAAGTCCCTTCCAACCCAAACTGCTCTAAGATTTGATGAGGCGGCTCCTAAATTCAATGTCTTGGGCCATCTTAGAAGGGAGATGTGTGAGGACTGAGCACCTTCTGTCTCTGAATAGACCAGCAGGTCACCTAGAGCCTACGTTAGCAGCCAAAGACAGATGCCACTTCCTAGAAGACAGCAGACACTACTATTTGGCCTACAGAATTTGGGGGAATTCCACCAGGCAGGAATTAGATCATATTCATCCATGATCAATCAGCACATGCTTATGGAACTAGGAAAAAAGTAACAAAAAACTTTGAAATGGGTGGATCATGCTGAAGTAGAAGGAAATGCAGCCTTTACAAAGGACTGGCCACAGTTGGCTTTGTTTTCTTATTTATTTTGTTAGGATGATTGTCAGATACTTATATTTCACACCATCTTTTATTTTCCTCAATTTTTACATGTGTAAAGGGAAGGTTCAGTCAATCAGTCAGACAAAACGATGGTAACTTTTCATGAAGTTCACCTTTCAATGAAAAATTCACCTGTAGGAAATCAATCTGCTAAATAAAATCTTAGTACAAAGCTCCTGCTTACATTACGCTGAGACTGAATGAATCTCTGTGACATTTAAAAACCACCAACTTTTAGAGTTTTAGCTGGACATCCCAAATCTAAGGGACTGAAAAATCACTACTCACCCATGAACATTCTCCTATCATATTTAACACATGTGCATATACATGCAACATGCATAAACACAAAGAGACATAAGCTAAAGTATTTTTACTACACAGATTGTAAATAGCGCCTTGCATAACAGGCCACTAAAGGTCACTATAACTCTGCAAAGGGGAATAGCATGACTAATCTATTATCATGCATAAAAGCAGAATATCCCTTACGCTGCCTACTCTACCTATAAACAGCCACATGTTCAGAGACAAGTTAGTATCTTGCTCTGTTAATTTACTGGAAATTGTTGTCCTCTTAAACAGCTCATAAACATGCTTGAGGGATAATGATTAAATAGGACAGCTATACAATGGGTTACTCTGCCAACTACTTGTCGTCAGCACAAACCACTAAGCTTCTCAGAGACAAGATGTAACCACTGGAGAAAGCATGAGTATTACTTCATGCTTTAAAAATGCTGTATCTGCAACAAGGAAGAAATTCACACAAGATGACTTCAGTGGACTCTGAATATTTGAAATGTCTTGCAGGGCAGGGGCAAACCCATAAAGTAGCAGTGATTTTTAATCATATCAGATTGTATCACCCTCAAGAAAAAGTGGAAGGAGGACATTTCAGAGTGAAACAGTTGGATGTAAAACCTATCATGTGCACTCCACACATACTACATCCTAAAAAACCTGCAGGATATTTAATAGGGATGTATGGGAATAGCATGCTGGATTTATTCTGTACCCAGGAAACATCCTCTCTGTAGGGATTTAGGAGAATCCTTGGGCTTGGCACTCCAACAAGGTGGTACCACTGCAAAGGGGACAATCACCACGCATTCCCCTGAGAATAAGAAGATAACCCAGAGCTCCGGATGAAACACTTCTAATCCCAGCCAGCTATGGGTTTAGGGGGGTTGGAGTTTCTAGGAGAAATAATACATTTATTTCATATATCATATATAAATACAATTATATATATACACACAACACATTATATATAAATAAAATTATATGTGTACATATATATACACAATACATTATATATAAATACAGAATCTGCTGCCTCAACACATGCCTTTTCTACTATCAGCTGTCCCAACCTTCAGAACACTTGCAACATTCTTTCGGCTCACCTACACTTAGTCTCAGAAGGTGGCAATTTCAAGCAAGACTTTGCAGCCTTTAATAAACTGTTATGGAACGTTAGCAAACGTTTTAAGGGTTCAGGCTATGCTGCTACCTGCAACATAAACAACACAGGTGGACCAAAAGCCAGTGGTACCTTCTGGACTTACCCTCAACCTGTTTAACATGCATCAAAGGCAAGAACCTTTGTTTTTTCAGAGCTCTATTTACAGTACAAGATGTTAAC
Organism: Pezoporus occidentalis; assembly: GCF_034315485.1. Classification (NCBI taxonomy): domain Eukaryota; kingdom Metazoa; phylum Chordata; class Aves; order Psittaciformes; family Psittacidae; genus Pezoporus; species Pezoporus occidentalis. The sequence continues at coordinate 6,830,098 of NW_026914718.1, read as the reverse complement.
CTGGGAGAGGGAAATGAAACACAATTTCCAAACAGGGGACTGGGGAGGTCAGCTTAGGACCAAGCACATGGAAGTGGAAATTAGCAGCTGGCATGAGGTAAAATATTTTCACGTGCATGAGGTAAAATATTTGCATGGGATAGGGTGCCTTGGAAGAACGAGGCTGAAAAACAAGAGGAAACTAGCTGTTGCTTCCAACAAAGCACTAAGTACAATCTCCCTGCTGCACTGCTGTATACAGGAAGCCAAAGGCTAATCCCATATTTAATGATTGGCATTTTACAAGATAAACAGGTAAGCAAACGTGTCTCCAGATCATTCCTTATAGGTAACACTAGACACCCACTAATGCAAAACAGTTCATTATGGTATTAAAACTTAAAGTTTCCAGGCTCTTCCAGTAAGCCCGATTCCTGTCCTGAGCTAAATCACCACCAGTTATTAGTGAGGACTTGGGAGCCAGCAGAATTAAGATGACACAGAGCAAGCATGAAGGTGGAATCCAGCTGTGAGTGCCTGTGATGGAACCAAACCCATGCTTGATCATGGAAAAAGTGTGGGGGCAAGCTCAGGGAAGATGTCATGAGACACAAAATGTTTGGGACGGCAATTTTAGCTGCAGGAAACACGCTCGAGGTCTGAACACAGGTCAGTCATTTCACAAAATTGTTAGCATTGTTCAGCTCTGAAATGGATGCCTTTCTCTCAGCCCTGGGGCATGCTGGCTCCAAAGGACACTTCAGTTGTACTCGTCTTCAGATTGCTGCCAGATAGTTTTTACATATTTCCCCTTTCTTTTCTGTTTTATTTATGTACTCATGCCTGATCAGTGGTTCAAGTTTGCAAACTGGATAATAAATAACAGATGCACTTTTGTTTGTCTTTGTTGCTAACCATAGCCCATTCATCCTAATATTGGGGAAAAAATGTGTATGTGTGGCCGGATTCAAAGATACTGATTCACCCGTTAGTGGGTGAATAGACATGAATTGATAGGCATGGTTAATCTAACATGTTATACCAAGGGAAAAAGGGGTAGGTACTGACAAGAAATTCCAGACAAGGTCAGACTTTCAACAATAGACAAATAAGTTATGTAAATATGTTATCCGAGTACTTGTTCCATATGCCAAAAATGTTTAATATTCACAGATAATGAAACATATTTGAATCAGAGCAGTTTTGTTGATTCTGGCAACAAATTTAAGAGCCACTGAAGCAACAGAAAAGAATGTTTGAAATTAACCCCTTTTACACAACCCTTGAAAGATTCTGACTAAAATTAGCAGTGCTGGTAAGGAAAACTGGTAGTCCACAGTCTCAATAGGTAAACTTACATGGCCAGGAGGAGAGGTAAGATTTAAACAGCAGAGTGGAGTTGCTAAAGCCTGAAATCAGCAGGGAGGAGAACCCCACAGTAGCTCTGGCTTCTGCTTCTCCACCCGAAAGAACACCAGATGCATGTTTGGCATAAATCTGTGCTAACCTGATTGCAAGGCCTGCAGATGTTTTTTCTGATGCACTTAACCCTGATGTTTAATTAAATAACCTGTTAACTAGGATTGATCAGCTTAATCCTGAAACATTTGCCTGGTCTCAGCCACGCCACCACTTTGCACACACTTGGCAGCAATCCCCAGGAGTACTACTCTCAAGAACTAGAGCTGCTACCAGATTAGTAAGAAAAGTAAAGATATTCTGATTTCAAGTTTCTGCCTTACAAGACAGCAGCTAGACGGAGGGCACTGCCACATGTACACAGTGAGAAGAAAGACTGACCACCTGTATGATTTAACTGCAAGGTCCACACAAGGCTCAGGCCTACAGATGAATGAACACCACCTCACATGGAAACCAGTTTACCTATGAACATTCATGTGTTCCTTATATATAAGCCCTTAACAGCTGCAATCCAAGAGAGAGTTGCTGACTGGTGCATTTCCTCTCCCTAAAATGAACTGTGAAACACTTAATCAACAAATGAGATCTCAAGGTATGTTTCTATATAAAAAATCCCTGAGATAACTTGGTGTTCAGTGCTCCTTCAGCTAGATCCTACCTGCCTCAAGCACATCCCCTTCTACAGCCTTTTCTATGGTGCATAAAACACAAGCCCGTGTTGGTCAAAATAAGTAGAATACATAAGAAAATTTGTTCTAATCTGGTTTCACCTAAAAGTCCGAACTAAGAAGTCACAGAAAACTTTCTGCCATGTTAAGCAGTTTTGCTGTATCCTCAAGGCAATATCCATCAATGCACGAAAGGATTATTTTGAAACACTGTAGTGCAGTGAACTCTGAGCAAGGGGCAGCTTTTGTATAATCATTCAGATGGCTCCTGTAAAGCAAAAGTGCCATGATTGTTTTCCACTTCAGATTCATTTTAAGGTCCCAGCTCAGGAAAGTCAGTAACATTATGGCCAAGCACTTTTTCCTGTATAACAACGAAAACCTTAATGGCAACTAATTTTCTCTTCACTGAAAAAGCTTCAGTTTGTCATGCTGAGATTAGAAAGATGTTTACAAGAGCTCTTTATGAGCTGCTTTGGGGTCCTGTTTTCCATGTCTAGAGATGACTGTGCCATGCTGGACCATGGCATATGTTCCTGCCTTCCCTCAAAGCCATCCCAGGACTGGGACGCACCAGTGTCACCTGCAAGTGACAGGGCTCCCAGGCAATGCGTGGGGCTCAGTTGCTACCACCGAGATGCCCGAGACACCTCCAGCACCTCCCAACTCCCTAAGCAAAATAACAGTCATTTAAAGAAGCAATTCAAGTGAAAGCGGCAGCAGGTCAGCAAGTTTCTGTACAATACGCTCCCTGGAATGAATGATTTCCTCTAGCAAAGTGGCTATGCCTTTAAATAGGTTGCCAAAGTGTGCATGTGTGTATAACCATCGCTGAAGTGGAGAGAATACGTGGGGGGATGACTAATACAAAGGGCTAAAATGAATCTTGCTCTAAGTCCAAAATGGTCCTATACCATCCTTGTATCAATGGTGGCAACCAGCAGCAGCATAAATTGCTACCAGGAAAAAAATTTGCTACCAGATACTATCAGCAAATATCATCTTCACATGCTGGGACTGTGGATATATATTTTCAGAGCCAAGACCTGAGATTTCAAAAGACAGAAATGAAACAATATTGAACTGGTTGGCAACAAACGGGGTTTTCTATGTAATGATAATGATATATAGGTTTGCCTCTGTACATGGAGGGGGCAATAATGAGCCTGACAATCTCAATATATACTTCAAGGAGTGTTCATGCACTACTAGCACTTTAGAGTGTCCTCCTCTGCTTATGCTTTTAAACATCAGCAGTGCAGTAGCCAAAGCATCTTATTCTTATGTTCAAGCATAACAACCTACAGATAATGAACAGAAATTACATTTAAGATTTTAAAACTGCACAGATTTCTTTTCATTATAGCAGTGAAGAAAAACCTCAAGCAGCCTGAGACCTTGCATGGAACAAGACAGCAAGCTTTAACTCTTCCACTTAACATCTTCCTTACAGACATTACTGTGCAAATGCCGGGGAGAAAAATGACATGAGTGCTACACAAAACTGGCCTTAAAAATGTAACCTGTCATCAGCCGGGAAAGACTTGTGGCTCTGGGACTGACTCCATTCTACTTCTCTCTGTTTCAACATTCACAGGAAGAGAATAATGTTTATTTCAACAGTTTTCATTATTGAACCTGACAGTCTTTTCTACAGTCCCATGCTCAGGCAGCTATTAACTTAAAAGGCAACTTGGAAAAGGAGTTGTCTTCGACTCCTTCATGCTGCTAATTTTGTTCCCAGTTCAGCTTTTCTTTCTTTCTTTCTAATCTTTCTGATACGCAGGTTTCATAAAGGCACAAAATAGGTCTCCCCACACAGACAGAAGAAAAAGAAAGTGTGAATATGCCATGTATAGTAGTACAACTGGAAGACTTCTGTGTGTCCTTCCAGCAGAAGGATTTTTCTTTTACTCCCTAACGAAAAAGTGATGGGAATGCTGGGCCAGCAACTAGGGGCTTCAGCTAACTGGCACACTCAAGGTTAAAGGGAGCAGGATTCACAAGACTGAGATTTAACCCATTTTTCACTCTCTGGAGATAGTTCTCAAAGCCTAAGCTTAGATGCCATGGGAAACTCAGAGAGACTAAGATGGCTTTTGTATTATCAGTGGAGACAATACAATACTGGCTAGAGCCTCTCCAGAGTTGTTTTTATGCCTCTCTCCATTAATTACTAGTGTAAGAGAACACAGTAACTTAAAAATATTCTATTACTAGCAATTACTAAGCTAGCAATTACTACACTTAAATATAAACTCACATGCATGGAGGGAGTTTCTCATCAGAAAATTGAAGACAGTATTTATTTCATTCTCCTTCCTTCCTCCAAATGCCCTTTTATTTCGTTGCCTTGACTGCAGACTCTTTGAAGAGACTGTCTTGCAACATGTGCATCTCTCTTTCTAACAAGATTCTTAGCAACAATGACATACAGTTCTTTATATCCTCAGTACTGATTCACCTAAACACGCTTGCTGGCCCACACAATGCAATAAAAGGAGCGATAGTCCTTTCCATAACACCACAGATGTATACGGGACTTGCTCTGGGTTAACACCATGTAACTTTGATACTGGTGACAATGGTCTGACTGGCATCTAGACAGTTTGGCAGCCAAGCAGAGCTTGGTCCCTCCAGAGGAGGGATGAGGATCATCTGCTTGCACTGAAGTTGGATTTCAGTTCAAACAGATAAACTTGGTTTCCAACTGTTAATCCCTCGTTCCTCATAATTGTGTTTACCTTTGCTGGAAATAAAACAAATAGGAAGGCAACAATCAGATCCAGTTCCATAACGCCAGCATCAGAGCGATCCTGGACACATTGCTAATTTATCAACAGCTTCAGGAAATACCTTGGTTAATTCTGTAGGAACTCCCATTGTGAAAATCTTTTTGGATGCCCTGGAAAGCAGCTCCTTGGCTGGCAAGTCAAATAATGCTTCCCTTGCCCTGCAAATTAGCTGGATACCCAAAGGAAATTACTAATCTTTCAGCTCAAAACTAACACGCACACAAGTATAATGAGCACTGTTTTCCTTTGTGGAAGAAGGCTTGAATGGAAGAATGGCTTGAAGAGCCATTGTTTGGGTGAAGCTCTTCTGTGTCATCGCCTATACCGTTCCTATCACAACACTTTTACAAACCAGCTATTTCATTTATTATGCTTTTAACCTGGTTTGAAACTTCTGCAAGAAAGCAAATACAAAAATACATTAAAAAAAAAGAGTATTAATTTGTCTTATCTGCCTCCACAATAATAATTTAGCACTGCAGAATTTGAGTATCTACTCTGTAACATCAAATGCCCCTTATATATTTGGGGGTTTGTTGGGAGAAGTGTTGCAGAAACTCCCAAGACCCCTTGAAGAGTATTGAACATCTCCAAGGCAGAACTCCACATGTCAAAGCATCTCTGTGACCTGAATTTCTCTGGAAGAAAATCTTAAAGCAGTTTCTGCAATAAAGCCAAAAGCGTAGAGCAACAGGAACAGAGGAAGCATGAGGGCTGTCATTTCCTCTAAGAGCAGCAAGATAATAACTCCTGTTAGCAACTCCCAGAGATACAGACGGTTCCAGTGGGCCATATGTGACTCTCATTACTTTTTGTGCCTGAAAGACCAGATCAGTCAACACAATATGAAGGAATTAGCTCCTGGCACTATCTTGTTTGGTGTGTGTGTAGGAGAGACAAACTCCAGTGCTTTTACTATGCATTTTCATCTCCATAAGTTTCACTGCTGTACTGTACATCAGAGAAGTGGCAAAAGAATTATTAGCTTTAAAAAGCCATAACCATGATGTAATCAAATCCCAAATGCTGGATCAACAGTTTCAGTTACAGATAATGACCATTCCTAATCCTTTGTTTTAATGACAGCTATTCTGAAAGGTCCAGCAATGCTGACACCTCAAATGGCTGGATTATAGGTATAAAAGTGTAATTAATGACAAATACACCCACACTGTCTGAAAGGATACTATCACCTTTATTGCAGTCTAGATTCTGGGAAGTTCAAAATAAGCAAAAGCTTGAATCATTTAATGACTACGCTTACAAAAAAGCTCTTGTAAAACAGCTGTTCTAACCCATTTTCCAAAGTTCATTCCAACCTGCTGCTTTCAGGGTATTTTTTTGTTTGTGTGTTTAAGTATATTTGGTCTGTAAAGGGATTAAAAGCTCCATGATTTTAATTCCCTTTTCAGTCAATAAAAACTCAGTGGGAGAGAGGCAGGAGGAAAGAGAGTAGGATGCCTTTCCTGTTACAATAGAGAGACTTGGGAGACATGGGTTCAGTGCCTGCCTCTGACACGAATTTCCTGTATGACCTCAGGCAAACCATTTGGTGTTTCTGTTATTTATCTGTAAAGCAGGGATAACCACTATCCCAGACAGGGGTTGCTTAGATAACATTTATTAATGTCAGGGGTGCTCAGAAAGTCACATACTAGATTTCTACTGACCACATACCCAAACTCAGGGGTTGAAATGACCCAGGTCATGCCAGTGTATCATCAGACATCTCATAAAACCATACTTGCTTACTACCACTCTTCAGCCTATAATGCAAATAGGTCTCACAACAGCAGTCTGACATTTCCACAAAGACAAACTACAGAGTAGAAGAAAGACATCAAATAATGTGGGAGAAAATGCAACCTGTTGTTGGGGAAAAGGGATACAAACCTTGCAAGTATTTATTAGCACAGTGCGCAGCACCACACCGCACAGCTGAACCTCCTTTACATAAGAAATCAGAGGTACAACAGCAATGAAAAACAAGTTAAGTGGAAGATTTAAGGTTTTTTGCCTTGTTTTTCTAACAGCTATTAAATACCATAGAGTCCATCACATCCTTATCATTGTAACTTAGGGTTCTGTGTAGAAATTATTACAAACTACCCCTTGAGATTTTGTCTTTGCCCAGTTGGTGGGCAGTGTACACCTCAGCTAATTCAAGAGTACAAAACTGGTGTCTTGTCTAAGACAATTTGCCCAGACTTCTGGAATAGTAAACAGAGAGAAATAACGAATGCCCAGAAGTAATTTATCACTCCCTAAGGTAGGCGGCCTGAGTTTTAAGACAAAATCTGTTAAGGAGATTCCTACCTCTATCCTGCTGCTCTGAACACAGACAGCACACAGAGACCACAAAGGGACAAGGAAACAGGTCACGATCCTTTGACAGGCAATGTTTCAAAGGGAGGGTAATATAAAACTGGACTAAATAAAACATTAAAATGAAATGTCATGGGGAATGAGGCATAGGATGAAGAATTAATTCAGTCTAGTTGGACAATTAGTCTATACAATACTTGTGTTTCATATAATATCCCAAACCTGTTTCTCAGTGATTTTGTCTTTTGTGCCTATCTGTAAGCCATATGTGTCTTTATCTCATACCTTTCAACAGCACAAATCTTGGAAACCTGCTTAGAAAGGTCTTATTGGATCTATGTTTACAGAGATTCAGTGACACAGCTACTTGAATATAAAGGATGGTAATATTTTTCAGCCAAAAGGCTAGAAAAGTAGGTAATAAAGAAATAAAGTATAAATATATATATGGTATAAATATTTAAATAAATAAATTATACTTTCTTCTTCAATAAAGCAAGTATAATACTTCTTTTCAAGTAGCCCGAAGAGCTGGTTCCATCTTACAAAGACAGATTACTCTGAATTTCAGCAACAGATTTACCCCAGTAGTGAGGTTTCCCTCTCTTGGCCACCACAGAATAAATGATGGGCTTTTAGCAGTTTAACAAAAGCTTTGAAAGTAATAAATAAATATTAGAAGTGAAATCTAAGAATGTGTCTCCTTTACCACAATTTGTTGTTTCTTTGCAATTGACAGGAAACCATCTTTTGAAATACATTGTGTTGAAAGAATAACTTTCTCTGTTACTTACATTTGTTAAAAGAACACTCAAAAGGAACAGATTATAACACTGACTATAGAAAAAAAAATAGATATTGATACTGTATTCAGGACTAGCTAGTGCTTTTGCAGATAACCACAGAATAAAATGGGGAATGCAAGTCATCTTAGTAATATATCCTGCTGATATTACATACACCGTTTAATCAGAGAGGGCTGATTAAAACTCAGTCCTCTTTGGAGGTGTGACTCAGTGAAGCATTCTCCACATTTACTTCAGGATTAGCCTGATCTAGGTTTACACTGCACTGTAGGAAACCAGGCACACACAACCATCTGCTTGCCCTAGGTGAGGGACAGCAGTCAATAGCGGGGTGGGCTCAGCTTTTTATGATGACCTGGCCAGAGACACAAAGAACCGCTCCTTACCCAAAAAAAGCAACTGATTCATCTAGTTCTGCTGGGTTTCTTTTGTTTCAGACATCAGTCAGCTCTCAGTGTCTCTCTGGACTCACAACACATCATAACATACTCACCATCATATGTTGAACATGAAATATTTCGGCTCCAGTGGCAGAGAGGCGGTTTGGAAATGAAATGTCAAGAAAAGCTCCAGGGAGAGTGCTTGGCCCCGCATTGTAAACCTGTAAGATAAAATAAAGAAATAAAATAAAGTCTAAAAATTACACATATGACTGGATATAAATGGGAAGCTACTGTAGAACCAGAGCTGAGAGTATAAAGTTGAAAAAAATCAAATACTATGCAATTTGTTCAATGTCTTCTTAGTAAGATATTTAAGATCCCTTCCAACTCAAACCATTCTGTGAGTCTGTGTAACACTTCTTTTGTAAGTATTAGGATGAAGGCAAAGGTTTAGCTTATCTTAGAGTCTTTAAGCACAACTCATACATCAGTGAGAAGCAGTTTTGCAGGATAATTACCAGTCAACAATGCAAATAGAATGACACTTCTACCTGATATACAAAGACACTGCTAGAGTGCTTTGTAACACCATCAATAAGACCATGAGAAATGCTGCTGTCTCAGTTAACATTCTCATTTTCATCTGGTAACCACTGCATTAGATTCAGCATATGTTTTCCTTATGAAGCAGAAGCCAAAGTAATGATGATTGTGACTACCGGACTGCGGGTTTGCCGAGTTGCCAGGAAATGCACGTGAACAACTTCCATTCAAGTTCTGGGGTTTCCAGTTAAATGCAACTCTTAGTGGAAAACATTCACTTTCATTCAAAGTCCCACAAATTTTCAACAAAAACTCAAGGAATTTCCAGTTGACCACTGAATCGCATCAAATGAAAATTCCAGAATCTATGGGGTTTTGCTGCAAAGAAATAATTCCTGGAAAACTTTCAATGAAATTAAGTTTTCATGTCTATCTATGTTTGTTGTTGGTTTTTTTAGGAAAATATTTCCTGGTTGCTTTTAACAATACACATATAACTGCATATAGTTAAAAAATATAGGCCCATTAGAATATTTATCAACACTGAGACAGTACTGTCAGAAGATGTAGCAATCAGTTGTGTAACATCCATATATTAAACACAACAGGTTTTCATTCTTCAAACCCTGTTTATATTTGAAGAAATGCCTGACTGATAGAGAGAATCAGCTCACAATGCCAAATCCTTGCAAAAACCCTGAGGCTCCAAGCAGGGGGAGAAATCCCACTACAATGGAGTATGATAAATGCCGTATGAAATACAAACATAATGCCTCATGTTAGACATTTTAAAAAACTTGATTATCTTGCTGAGATCAGATATCAGAGCTAATGCAGAAAAGGCATTTTCATTGCACATCTTGTTACCCCTTCCCCAAAATGATGCATAGATCTGTTTTCTTATTAACATTGGACATGGTAGAGATTTTCCCATTTAAAACCCACTATAAAGCTCCATATTTTTGTAAATCATCTCTTTTTCTTGGTTAAGGAACTATTACTTTTCTCCATCTGGAGAAGTTTAATAAATGGCAGGCAAATCATTAGAAACAATTAAGCAAGCAGTGATGCAAACCATGCTTTGCCCATTATGAAACTCTACCCTTTCTCTTTGACACACACAGTTATGAGGTTTACCGCATTACTGGAGAGCAGATCTGTCACTTGTTACAGTTCAATTTTCTACTTCTATGTGGGGAAAAAAAATTACTCATAGGGCAACTTGTAAGTGTGTTAATAATAACACAAGATAAGAGATGAAGCAGGACAAATGCTGGCCCTGCCGATATATAGATGCTGTCTCCTTTACCTGTTATCACTTTGTTTTATTGAAAATATCCATCTAGTTAAAGCACCAGAACATCTGTTCTTTATCAGGTTTTAACCAATAACTGGCTGGGGGGGGGGGGAGAGGGGGAAGGGAAGACCTATAAACCCACAAGAATGAAATCAGAATCACAAGAATTAATAGCCTGGTTCACAAAAGCTTTAATGTCCTCAAATCCTGCTTTCACTCCTTCTCAGTAAATAGCTAAGGGCACTGCATGACAGTGGGGGCTTAATTGCTCTGGACCACAGTCTGTCCACGGAGGCAGACATGTGTTATTCATTATGAGCTGAGTGGCATTCATGCCTAGGAGAACAGAAAGGGGAAAAAAGGTGAAAGACTGTTTTTCACAATAAATGATTTCCCCCCACCTCAGCATGATTTATCATTCCCTAGTTCCATCTAGCGGTCAAAAAGTGCTTGTAATAGATACAGTCACAGCAGCAAGACAAGTTCCTTTGGCCTGCATGACAAGAGTTTGTTATAACAAGCCATCCATATACTTTGCCATATCAGGAACTCATCTAACTGCCATGTGAAATGTAATCTATAGATAATACTTGAATAACACTGCGATGCCATGAGATGTTTAAAGAAACCTCCTCACACACTTGTCTTTTTAGTGTCCCAGTCTCTTCCCTGTACTGTATTCTTATCAGCAATCCTATAAACATTTTCATACCGGGGGCATATAGCAAGTCTGAATCCTTGCATGTGTATATGTTTGTTCTCATGGATAAAAGCTGCCCACTCCTCAACGACCATGCTACTAAAAACAGTTACTCCTCCCTTTTAAATCTGCAACTACATCCAAAATGTAGCACTTGAGTAACCAAAGCTCTTTACTGAGAGCATGATGAAAGGTAAAAGAAAAACAAATGGAAGTATCTTCATTCCTGTGGAAGTAAGATACACTACTTGCAATTCTTGATATAATTCTTGATATAAGAAAACACACCACCCCTTCACACTGTACATATGGCAGCCAATCAACAATGCATCGGACAGCATACTGTGATTCGGAAACATGCCCCAAGGACCATACGTCACTCAGAATAAAAGAGATACAAAACCAGAAAGAGCTGTCAAGCAGGAAAGCAATCAAAATAAGGATCAGTTTTACCTGCAGTGTGAAGTTGAGAGACTGGAAATGACATTCATGGTTTTCCAACTGAACAAAGTTGGACGCTTCCACAGAATCACCATAGAAAAATGAAGTAGGGAAGACTTCTCTGAAAGGTCAAGACACAAATTTGGTAAGCTGTGTTTGTCACCAAAATTAAATATACTTGTGGCAAGCTGAATTGCACCCCTTGCTTTCAGGTCTTACGAAATTCTATGAGAGCATTTAATATTAATTTATTATTTGTGATTTAATTTTCTCTTGACAACACTGAACTACACAAGTGGCATCTCAACTGACCCGGGTTAACATCCCACCACCAAAGCAGACTTCTTTTGATTACTTTCTCTCTTTTTCTCCTTTCCTATCACAAAACCTCTTCTCCAGGGCCCCTGAAATGGATGATTTCTGAGAGTCCAATAGCTTGTGCAATACAGGAAATCATTGCACTAACAAGTTAATCTGAAGAAACTGTTACTAATAGGAATACTTTCAGTTGAGTATCCACTAAAGTAACATTCCAATTTTATCTAGTATTTACATAGCATTGCAGGAAAAACCCACTTCATTAATTATCTGAGCTTCACTACCTTTATGATTAACAGATGGTTAAAGGGAAGAGTAGAGGGGGATATAACTTTCAACTACAGTGGCACAGGCCAAGTCTCCTCAACTACTCTTATCATCTTATCACAAAGTAAAAAACAGTAGGGTTTTATCAGAAAAGACTTGGAGGCACAAACAGTACCTGGAAACCCTGCAGAAGAAGACTAGGAGTGCTTTAAGCATCCTTTGTACGTCCTTTTAATCTGGGGCTGCTGTACTGATTTGAAAAGGTCCTAGTTTCAGGACAAACCTTGGTGAGGGACTGCCTAAAATTCTGCTTCCTTCCCAGTTTGTCCTTTTGGGTCAGAGTTTTTTGTGACAGGATTTTAAGCCTGTTTAGGTACATTTCCTTTTTTCCTGCCTGCCTCCTATGCCAGAAATTGCTAGGGAAACAAGAAGAGACAGATTTATTCATCCCATTAACAGTGTTGTGCCAGAAGGCTCCTCCCAGACATGGTACAAGCCCTTCCGGGCTATTTATGAGCAGGAATGAAGTTTGCTCTTGTAGACTGAAATGCAGGATAGCTAACAAAAGTAACTTTAAAAATAGACTGTCCCAAAAAGAGTATTACTAATATTACCATGCGTGGGGATATTGTGCCCTCCAATGAACCCAACTTTTTTCTGGTAGTTCTGTGAACTTGAATTAAATAAGCCTTGTCTATGAGAAAGAATAAAGTAATCTACATAATCAGTTGGGTGGGGCTTAGAAATTTAGAGACCTTGTGCTTTACAAATAGTATGTTATGAAGAGAGAGAAAAGAGCCCCATTTTTATCAGTTTTTTTGGCATGCAGTACTCTGTAGGCAAGATCTAAGGACACAGATGAAAGCATCTGTATCTGTAAAGCTGTACAAAAATCCATCTTTATCAAAGCATCAAGAAGCAAGGGACACAGAGTTAAGTTTCTACACAATCTGCAACTATGAAAGCACTCAAAAACTTTCAGAACATGCTGCTGAGGCTTTACTGGCAATATAGAGGAGATTTTTGTCCTTGCTAGTCATCTTGTGAGGTCTAACAGCGCACTTCATTTCTCTGAGCAAGCTTAAGCATGTCTTCTGCCCATTCTGACTATTGTGTCAGTAATTAGGGGATTTTATTTCTATGTAAGAAGGGAGGAAATCAGCTTCACGCAGCTGATTTTACCCAGCTTTTCAGCCAAACCACATGTCAGTGCAGGTATTGTTGTTCCTTCATATGTAGCATGCTAGTCAAAGGAACCTTTGACTTCTACTGATGCTAAACTGCACTGGTCATTTTGACAATATGTATTCCCTGGGGATTGTCATAAATGGTGGTTAAACCAGACACTGACCTCTTGGAGACACTACTGATTATTTTTTGCTTCCCCAGTTTCTTAATGAATGTCAGCTTTCTCAATGTATGTGGACTCTAATTCACCACGAGTGACCAGGTCCCCCATTATAACTCAAGCACAGTCTATGCTAGAGGACAGTCTGTCTGTGGGGACCAACCACAAACCATTTATTCTACACTTAAGATTGTGGGGTGCAGAAGTGGAAGGGAAAACCCCTGAGTACAAAGGCAGTAGGAACTCATACATGAGCAACCATGGGGAGAGGACAGTGGCTACGTATTACACAAGTAATTCAGTCAAAGGGTGATTCCTTAGTTGATGCTCAGATGCCTCACACACTTGGGACCAGAGGAAGTGGTAAAATGAGCAGAAGCAGAAATGAATTCTGATTGTGAAATTAAACAGAAAGACAAACAGCTGGACTCCACCAAGTTCCTTAAAATCCCAGAACATTTGACCCTAACCTTTGTCATGGTGATGGATTCTCAACCATATCCTTAAAGACATGACCTAAGGAACAAGATGTGATTTACTTGCTCTCGTTTTATTTTAAGGTCCATCATACCTACAGAATCACATGAATTAAAGTCTGATAGTTACTACCAACGTCATGGTAACTAATTAGCATTAAATTAATGGAGTTTCTCTAAGGAGTGAGAAAGAGGTACAGTGTTGGAATGAAGGGCATGACAAATAAAATTCCCAGATAATGAATGAGTTTGTCTGTATGACCAGAGTCTGGGAAACAGGGAAAAAGCAACAGTTCTGCTACATGTAAACAAAGGGAAGAATTCAGTTTTTCACTGGAAGAGACTCAGATGTTATTGTTAGGATTATCATTATTTTTGTTGTTTTCATCTGGTGACTGGTACTTACCCATTGATAGATGAGTCCACTTCATGCATCAGGGGCACCGACAGGGTTAGGGTGTTATCATGCAGAGATTCAGTGCGTTCTAGGTTTCCACTGTGAAAAAAAGGAAAAATAAACATGCTATAAATTGACAGCCTTTGCAATATATCACACAGTTTCACAGCTACCATCTCTCTGCCTTCCTACCCTGAGCCTCTATATTTGAGTGATGTCAGCTCCTTAAGAAGCCTCCCAAAGATTAAAAGCTACATTTGTTCACCCACCTTGGAGAGGGCACACACATAAAGGATGTGCATTGTGGTTGCTCCTGTGTAGCTCATCGCGGTGTGACACGACGTGGCTCACACCAAAAAACCTATCTTGGAGCAAAGTGCGCATTCAAATGGCAGTGTGAAACTACAGCAGCCATCATGCACAGTGGGTAGAAGCAAGGACATTTAGACTCCAATGCAAGAGGTGATTCTGTCCCAGCCTGACTGCAAATCAGTTTGGGAGACATACATACAACCCCACAGAGGGTCCTGACTTTCCATATACCTGCATTGTACCACGGCATCAATTTGGTGCCGCTACAAGCAGCTTTTCTGGGTGAGACCCTCATACTAAACTGGACAGAACCTCTCAGCAGTTCCATCCCCTCTTTCTGTACTTAGCTGTCACTTCTACTTTACATTTTCAAAGGTAGCTACCTCAACTGGTCAAAAGCAGAAGGAGGAAAGAGAAAAGTGTGCAATCATCTCTGATTTGAGTCAGTTTATTTCAGTGTGAGCACTTTTGTATGAAGTCTGTGAAAGGTGCCTGTGAAATGCATGTCCAACATGCAAACCTGTAATTATTCCAACTCTGATGGTGAGTCTGCTAGGTGAGTGACAGCTCAGAACAATAATCTTGAGAAGTATGTTACATATCTTTCTAATTTCTCCAGCAGTGACTTTGGAATCACTTTTGCCTTGCAATTCATTGGATTTACTCACAAATCAAGCTGGCAAAGCGAAAGATATGATCCTATTTATTTGAGGACAGTATCACTGAGGCAACAGCAGGCAGTAACATCCCAAGTGATACCGTGCAGATGATGAGTTGCTCAGATTACAGAAACAGAGCCTGCTGGCTACATACATGCATAGATCGAGCTCCGCTTTCTGTAACTGACACATTGGCCATGACTCCTAATAAAACTATGGCCCAGATGGAAAAACCCACAAAATCCCAGTCCCAGGAAAAAAACACTTAATAAAAGGTTTTCCTCTGAACAGGCTTGAAGAAGAGTCCAAATTGGAGACATTTCTCATCCAACACAAATACCGAGATGATACCATGGTGGCAAACAAAATAAGCAAGTAGAATTCTATACAAGGTTCATGGGTACATGCTCATCTGTTTCAAATGGATCAAAGGTACTGTCAGAAAAGGAGAATACAGCGCAGTGAATCTAGCTCTAGAAAAATAGCTCACACCATGAAGCGCAGAAAAGGCTTTGGAGCTTTGTTGCTGGTTTTCTAAGCGAAAAGAGCAAATGTAAGGTAATATTCAGATCTCTGTCCAGTTGATCTCTCCTACTGTTGAACCAGTCACTTGTTACAGGTACTACTGCCAGAATTGCAGCTTCAAGGAACAGGCTTAAGTGGCCTTTTGAAGGGCAAAGCTTACTTTCCCATGACAGCATGTCACAGGTTTTCTGTGTCCAGCCAGTTCAGCCAGACTAGCTTTGGTTTTGTGTGGAAACAATGTCCCCAGTCATTGCAGTCTGGCCACAACACAGACACTTCCTCTCCATTTCTTTGTCACCGACTTTACCCCAAGGCTCCCTGCAATTCTTGTGGTAGAAAGATTTTATTATCCTTATTTCACAGCATGGGAATTGAGCTATTTGCCCAAAGTCACAGAGAAAATTAGGGTAATCAGCACTGGGACATGCACTGTTGTCTTTGGAGGTTCAGCTCAATCCTTCAAAACACAACTGTCCTCCTGCCCATCCTTCTGAAATGAGAAACTTGCTCCTAAACCCCTCTGAGCATTCAGACTATGTGTACAAACTACTATTTATTTCTTTGCTCCATCTAAAGGCACTGACTAACCCTTCTCACTGGTGGGGCACAGAAATGTGAGGAGTGAGATTACAGAGGAAATCCCTGTGCTATCCAAGGCAGGGAAATGAGTGGCACAATCTGGAAAACACTGGATGGGCAAACTTAAAGCACTGCAGACCCATCTTTGCACCAGCTGGCATTCACCTAACAGACACTGATGCATCTCCCTGACCTAGAAGCATCACGAGGCCATCTGAACACACTATGGACTCCTCCTCACGGAGAATAAAACCTCTCTTACGTGCAGGACATGGTCTTGCCTCTCTAATACGAGGTCTCATTTTCAGCGTTTCATACCAGCACCACGTGCCGCAGGATCTTGTTCCCACCTACAGTTGCTGCTGCAAGAGGAGGACTGTGCTCTATGAGAGCAATCACTCAGCACCTGCTACAGATTCTCTCTCCTCTCCAACTACTTGGTGAGGCATCATCAAACTGGGGAGGAGAATTCAGGCTGGAGGCCCTGGTTTTGACACAGGAGAGTATGAATTTGGCATACTCACACAGTAAGGGAATCAGGAAAAGGGAATCAGGAACTAATCTCACACCTAGCACATCATGGCCCAGGTTAACACAGCTGTGCTATCATCAGTTATTCTGTTTCATATACACCCTGACAATGCTTGTGACCGAATCACCCATAGAGTCTGCATCTTTGTGACAAATCATCTTAGGAGGCACAGAGAATGTGTCACACCTCATATTCTGCCCAAGATAAAAATCACTATGCATGCACACTTGGCATCACCCTACTTCAATGCCTGCTCCAAGTGCCCTTGGGGAAATACCCTATTCAGCTGTTTCATGCAGTCTGTCATAGATCACTGAAGATCCATAGGGGGAAAAAATAGACATGCAACTTTGCAAACTGTCAGTGAGATTCCTGACCATCTGATGAAAGCATTTCTCTTTTTTGGTTTGCATCCAAACATGCTTATTTCATTCAAATGCTGGAACAAATGTGCCTGCCTGGTGCTGATCGTCAACCGCAGCTGAGCTGAGCTTGATACAGGGCCCAAAGGGATGGGCACAGAAACACGAAGGCCTTCCATTTGAGAGAACACAAACTGCTCCTTCAGAATTGCAACTGCTTGGAAGAGAAAGCCTAAGTATGATCCTACCTCATTTTTCAGGAAGCTGTGTCACATGGTTCCTCTATATTACCAAAATGCATGCATTTAGCCCCAGAAATTTAACCTCATCTACCGCACATACACATTTACCACTAATATCACAGAACTGTCAAGCATATGCAATGCACACTTCATGTAACAAAGGATATTCAAGTCATCAAGAGGTACAAAGGTTCCCTTACCTTTGTGCAGTGACAAGGAAGGTAAGTGTTTCTTCCTGCCCAGACAAGTGGCTCGTATCAAAGATCACACTGAAGTCATACTGTGCAAAGAAAAAGCAGTATTTAGAGACAAATATAGTTTCAAAATGCATTTATTCTGAAATTTCCCATATATTTTACTGGCCTAGCTGTACAAAAGTAGCGCATTTAGATACACGTAAGAGAGCTTCCTCTACTGTAGTGTAGCTTTTAAATCTTAGCAATTTCATCTCTGATTTTTCCTTTATTGTGAAAGGGCCTTTACTGGAATTGTCATTCAAAGGAAGAGGAGATCTCTTGAGGAGATCATCTGCCAGGGAAAGGGTCTTCCAGTATAAGAGGATCTCTACCCGAAACTACCTCAGCACTAACCTTTATGTTGTTACTTGCTGGTGAAGAGATACTTTGAGGGGAATAAGGATCATGCCTCAGGCGTGCACAGAGACTTGGAGCGACTAGCACAAGCTAAAGCTTTATGGCCACTCACCATAATGGATAAAGTCAGGTGTTCATTTTGAAAAGAGAATCTATGATGACCACCGCAGCACTACTTTAACTTCTCCATGCAGTAACTTTTCTACCTAACTCCAGAACAGATTTTGGCAAAGTGAAAGTTTCCAAATTTGTGATTTCAACAGCTTGCTGAAAAAAAATGAAAATAACCCAACTATGTGATTCTGGAGCAAAAACCTCAGATTATTCTATTCCAGATAATATTTTGCTACTGCACTTATTTTGGCCATTTCATTTAAAATCTTTTTAAATGCTTCAAAAGAGCATACTACAGTCAATAAAACTCGTAAACAAAAAAAAATCATGTCAAGTCAAAGGTCAATTCAAATGGAAAGAATTAGGTTTTGTAGTTGAAAACTTCTGAAAAAAATCAGACTGATTTTGTTCAGGTCATCCTGAAGTTATACCTCATCTTCTCACCCTTCTGGGTTGGTCATTTGTACAGCTTGGTTTAGTGACAGAAAGAACACGGCTGAATTTCTAAACATCATCAGAGGGTTCATCTTAGTCTACCAAACAAAATCTTGCAAAGCTACCAGGAGTCTGTAATATGAAAAAGTCCCTAAGGCATTTTCATTGTAATGTGTACAAATTCAGTTGCACTTTAATGTAAGAGAAGACAAAAATAAAAACAAAATAAAGCAACTTAAATAAGACAGAGTCCTGTTCTGATTTTCTGCAGAAGTATGCACGGTTTTCATAGTTGCAACTATGGATCATTTTTGAAGAGAACTGTATTGTAGTGCACAAGGTTCTGTCATTGGCTCTATCTGGTGGGAAAGAGGACACCTACCCTCCATAACTGTGCAAGGCTTGGATATCTTGTGTTAGAAAGCTAGCAAAAGTATCAGTCACAGACATTTAACAGAGCAGTTGCCTTTCTGGCCACTCCTTGGAGACAAAGAGGTGACTGGACCATCACTCTGCAAATGGAAGCATCACAACATTACCCTAGATTTCGATCTCATGAAAGGAAATCCCACGCTGCACTTGAGGAAATCTGACTCAAGCAACTCACAGGCAATGCCCAGCTCCTCCTGTAAGAAAATAAAAAAGACCATGAGATGATAGATTTGGGGAAAAAGAGGATTACTAAGAAATGCCATTGTGATAAAGTACTGTAGAAAATGAAACATTTCCCACCATAGCACTGTTATTCCCAGAAAACTAATACTCATTGAATAAGGAGAAAAGCAGTGCTGTGCTTCCTTGCTCCACCTTAGCTGGACCAGCACCAAGAAGACAATCATCAGAACATTGCTTTGAGAGACAGACCATAGGGAAATACTGTGTAACTAAACACGTTAGGGTCAGGGGTTCAGCCCAAGTTCCTGGATAACCAGACAGCCAGCTGTTATCCCTGTTTATCAAAAGACAGCTTTTAGAATACAGTTCACCAAGGTAGATTTTCCAGGTACCAACATCATAAAGAGAGAACTGTGTTAGGCAACAGTGACCAAACCATGACAAACACACATGCTGGAGAAAACATTAATCTGGTCCTGGTGTCAATTGCTGTGCTGATCTCTTTCTGTGGTCCATGGGATAAGCCACGTTATCAATAATACAAATGAAAAAGGTTGGAGCAGCTCTATCCTGCTTGACTGGTGACTCCACTACAACAGGAATACTTCTGTTGAATGAAGAGTGTTTCATTGGTCCATAAAGAAAGTATCTGGCTCCAGGCTAGCATGCTCTCATCTCCAGGTTATCAGGGAACAGTTTTTATGCTCTGCCATTGTGGACGAGTTCATCTCACTAAACTTTAGGAGTGGGATTTGGCTCCAGAAACTGATATGCATTTTCAAGTGCCTACACAGCAAGTGATAGCTATGTGATCTAGGCATCATTGCTCCCATCATAGTCAATGGATGTAAAAAACAGTTCAGCAAAACCAAATGCAGATGTTTAGACCGGGCTGTATACCTCTTTAAGCCCTACACTGAAGCTATGGAATTGATGTCATACAGCTACAATATAAATGGCTAGATTCAGACAACTGAATCTAGAAATTAACTCTATTCTAGACATGTAGCCGAGAATGTCTTAGTTAAGGTCATGCAATTTATTTGACCTATTTTTAGTATCTTCAGCAGACTGCAAAGCCCCTGATCTGCCTTATTTTGCACATTTCCCAAATCACTTCAAATATGAGTTCTGATTTAAATATGCATTTAAAAGTTACATGGGTACCATTCTCAGCTGGAACAATCACATGTGGAAGCAGCTTCCTGAACCACAGACTTGGGTTATAGGCATCCCTAGGAAATGCCTCTGGGCCTTTCATGTGCTAACACAAGCACTTAGTGCTCTACAGATGTTACTATTATCCTAATTACAAGTCTGACAGCATTCAGACTCTTGATCTTTTAACTGCTTCCTGTGATATCTGAAAGACAAGGTCTCCTTTATCTTCAAAATCATGATACAAATCAGGGCCTACATTTATAGAGAATTATAAACATAATGCTACCGTTCTTATCTGACTCAGACAGCATTTCACTGGTTTCATATGAAAAGAAAATAACACAAGGAGAAAATTAATGCATGTTTGGAGATTCTGATGGTGTTGATATTACTCCAGTACTACTCCAATACCAGAGCAATGGCCTCCACATTCAGCTTCTTTATGGATTTGTTTCCTTGCAATCCTCAGTAGGCTTCTACTTCCAGAAATACAAAAGATGGCATTGCCCAACAAATCAAGTATCTAACTTCAGTCATACAAAGCTGCTGTCCCCATGCACTGTGTTAGAGTTTTTCCTCCATTTAACATAAAGCAGCAGAGTTTCATGGATGAAGCATCCCCTTCCCTTTTCCTCTCGGCAGTCTGTGAGGATCTCCTGTTCTATGCAAGTGACCAAATGAACACAAACTCTTGGCAGCTGCATAACCAAAAAGAAAACTTCACAGCTGTTTCCTCTGGGAACATTCTTGGTTCTGTGTTGTTCAAATGTCCCTTGTTGTCTAACTGTGGCAACCTATGAACTTCCTTTCACCAACTCCCAGACTCTGTTCATTCAAGTGGCGTTTTTCTATTTACATAGCTGTCTGGTGGTGACAGTGACCAGACAGACCCAAGACACTGCCTCCTCTCCTCAAGGCCATATCCCTTCAAGATGTTAAAAAACAGGATAACAGAAAGAACCCTCATCTTGGTAATGGAAGAAATGCAGTACTTCATCATTTTGCACACTGGTGGCTGCCGGCAGCCCTGACAGCAGGCATACAGATGTTTTATAATGGCCTGTTAAGGAAACAACAGACAATGTTGCATGGTTTTCCTGTTGTTGCTTACAACAGCTTAATGGATGCAGTAAGACTGACTTGAACAACCTTCTGGCTTCATTAGCGTACCATCCAGTTTAATGATTAACATTAATACAACGTTACTGAAGTTGGGCATTAGGAGAACATTCTTCACTGAGAGGGTTGTCAGGCTACTGGAACAAGCTCCCCAGGATCATAGCCCCAAACCTTGTCACCTTGTCAAGAGCTCAAGGACCATCTCCATGCTACTCTTAAGTCATATGATTTAGTTTTAGGTAGTCCTGCAAGGAGCAGGGAGTTGGATTCAGTGATCCTTATGGATCCCTTCCAACATGAGATATTCTACGCTTCCATTAATGCTGCAAAGTCAAATTGTTCAGTGCTAAAAACCAGCAAACATAAGTCTGCCTGCCCCACTCCGCTTCAACCTTCTGCACATCCCTAAATTACAGAGATTACCCAGAAATCTTTTCCCATGGATTCTTTGCCTTTCTCTGTGATTAGATGGTGAAGCGCTGCTGATGAGTAAGCATTTTGTTTCTCCTCCACTGCTCACTGTCTGGCTTCAAGCTTTATTTGCTGTGCACTACTTTGGAGAGAGTGAAAATTGATTCTTCATGGGGTTTCCTACGGTGTTCAGCTCTGTAACATGTGGGCATTTCATAAGCACTAAATAAATGCAGTTTTCACACTATTCCATTAGGCTGAAGGGTTGGTGATGTCTTACCTGATAAACAGGGAATGGAAACAGCGCAACTCAGAAATTCTGGATGCCACTTCTCACCGATGTTGGCTAACGCTTTCAATGTGCAATGCTTCTCTATGATGAGTTGAGAACACAGCTTATTGCATGAGTTTCCATACCAGTTTCTAGTTTACTTTGAAACAAAGCCAATGGGGTTTTAAGTTTCCCTTCCAACGAGACAGCACAAAGTTTATCTGGAAAACTCTGGGGATGTTTTTTCTGAAGCATTTCACAGCATTTCATATTCTTAAGAGAGTCAATCAGATAAATAGCCAGCTAATTAGCCAAATAGCCATGCTATTACTGTATAGCAAATGCAGACCTGGGTATGAGAAACATGAAGCTTAAGCTGGCTCACAGGCTGCTTCTCAAAGTCCTTTATCGCAGAAAGAAAAGTTCCTGGTAACTGTAACATGAGCAATGGAACAGTCAAGTTCTAGCTCCACTATATGGGGCACAATGGGAAAACAGCAACTCAGGCTAAATTCTGCAGCATAATGCTGTCAAACATTATGGACAGAAGTGTTTTGATGTGTAAATATTATGTGTGGTTTCTACTAAGTATTGCAGGAAGCTGGTAATGATCTTCTTAATACAGTGCCTCTAAGCAGTAACCTGGGAATGTTGCTGTTTGCTAAATCTAAGACTTGAGAGAGGAAAAATTTCACCACTGCTCATGTTCTCATCTCTCTGCTGTTTCAGATATTCACCTGGTGTACCATGCAGTCTGTAATGGGGGTCACCAGCTCTTTTCTTCATGACAGGTAAACAAGACAGATCAAGCTGAATATTTAAAAGAGTGCATTCAGCTTGGTACAGAAAGCGTTTCAACAAGAGTAAAGCATTTTAACCACACAGATGGGATGCTGGAAAGACAGCTGCCATTTGTCCCCTCTCCTCCTGTAGCAAACATTTTTAGAAGATTTCTTAACTATTGTTTACTTTGACCTCAAAGGGTCCTTTTCAACTTGGTTAACTGCCAAACCTAAGACTTAAGAAGAAGGGAAGGAGAATGCCTTAAGAAAACAGTAAGAGAGGACTGCTGGTGGAAGAAAGGTTGCCTGGCTCTGCCTAAAAACACAGTCACAGGTCAGAGACTCTGCCTCTGGGAAGAGTCTTCGTGTTGATGTACAAGCACAACATGTTGCTCCTAATGGAGCTCCTTCTCCCGCAATGCAGATAATCAAAACTGGATGCAATACATGAAATGGCACGTCCCAAAAAAGGATACTGAAACTTCCTCAGCCTCACCTTGACTAACCATTTTCAAATCAGATCATATATGGGGATTTCCCCAAGGGAGTCTTGCACAGCTTGTATGTGATGACTTATTGATCAGCCAATGCACTCTGACCCTTCCCTGCCTCACTTACATCCAACCAAAACCCTCCAAGCTGCCTGAGCCTGATCTGGCAGTTCATATATTCTATTTTTGCTTTTTACCACCCTTAGGGAAAGACTGTTCCCTAAAGGCAGAACAACTCTTCCGAACTGATGCTGGCCTCAACCCAGAGTCATCAGCTTGTTTCCTCAGCTTGCTCCCACCCCTATCCCCACCCATAACTGGTTTCAAGCTCCTTGCCTCAAGCATCTCCTTATTTAAGCTCCCCCAGCCCCTTAATTCCCCTTCAACAGTCTCCAGTCCTAGCCTTTTATCTGATAACTCTTCTACCCTTTTAGTGTAGGTCACTTGTGTTATTTTGCACTCACCAGTGCTCTCACACAGAAAGTGTGAATTCAACCATCCTAACACTCATTTATGGCCTGCTAGCTCTCTGCTTTTCTAAGCACACAAGCTCCTAGTAGGTGCTATGTCTGAAATGTCAACAGGGAAATGCAACAGAGTGATCTTAAACTTGTAAAAGGATATGCCAGATACAGCTGTAATTGGTTTAATAAAATCATACCAAGATAGTAAAAAGTGATATTAATTTCTGAACTTAGGGTAAGTACAGTACTGCTCTGAATATTGTTGATTTTCTGTGCCAGAATTGACTTCACCCTTTTAAATACTCTGCTGATTAGCTGTTATTTTTTAATGGATTAAAACCACGAATGATGCACACTGAAAATATCTTCACTGCAGAAGAATCCTATTGTTAGGACAATCTGTATGTTTTGTTTAGAAGGAAAACAAACCAAACCAAACCCCAACTTGTTAGGAAGTCCATTTACCAGCAGTTTGTCTTTCTTTTTCCTTAGATATAATCAAATTAAAATTTTCTGGGTTTGTTTAGATGGAAAAAAGTCTCCCCTGCAAATCCTGGCTACTCACACATATACTCTGGAACAGAGGAGAAAATGTCCTGGAAGCCTTGATAATTTGTTGGCAGAACAAGAACTTATTTAACTTGTTAGAGGTTTTTTTATGCTGCTGAACAGTTTCCAGAGGGTACAAAAGAAGAATGTCAGGAGTGAATATTGAGGGACCCTGCACTTGCTGCCAGAGCAGACACTCTTGTCACTGCTTTTCTTCTTGTTACTGGTTTTCTTGCTCTGTAGTTTTCTTGCTCTGTAACGCCTGTCTGTGAACCATTACACTTGACATCACAGGGGACCAGGAACAGTATCCCCATCTGAGAAGGCTAAACAAAATATGCTAAGAAAATACCACAAAGAAGGGCTACTGGCACTGTGCACTTCATGCTAAGTCTCAAAAGTTAGACACTGTGTATCTACCTACTACATACTCTGCCCACTATTGCCTGGAAATGTGGGTTCTCTGACCTGCACCAAAGGCAGCGGCTCACATCAGGCACTGGGAAAAATACACTTTGGCTAAATTTGCACAGTTTCTTACTCTCACCACGGACCCTGACTTAAAGTACATGCTTATACCTCAGTAATTCCAATTTTTCACTTTTGGTGAAGAATGGCATTTTCCCAAATGAGAGTTTAGATGAACATCTGGATGCTTCGTTCCACCTAATAGGACAATTTTATAGACCTGACCTGCATTTTAAGCCTTTCTTTTGGGAGCTGTCACTGAATATATGTCTGTTCACTGCTGGTAATCTGTTTCCTACACACTTCACTAGCAAAGCCAGCTAGTACAAACACCTCTCATGTCAGGAACCTAAAATAAAGGCCCACATCTTTGATGGTGTTTGAGGTGGCTTCTTCAAATCACTCTTCATAATTTTGGTCTAAGCTCTTCAGTCATACTATCAACTTGTGTGTTTCCCTAGGGTTTTAAGAGCATAATATGTATTTTTGCTCCTACTGTTATTCCTTGCCTCACAATCTTCTTAATGCCTTCACTGAGGCTTCAAGGATATGAAGATTTGTCAATTCATTTAATAGCCAACCCCTGAGCAGACTGATGTGCTTTCCACGGCAACTGAGGCCACCAAAGAGTGTGGGTCACAGTTACCCACATGTTCAGAGCAATTAGGGATGCCTGAGCTCATGAAAGCTTAGGGATTTTTGTTTTTCAAGCTGAGTTTCCCTAAGACTGAGTGCAAGTGCAGCTCAGAGTAATTTAATCTGGGAGGCCCCTCCATGTGCATACATCAGCTCGGTTTTTCTAACACAGAATTCCACAGATACCACACTTTCCTCCAAAATAGGGCTTCACTGGGTATTTTAAAATTGCAAGAACACAGAGAGGATTAGTGGTGTTACTGACTGGGAACTCTTCCTGGCGCTGTACCATAATTCAAGTAAAAAACCCCCTGAAATGTCTGAAATGGTGGGTCTGATCTGCCTCTCAAAAGTTGCTCTGATTACCATCCTTGAAAGCCCTTTGGGCCTCTGTTTTCTTCATATAACTAGCAGCCTGATGTCTGCTTTGCCTCTTTGTCAGCAGTACTCTCTGTTAGCTGAACAGACAGTACTTCCTGTGTTTCTGGGCTGGACCCTGCCAGGCGTGGACATTCCCCAACTCCTTCACCCCACAGCCAACAGTGAAGACAACAGCAAAATCTCAGTATCCCAAATTGAGCCAGCAGTTTTGGGGTTTGTTTCAGGAGTTCAAAGCACACAGCATTCAAACACCCACTGCCATCAACATCCAGCTCTTAACACTGTGCAACCCAGGGGCTGGACAAAGGAAGGCAGAGGGATGTACTGCATCCCTTAGGCGAGCTTCCCAAGTAGCAGCACTGGGCTGCTTGGGAAGGCCATAGGGTCTCTTGTGAGCCGCAAGTGTGCAGCACAAGCTGGGGCAGAAAAAAATCCCAACAATCCTATTACTGATAGTAGCTTTGAAGATGGACTGCAGTGGTCCAGCACTGGTCATAGCTTTAAAAGCAATCAAAGGTCCGGGAAAAATTCTCATGTGCATTTCTGGGAGTTTCTGCTCTCAAAGTGAAAATCTCATCAGTTTTACTCCACTTCTTTTAAACACAGTTTGCTTGGCAACTTCAAGTGAACACCTTGGGTTCAGAAACTCTTCTGCACTTTTCAAGTTGCTAAAGCAAAGTGTGTGACCAAAACACACAAAAGGAGGAAAAAGATGTTAATATCTGAAAGGAATTAAGGTGGTTTTCCCCTTTTAACATCGCTCTGTTGCCTGACCTTCTGCTGTAAACCATTTCCAAACACAGGTGGAAGAAGAAAGTGAGCAACAGGAAGGCCAAGTCATTGCTAAACCAGCAGCAATAGCAACTGTAGTGTGATAATAATTGTTAATCACTAGCTTCTAGGGAGAGTATTACTGAGAAGGAGATATAGACTCAACATGAACTTGCTCAGCTAGACATTGTCATGACATCAGCATTTATCTAACCTCTTGAATGCAATGATCAAAGAATATTGGCTATCCAATCCAACTATACAATGGAATAAAAAGACTTTTTGTGTGCATTGCAAAGACCTGTTTTAAAAGGTGTCACAGGGACTGCAAGTTTTCTTTTACTTTTCAACACAGATAATCCCCTGAGAATCCCAATCAGCAAACGTGAATGTCACACATCATAAATTCTGCAGCTCCACAAGTCGCTGTTTCATCAGTGAAGACCCTTGTCATGCCAGCACTTACATAAGCAAGCGAAAACTACATACCCGAGTATGCTGACAGGCATGCAGCCAAATGTGCCTATAAACATCTGGGGGAGTGGGGTATCTGGACCTGTATCCTGATAATGAATCCATCCTTTGATTCATTATCACACAATAAGCTTGAAAGGGGGTTGGGGAACCTCAACAGTTGTTTCATAAAAAGAACTGGAGGGGGGAGTTTTCTTTGGCATTAGGGAGAGATTTCCTGTGCTATTCCATGATCTCACTAGTAAATGCTGTAGGCACACCCCACCCCCAAGCCCAGCGAGCCTGGCTTCAAACAGCTTGGATTTGCTGCTTATTTTGTGAAAACAACTATTTCTATAGAATTAATGAAAGCCTCCAGCCTCTTCCCTCTCCTCCCTGGATGGAGCCTATTTATAGATCATGAGCTCACCAATCCCAGCCAACACGGAAAATCCTTCAGTAAAAAGGGAGAGAAAGACAAAAAACTTTTCTATTTAGCGTATTATTCCCCAAATTCTTTACCACCACCACCCCCCCTTTCTATCACAAACATTCATCTTAACTGGTGAAAACCTTGTGCAGCAGATTTTTAAAGAACACTGCCTGAGGAGCTGAAGAAGCAGCAGAAATTGTTTGCTCAGCTCATGTAAGTGATTAAGGCCCAAAACGAGTTTCAGAACTGGTCAACAAAACCAATTGTGGTTTTGCTTCTCCAGTCTTCTAAGGGACCTGCAGGGGAGGAGGTGAAGCTATAAGGAGGAAAGGAAATTTGGTGCCACCCTGAGAAGTTTCACCTCCTTTGCTGCCACACTAACTTCCATTTTTAACAGATCAATTAGGCTTACATTGGCTTTCACTGTACTGCACAAGTTAAATGTTTCTCTTCCCCAATTGCTGAGAACTGCTGGACTTAATTCCTTCAGTACATAGGAAATAATCTGGGGAACATCACCAAGATCCACCATCCACATAGCGCTGTTAGGTAGGTCAGCTGTCCCTCATTCATCACGAAGCTGGCCACATTTCAACTACACTATTTGGGCAGGTCTGCCTGTATGAGCATATGACCCTTGTCCGTATGTGTTAATGTACATCTACACATACTCTGCCAGCAGAACAGGGGCAGCTTAAAGGTCAGAATTCCACTTGCCCATGCAACAATGTTCATTGCCCAGAGCACCCTCGGGCATGACCTGGGTGTTATAAATAACATATGGAATGCCCTTTAAATTTGGGCACAGTGGGCCTTAAGACTGAGTCACATCGAGCTTGTTGTTTAGGATAAACTGATAGAGTGTCACCCACATACAGGATGGTAGCCTGTTTTACAGTGCTGCATGATCAGTGTCTCCAGTGGAGTTTTCCTGGTGAGTAAGGGCTGGAAACACCAGATTTTCCCTGCAATATCTTTACTATGTCTCATAGAAGTCTGGAATAGAGATGAGAACCTTGCTTTTCATTTTATATCCTTTCCACAGACAGTGGCACAAGCGCAGTCACAAAGGAAAATAGCCCTTTGCAGAGCAAATGTGTGTTTTTTGGAGTCCAGCTCTTCATGACTAGTTTGCATTTCTGAGGCCTCCCATCCCCCTTGTAGCAGCAATTAGCATCTGAGAAATGACATCACTGCTGACACCATCAGCCCAGGAACTCATGCTGGGGCTCTGGCCCTGTAGCCACCTCCATGCCCCAGGGAAGATGTGTTAGCTCAGTCTTGGCACTCACACCTCTTTTCTCAGCACAGGGTGCTGCTGGTCCAGGCAGGATAACCTCAGGCTTCTGAAGGCCTCTCCAACTCCTGAATACAACCCAAACCAAATGTTTTCCCAGGGCCAGAAGGCTCAAGCTGCCTTTTCCCTACCATTCCCACATGACTCTAATGCTACGTAGATCCCACTGGGGAGGAACCACCTGAGCTGAAAGGCTGCAGGAAGGAGGACAGCAGCCACCTTGATTGCAGGCACTGGAAACATCCCAAGGAAGCCTCTGGTCACACCATTTTCTGGGTGTTTTGCTATCTGAGGCTTTGTAGAAACACACAAGGACTTGAGAGCTTCCCCCAGCCACTTTCTGCCAATGCTTCTCCTTGCTTTTAACACATGTCTTGGGCTGGGAACAGCTTTAGGATGAGATTTGCCTGCTTCCATGGAAGAATGATCAGGGAAATTTGGAGGAAGATCAGTACCAGCCCTAAAAGCAGTTCATTCATTTTCTACCAAAAAAGGAAGAGGGTTCTTTCTTCAAGAAAGGGGTTGGAAAGAAACCTCTGTCCCTGCAGTATTTAAGCAAAACCTGTCTAAAGCAGGTCATGGCAGGGAGCCCTGCTTGCATTTGGATCCCTTTCTGGTTTCTCCCTCTTGCAGACTGACCCTCTCTTTTGCCTTTCCTTCCTTTCAAGGATGCTAAGCAATGACAAGGTACTTCATTTAAGACAATTTCACTTAAGACTGCATTATGATCAGCTGTCTCTTGAAAGTGGCCTTTCTTGTTCACTATGTCACTTCCCCTCTTAAGAGAACCAAGAAAAGCAAGGACCAAAGGGCTGCCTGCTTCCAGGATGCTGCAGTTACTGCCACTCCACAATTAAAATGCTACTGCAAATGCAAAGTAGTGAAGCTTCAAGCTTGGTATACAAGACAGTTTTGCAAGTTCAATTTAACCTTCCAAACAGTTCAGTGTGATTCACGCCATCATTACCAAGAAATCACTACCTTCCTAAGCCTGTATGAATTCATGTTTAATAAAACTAAACAAAAGCTATTCCAGTGATTCAGTTTTCACCTATCCTTTGTAATCTTCACTAAAAAAAATCAGGCTTATAACTTCTACTAAGACACAAATGCCTTTTACTTAAGTACTTGCTATAGTGGAAAAAATGTAATTATTGCTTGGAGTAGAAAAAGAAAGAATTCCTTGCTTGGAATTCTTGGCTAAAACAATAAACAGGCCCCTTTGCTCTTGCTTTTCTTTGCATGTAGCATTTCAAAACTATGCACAGTCACTAGGGAAAACAGAAAGAAAGAAAAAAGCTAACATCAAGCTTCACTTGAGGTCTATTGCTCACACTATTTTTCAGCTGAGGCAGACAGATGAAAGTACACTGGTTTCAAACTGGGATTAGCCACTTGGCTTCACCCATAACCACAACCTAATCATTTTTATTTTCTCCTCCATAGGCAGTTTAGATGAGAAATGGGAGTAAAGATGTCATGATTGTATCACAGCTGATAAGATATCACACTGTGTCAGGTACTTTCACAAATACCTGCCTTAGTTCGAGAAGGATTAGGGGCATACAGGATCCTCGAGTTGACTCAGTGCTGTCAAAAGTATTTATATTTTTTGTCTATTCCTATTGTACCTTTATTTTTTGAACAAATTCAGCTGCTTTCTTCCATACACACACTCACACATACATTGGCCCACTCATTAGCAAGGCACAAGGCAAAAGGCAAAATCAAAAGGTAACTGTGTACTAGAAGCCAAGCAAAAGGAAGTTTCTTAGGGCCCAAATCAGTAACACACATCACACTGCAAGACACCCAAACACAGACACTATACAGCAGGTAGTTTGTACTCCACAGATTATTACCATCAGTAGATACTGTTGAGAAGCCAAGCATGTGTGGGTTATGTTTAGGTTTCCAGGGTCTTTTCAGTAGGTTTTCTATACACACCATTTACTTTTGCA
Source organism: Pezoporus occidentalis (assembly GCF_034315485.1). Lineage (NCBI taxonomy): Eukaryota > Metazoa > Chordata > Aves > Psittaciformes > Psittacidae > Pezoporus > Pezoporus occidentalis. Next base: position 6,799,317 of record NW_026914718.1, on the reverse strand, counting down.
TGAGTTTTCCAGCTCGATATTGGAAAGGATGGCAACCATCACCACTAATGTGAAATACAGTCACACAGATCACTTCATATTCTTCTGTTTCAGGACCAGTGTCATAGGTTGCCAAGACCAGATGTGATGTGAAGCACCACTTTCTTTTGTTTGCTTCCTACCATGGGGAGGAGGATAGCAGAAAAAGTTCATTACCCCACCTAAGTCCATTCAGCTGATTTAGACACCTTCCCCAGCTACTGTCTCAAAGAGCCACCCTGAAAAACCACCTCTTTTGTTGCTATCACTTGAAATACTGTTTCATATACCCCAAGAGATGCAGAGTTCTCCCTTTTAAAGGCACACAGCATCATTTCCTAGCATGATGTGGGCAACAGCCTTCTGCATCCAACAACAGGTCAAAGAAACAGGAACAAAATAACTGGGGAACAAGCTGGCCAGCTGACATCCCACCATCCACAAGGCAAATGGAAAACGGACACAGCACCCTCCTCTCTATTTAAACCACTGGTCTGGATGCTCCTCTCCAGAGGGATCCCAGCGCTAGCTGCAAGTGCCACAGCATCAAGAACAGTCTCTGAGATATTAACCCAGCCAAACCTTGGAGTAAACCTAATCTGAAGTCCATCTTCCCTGTGTACTTGCACCTTATTTTAGTATTTATACTTTTACTGGTCTGGTCCAACAATTCTGCCAATCAGCCAGAGGCCCATGTGTAGATGACCACTGGACTATGAGCTCCCTGAAAATAAAGACTAAGGGAAACTCACATTTCTCACTCCACAGTGATATATTTAAAAAGCAACCATAAAAACAGTTACGCAAAATATGTCTGATGCATATTCAGATAAATTCAGCAGTCATTTAGATTGTGCTACTCCCCCAAAAAAGCTTTTCTCTATAAAACTGCAGAAACTTTGTTGGATTAAATGGCTGTCCAAACACAATGCAATTATCCTCAAAAGAAAATTCAGTCTTGAGAGTCAAATATAGGCATGTCCAGAATTACATGCTGGCATGTTCCTAAATTCTTCATACCATTACATGTATATACAAACTATATGTGCTGTTGTAATCTGTCAGCAGTGCATGGCATCTGATTAAAACTTTATTACAGAAAAATTGTGGATGAACATATATCTTTTTATCTTTTATTATTCCCCCATGATCTGTGCATAGAAATATTTCAATGAGCTTAATAACAGCGGTGCTTTCTTGTGCTTATGAGTCCAATAACTCAGGGAAAAGATCAGAGACAGAGAAGCCATTGGGAGGAGGAAGAGGTCTGGGGTAAGCTTTCTTTCATCTCACTTCACATTTCGATGTACATATATATGTGCTCACACACACATGTATCAAAGTACTAAATTATGGTTTCATGGCAACATTAACAGGGGCGGCTAGAACCAACATTCATTTTCTAGTGGTATTTCTGAAAGCATGGATAATATGTGCACACACATACTGTAAGACAACCTTGTGTGTGACAGGTATCAAATATACTAATATTGGTGTATTCAACTGCAACACAACTATTTGCTCTTAGTGTTAGAAGGAAATGCTTAAATTAATAACAAGTTCAGGAAATAGATAAATTCAAATGTCATCAACTACATACAGCTCAATGAAAAAGCAAATGGAAATATCACCAATAATGATAATAATAATGATAAAAATAGATTAACCTAACTTAATAGGAAACACAATGAATAAAATTAAGCCTCACCCCACCCTCCCCCTTCTTCCCTGCTGGTAATTTTCAAGTTTAAATAATAATATTAAGGTATTAACAATAATAATGAGTTTGGCACTGGGCATTTTCCTGGAATTACTAAATCTAACCTCAACCTACAATCCCCAACAAGCAAAGCCAAATCTGAAACTGCAGGAAATATCTTTTGTAAACACACACAATTTGGGGGCTTTGGTCTTTTTTCGTCTTTTTGGTCAAACAGAAGGTGGATCAGGACCTCTTCACAGGAAACCCTGATGACATGATAAATACTACATAACCTAGGGACACTGCTGAAACGCTAAGGTACAATCCATTACCTACTGCACCAGGATATTGAAACAGGGGGGTTTAGTACATATATCTTCTTTTTTTAAAGCAAAAGGTTAGCAGTTCACTTGTAAGGCTTTACTTTAAGAGGTGCCACTCTACTTTATAGAGCAGCTTTTCAGCCTGCTCCTCCCTTTTCCCCTTGTTAAGTAGAAATCACTGCGTTACTCTGCTGCAGATGGTTACAGCCAAAAGTCAAGCACAGGTTTACTGGCCTCCTCCAAAAGGCAGGCTGCAAAAGCGCTGCCAGCTGGGAACATGCCTGGCTTGGCATCTCCTGTAGCCTGCCTGGGCTGGGGGTCTGCTGAGACAGCCCCAAGAGGAGGTCCTCTGCTCAGCCCTGGAGCCTGCAACAGACCCAGCTGAAGTGCTTCTCACTCTTCCTCCCTGCCTTGCCCAATGACTCTGGTTTTGATGAAGGGCCGCAGGAAGCTCCCTCTCTGAAAAAAAAAAATAGATTTGGGTCTCCTTCAGGGGGAAGGATGGTGGTGAATGTGCCTCTTTCTGCTGACAGGAGCGCAGGCTGATGCCTGCTGAACCCAGGGTTACATTGCTGACTCTGCTGAGGGAGGAGGGAGCCTGCCTCGCTTAGTTCCATGGAAGAAATAAAGATTCTCCTGAGAGCTTTTCCACCTTGATTTGGAGGAAGAGAAAAGCAACAAATGAGCAAGAAAGAGGGAGAGGTAGCAGAAAGGAAAAAGAAAAGGCTGGGACTTGCTTTTCATACCAGAAGAAACCAGGGAGTTGGTGAGAGTGTCAGAAAACCCCAGGGAAAGGAGAGCTTGTGATTCATTAAGCAGCGCTGGCCCCTCCTTGGATTTTCAGCTAAAAACTCTTCCCACCCTTACTGACCTGACTGTGCAGCTGGGTTTTTCTTAGTCTTTCTACAGACAAAACCACTGCTCACTTCAGAGAGGCTACGCCTCAAGTATGACTGCAGGATCATGCCTTGTGCTTAGTAAGATTAATTAAAGAGGGGTTTGTTTATATTTATAGATCTTAGCAGCATTACAGGAGAAAGCTGAACAACTAGATGAAAGAGAGCAATCACCACCCCTTCAGCCACAGAGCACCATGACCACAACATCTCACAGGACTAAGCAATGCAAATAAATGCATGTATGTATACATGTATATCATACATATAATGTAAATATAGATATATTTGTTTATATATGGTGTAAATGTATATATATTTGTTTATAATCCTATTGGATTTTCCACTTGGGGTATCATTTATCTTCTGAGCCGCCTGCCTTAAAAGTGACCAAAAGGAAACTCCTGCAAGAACAGGATTGACCTTTCATACCAGAAACTCAATAACCTTTAAGCTTCAAATTACAACAAAAACAACCCCCCATTTCTTGCTGTAATGAAAGCCACTGAAAGCTGTGAAAATCAATTCTTATTTAAGTCTTTTGCAGAGGATGTAGAAGTTCAGATAATTTTAAGCCTCATCCTAAGAACATAGGAGACAAACTCTGTCCCACAGATTTTTCATCTCAAACTTCGGCAAGTCTCTCTCACTGAGTTTAAAGGCAAAATGTGATAATGAAGAGAGACTCTGAGACACAGGAAAGTCACTGGTGAACTTTCTATATGGACAGCATAGCCTTTCACTAAGCACATCCAAGACCAAGTGTATTGAGCCCACTGTACGTTGGGTTCTGCCCTCTGCAAAGGGTTTTTCCCTCTCAGCAACGCAGTTTATCAAGTCACAGTCTAGACTGGGGTGGCTGGATCTCAGCAACCAAATCCCTTTTCCAAAGCTGTCTCACATGGCTAGCACTGATGGGCCTGTGGCAGGGGCTTTCAGCTCTGCTCAGCTCGCAGAGATGGCAGGGGGAAGCAGCTTGGCTGGTGAACTATGGGCCACACAGGGATGGAAATGGGATGGGCAGATACCACCTATGGCCCAGGGAACCCTTCCTTACCCCCTTGAGGAAGTCATATGATTTTAGTGCTCCAGATTTCTTTTTCCCTCCCTCACCTGGATGGAACCCAGGACCCCCACTGGTGCCCAGACATGGTGATACCCCACATTGAGTGCTACACCAGCAGGTAGGTCAGGATTCACTGTGAATAACTTTGCTGTAGCACACAGGCTGACTTCCAGCACCTACATCTCACATGACTGCATTCATCCACACAATTTTTCTTCCTTTAGAAAGCCATTCCCCTCACAGCCTCAAGGGAAGAGCAGGGCTAGGCAGTCAAACAAAACCCCCCCTTCATAATCTGAGCCACCCAAAGCATCCCAGGCTATTCCTCAAAACTGCTATGTATATATACATGAACAGTCAAATTAAAAGTCATGACCAGCTACCTCCAGGACAAACACTTTCCACATGATGTAACCCAGAGCACAGCCCCACCTGATCAGCATAAAACTTCTCTGTGGATCTGGTCACTTAAGAACAGAGCTGTTTGGTAATAGTTTATTAATCGCAAGCTGTTCAAAAACAACCAAGCAAATTCCCCCTTCCCAAATCCTCACAAAAATTAATAGCACATTTTGTACTGCAAAATGAATTTTTACTCTGCCTAACCTCAACCAAAAGAGACAGGCATGTTATCAAAATCCTGTCTTCTTGAATCTGAAGTTTCTGATGTTTTCTGGGGAAACGCTTGAGGAGATCCCCTACTGCAACTCATTGGTTCCCTGCATGTAACTTAATATTGCAAAAACGTGCAGTTTGAAAACTAGCTGGAGTTAGCTGCAAAGGTTTTTGGAGGGACAGAGTCATTTAGGCTTTTGGAACCATATACACAACCAATCTTCAATGAAATTTCTAAGTGCTGAGCTGCTCCTGAAAACTGGATTTAACATTCAAACTCTCATAGGCTCTTCCAACACTGGGCAGAACAAGATCCAGTCCTACAAAATCACAGCTTCTGAATCATTTATTCCAATCAGGGAATTTAGGGTTGTTTTTTTTATTTTATTCATTAAGTCAAATTGTTGAGAAAAAAATAACAAAGACTTCTTTCAGTTATACATGCTAAATCAGAGTATAGGAAAAAAGATTACAGGACTCCAATCAGCACTAATTACACAACTAAACCCAGTCTCCAATGCCCATTCTCTGAATGTGGGAGTGATACAGGAATCCCAAGTGGAAAGTTTGGATCCAAAATCTAGCCTTCAATTTCTACCTGCTACAAGCAGGGGAATATTAGATGGTTCTAGCAGCCCCTGGCCTGAAAGAGGTGCTGCTCATTACTTATCCCTAGGGAAGCATAAAAGTTGGGGTTTTTATTGAGCATTCACTGAAAAAGAAAATTAAAACAAACAATGAAGTCAGATAGCTTGAACTGCACCTATTTTTTTCTTCCCAATTAAGAAACTGGACAATTTTACTCCAGGGATATAAAATGTTTTGGTGCTCTCTGGAGCAAAAGTTACTCACTATATCTGCAAAGGCAGCATGTGGTGTGGTTACTGCCACCTACTCGTATTCCCAAGCCCTGGCTATAACAGCTCTCCTGGCAAAAGGGTTCAAATCTCCTCATGTAAGTGGTACATGGCTTGGGCAATCTTCCAGATGCACTTGTATCAGCACAAAAGGTCACAACTTCCACGCTACTTGGCATCACTCCCCTCTGACCCTCTGGCAGAGTGGTTTACAGGAGCAAGTCCAACTCACTCCATGCAAAATCAGCTGGATTAAATCAAACCATTAATTTAAAAGGTTTCTGCTAACCAGCTGGATGTGAATTGAGACTGATCACATTAACTTCTCTGCCAAGGGATCCAGAGGGGCAGGAACTGCTGGAAAAAGAGACGTAATGAATACCAAGGACCTACATTTTCTCCCAGTGGCACGGCTGGATCCAAAAGAAGGCACACTTCTTTGGCTTTTGTGCCCTACCAGTATCCTGCCCTGGCCAGCCTTAAGACTCTTAGAAAGTATGAGCAGTATGGGAAGCTGGTGTAAGAGAATTTCCAGTTTGGAAAAAATTAAACTGTGCCTGCATCTGTGGCTCTTCTGGGCAGTCTTAGTCCAGAGACACCAGCCAGCACTCTGGGAGTGAGGAAGAAAAAGTTCATATCCAAAGTACAAGACCTTCTTTCTAATCCAGAAAGAGAGAGCGCTGCATTAGACTGCAGAAGAAAAACCCCTGAGCTAGTAAAAGCATCGCTTTGGTTATGGGCAATATTCACACCCAACACCAAAGGTGGGAAAATACTGTGCCTGAGGAAACCATAACCTCACTGTTCATCCTGCCCCGGCCTGGCCCCACTAACTTCACTCAGCTGTTGCTTGCAAAAGCTGCTGTGAGAGCAGGAATGTTACACACAGCTGGCTTTGGATGCTGGGAGCCTGTCTGAAATTTAGGAACAATCTGTGGCTGGAAATGATGGTTAGCAGTGGGATTTCCTGACCGACTCTCTCCATAACTAGTGCTGAAATGGGGTTAGCTGATAGATTTCTGCCAGTGCTTGAAGAGGAGTGAGAGATTAATGCTATATATATTGGGTTATTGCTGTATGCTTTACTATATTATATATTCTATTTTTAGACTATTACTGTAAAATCTCATGCCATAGCTGAGCTGATTTAACAACAATATAGCTCTGCCCTATATCACATTAAGTGCCACTGCCAGCAAGCTTACAGTGCTTTTTCTGCAACTGTATTGAAAATACCCCTCTGCACTGAGCAGCTTTTAATAAACAGTTAGCTAAGTGCCAGGGGCTGACAAGCATTTTCAGCAAAACATCACAAGCCAAGAGGCAGTTCCAAGAGGTGTGAAATGGTGTAGAAATTAGTAGCAGTAGTGTTGTATTCTTTTTCCAGACTTATCACACAGCAACACTCTGCATTCTTTGTATAGGAAAGTGGTAGCACCTCTGTTAAGCGTATTTTTCAGGCACTGAAATAGGATGCTTTCCTGAAGCTATATTAATATTATGGGATAATAGACTTTAAGATTAGGAAAAAGAAATCATTTAAAAACCTACTCTACAGCAAAGAAGGGACCAAAATTTCTTTGTCAACAAAATAAAAAAAAAATCCAACTGGACAGTTGAGGTCTTTCCCCCTCCCTCTTTATTTCTTTTTTAAAGAGAACATAGAATCTTGGAATGGTTTGGGATGGAAAGGACCTTAAAGACCATCTAGTTCCAACCCCCTGCCATGATTTAATCTTCCTATATTTCAAAAGGAGCATTTTTCTGAGTGGGCACATTTGGAAATTCACTGCAGTACTTCCATGCATCTGTAAAATAATACTTCCAGAGTGAGAGCTTGAAACCTGCACAGGAGTTGTATCAATATCTGATCTTCACCACTGTCTTAAAACCACACGCAGACTCAGCCCAGCTCTGAAAGGACTTTGTCCTTTTTGATGATTTTTTTTTACTTTAATAGGTAATAGGAGTTAAGATTGGCTTCTTAAAATCCCAAACAGTTTAACCCCACCAAATTTAGGAGTTGAAAAATAAGTATTATCATGCCCAATAAGAGGTACAATAACTGGCATAATTGTAAGGCACTAAATGTAAACATACAGGAAAAGAATATGTACACTCAGCTCCTGGAGATGACAGCCGCAGCTGTAACCCACATCTTCAGGAGTTTCACCAGTTAACAAATTCAGTATTTTATAGTTACATGCCCATTTTCCCAGAACAGTCTCCTCTCTTTAGAAAGGGTGAAGGGATGCTTTGAAGTGTAGGAGGACAGTGACACCTCAGTGAAGGCAGCCCCTTCAAAGGGCAGTAGTGATGAGAGAGTTGAAAAGTGCTGCAGGGAGTACAGGCAGGAATGAAAAGTCATCCTGTGCCCCATACTGTGCCTCTCAAGAGAAGGACTGTCTGTCAGGAGCTATGGAAAGAAAACGCTGGGCTTCCTCCATGGAGACCGGCAGGACTGGCTGCAGCACAATAGGAAAATCAGACAGTGGAATAGGTGGAGTCTCCAAAAGATCAGTTGGCAAATGCTTTTTCACCTCATAACGATGAAGCAAAGCCTTGCCAGGTATCACAGAATCATAGATACCTGGCAGTTTCAAAGGGACCTCCCCACTTCCCTGGTTGATTGTTCTAATGTTTGATTGTTCTCTAGCTAGTGTCCCATGAAACCTCAGTCTACAGGAAGGAAAGTGGAGCTAGCTCCACACAGACCCTCCAAGAGAATGATGACCCTTCATCATCATCCCTGAACTAGACCACTCCATTTCTTTTCAAACAGAAGATGGGGCATTTTGGCTCAATCACTCCTTTGAAAAAACCCAGCATTAAACCTCTGCACTGCCAGGTCTCACTGCAAACAAGCTGCAGAAAGAAATAAACCCACACTGAATCCACTAGATATGTCCCCAGTGGGGGCACAGCAAAAACACATGGGGGACTCACAGCATCCTGAAAGAACTCCAGAGACAGGTCACGGAAGCCCACCTTGTGATGATGGTTCTCAGAGTTACCTTGCAGAGACAGGATCAAGCAACCACATGGAAGTGACCGTTACCTTCCACTTTAGTGTTATTTGTTAAAAAGCAGTTGCTGCAGAAAGTTTCCCACAAGAAGCTCTTTTGATTCCAGAATTGCTCCACTAAGAGAAATCTTAAGAGTCATCATTTTTATTCTGGCTTTACGTTATGGATTTTTGCCTGGGCAGTGTTCAATCAGGAACAAAATCTATTTAAAGTACATACACAGTATGTATATAAATGTATATAAAGTACATACAGTTTATATACATTTATATATGTATATAAAGTATATATAAAGTGTATATATGTATATAAAGTACATACACTTTATAATATGTATATATTATAAGGATGCTGGGGAGGGACTCTAGTGATAGGACAAGAGGTAACGGGTTAAAACTTACTTAAACAGGGGAAGTTTAGATTGGCTATAAGAAGAAAGCTCTTTACTGTGAGGGTGGTGAGGCACTGGAATGGGCTGCCCAGGGAAGTTATGAATGCTCCATCCCTGGCAGTGTTCAAGGCCAGGTTGGACAGACCCTTGGGTGACATGGTTTAGTGTGAAGTGTCCCTGCTCATGGCAGGGGGGTTGGAACTTGATGATCTTAAGGTCCTTTCCAACCCTAACTATTCTATGATTCCATGATTCTATTATGCACAGATGTCAGGGGAAGGGAAGAGGTTGTGATATTGTACAAAAATATAAATAAAAATGATTTTTCAGAGAACCTAAGGAAAACATAACACTGTAATTGAGGCTATGAGGTCCTAATCCAGTTTCCCAGCTGGTCAAATGGTGAGGCCAAGAATATATTAGTTTGTCCTGAAGCAAAAGCAGACTGAGAGGAAGCAAAATTACCCAACACAACCTTGTGACTTGGGTTTTCAAAACTGCTTCTAAAATAATTATCATCCCCCCCTCCAAACCCTATCAAATCAATCACAAGAACAGTGGGACAACAGGATTAATAGCAGATTATATCCTATATATACTATATGCCCTGATCCTGTTTGCAAGACCTGAGAAAGAAGAAAGCCTACCTGCTTCCTTGCTGTGTGCTGTGTTTTTCTTTAAAGTAATGCTAGTTTCTATTAGCAGAAGACAGACTGAGTAGTGAGATAACCCTGCAACAATGTCATTTGCTTCCAGAAACTACTCCTTCTAGGCAGCATTCAGCACAGATGTTTCAAGTGTGCATTAGATCCAGGCTCAAGGTAAAATACCAAGGGAAACATCACATCATCTTCAGCCTGTTCCCTCGCAGTGTTGGCCAAGAAGAACAATGAAGGCAATTGGTGTACCAGTTAATCCATGTGTGCAAAATATTCAACATGTAAGCATAGAAGGAAAAAAGAAAAGGCCACAACAACCTTTTAAAAGAACATGCATCAAGCTTTGTTTCTTTCCCAGTGCAAAGGAATGGAAACCTTCTCACTGACTTCAATGGGAGCTGGGCCAGACCCTGGAAGTCTTCACATAAAACTTCCATTAAAGAGAAGTTGTGTATTGGCATAAGACATTTATGTTTTATCCCCTGCTTTTTTCCTCCTGGTAAACGGCATGCAGCACATAATGTCTGAAAATTAAGTTTGTATTACAAAGACAGCTTTCTGAAGCTTACAAATGCATTAAACATAATAGCCAAAACTGAACACTGAAAGAGCATGTATAAGAAATTACCATATTTTGTTTTTTTTATGTATTGAGTTCATTGAAGAGGTCTATAACAACCAAAATCTACCATATAACATATGTCTACCATATAACATGACAAATAATAGCAAAGTGTCATTGGTGCAATGGACCAAGTTATTCCCATACTTTGCAACTGTTGTACTACTGTTTTTAATATTGCTCTTACAGCTTGCAAAGCAAAGCTCCAGCAGAAAGAGAAATGATTGTGAAAAGCAGGAGCAAACAGAATGTTGTTATGCTTGTACAGCTCCCATTTTGCACAAACCTTTTCACATTACTCAAGTTCAGACAGCTTCTGAGGCCATCAGTTTGCAAAACCCTCAATTCAGTGTTCACATTTCAACAACTTTATCTCTAAATGAACCCATACCTATGAAAATATCTGTGTATTCCAATTTAAATGCAAAGAGACTGACTCAAAATATTCACCTGACTCCACACAGATGAAATTAAAAGCACTTCTGAGCTCCTGGATCTAGCGGTGTGCCCTGGCTACAACCCCAACTTGCACCAGGATGTGAGAAAAGAACAGCCTTGTTCTTAATTTCAATGAAGAGAAAACCTAAGAGCTGAGATCAGATCACTAGGATTGCTGAGTGCAGAGTGGCACTACTCAAACTAGAGACATTGTGTATATCAGCACCACTTGGTACCCTACCAGTTTCCAAACCGGTCTCTTAATACCTTAATACCTCAACCAAACAGTCTTTCTTTTTCATTAACGTACCCCAAATAACAGTGCTGTGACTTCTACACAAACGCAGAGCATGTAATTACATAGATCAAACCCACAAAATTAAAACTCAGTAGAGCTTGGAAGAAACTCAAGCCCAGCATAACCAAAATAACTTACACATCTCAACAGTGTGGACCAGGCTGCCCCGTGTCCCTACATCTTGCAACTAAATTGTTAAGAGACCTACTCAGCAACATTGGCCTTTCTTACCTTTTGCCACATTTTGATGAAGAAGAGCTCTCCAGAAAAATTGAAGAAAACATTGGTGTCGTAGGCATCATCCCCAACATTAGAGATGGAAATGTTAAGTGAGATGTTCCTCACCGCTCCCAGGGCCAGGTAGGCAGTTCTGTCATCAACACTGTAGGCAGAAACAGTTACAGTGATTTAACTCTAGGCAATTTCCACACTCTGGTCCATCTTTCTTCCTGCTATGGAATTGTCACAACTCAACCGCTTAAAAGCTTGGTAGTCAGTAATTCAGGAATGTGCTCTCTGGCCAATGCATAGTGCAGGTGTGGGTGTGTGTACTAGGAATGAGCAGCTCCCGAGTCATGGATCTGACACTGTCTTTTGTGACTGTAAGGAAACCCCATGATCCTCATGTGGAACTGTTTCACATGACTTATTGTTAATATGGTTTTAGTGAGAATAAAATAGCTGAAGACTGTAAAGTAATTGAACAGGGGAAATGTAACAAGTTCAAGATAATATGCCCACATTCGAACACACAAGCTGTTTCAGTTTGTCCCTCAATAATTCAAACTTATTCTAACATTCTAGTAACTTCTTAGAGTTATGCTATGGATAGAAAAAAAGGTAAAGAGAGCAAAATAAAATACAGAAACAGGTGTAAGTGAAAAAAAATGTACAGAAATTGCAACAAATGTCCACTAATCTCTCTTCAGGTGTTTAAGCTGGACCTAACCCAATGGAATCATCTGTGAGTGGAATAGCTATGCAATAGCTGAATTAAAATAACAGATATATATCATGAATCAACACACTATTGTAATATGGCATCACAGATTACAAGCAGAGACAGATAGGCACACAGAGGCAAATATAAATATGCATCTATGCATATACGTATTATTCAATATTTAATCATACTAGGCTGTCCAGAAGATGAGCTAACAAGTAGGAATAAATAATAAATTACAGTATCAATGCACACATCTGCAGACCTAGGAACTACAAGTATAGTAAAAGATAATATGGAATATACCAGTAGAAATGTAAATATAAGAAAAAATAGCCAAAATATCAAATTGGCTACTGGAGTCTCAGACCATCCTACATCACAGAGAAAGAGATAGTGTCACAGAGAATACAGCAAGTAGCTGGTCAGAAAAGAGCGGAGACCTTCAGCCACACAGCAGAGAGGTGGCTCTCAATTATTTCCTATAGGACACAGCCAGCCCAAAAGTACAAAGGAACCATCTCTAAGGAAAGGTACCCTCTCACATGGCCCTGCCAGTGCCGTTACACAATACACATGCATGCAGCAGCACACAGTGACACACAGCAATCAGCAGCTGGCCAAACCACTTTCCATTCACCCAATTTCCATGAAAGAATGGCTGTGCCAAGGATGTATATGCTGCCACACACTGCTCTTCTGCATATCAGCAACTCTAAAAATGTTTTCCCAACATTATAGTTTATTCTCAGAGTCAACTATCAGTGAGAATAAATATTTACAAAAGCATATGCAGCGCAGGATCAACTGCAAAACTAGTTTGAGAGGTGCAAACGGTTTGAGTTACTGCTTCTTATATACCAAATTAATGGCACAACCATAGGAGAACACTTGGAAGCTTTTAAACTTCAACATTTACAGCAGAAAAAGCAGACAAATTATGAAGATGCTGAACAATCTGCTGAGATTTCCTAATTATCAAAAGTGCATATTTGAAAGCAATGAGATAAACCAGTAATTTATTACTGCAAATTATTTCTCATGTACTTTATAATCTCACTTCTTGCAATCACTTCAGAACTTACTCAGCACCTATCAAACTCATTAGCAAAATCTGGAACCACCACTTCAGTAAGCAAAGGAGCACTACAAGGTATTTGTCTTATGCTTTATCTCATTTATCTTTTATTTGACACTAAATGCAATGTATGCTACAGGATCCTCCCTGAATTGGTAATAGCAGCACTTAGAGATCTAACCTCAAGTCAAGACAATCAAGAATACTCTTCTTACTGAATAATAAAAAATACTTAAAATTAAATCCTATTTACAACTAAACCCACCAAAAAAAAAAGGCAAAATAAGCCCCACTGCGTTGTTACCCTTTTCTAAAGCTACCACTCCTCTGTTAAAAGTACATCATACCAAAATGATGGTTCTAACAACATTTTCCTTAGCAGAGAAAGAAAACCTGCTTTCTAAGACCACACTGCAGTTGCTCCTATGCAAAATTCATACACTAAGAAACTGAAAAACCTCACTGATTTTAGGCTGGTTCAGTTCTTCCTCTAAAAGGCTGTATGAGATTGTGCTGCAAGTCTCATTTTAAGAGAGCCAGCTTTCTGAATCATTAAATCTGTGTACATCTGGAATGAGTCAGGTTCACTTGCAGTAAGAAGAGGATTAGTAATCTCCCCGTTCACAGGGGAGTTCCCAGGCCCTGTTTGCTGTTTGAGAGAAGCCAACGTCATGGGGTGCAAACAGGCTGCTGGGGTGCTGGAGCAGCTCTACTGCCAAGCCAGTGCCATCCTCCTCCAGTGCCTGCTGTACATTAAGTGGCCTAGCTGCAACGTCAAAATACGTCAACTAAAGAACTGTTGTCACCTGCCAGAAACAAGAAAACAAACTAAAGCCATCCCTTCACCTCGATATGTCAAACAACTTAAGAAACATAATTAAGTAATAGCTTTCAGTTTATGTTTTGTTGGCTGAGAACTATAAAGCTGCTAACATTCTCACTCTGGCCCTTGTAACCTCACTTACATCAAGGAGCTAAATATAAAAAGACACAAGGCTAAAAATAAAAAGACACAAAAAAAAAGGAAAAAAGAAAAAGGGGGGGAAAAATACCAAGATGTAATCACTCAGTTGGATAGAACACCACTATCTCATTACATCAGGTACTACGCACAAGCATATGCTGAGTAAAAGTTCTGGGTAGACTGTAGATGCATATATACATCGTATATAGGCAAACACATTTGTACACACACATGTACATGAAGGCACAAGAAGGATGTAAAGCTATCAATGGTTACTTGAAAAGTCTGACATTTGGAAGTACTAAACACCTGCAGCTTTCATTTGCACGACCCAGACTTACAGGTAGCAAGCAATTCTGCTGCGTTTTTGATTTCACTGGCCATGGTACTACACATCAAATATAAATAGATATAGTTAATGTTTTCCTCGTAAGTGATTAAGAAAAGGGAACTAAATTCTGGGATAAAGCAAGTGTCATCTTTTTGCATGCTCAAACGTTCTTTTTTAATACCTGCACCACATCCTTGCACTATGGTCAGCAAGGGAAGAAAGACCAGCTGGGAAAGGCACACTGAAAAGATCTGCAATTTTCATTTCCCCACCCCCCAAAATGCTGGTGTTTTTATTAACGTGGGCCAAGGGAGACATAATCCACATTCCAAAAGGTACTCGGGGACATAGTGCTCTATTTCCTGCACTAGAGAGAATTTTTGGTAAAAAATGAAAAAGCGTTCAGCACTTCCTCTGAGCCTGCACAGACCATGCATAGTGCAAGGAATGGGATGGGGTCGCACTTACCCTGTTAGTCTGGGTCACCAACTTTCTCTGTTATATTAGGAGCCTTTCTTTACAGCGAATCAGCACCTATATTGATAAATCACCGCTACTGCTCAATGGACAGTGGAAGTTACAGCTGAGGCTTGAGACTGCAAGTGCACAAAAATGCTTTGAACAACTAAAGTCCAATCTGTCCTCCAGCTCCATCAGATGCAATTAAACCATCGCACCTTTCGCTTGTGAATTAGTAAGGGGTGTGAGTCCACAACATTGGTCCTGTGACAGATCCAAACAGATTTCTACCTTCACCAACCAGGATTGCAGTTGTTTTTCACAGTTCCTGTAGTACTTGAATATGATTTTGTCCCCACAGATTCTTTACATCAACCCTGAAAACCTTTCTCCTGGGTTTTTAGCACAGGCTACGGGGCAGTTGAACTCTGGGAAGTTTTGCAAATACTTAAACCTCAAAGGCCAATGAAAAGCTGAAACCCTGAGCTGATCTGGGAATTCTTTTGGTGTCTCACTGGAAAACTGAGAGGTAGCAGCCCCACAAACAAACCCAAACCAACTAAAATTTTAAACAACCCCACAGGGAGCAAAGCTATTGACAGGCTAAGAGAGCTGGGTTTGTTCAGCCTGGAGAAGAGAAGGCTCTGGGGAGACCTTATAATAGTCTTCCAGTACTTAAAGAGGCCAGCAAGAAATCTGGAGAAGGACTTTTTACAAGGGCCTATAGTGACAGGACAAGGGGGAATGGCTTTAAAGCTACCAGAGGGGAGAATGAGACTAGACATTAGGAAGAAATTCTTCCCTGTGAGGGTGCTGAGGCGCTGGCACAGGGTGCCCAGGGAAGCTGTGGCTGCCCCATCCCTGGCAGTGTTCAGCTCCAGGTTGGATGGGGCTTGGAGCAACCTGCTCTAGTGGAAGGTGTCCCTGCCCATGTCAGGGGGTTGGAACTGGATGAGCTTTAAGGTCTTTTCCCACCCAAACCATTCTATGATTCCATTCTATGGTTCCATTGGATTTTACACTGCTTGGTTACGTTGTCTTGACATTGCATATGCATGCAAGTTCAATTCTCTCTGCAAAGTTCACAGCCAACCTAGACTTAGGACTCAGCCAGACACTCAAGATTTCATGGCTTATTCTGCATTAGCTGAGCTGCTGCCTTTCCCCTCTCACACCGAAGCCTACACTAAGCAAAGGTACTAAGAGACCTCATGTGGTTGATGACTACAGCCTGAGATGCACTAAGCCAGCTATTGTAAACTAGCTCGGAGACCATCATATTGTTTCATTAATGATCTTTTCTACGTCTCAAGTGGAAACCTTGCAGTGTGCTCTTAGTAGCAGACAACATAAGGTGATGAACAACAGAGAATTCAAGGTATGGTCAACCAAGGTTCTATGTCAGCAGAGCACAGTTTGGGAGCAATATCATACCAGTGTTTCTCCCTATGAAGACTGACTAACAATGTGCCAGTGTTTCCTCATTGGAAGGGACCGAATGTCCCGCATGAAAGAAGCACCTACTGCAGTGTGCCCAGGGCCAGGACGTGGAACTGCTCCTGCTGGCAGTCTTCTGGAGCAGAGCTGCTGTCTCTAGCCCTTCACTTCCCATATATATTGCAGTTCAGGAATATGGCACAGAGTGTTATCTTTTCCACCCTACAATTAAATTTTCAAAAAGAAAGCATTTGAGTGGCAAAGTATAGGGGGAGGGATAGGCAACACTCTAGAAAGTCCTTTTTCCTTTTTATGATGGTATTGAAACAATAGAGTACTTTCTACTTACAGCTACTTACCATATATTCAAAGCTTTTCTGGAAATAGATGTCTTTTCCCCAAATGTAGTTTCTCCACACAACTCCCCCATAACGATACAACAGATATAATCCCCAATGACCTATATCTTCAAATTTTTAAGTAAAAAGGACAGAGCCGGGCACAACACCCACATAAAACACCCCTTATCACCCTACAGAAATCTGGTGCCTTTTAATATTATCAGTAATTTCAATTGTACACAGATGTTCACAACCCTGTATAAACAGAACTGAAGAAGCAATGGGGAAAAAGCTGCCTCTGTTTTCACAATGTTTACCCCAGGGAGCAGCTTTTGGTTTGAATGAAGCTACCCTGGTTTATGAAACTGTCACATGAAAGCAAGATGAGGCACAACATCTACAACAGCTCTAATCTAATCTTTCACCCTTGCAGACACACATACAAACCAACATCTTTTATAATCACAAGCAGTGTCCTTGGAATAAATGGTATTGTGCCCCCCTGCACGTGTGTGTAACAGCATCCTAAGGTTGGAATACAAACAAAATCTAGTTACTAGTGGCAGAAAGAAATGCAAAAGACAAATGCTACCAGGCACGTAGCTGAAAGTTGCACACATCAGCCTGACATGAAAGAAACAAAACCCCCTATGTTTCCTATTTCTTAAAATACTCAGAGCTCTATTAACATAGGTGATTGTTGACCATAGATGTGGCATGAATCAGTGTCACCTTCTAGCATACTGTTTCTAGGAATTAGATCATTACAGAATCATCACACAAACCACGTATTTACCATAGAAATTATGCCTTCAGAAATAGATCTCCTATTATTAGACAGTTTCAATTGCTTGTCCCATTCCTGGGATGCTGGGGCATCCATATATTAAAGAAAACATACTCACTGAGGAGAGAGAAAAAGACCAGTGCTTCAAACAGCACACACTTTTAGAAGTCAATAAAAGCAGCTAATCAGAGGTAAAACATTAGAAACAGTACAGGTTTACTACTTTAGGAAATCTGTTCTGCTGTGTTATATATCAGGAGTAAGTCACATCTAAATGTCAAACATGATAAGCCATAGCACATTTCCTCTAAAGCTCATGTAAAACCAGCAAGACGATTTACCTGGTGACCTGTGAAGAACCTCAGCCTTTCCAGGTTTTGTAATTGCAGGACACTACATAAAAAGTTCACATAGCTGCATCACTGAAGGGTATGTGTACAGATACATACACATGCATGGATGCATCAGCCAAGACGCATTCTACAAATGCAAAACAATGGTGCACCTTCTTCAAGTTGAGGTCTGGAAAGCATCAAGAGCTTCCACCTCTGGAGGTAGCTCATGTATGATAGTGTTGCCTGAGGTTAAGCTTTTGTTTTGTTAGCCTTGTACTTTGGTTGCTAGAGCAAGGAACAATATGGTAACTTGAAGTATCTTAGGTCTGTAAAACACTCATGTTGAGATGCTCACAAGGAGGGCCAGGTTATACATTAGCTCAGCAATGATTTCAGGTTATATAGAAAAACATCTCTTTAGGGTCTAGTTTAAAAAACGAACAGCAAAATCCTACTCCAGTAGATACAGTCAAGTGACTCCTACAAAACAAAACCAGTATTTAAGAAGTGACAAAACTGGCTTGTACGGTATGCCTGACTGATCATCAGTGGACTGTTACTAGAAAACAGAGATTGGAAATCTACATTCTTGTATAAGATGTGGACTACTGAGGTTTGTTACCACTCATCACTTGATGGCTCTATTACCATCCATATGGGTTCAATCACCACATGTTCAAAAGGAGCAGGACTGCCCACTGCTATCAAACTGGACTTATTTATTTATTTTGGGAGAGATTTATGAAGCTCTGAGTGCAACTAACCAGATGGAAACCAAGACACCTTTTCTTCTTCCCCCTTCACCCTCAACAAGGGAAAACATTCACTTGTTCCTGAAACGATGCTCCCACTGCAAGTTGTTCTACATCCTGATTAATTGTGGGCACTGCTGAGCAGCCCTTTCCAGAAACTGAAAATCCCATCCTGGATGAGCTACAATAAAGTTTTCCATGCACCTCACAAATGCCGCATTCAATACATTAACAACTATCTGAAGTTAAAAGATAATTAGAAGTAAAGGTGAATTAGAAATCAGAATTCTGCTTCCTGGATTCACTGAAAAGAATAAATTCCAAACAGGATTACAAATCTACTAACATATATGAAATGGTATAAGCATTTTTCTACTCCATCCTTTACAGTGCACTAAATTACTTTGAAATAACATTAAACAACACTACAATTTATGAAATCACTTAGAACATAGTGTGAAACTTGGTATGACTTTTTGAGAAAACAGAAAGCAATCTTCTCATATCCATTTTTCTCAGTGTTTTATTGCTCTTTTCTCCCTTGAAATAACTCTTTTGGTAGTTTAAAAGATCACGAGTGAGGACAGCACTGGAGTGTGACCAAGTAACCAGTGGGCAGCACATGACTGCAGTAGGATCAGTCATGGCTCCATGTTTGTGTTCTGTAAGTTGGAGATAACCATATTGGTACACACAGCTTTCTACACAGAAAGTCTTGACTGAAAGCTCCAGACCACTTTCCTAGCACTAGAAATGCAAAACCATAGCATTTGCTCGTTTTCCTTTGCTTTTTTGGAGGGAGGGGGGGTTCTTCTGTAAAGCAGAAAATTAACTCCATCTGAGCAGCTTCTCTATTTAGGGTAGCCTGCCCAGGGTAAACACAACGTCCAAAACATTTTTGAAAGAAGTGTTTGTTCAATGAAAGATAAAATAAATGAAAACAAATTCTTCATCTGCTATGAATGAAGAGGAAGGGAAAAAACAGATATTATCAGAGCGCGTAATTAAGCTCCAAATGAAAGGATATTGTTTTCCTCATCAGGATTGTTTTGTTAAGATGCACTTCAGGGGCATAAAACCACAATGGGCATTCCATGAAACGTGAGGCCTCTCTGGAAACAAATCCCCGTTGTGTGATCAAAGGAAGATAAGTGCTGAGGCGTGAGCTTGGTCAAATTTATGAAACAGCTTTGCTTCCCACATTAAACCACAAGCTTCCAGCTTCTCTCCATGGGTTTGCAAAAATCTATGATCAGTGAAAACTTTTATTAATGTTTTTCATGTAATTTTACTATATTTATGTGATAGACTCAAAAAGTACTGAACTTTCTGATCAAAGTTTTACGTTATTGCTCCTTCCCTCAGAAGATGCTGTCTTTCTGCACTGTTGCTGCACTAACCTCTGTTCTGTGCCATCATGTCTTGCGCTGGTGAAAAGCAAATTGGACAAAGCTGCCATAACATGTTTTTATCTGCTTTCTGGATTCCTTCAGCTCAGGTTCTCTGATAATTTGACAAGTCAATACAAAACTTCTGAGGTTCCTTTTTCAAATCCAGATGTCTGATGATGTGCCTGGTGAAATAAAGGGTGTTCTTCCACTGATTTTAATAGGCCCATGAACGTACTCATCCTTTCACCTATACAGAGCATTTGCACAATAGCCAGTTTTGTAGTTGTATAGCTAGCCACCTATGTGAAATTATTTATTCTTCACTAATAAATAATAATATGCTTATAAACCTCAGTTGTAAGCTGGAGATGGGAGTGGGGAGAACAGGGTGGCGGAGCACACTCACCCTTGTCTTTTCAGTGAGGGTTAGGCATTTAGAGATTACCCTAAAACATCCCAACAAATCTTTTACCTGGAAAATATTCTTCTTCAAAAATTACCATTTTGTCCAAATGAAAATATTTCAAACTCAATGAAATTTTTGACTGAATGGGGTTTTATCTATTCTCTGGCTAATTCCAGAGGGACCAGCAGAAGCAGAACTGCACCAAGTCACAAACTTGACCTTTCAATTGGAAAAGGACACTTCATAAAATTCCTTTCTTTACAAGAGAACTTTTGAAAACATTGATGCCAATCCTCCCCCCCCCCCCACCCCCCCCCCCCCGGAAAAAAAACAAACCAACCCCAAAATCCACAGTTTGAAAAACCTTTGAAAATCTCTGCAAAATACACCTGTCACCTCTTCGGCTTTCTATGACTTTTGCTTCCCATTTTACATTTCCAACATCATCTGCTTGCAGCAGTATATATGGGAACCTCAGCTGGTCTGTAGGGGAGGAACATAAATACAAGTCTAACAAACAGCGGCCAATAAGGATGCTCTAAACTAACACATAATAGCAAGCTGCTTATCCCAAACAGCCAAACACACATCCAGAAGCACTCCAAAGGGTGAATAATTCTGGTTCTAATGATGGATGAAGGGTAACCTCATGTCACATAAATATATGGAAGACAGACTTCCTCCTGGAACTTTCCCAGGATCAGCAATATATATTAAAGCATTTTCTGTTGTTGTAATATTTATTATAGCAGTATTTATTATAGCATTTTCTATCCAAGGGGGCTTGTGGTCCTGTGCTTACAACCTGATTTACATACCATGCGCACAGCTTGTGCTGGAATGCAGCAGCTACATGATATGCTGCAACATCATTTTTCTTCTTGCACTGTTTGTTTTCAGTAAAGCTGCTCTATTCATTGCGACACACGGGCTGTCAGTATATTTACACAGCCATACGGGATTTCCTTCCTAGCTGCATCTCTCAGAGAAGCCACCACCCATTCTGCTCTGGTCTTTTTAGCTGGTTTGTTTATTATAACTGGAAGAAAGTCTGTATGTTCAAACACCCTCACTGTTACTCAGACGTCTTCTTTATGGTTTGCACTTGGTTCCTGTTACAGCCTAAACTGGACTGACAACTACCACTGTCTCTGCAGAGGGCCGATCACATAGACAGGCATCAGCTAAGGACCTGAAACCGCATCAGTATATCAGGCAAGATGTGTATTTCTAGCACCCCTGCTCCCTCAGCACTTTCAGGTTCCTAAAATACCAGAGCCTTTTCTCCCACATAAAGTATCAGAGGACTGGATTAGCAGATTTTAAAGGCTAGGGAGGCATAATCTTCTACAGAACACCTACTTCAGAGTTTCCCCCAGCACATCTTGAGGAAACAGATGTAGTTCACCCTCGAAAAAAATAGCTACGGAGAGGCTCAATGAAAATGTACTATTTGCTACAGAAACCTGATGGAAAAGACATTTGCTGTGCTGAGAAAACAGAGTGAGACACTGAAGTCAAGCATGATACGTAATAAATATATTTTTAATATCAAACATTATGTGAAAATAATAGCTACCAGAACACCCTTTAATTGTGTTTTGCTTTTCAGGACTGGATTGATGGAAAGGAAAACTCATTTCCTATTGTTGTCCCAAAGCTATGGCCATAAAAATAAAGTTTACTGCAAAATATTCTATTCCTATTTCTCTTATGGGTTCAGGTTGTGTCATTAAACTTACCTGTATGCAATACATAAATACATTCTTTACAGTAAGATACTTTCAGTTCTCTTTCTTAAGACATCTTCCCACTCTCCACCTAACATCACTGCATAGATAGGGCCAGATTTGGCTATCTCCTGGGACAGCTGCAAGATTTAACACTGGAGACTCTTCAAAGAGGAGGTGATGAGTAGTCTCTGTGCTGCCAAAACCTCCAATGTTTGTTCTTTAAGAAAAATGGATTTGAAAGCAGTCATGACTTGAAAGATGAAACACCTCCCTTCTGCTCCTTCACTTTCACTTCTACTTATCTAGCCAAGTCCTGAATCCCAGGATGGCAGAGCACACCATCTCAGCACACCTCATACCTGGGCAGCATGAACTGCCTGTGTGAAAAGGTTCTTCCAAATCTCTGGTCTGAACCTGCCAAGCCACACTCCATGATTCTCACCCCTCTTGTCATCTACCCCAAGCAGGAAGAGCTTGGCTC
Source organism: Pezoporus occidentalis (assembly GCF_034315485.1). Lineage (NCBI taxonomy): Eukaryota > Metazoa > Chordata > Aves > Psittaciformes > Psittacidae > Pezoporus > Pezoporus occidentalis. The sequence goes on along the minus strand of NW_026914718.1, from coordinate 6,776,968 downwards.
CATCCCACAATACCTTCAGGAAGTTGGGATGGGTTTACACACTAACTGATACTAATGAAGGTGGATGAACCTTAAAGGGATTCATCTATTAACTGAAAACAAACCTTATTCTTTACAGGATAAATGCATTCTAACTCTTTTTGGTGTTGCGGTTTGTTTTTTTTTTTCTCCAGTACAGCATGTTGAAGATGTCCCTGCTCTAAGGACACCTTTCACTATTACAGAAGTATTCAAAGAACCACCACATACCACCCCCCACCCATCCAAACCTTTGCAAAAGCTTCCAGATAGAGCTACAACTTTAAGGATTTCTATCATCATCCACTTTCAAGCAGTCCTACTCTACCCTCTTCTCCAGCTTGACAAAGGAGGATTTCAGCTTGCCCAGCAGCACTGTTTCCACATGAAGTGGAAAACTCACATGCAGCAGCACCTCGACAACAGGAAATAATGAGGTAAACCAAATCATATCTGGTCAGAACAGCAGTGAAGTTTCTAACTTACACGTGCAGATTTGCATGGCTTGAGCACTTTGGACAAATAGCCATGTGTTAGGTTGTTACCTAGACCGTGTGTTAACATCCTGGGCTGTCTATTTGTTATTTATCAAAGTGCAGTGCTCAGAATTTGAGGGCTCAAAATTTGAGGGCACATGCGTAAGTTTTCAGAAGAGAAGGAGATCCCAAGAAAAGCAAAATCAGAGCAGACCTGGTTAGCTTTTGCCAGCACTGGTTGGTTTTCCTGAGAGTCATTTGGTATGTGGGTTTGGCATCCTCAAAGCTGGGTGCAATCATTTAACTGGGTAATTCTAGTGATTCAAATGCATTCCAGGTGAACTCTATATCAGAGTAGCTTGTGCAGTTCTTTAGCTCATAAGAGTGATCTCAGCACATAATTCTCTTGATGATAATATAAACTAACTTCCTACACACATATATGCCCTAACCAGCACATGTTTGAAAGCGTCTTATATATAGCAATGAACAAAACTATACCTTACATTATATAGCTCTTTGCACAGCTTTTGGCTCTAATATGCTACAAATTCATGAGAAGTGTGGAAGAACAGCCAGACCAAGTCGGTCCATCTAGCATAGAGTCCTGTATCCAGCTATGTCTAAAAGCAAGAGGCCTATGGAAGAACAAGGCAAGCACAAAGTGTTATTTTGCTGACATATTTCTCCATTCATATTTGCCATTTCTCTAACTCTCAGCATTTCCAACATTCCCAACAGTAAAATCAACAGATTAATCACACACTTCATGAAAGCATACCTCCATGCTCTTTTCATTGCTCTGAATAGTTCAGTATGATTAGCAAACTTTATCATCTTGCTATTAATCTCTTGCAGATTATTTCCCTGATCAACTATGAATATGTTGAAAACCACTGGCCTCAGCAGAAGCACTTGCGGAGTTTTCTCCACCAGGAGGATAAAAGTATTTACACCTTCTCCCTGTTGACTACCTTTTAATTAGATAGTAATGCTCAGGCACCATTCAGGCCCCTCAGACCTGGGCAACTTACTTTCTTTGTGAACCTTTGGTGAGAAATCTTAGTAAAAAGTCTTTTGCAAGTCCAGGTAGATGATGTGAACTGGATTACCCTACCCGCATGTCCAGTGACATCTTCAAAGAGCTCCAGCAGCTCTGAGACAGCACTTATTGCTGCCTTCCCATAAACATCCTGTTTATTTTAATCCAATCTGCCTGTGTGCCATTAATTGCATTTTTTCCAGTAAGTCCACCAAATTTAGTCAGATGTAATTATTTATTTAGACAAAGGCATTGCCACAACCTTGCTAACAATGAAGTCAATTGTTTAGTGCAGATAGTAATCAATGAGTCACCTTTTTTTGCTCTTTCTAAAAAAAAAAAAAAAAGTTGCTTTGTACACAGAGGTAGCATAAACAGGAGTAATGTGGAAAAATGCTGACAGGATTCTGGAGCATGAAACACATGGGGCTGGAAAAATGACTGTATTCTTCAAGACAGACACTTCCCTAGGATCAGAATCCATGGCATGCTTTTGTAGTAATAACAATAACTATAATAATAACAAAAATACTTATTTTCCTTAGATACCTATTCTGCTTTGGTTCAAAACTGAAGCCTACACAGCTCTTTAGCTAAAGAAAACCTGTTCTGTGCAGACTTGATGGATTTGACAACATCCTGTTTATCTCAAACAGGACTTCAGAGTGTCACTGGATAAAGAAGATTTAAGAGCACTTCTTCAACATCTTGCTATCCAATGGTAGAAACTGTATTTGAATATCCTAAGCTTCTTTGACAGTTGTGGCTTTTAAATAGCCAAGATCACATAAATAACTGCTATAAAAATAAACAGTCTAATGCTCTGATCATGAACACAGCTCTTAGTGCTATGATTACTATACACTGCCTGACAAGTTGTTAGGACTTGCCTCTTGCTTGTTATTGATTATTTCTCAACTGCAAGACAAAATCCCTCACTGGCTTCCCTAGTCTGCACAGACAGGTCTCCAGCTCTCAGCAGACTTTGCTCACCACAAAGCTCAAGTGAAAGGTCACGAATCCTGACTAATTGCAGTCAAAGCTTGGACTCGGCAACCTGAGACCTAACCCTGTTCCCTGCCAATCCCCCGAAACATTCCTGTGGACTTCAGTCGTGTCTGGAGAAGTCCATAACTTCTCAGACTTGACTCTGGTTCAGTTTTGTTTCCAAGTACGGTTACGGCATTGCTGTAGGCTTATATAAAATGTGTGTCTCTCTCCTGACTATTACTTCTTCCTCAATCTTTTTTTTTTTCCCTAAAGCAGGGGAGTCTCTTCCCCTCTCTTTCCTGACCTGCAAGCAAAGCATTTCACTGAAAGCATCTCCATCAAACAGCAAAACCCCTGGCACAAGATTAAATAACTTGCGTCAGCACTTCCATCTCTAAAAATGTGCTAAAAATGCTGAGAAAAAAAGGAAACAGAAGTGATGTGTAAAGTTCACCTTTAGCCTCATTTATCCCGAAATTGAATAACTACATCCAGGCAAAACAATAGGCATTTTCTTAGGATCACCAGTCACAAGGGACAGAACACAGACTTCACCTCTGGTCTAGTTGATGAGGTTTTGATGAGAAGAAAGTGAAATGAGACACACACACACAAGTTGCTAACAAGAAGTATCTGACAAAGGAGAGCAGTATTTCAGGACAGTCAGCAAAACTACACGTTGAGAAACAGAAAAAGATAGTTTGCTATGTTCTGAGGATTGGCTGTTTTTAATCTTCCATGTGATAACTTTGCAGGCAGTTTTACTCCTACCATGTCATAAACTAGTATTTTATCATCTGAAAAATTCCATGGTCCATGTTGGTACTCAATTTGAGCATGCATTACATGGTGTGTGAATACTTCCAGGCACGGTGACTCCACCACTGCCCTGGGCAGCCTGTTCCAATGCCTGACCACCCTTTCAGAGAAGACACTGTTCATAATCTCCAGTCTAAACCTCTCCTGGTGCAGCTTGAGACCATTTCCTCTTGGTCTGTCATTTGTTACTTGAGAGCAGATACCAGCACCCTCCTGGCTCCATCCTCCTTTCAGGTACTTGTAGAGAGTGATAAAGTCCCTCCCCAAGACCTTTCTGCACTAAAGGTGGTATCACTGGTGTCATCCTTCTAGTCAAGATACAAAATGTTTGTATTTTGATTTTTCACTGCCATCTTACATAAAATAAATGGCATACTACCACAGTAAAGGAAAAGAAAAAAGAAGTTCACCTACTCACCTAGAGAGCAATAATTTACCCTGAAGTTTCAAATCAGCAGCACAGTCATCAGATTGACAGTTCCTCTCGAAAACAGTCTGTAAAAAGAGAAAAGAACTATTATAGCTTGAAAAGAATATGATCAGAATTCAGAGAAGGAACATGTCTGGATGAAATAAAAGAAACACACCAAAACCTGTGATACAGGAATATATGATGTGAGTGTTCAGGAAATTCAAGGGCAGACAAATCTCATCTTTATCAGAAGCGGTTTTATTCTCTTTTAACTGAACAAGACGTCTCACCAGAACCAGACTTTCCCAGAGGTTTTCCTCAATCCATTCCCACTTCTCATCTGACAAGAATTACTGCTTACACAGTATTTCTGGCACTCTCATTTCTCTTCTCAATGCATGTGTATGAAAATGAAACAACAAATAAGATATTTATGAAACTATTTTTAGTCCTAAGAATTGAAAGTAAGGAAATCATGTACCAAACTTATTCACTAGCCTGTATTAAAGATAGAGAATTAAACTTTGTTTCTTTTTATATAAAATCCCAGACTGGTTTGTGTTGGAAGGGACCTTAAAGCTCACCCAGTTCCAACCCCCTGCCATGGGCAGGGACACCTTCCACTAGAGCAGGTTGCTCCAAGCCACTGTGTCCAACCTGGCCTTGAAAACTGCCAGGGATGGGGCAGCCATAGCTTCTCTGGGCACCCTGTACCAGTGCCTCAGCACCCTCACAAGGAAGAACTTCTGTGTGGTAGGAAACATTTTTGCCATTTTGTAAGCAACAGAAAATTGCAAAGATATTATGTACCAGTGAAACCGTCAAACAATAGAATCACTGTCAATCTTGTGAACTCTGGTAAAGACTATCATTGAGGGAGTTCAACAGATTGACAAAGCTGGGAACTGTAAAAGGATGACATGACCCCTGGACATGGGCATGCTAATTAAGCAGCAAAAAGAAGGAATACGTGAGAAGTCTATCATCCCACGAAAACCTCTGCAGTAGTTTGTCATAGCTGAAAGAGGCAGCCACCAGTGAGTGAAGGAAGAGGACAGGAACATGTTCCTGAAATCCAAGAAACCCAGATGCTGTCAAGATCATGGTTTCTTTCTCCTGCTCATAATAACAGAGATCAATACCTTCTGAACACATGACTAGAATTTTCAGACTCATTCTGAGTTGTAATCTCCAGTTTACCAAACATTCGAAGAACAAATACCCAAAACGGGGGTTGCCAACACTGTTCAGCTAGGAAACCTGACTATACACTGATCTCTTCCTTCACTATGAATATTCCTTTCTTTGAGCTTGGTTTCATCACTCTTACTACCAAAGTAAATATATTTCTAACATAAATGCAAGTACAGAGCAAATGTGTGCAGGACACGCATCATGGTCAGTAGGGTTGGACAGACCTGGGGGGGGGGGAAGAATAAAAAAAGATACAGAGTTAATACATTTCTTAAGAGCTCTGCCCAGCCATATCAGAACTAGAGAAAGACTTTAAATCTTAAGCCCAGGCATAGAGATTCCTAGTCCTTGCCTCTTCAGAAAGATTCTGGGCTAAGGAGGCAGATTACTCACCTTTTTCTGTATTGTCAGAGCTCTCCAGAAAGGAGCAGACCCTTACGGGGTTAACTGGTATTGGCTTAGCAGGTATGCTGTAGGTTGTACTGACTTGCAACAAGAAAGATGGGAGGTTGCCATTTGGGGTTAATTTGTTTTGCCCTTTCATGTTCCCACCTTTTGCTGTCTCAGAATTTGAGAAGTGGAAATTGTTGAGGATTTAAACACAAGGGCCGAACTTACACTTCCTCCCTAATAAAGGCTACCACACCAAAGGACAAGAATAGCCTTGACACAGGAACCAGCATGAGGTATTTCTCTCAAAACATGGCATGTTTCAGATGTATTAGTCTTGAAAGCCCTCAGAATTAATTCTCAGCCACCATAGTATCTATATCTAGGAAATACTGTTTGACCTTCAGAAGAGAAAGAAAAATAAACTGTAAAAATATTCTTGCCTGCCAGTTTCCCTATTTGCATTGCCAAAATCTTGGCAAAGTGAACAGAACGATCAAAGAGATGACCTGCACGTTTCAAAGAATAAAGTACTGTAAGTACGTTTAAGTAACTACCTAAGAATGCTGGAATTTCGTTACTAAATCTACAGTTGCAGTTCTTCAGAAAGAATTAATAAATATCTCATTTTCTAAAACTACTGAGGATGTATCACTTCCAACACATCATGCGCTAGGCAGAAGCTACTTTGAAATACTTCGGGAGTATTTCATTATGTCATAGAAACCCAAGTTTCTACACAGCACTGGGATGGGAGAAAGAAATAAGGATTAGGAGTCCCCCAGATCCATAACTGCGTAGGAAAGAACCCTTTGCTTTTCTGGAGAATCTTGAACCTGAACTCATTCAAGTCTGGAAGGAAAAAAGGACTCCCAGCCCAGCCAGCTGAAGGAGCCACCAATGCAGCCACAGTTGGTTCAGCAGCCCACTTCAGTCATAGACTAATGATATCTATGCATGATTTTGCTATTTTCCACTGTTTCTACAGTCCAGATAGATGTTATCATGACTCTGCTCCACCTCCCTTTGCCTGCCACAGCCTCAACCCTGTAGCTTCTCACAGTCAGTGTCCCTCCAATTTATTCTCTGCTCTCTCATGCCTCCCCTTCCCCAGCCTGTTGTTTCTTCTGCCTTTCCAGTTGAATAATTCCTGCCTGTTCAAATCCTTCCTAAAGAATTAAGGAGTAAACAGACTTGAAGTCATCATAACATTTCCTAACTCTGCTTATATATTCTGTTACTGTGCCCTTACTTGGTCTACTTGAGGGCTGTGATTTCTTCGGCTAGAAAATCTACCTAACCCAACACTGCATGTCATTAATGCAGGAGTCCATTCCTGGGATATTCACAGGCCCACAGGCACAGGCTGTAGTATAATCACTAATTTTAAGTCTAAGCAATCTTTAAAGTGGTTTCAGTTTTACAACACCAGTTTTAGGGATTTAGAGAGCTCTTTACATATTAGAAGTGTTGAATGAGGTAATCAATGGGCTGCATGTATTATCCAGAACTAGTAAAAGGGAAGTAGGGCAAAATAAATTCGTTGCACCGTGGAAAAACATCAAGTCAAAAAGCCTACATTAAGATATACTCACTATAATGAGTGAATATACACGTCTGCTCACAACTGAATATACAGTAAGGACAGATGTAGAGCCAGCTGATAAGGAAGGGGATATGTCTAGATCTGGGCCTCAAAGCAAGTGCTTTTGTGTCCACTCTGCCTCTTGAAGAGAGGGAGTGGATTAAATTCCACGTTCTGTGGTAAAGGCCAGGGGGAAATGTAGAGTCCCCTGCCTCAGAAAGTAGTAGTAGGAGGAACGCTTAGTTCCTGTATCCTAAGGCATTCTAAGCACAAAGCTGCTGAGTACTGGGTGTGAAGACATTCTCCTTTTCCTTCTTGCTCATGGAGGACTGCTAAGGAATGCTGCTAGGAGGTAAAACAAGCAAGAAGGAGCCTGGCTTCTGCCTAATGGTCAAAGCTCTCTGCCCAGAGGAAGGTCATATGGGATTTCAAACCTAGCTCGCTAAATTGCTTCACCTTTTTTCAATGGCTATATGCGATTAAATACATCTATGTTTCTGGGAGTAGGAAAGAGAACAGGAAAGAGAGAAAACACAGAAAATAGTGGAAATCATCCAACAAACAAAAAAAGAAAGAAAAAATGTCCCTTCCCAGCTCAACTATTCTGCGATTCACTCTGCATCAGGCCTTTAACTACTTCCTCACACACCAGTCTATAAAAGTTCCTCTAACTTTACAAACTGTCATGTACTTCAACACGAAAAAATCAGGTTATGGAAAATAATCTGGGTTAAGAATATAATATTCCAATCTCTACACTGATTTCCTGTAAATTGTCACCATACCCTGTGGTATGTACAGGGATGGCTTGGTAATTACATCGTGCTAGTAACACAGAAGCTATTCTAGTTAAAGAATGCAGGATAAGGGGACTTGTTAGCCTAATAATTCTTTATTTTTTAGAACTTGATGCTAAATGGCTATTACCATGTTACCTGGTGAAGTTGAGTTCCTGGGTCCTTACTTAGGAACCAAGATATGTGATCCAATTTTGAAAAGTGCTGATCTGTAAGCAAATCTCACTGCCTTTTTTAGGAACTATTTCCTGGTTCATAGCTTTACAAATCGCTTAGCCTAAATATAGATACAGGAGCCTGATTTTAGAGCTTTATTTATTTTGTCCTTAGATTTTAAAGTTGCCTGCAAAATGAAGCTATTACCTACCAATCTATTCACCACAGAAAAAGAAGTCATGATTGACTCTGCCCAGAAATCCTATGCTCCACTATACTACTCATAGAAACGGTCCATTCATATATCCTGCTGAGCTAAATGCCAAATGGTTGATTAAAATTCCCACTAGAAAAGCAAATTATGGAAAACTTTACAAGATTTCATCAGATGTGCTGGCTATGAGGAGGACACATGATTTACACAATACCTCTACTGAGTGGTGGAGCAAACAGAGAGAAAGGCAGGAATATCAGGGGAGTGAGAAACATTTAACAGAATCTTACTTTGAAACCAAAGAACTGTGCTGGTACTGCCTGGTGCAGGGGACCAAGTTTAGCTAGCAAGCTCCTTCAGCTCCATGTAGACTCCATCAGAGAATGTCTTCATGGAAAGAAAAGAGATGCTTGTTTATAGTGCACTAGTGTAAGAAAACAGAAACTGCCCAGTAATAATTATTTTAGTACACTGGTAAGGTTGCAACCATTTAAGTCAAACTTTTCCAGCTGGGGAATGCTACAGGGGAATTAATCCCCTTTATTGAGTGGAAGACTTGCAACCTATGGCTCACGACTAGCACCTTGCCATTTGTCAAGCCACCTAAGGCCAAATGCAATAATTCCTCCCCTATTCCATCTGCATCCTGCTTTCAATAAGTTAAAAACTGGGCCAGAGCACCAAGCTAAAAAGAAGACACTCAAATATAAGAGGAACAGGAACTCCCAAATGAAATCAGCTGTTTAGAAAAGATCAGGCACGAAACCTGTTAGCTATTGAAAGCAAGCATGAATTAATAAACATATGTATTAGTTATTCCTCACAGCAGTGAGTGGATTTAACAACGTAATCTTTTGTCCTGGGGTGAAGAATTACAATTGGTGGCAATAGAAATACGCCCCCAGCCTTTCAGAGCTCTATTCGATTTCTAGTCTGACTCACTCATTTTTCAGGCTGAGGCAACTTTTTCTCTTTTAAATCATTAACAGTTCAGATTGTCCAAATAGTGTTCTCATTGCACAAGACTTCAGGCCTTATAAATTCAAAGAACAATAGATGAGAAAAACCTATTGGGTTAATTGTCCCATCTCCCCATACCATTATAGGATGGATTTCTGCAGCACATCTCTCAATATATTTTCCTGTTGTGTCTTAAATGCCCTTCCATTTATTTGGGATGACTACAGAAGAATTCAATTATATCATCTCAGGAGGGTTCTTTAATGACATTTGAGAACCTTTTCTACCCTAAACCTCCTTATTTCTACTACTAAAAGTAGAACCATGTAAGATGAATCTTTCTCACTCAGGATGCTTTCTTACTTAAACGTTTTAAAAAGAGTCACAACCTTTGTAACTCAGCACACAATTGTATAATTAAAAATACAAAGGCGTAATAACAATGACAAATGAAAAACAGATGTGGCAGCTGTTTCATCATCTGGAAATGCAAAAAGAAGTCTTCAAATCATCAGATATGTAATTTATGTCTACTTTTAGCTCATTTAGACCCCCAAGGAGACGTGAAAGATCTCTCCTATAATCCACCTGCACCTCTGTGTTTTTGTACTTATGAACGCTACTCTCAACTGCCAGGGGTTTTGTAGCACTGAGGTACTCTGAGCTGAATGAACTAATACTATCATATTATCTTCTCTCAAGATGTCAGGTATTCCAATTAAGCTCTACTGATCCTTCATATAACTGCTGAAAAGATATGAACAGAGCTAATGGACCCTGGCTTCCTGAAGTCTGTCTCTTGCCTCTGTAGCTTTTTAAGACTATTAGCATTTTCTTCTATAGCTCCACACATAAGCAGGAACTCCTCCTTACTTACAATTACAATTCTCCATCCACAGAGTAGTCTGGAAATTAAATGCATGCGGTTACACTGAACTGCAGAAATTACCCAGTAGGATTTTAAGTTAGGGTGAATCAATTCCTTGCTTTGTTTTGCTGGCACGTGCAGCTTTTGCTTTGCCTTTAAACTGTCTTTATCTCAACTCATGGATTTTCTCACTTTTACCCTTCTGGTTCCTTCCCCCATCCCAATGTCGTGGGAGTGAGCAGCTGTATGTGGCTTAGTTGCCAGCTGGGGCACAACCCTATGACCCTAAGACAGGATCACCTTATAGGCTGGCTCTCCCCTAGCACATATGTCAAGAAATGAAGGTCTATATACCTGTATTGGCTATTGTTCTTTAGGAAGCCCATGAGATTAAACCTGGGGATTAAATCATGTCTTGCGCATACTCAGTTAATCTGGTTTTCCTCTACTGTTAAACAGGAATGTGAACAAGTTGAACAATTACTGGTGAAGCCTGTCATTGCATAAGAACAAGCCTACAGAAATATGCACACCATCAGAGGCACTGATTTCCATTCAATTGTACAAGCAGTGTGCATGCTCTGGGTGGGTCCTTCCCAGATTTCCTGGCACAAACTGCTCTCAGGCCCTGCCAGTACAGTACCGGCTCTGACCAAACTTGTCTGGAGCAAAAGACAGACACCACCAAAGGGATGGAAGAGGGAGGAGTGCAAATCATCACTTTCAGCAATCCAACTCCCACCAAACGGAAAACAATGGAAATTAAGCAGGAAGGGTGGCACCCAGTGGATCTCTGCAAGACTAGATGCAGAAGACAATTTGGGAGCTTGCTCTGCCCAAGTAGGAAATAATTTAGTAGCAAGATGTTTCATGTGGAAAACAGCCATTAGGCTGACTTCTGCAGTCTTCCAAAGACTTCCTGTGTGCCTGGGTTCAAATTTTACACCTATCCAGCTATGAAAAATATACTCAGTTACTGAGGCTTCAGTGTACCAGGAAGTTAAACTGCCCTGCCCTCCAAGACAGGAGCATCCTAACTCCTGACTCATGCCTGGGAATAGTTTGCAGTAGTTGGCACAGGCCAGAACAGTGCCAAGAGCCATTGCAGCAGCTTACCAGGATAAACATGTCACTCCAATGCCTAGAAATGCCCTGGGCACAGCTCAATTTGCTGGCAGAGACGTGACCTGACTCAAGCATGCACACAGGGATCTCTATTCTAGAGAAGGTATCGACAAAATGTAGACCATGCTGTGTGTATGGATACTACATTTCAGCTTGCCCAGATCTTGTAATTGCTTTACCCTCAGTATGAGACTCTCTCTGTGTGTGTGCTTGTTTTGAGATAAAGAATGTAATTATTTTTGCAGCAAACTGAAAATCACTAAAGATGTTCATAAGTCAGCTCCATAAAAATCCTCCTATACTTTCTCATACCTGCTAACTACGCTAACCTATGTGCAAATGCTTAACCAGGTTTTCAGATGAGTTATTTCCAAGAAATAGCTCTCTGCTTAAAAAAGGTGAAGCTTATTCCAGGGATGTGTAGTGTCAGCCACTCAGAGGTGCAGCACTGTACCCAAGTCAGTGGCACAGCTGGGAACAGAGTGTCCTGAACATGTTCTGTCTCTTCTTAAAACTCACTGGCAGGTTTATGGCAGACCATTCATGAAGTTCTGAAGACACGACGCAATTAAATCTACTGAGACTATTTTCTTATAGCAAAATCGTGTCTCCTTCCACATAACAGCAGGTGATTTTATTACAGTATTTAGAATAGGCAGAATTCTGGCATACCATATTTCAAGCTCCGTGATACATTACTTGATACTACTAGGAACAAATCCCCACTGTATTTGGCAGGAGATCCCTCTCCTTCTTGGTTGATATGTATTTATACAGTGTGTATACAAAAATAAATGTCATAGTACAAACCACTCACAATGAACCATGCCAAACCAAGTTCTAAATATACATTGATGTCCCTGAAGTAAGAAAACTTACTAGTTTTTTCCAGTGGATGGGGATAGCAACTGGATTTGGGAGGCAACAAAGAACCTAATGGAAAGTCATCCTCTGAGTGGGAAGCTTTAGAGTTTGTAATACACACTCAAAAAGTAGAATCCTTTCCCCCCACCCACCCAATCTCGACCCACCAGAGATTTTCTGTTTGAGCAAAACTGAGCTGGCTAACCACTCACAACTTGGAAAGCTGTAATCTTCCCCACACAACTAGTCCCCACCCAACAATCGTGTAAGTTTCTGAGGCATCCATCAGTAGACACATACACATAACCTTTAAGTATTTGCTTGTGCTACCACAAAAAATTAGACCAAGCTATAGCAACCATAACTTCTTGTAAGCACATTCAAGAACCAAAAAAATAATTAAGTCCATGAGAAGCTATATGTTACTGTATCCTGTTTTAAATAGTCCCTCAGGCCAGTTTAATTACATTATTACTTCATTCTGAAGTACTAGAGCCTCTTTGCTTACTAAAAGAGGCCAACAGATGAAGTCCCGAAATTGCATGCTTTTTCATTAGGAGACTTCAGTAAAGATCCTTTTCTTCAAAGCAGTCAGATGTTCAAATTATTTCTCACATTCTGATTGTTTCAAGCAAAGTTCATTTAGGAACAGAAGCATGCGCCTTCACTGAAGAGTCAAGGTTTGGTTTTGGTCTGGTTTAGTCTTAAATACAAGTATTTTTGCACTGCCTTACAGTAAACGCTGCCTTCTTTTAAAATAAAGGTGACCAATAAATAAAAGCAGTTTGAATGATATCCCACATCCCCACACTCCTTTTACTACTGTAGTCCAAGTGATTAGTCCCTGATCGGACTGTTCTCTCACATACAATGTAATGCTGATTTACAGGATGAATATCCAACAAAATCCTTTCCTGTGATTATGTCATTGGGGACCTGTCACTTTTGGTGGTGGATGTCCACGAACTCTATTTAGAAGCTGTCTCCTTAATGCATTATGGTAAAGCATTATGAAGAACTTCATATGCTCAACGTAATCTTCAATTCTCCCTTCAAGAGGCCTATTGATGGCTTTCCCACCTACTTGTGTATAAGCCAGCGGGCAGCACACTTCTGTTGGAAAGTCACACACGCATGCAGGGAACATCTGGTTCATGAAAAACAAACTGAAATCACAGGGAAAGTGACCACTTCAGCTTTAACATCACCTTAGCTTAAATAAAATCATTTCTACAAAAGCACACGTTTGTAAGATGTGTGGCTTTTCAAGAGGGTCTAGCAGACCTGCAGTAGGATCTTGAAAGACGGAACTTCTCCCCTTTCCTGCCCAGTCAGACTTCCCTCCCATTTCTTCAGCTATTCTCTACTTCCAGCTTATTCTCCTGCAGTCCTTCACAAAAACCAGACACCTGAACTTTTTAGAAGCCTTTTAACAGTATCTTAATGCTGCCTCAAAGCAACAGATGCAACACTTCTGATTTCAAAACACCACTTTCTGACTGGATCATAGGATCTAGGGCTTTGGAAAAATCACACAAAATTAGCAATATTTAAAGACTTGAGTGCTAGCACTAACACTAAGATTTTATTCTACTTAATAGTATCCTCATCCATGCTGTGTCTTCTGAAAAAAAGAGCCCACTAAAACTGTCTTGGACTTCCAAAATGCAAGGTCTCTATGTAATCATTAGATTCTTTGAAAATGTATATCATTTACTATATAAACTTTGCTTCCTACTTTCCCTCTTGGCCTTTTAAAACAATTTCAGCTCATGAGATAACAAGAATCCTGAAAGATTCATAGAACAGTTGGGGTTTGAAAGGACCTTAAGATCATCCAGTTCCAACCCCCTGCCATGGTCACACTAGACCATGTCACCCAAGGCTCTGTCCAGCCTGGCCTTGAACACTGCCAGGGACAGAGCATTTACTACTTCTCTGGGCATCCCATTCCAGTGCCTCACCACCCTCACAGGGAAGAACTTCTTCCTTCTATCTAACCTGAACTTCCCCTGTTTAAGTTTGAACCCATTACCCCTTGTCCTATCACTACAGTCCTGGATGAATAGTACATCCCCAGTATCCCTGTAGCCCCCCTTCAGATACTAGAAGGCTGCTATGAGGTCTCCACGCAGCCTTCTCTTCTCCAGGCTGAACAGCCCCTACTTCCTCAGCCTCTCTTCATACAGGAGGTGCTCCAGTCCCCTGATCATCCTTGTGGCCCTTCTCTGGACTTGTTCCAACAGTTCCATGTCCTTTTTATGTTGAGGACACCAGAACTGCACACAATACTCCAGGTGAGGTCTCGCGAGAGCAGAGTAGAGGGGCAGGATCACCTCCTTTGACCTGCTGGTCACGCTCCTTTTGACGCAGCCCTGGACACGGTTGGTTTCTGGGCTACAAATGCATACTGCCAGTTCTTGTTCAGTTTCTTGTTGACCAAAACTACTATGGCCTGATTTTCCCATGAAAATGGTCTTTGAGGACCCTGCCACCATGCCCTCAGGCTACTTCATCAGGGCTTTGTCACCATGACTGCTACACTAGCTCTAAAGCTCTTCCCACTTCCTTAGGTGAAAGCACACTTGCAGGCGTACCCCATGTCAAAATCCTTTTCTGACTAAAATAAGTGAACAACATCTGGAAAGCAAATGGAAAGGGATTGTTAAACTCTCCCCCTCTCATCCAAATTACACAAGAAACCAAGTCAGGGAAAATCCCACTGTATCTTTGTTTCTACTGTATAATGTCAGCATTCAAGTATTTAAATATTGATCTGAGACTATGTCTGCAGGGCAAGATGATACCTTTCAGTTTAAACACAGTGGCAAAGCATCCAAGCAGTTTTGCTCATGTAACACTTCCGTTTTCAGCACACTGCCTAAATTCCAAAGTTCTCCCCAATTTCCCATCATATCATTTCAACAACACAACATTCAGACATGTTAACAGCCACACAATCCCTCTTTGTAAAATTAAGTATTTCTTAGATGTATCTTCCATTCATACATTTATAAAAAATAAACCATACTTGAATAAATACTCATTTCTCTAAGTACAAGGATTATAACCAAACACAGTTCAAAACACTTGTGTAATATGACAAAGGAAATCTCTTTTAAGCATTTTTGTTATTTTTTTTTCTTTTAATAGTATTCAGGGGCCTGCAATTTCAACACAGAGAGCAGGATCAGAAAGTAATGTTACAGATGAACATGCGACAATTACTTAACAGACATGAACTTCCCAGGGTTAAAAACCAGATCTAACAATTCAGTGCTAAAAGCCTCAGACTCCAGACAGTCTTTTCACAAGGTTTTTTAAGTTTTCTATTCACAAGCAATGCCAGCTCATAACTGTAAGCATGCTTTGGAACATAAACTTGACTGAATGCAACCCTGAGCAACACAATCTAACTTGTAAATTGGCTCCACTTTGAGCAAGGAACTGGATCTCTGAAGTTCCCTTCCAGCCCCAAATTACCCTCCAATTCTGACACACAAGAAGTTTGCAAGCCACAGAAATCTGATTTCCCCATGGAACCTCAAGCTTCACAGTTGGATGCTCCAGTGCCGTCACTGTGGGAGGCTGAATTGTCCTGCAGCTGCAAGGACTGTGCTGGAAGTGGAGTCTTTAGAAAGGTCACTAACAGGGTCTCTCTCCTCACCTGCTTCATGAACCCTGAAGGTGTTTAATACCTTCAGAAGCACTGTCTTGATCACTCCTGTCAAAACCTGACAAAATTGGCCAGCATTTCCCAAAGATACTAGTGAGGCCAAGACAGACAAACAAGACAGGCAGGATAACCACATTCACTTCAATTCCTTCGGGAACAGTTTGGAAGAAAGAAGAAGACAAACAAAACAAATCTTTATTCTCTAAATGAGAAGTGTTTCAACATTAAGGGAGCTCTCCTGCTCTTACCAAAACTACAGACAAAAGTGCTTTCTGCTGTGCAGTGGAACAAAATGGGATCCTAATAAGTACATGGCTGCACTTACACTTTACTTTTTCCAAAACATACCATCCTATTTTAGCAGGGCATGTCCTGCATTAACTGCAGGAGTGGGTTTCCCCTTGCCACAAGACTGCAAGCGAGGAACCCTCAAGAAAAGAGGGCAGTTGGGCAGGCAAGTTTTCCTTTACTCTGTCCACTGTTCCTCTTCACACAGATGGGCAAATTCCCACGTCCCCTTCTGGAGCCAGCCCTGTCTCTCCAGCACTACTGATGGCCCAATCTGGACAGAAGGCCAGGGACAAGCCTTTCACAAGAACCTCCTACAGGAAGAGAAGAACCAGAAGGAACAGGACCATTGTCACTCTTTCCCTTATTCATAGAATGGACTGGGTTGGAAGGGACCTTAAAGCTCATCCAGTTCCAACCCCCTGCCATGGGCAGGGACACCTTCCACTAGAGCAGGTTGCTCCAAGCCCTGTCCAACCCAGCCTTGAACACTGCCAGGGATGGGCATTCGCAGATTCTCTGGGCAACCTGTGCCAGCGCTTCAGCACCCTCCATCTTCTCAGCACAAACACCCCAAAACAAGAAAGTGACCTCACCTTGTACTGTCCAACTTTGTCAGCACAAGTCTTTACTGTATCATGGAGAAACACTGGTGTCACCCAGAGTAAGAATTGTACAAGAAGACTACTGTGTGCAAACAACCCAGAGCTTGGCAGTCCCGTTTCATGTCCACTTCTGATGTCAGTTCAGCTACAGACATTCCAGGGAAATTACACAATCCAAATCTAACCTGGTTCCTTTGTGCTATCTTTTGTCCTTTCTTCCAGCGGAGTATGGGCTTGAGAGCAGGCAGATCCTTGTCCTCTTTTCCTCTTTCTATTACATGTTCCCCAAGGCTGTATGCAGCTTCAAATACAATTGGAGATATAACGTCTTTGACTCTTTTCTGTAAGAGAAAACAAACAGCTATTTCACCTATGCATGTAGGCAAGCAGATTTTTATACACAACTATTAAACGTATAATTACAGCAATTTTTTCTGTTCAACACTGCAGACAGGAAGCAGGCATCTCTACTCCTTTATTTTTGTATGAGCCAAACAGCAATAAGCACATTATTCCAAAACAAGTCAGAAGAAGACCTGCTCTTGGTTCCACAGAAGCAGTGGCATGTTTGGCACACCTATAAATTCAGTTTTAATAAACCCAAGACATTTCCTTAAAAAATAAAGTAAGGTCATAATTGTTTCCATTAGTCCTCCACAATATGGAAGCAAAGAGCAAATCATCTTCATCTCTGGGGCTTCTAAAACCTAGATTTTGATTGAGGTCGCCTCCAGTGGGCTCCACTTCTTAAAAGAAGACTGCTTCTTGCCTTGTTGGTTTCTAATATCAATGAAATGAATGGATGGGTAAAGGTACAAATGTGGCTATAACACATGTTTACAGACATGCAGGGGCAAGAAAAGCCATCTTCCAGCACACTTCTAAAGCAAAACTCACAGCTCCTGCACCCTCAGCACATTTACACTTTCAGTACATAAAGGAAGAAAGTTTTGCAGTTTCTCTATTTGCCATATTCTAGGATTCATACCAGATGTATTAAATGGTGCTACATTATGCATCTGATGGGATGAAAGGATTGCCTTCTCTTGTTGGTGAAGCCCAAGCCACAAAACCCATACCATTTGCCACACATGTGACACCTAAATCCAGTTTGCTGTGTGAGGATAAAATGCTTATTGTGGTCTGTTCAGTCCTGACTTCCCAAGTCCAATTTATGAGCACATGCTCTACCATTACATAGGCAAGCGTTCCTCTCAAATTTTAGCTACTTTAAAGCTTAGCGTGAATTCAGCGCAGATGACATTGAGGGAATAAATAAATACCATACATAAGCACAACAAATCTTCAAATGGGCAAACTCTCAACTTCGCCTTGCATCAGTTAGCAAGCTTCTCTGAACACAGTCTGCCAACCACGACATGTAATTGATATCCAATGCAATTTAAATTGCATCTTCCAGATGTGGGAAAGCTGGGCACTCACTTGCTTTTTGACCACCCTATTTCATCTCTTTGAAGGCAAATATTTGCTCTCTCTAATATGTTGATTGGCTACAGATCTCTGAAGTCAGACAAAGATTAGTGGCTAATCACCGGTTAGCTGGGTGAACAACAGCAGAGACCAGGTTAAATAACATTTACCCTCCCGCACCTTGAAGCCCCCAGCCAGTCCCTGAATTCAGTTCCATTACCAATGTTTGCCCATGTCCTGTGCCCAGCAGCAGCCCAGAATTATCTGAAGTTTAGACCATGCATTGCTTGGAGTGGTTTGTGTGTTCTTGGTAACGGACACCAATCAACACCAGACATATCAGCAGTGGTGGCAGCAGCTCTGTGACCTCTTTCCCACCCCATGCAAAGGACCACACATATACTGGGGCACTGCTAATCCCCTTGGCAGAAACCTCACCAATGACTTCAGCCCTTTCCACAGTCCCTACCCTTAGGGTAGGAGTTGCACCTTACAGAGATTACTAAATAACAGAGATTCAGCCAAACAACAAGCCTCAGCCAGCAGGTCAAAGGAGATGATTCTTCCCCTCTACTCTGCTCTGGTGAGACACCCGTGCAGTCATGCATCCAGCTCTGGAGCAACAACACAAGAGGAACATGGAGCTGTTGGAGCTAGTCCAAAGGAGGCCACAGCAATGATCAGAGGTCTGGAGCACCTCTGCTATGGAGACAGGCGGAGAGAGCTGGACTTGTTCAGCCTGGAGAAGAGAAGGCTCTGGGGAGACCTTATAACAGTCTTCCAATACCTAAAGAGGCCAGCAAGAAATTGGAGGAGGACTTTTTACAAGGGCATGCAGTGACAGGTCAAGGGGAATGGCTTTAAACTGACAGAGGGGAGACTGAGACTAGACATTAGGCAGAAGTTCTTCCCTGTGAGGGTGCTGAGGCGCTGGCACAGGGTGCTCAGAGAAGCTGTGGCTGCCCCATCCCTGGCAGTGCTCAAGGCCAGGTTGGACGGGGCTTGGAGCATCCTGCTCTAGTGGAAGGTGTCCCTGCCCGTGGCAGGGGGTTGGAGCTGACTGAACTTTAAGGTCCCTTCCAACCAAAACCTTCCTAGGATTCTGATTCTACTACAACTCACAGAAGCTGCTAGCTTTGCTCTCACAGAAAATCACATGTATTAACTCAAGAAAGGATTGTATCAATATACAAGATGAATATATATACAGAAAAACAAAGCTATAAAAGAGCACCCTATGCAGCAACAGTCAAACACAAGTCATCAGGAAAATCACCACCTAATCCAAACGTATGCAACCAACTGCAGAAACATGGAACAATTAAAAACGTATGGAGTGGGTTAAATTAAAATCCACCTTTTTTTTATACTTGTATTACTACAGTATGGTGTGAATAAGTGTTTAATGACTTTTAAGTGTTTTAATATGATCTTGCAGGGTTCAGTCCAATGCTCTTTGAAGTCAAAAGACAAGTTTCCCATTGACTTCAATGAATGCTGGAGTGTGCCCATATTGTTTGCTGGTGTCTCTTTCTGCTTGATTTTAGTGGTGAAATTGTGACTTCCAGCAGCTAGATTAATTACATGTGTGGATATTCTCTCACCACAGCCCTGGGGAAATGTATTTCACATACCCACTTGTCTTTAATTAAGGATTAAAGTATGAATGCTACCCAGTTATTAATTTTGCCACATGTTCAGTCCCTTCTGCTCACAACCCTACAAACACAAAGGCGACAGTCTGTGGGATTTGTCCTCAGTAAGAAACAAGACAGTTCTGCCTCACAGGTACACCACAGACTGACTTGGATGTGAGCGCGTAAAAAGAATAATGAATATTTGACCAAATGCAATCTGGAGAAGTACCATTTTAGGTTGGAAATACACTCAGTTTCTTAGAGTCCACCCAAACATACCGCTTCCAGTGGCTGAATCATATACTGGCAACACAGCCCATGGATTGCTTTTAAATATTCCTGATTTCTAAAAGGAAGTCAAAAGATACAATGACAATCAGGTTTAAGCTAGACTGAAAATTCCTTCAAGTCAAGGAAACTATTGCTTTTTGTATCAGTCACATGGCCCTAACAAAGTGGCTTTGTCAAGGAAAATAATTTCCACAAGCAGCTTTTACACGATGCTGCAATGCTAAGGAAGTATTGAAGGCTAAAGACACCACTTTGTCACAAAAAAGCATCCCTGGCAAATCACAGGACATGGACAGCACAGCTTCATTAATGAAAAGAACTTTCAGAGGACATTAAACAAGTGTAATATGCAAAGAGTTCACATCAGCAACAGAAACAACCATGTAACAAGGGTTCAGTGAGTAACAGCAGTGAATATCCAGTCTATACAGACTGGATGTTACTAAATTACTGCAAGTTTTCACAGTGCCTGAATTAGAACTGGGGATCTGAAGCTGGGTTTCCCACAAGCCTTTAGCTGTCTTACGTAGTCTGCTTGTTCTTACAAGCAGTTTCTCTAGGGTGGTTATTTTCTTTCCCTTCCCTTCTTTAAGACCAGATTTCATTCTAGACATAAGAAACTTTTGCAATCAGGCTTTTACAGAAATCAATACTCTTCAGTCCCTGTAAATTACCCTTCTGCCAGTATCCCTTCCTGCAATGGAAACAGCCCTAGCCAGCTGTATCCTTTCATCAGGATCTTTTATCTTTTCCTGTGGGGCACATTGCATGACATCACTCTGAACTGAAGAAAAAGGTGTTTTGGTATGAACAAGCTGGGTTTTTATCAAGGGTATTACAGGATGATTCCTCACTAGGATCTAGCATAGACAACCCAGAGTCCAAAAAGAGCACACCCTTAAGAGCATCGAAGAAAGCAATAAGGCACTTAGAGATGTTTCAAAAGACACCATGGTCCTGAAAGCTCACCCTAACAAAAAACAGACTTGCCATCTCCTCTTCCATGACAGCCACCTCATATACACATACATTTTCTAAATGCTGTGGCAGAATCTGTGCATGGCCACATATTTCTTCCTGTTTGTTTTCTGGCTTAGCAGGGAAGAAACAAGCAAGCAAGCAAAGCCTCTGCCAGATTTATGAGTGCATTTCTGTTTGGCTTTAGTACCAAAAAGTCCTAAGAATCTGAAAAGTAATCACAGAGCAATCATCAAACTTTAGAGCTGTGATTCTGAACATCATTTCCACTTCCCTCTCAAAGATGGAGAGCGATGACTGTAAGAAATCATGTTCTGTGCTTTTCATAGGCACAGCCGAAGGCATGTCATGACAACAAAAACACAGGCACGGATCCCAACATCCTAAAGGCACACTACCTTGGCATGCAGCCACTGCCTTCTCCAACCTTAAGTTTGTGCTACCAAGAGCTCCCACACATCAGGAACTTGGGCAAATGTGGATGGAACAAGACTGGGCTTTAGTCAAGGGATAGGATTTATTCTGCTCATGAGTAGTTGCCAAAGAGGACTGGGTATCATTTCAGCTTGCTTTCGGCTCAGTGCCACAGTACAGTCAGGGGACTGTACATGAGCCCAATAAATCATCACATTTAATCCCCTGTCTTCTACAAGGTGAAAGTCTCCAGCAGGGACTCTGAGGAGTGCCAAATTCCATTTTTAATTATGGCCAATGGGCTGAGAAATAAATTGAGATGTAAATAATTCCCCACAATCTACAGCATGAGTCCTGCAGGAATAAAGGACAAAATGTGGTCCTTTAAAGCAATGAATATGAAGTCATTTCCAGCAGCATTGAGAGGAAATACACGTAACCATCAGGGTGACTTCTGTGCTTGCCCCTTTTTTGACCTTGTTCATGTTTTTCTGGAGCTTCTCTCCTCTTTCCCTGTAGAAAAAGGTCTCGGATTTGTCAGGTCTTTTTTCTACTTGCTCTGATTTGATCCTGAGAACATCAACCCATGCATACATTCCAGAGCTTTGACTGAATTCAGCACAGGATTTTAGTACTTCTGAGAATCAAGCTCTGTTTAGTTTGATGTCTAAGAATGAATTCAAGAACCTGGCTTTAAAACCCTCCACTTGAAACTTTTAGTCTAAACATATTTATTTCAAGTTTTAAACAAGCACTAATAATAGACTATAGGAATTTTTGCAGCCTTAAAACACACAAAATCAATGTGACAATCTAATTAATAGGTAACATACTAATGCTGTAATGTATAATAGCCATCATGCTAATGCTAATCCAGCATAACATTTTCATCAGCCCACGGGTCACTACCATATAACTCCTCAACTCAGTGCCAAGAGATATATAGTCCCCTGTTTAGTGACATAAAAGATTACTCAAATGTCCACTAGCCTTCAGAGCCAAAAGCCACTACTTCCATAATGTATCAAATGGAATATCAGCTTGGTCTTAATAAACATATATTATTGCTTATGAATCAAAATAATGACAGTGCTTGACTTCAAAATCAATTACCTTCTTCTGTTATCTCAGCTTTGCTCCTTAACTCTGAATCAGTCAGGATGCAAGACTTAAGTTCCATGCAATTCAATGAAAGTATCAATTAGACAAATTGGCTTTAAACCGGAAAACATATTTCCATTCAGTTCAGACAAATGAATGTGCATGTCATTCTTGTACCTGAAAATGAGTAAGAGGTGACTTATACAACCTCTGTCCTGTGTTTACTTTGATATTCTAGGACTTATAATTATTTAGTTCAGATTTTAGCATTGGCATCTCGCCATTGTAAAGGCAAACAAAAATTGGTCATGCTAAAGTTGTCTAGAAAAGATCGAGTTTCCATTCCACACACAAGTTAGGTTTTTTAATTTTTATTTTAAGATGTTACTGTAACTAATGGCAGCAGAGGAAAGGCAACTGCAAACAATTTTCCCGAGAAGAGGCAGAAATAGACATTTACTTGGTCGGTAAAAGCTCATTTACAACATTATTAGTGATTTTTTTGTCAAATTAGTAGCATCTGAAGGCAATCAGACCCCGATGTTTCAATAATACATGCTTCTATTTTCTTTTAAAGTCTTGTGACAGCTACAGTTCAATAAAGTAGGCAAATAGTCTTTGTTGCTAAACTTCAAACATTACCAGGCTTCTGAAGCATCCAAAAACTTAAAACAGGGGAAAAAAAAAGCAAAGGGTTTGCAGGGTGTCACACCCATAAGTGTTATTTAGGGTTAGCATTTTCCATTGAATAGGAGTGCTTCCTCTGCCCTCTTCCTAAGTTACTCCAGCACACTAACGTTGCCATTAGGTCAGCAACCCCTCTGCACAAACTCTGATAACTGGAAAGACATCGTGGGAGAGAAAGAAGCAAATCCTAGGGAATCTGGTGTTAAATAAATACCAGGCGCCCAGGAGCCTGTATGCATGGAAAGGACACCCTGAGACAGCAAGAGACGAGCTGCAATTCCAAACCCCAGCTGGCTACAATCACATTCTGAGTTTAAATAAGTGCTCGTCATCCCTGCCATCTGGCTTCCCACTATCAGCTGGGGAGTGATAAAGGTATTACTGATGTCGGCATGGGAGAGATTGTGATCAATTGCGTAAATATTCCATGTCAAAGGTTGCAAAGACTTAGCAAGAATCTATTACTGATAATCCTTTCACGGTGATCTGTTAGAAAAATCACTATGCATCACCTAGATACAATATTATGTATTAGTGAGCTCAGACTAGATTTTCTAGCTCAGTACTAACATGCATCATGACAATATAGTTTCACATCCTATCTATACATTTGAATGTTAGGTCTTTTATTTGACCTAACTTTTCAGTTATGCTTTTATTACCGATTCCCCTTCTCTCTTTTGTAGTTCACTTTCAGTCTTTTACTGGGTTTTTTTTAGATGAAAAATAAGGAAAATACTCAATTATCTAAAACCATGTTACTCCCTTCTGAAGAAAACACCCCTGCTGGGCTCAGTTGCCCAGCTTTCTCCTGGTTCCTCCATAATATATGACTGGATACATGCAATACCAACAGGACAGAAATATTAGAAAGTCTGGGAGACGAGGGGTATTTGTAAAATGAAGATCTCAACTTAGGTGAGTAAAGAGAACCCAAGAAGGAAGAACAGGGGTAACAATACAAATGTTTATTTATTTTACTCTCTTTCTGAAAACATGATCTTTTTCAGCTGGGAATTATATGCCGAATAGAGACAATAATTAAATCCAGACTCTTCCTGCACATATGTAACCCTATCATGTACTTGTCTTTTCCAATGGGGTTACTGTGTTTTGTATTCTGCTGATACAAGATTTTATCAAAACCAAACTTTAAAGAGATTTCCTTTATAGTGTTTTGAAACATGCTGAATCCAGAATATGAGTTAATTCAACTACCTGCTTCCTTTATACAGCATTTCCCTTCAACCCTCATGCAGAAGCTAAACACAGGGATCTTTGTGTATGAAGCTGTTAGAGGTGAAGGAGTTTAAGACCCTTGTTTCCTGGGTCATCATATATGATAACAGGTCTGCTTAAAGTCTGACACGTCCATGGATATGGGGGAGTGGGGTTGGGTCAGAACATCCCAGCTGACTTTAGCACTCATATACTGTATTTGCTTGCTCACTCTCTTGCTTTTGTCCTGTGTACATCTACGAAGGGATAAAAACTCTCTATGAAAGACCAGTCATCCTTCCCTCATTCCGTTGCTCTCCAGATGGATTTTTTTCCTTCTTTTGAAAGACAACCCAAACAAAACAGCAGAATCAACCTTTCTGAGTGCAGCGCAAGAGGCAACAACAAAAGTAATCAAAAGCCTTCTCCCAGAATCTCTGTAGAGAACATGGGAAACACAGGGAGGGCTAAGATGCAGGACACACTCCTCTCCTCAGTGCTTCCCATTCACCATCCCACAAAGTGGCTAACTAAATGCCTGCTCCTGTCTGGAGATGCCTGTCATTTCTCAAGGGGAATAAGCATCCAACACATGTTTATGGGAATTAAGAAATGATCCACACCTCTTCTTGGATCTGGGTCCTGGGACACATTTTATCTCACACTGCCATAAGGTGCGTCTATCTCATATCTACCAGGTCACTTTATTATCAGTAGGTCAACCATCTATGGGCTGACTGAGACTGTCCTGCTGCATTGCCCAGATTTGCAGTAGGTTTGAGAAAAACACTGGTTTGTGCCAACTGGCAGATGTCCAGATGTCCCCTCAGTTCTAACCCTGGTATTTCAAATGGTCAAAGTGGCTGAATATCTCCTAGAAGACTCAGAACAGAAGACAGAAAGCCTGGATAGCTAGGAAATAGCACTGGAAAATCTATTTTGGTGAATATTTCATTTTAAGGTGACTAGACTTGAAGGCCTGGCAATACGCTGTTACAATCCTTTCAACACCATTGTGACAAAGAGCATTTCATCAATACAGCTTTATAAGAAGCACATGCATGCAACAAAGAAATGCTCTACTTCAGCTAAAGGAGCTAAAAAAAAAAAAATAAATAGCAGCATTTTATCAGGATTGAAAGTAAGCAGAATTGTCCTCAGTAGAAGGGGATAGGTAGAGATGAAAGAAGGTTATTGCTGACATTTTTACTGATAGTATTTTAATTCAGTTGAGTAGATCTCATAGAAATGGCCCTCAGAAGTCTTGTAAAGAAAACAACACACTACTCAGCCTGCCTGCATGCAACTGAGAAAGTCTGAGGGCATATATTCATATGTTCATGGCAGGGGGTTGGAACAAGACAATCTTAAGGTCCTTTCCAACCCTAACTATTCTATATCTATGTTCATATATTTTCATTGACATACTATTGAGATGAGAACAGTTTGCATAAGAAATCTGGAGGTATTTAGACAGAAAACATAAATCCTTCTTCCAGTCATAGGACAATGGATAGCTCCACAATGGGGCCTGGGAAGAGTGTTGCAATAATGTGATCTAAGAATATTCTTCCACTATTAAATGGAGGAGGTAGTATTTATTAGTCTAATTCTTTTGAGAGCAGGATTTAAAATCAATATGAGTAAAAGGAAAGAGTTTTATAACTGTCTGCTTTGCCATGTGAATTTAAAAATGTGAACAGAGCTAAAAATGTAATGTCTACGTGTTTAATATCACTTCATGTTTCACATGCTTGGTACCTTCTAGAAGCTTTCTGAAACCACAGTTTGAGGTCTTTACTCCCCTGTGCTATAGGTTCTGTACACACATGAGATGTGATACCTGAAGAGAGTGGGCTGAGGGAGCCATATTGTTCTGGAATCAGTGAAATCTCTGAGGATGAGAAATTCCCATTTACTATTCTGTAACGACCCAATTAATAGGAATTAATAAATATTATCAAAGAAATGTTGCAGAGAAGAGTTGAAGGAAACATCCATTACATAAAAAAAAGCATTGCAGATGGCTCCAAGGACATCTCATTAGCCTCTAAATCTCCCATCCTGCACATATCTACATATCAGCACACTGACCAGCTCACCTCAGTAACAGCCTACTTCCATGTCACCTCCCTCCCCACCACTTTCCTCCTTCCATTCTCCTCTGATCATCCAGACACTACTTTGCTAACACCATTCTCTTTTCAGGCTCCCAGCTTCTGCTCACAGCCAACACAAAACCAAAAGGAAGTAGAAAAGGAGTGAATGGGGACATCTTTCAGGAACCTCACCATTCATTTCAGCAAGGATAAGGCTTTTACCTTTGTTTCACTGATTATTCCTGAAAAGGCAGAGCTTCCCACTGTGCAGCCACCATCAGCAGATACCACTGCCCTGCTGTCAGGGATGGCTGGGCTGGAGGATGTTGTATGACGACAAAGGGCAACTGTTAAAACCCATACATGGGAGCGGGACGAACGAGTGTTTCTCAGGGGAACCAAGGAAAAATAAAACTTTCCCTTCAAGTTCTGCTGGCTTTAAAAACAAACAAGGCAAATGTTTCCATAAATAAGTGCAAACCATAGAGTTCCCCAGATCAAAGCTAAGAGCTCTACTCTGAAGCTGGAACCACATTCATGGGGAATGGGGAAATGGCCCTTTACAATGGCAGTGCTACATTTACTGTAATGAATCTTTAGCCAAATGTGCTTAAGTGCAGGTATTCACACTTCACACATCTGCAGCCTGCATTTGATTACTTTTGTTTTATACGTTATCCACTGGGACAAGAGTGCTCATCCATCATTTCCCCAAAGCTCCATCTCTCACTCATGTAACAAAATGGTGGTAACAAAAATTTATGAGCTACACTGATGATCATAGAATCATAGAATAGTTAGGGTTGGAAAGGACCTTAAGATCATCTAGTTCCAACCCCCCTGCCGTGGGCAGGGACACCTTACGCTAAATCGTATCACCCAAGGCCTCGTCCAACCTGGTCTTGAACACCGCCAGGGATGGAGCATTCCCAACCTCCCTGGGCAACCCATTCCAGTGCCTCACCACCCCAACAGGAAAGAATTTCCTTCTTATATCCAACCTAAACTTCCCCTGTTTAAGTTTGAACCCATTACCCCTTGTCCTATCACTACAGTCCCTAATGGAGAGTCCATCCCCAGCATCCCTATAGGCCCCCTTCAGATACTGGAAGGCTGCTATGAGGTCTCCATGCAGCCTTCTCTTCTCCAGGCTGAACAGCCCCAACTTTCTCAGCCTGTCTTCATACAGGAGGTGCTCCAGTCCCCTGATCATCCTCATGGCCCTTCTCTGGACTTGTTCCAACAGTTCCATGTCCTTTTTATGTTGAGGACACCAGAACTGCACACAATACTCCAGGTGAGGTCTCACAAGAGCAGAGTAGAGGGGCAGGATCACCTCCTTTGACCTGCTGGTCACGCTCCTTTTGACGCAACCTAGGATATGGTTGGCTTTTTGGGCTGCAAGCGCACACTGCAGCTGGCTCATGTTCATTTTCTCATCAACCAAGACCCCCAAGTCCTTCTCTGCAGGGCACGATCATCTACTGTAGATGATATGTAGTGACTCTAAAAAGATAACTGGATGTGCTGTGGTTTGGTGCAAGGGAAGAGGTGCCATCAATGCTGGGAAAGGGCAGAGTTAGCCCCTACCCGATTGTAGGCCCTGCCAGTTCTCATACACACAAATACCTGGGGAGAGATCTGAAAGAGATTATAACCAGTGAGAGTAATAAGGGAGAAAGTATCAGAAGAAGAGGGGGTTTGAGGATTGGCACTTTTCTTTATTCTGTTTTTAGGGAGACAAAAAAAATCCTGAAAAGATAAGTTAGATATTATCTTGTATTGTAGAGCCTTGAAAGAATCTTGATCTGGCCAGATTATTCTTCTGAATGGAAGCATCCTCCCCTTACCTGATGGAGGCAAAGCCAAGCAGACTCAACCCAAGGGCCACTTTGGGTTTTGTTTTCTTTTTGACTCTTGTTTCCAGCTGTAAAAGGAGCCAAAGCTCTTCACCACCCTCCAGGATAGGAGTATGCAGCACAACATCGCTATCCATGGGTAATTCAGCTTTCAAAAGCTGCGTGCTCAGCGGCACCAGGCTTGGAAGCAGCTCTGTTACAGTACACAGCACCTACAGCCACAAATATTCTCACCCGAGCTATGAAATTAGGCCAAAGGTGAGGTTGTTTCACTTTAAGAGGTAAAGCCTTTCTTTAATTTTCTTGCTGCATGAACTTTTGCTGTGTATTTTTCCAGGGTCTGCTCATTTCCAAATTGGCTGGGGTGCAGCACTGAAGTAAGAGCAGATCAGAGAACAGTAAGCACGTTGGAGGAAAAACATTAGACAGTGCAAGGAGCAACTGTGGAGGCCAGGGAGTACTTGGAGAGAGTTGCAAGTGCATCAGAGACATGGCACTCAGCTTGGGAAAGACGAAGCGAAGGGGAGATGGAGAAGAAAAGGCAACCAAAGCTACAGGCCAAGATGGCAAAGCTCTGACCCTACAAGCAGCACATACCAAATCCTGAAAGTCACCACCAGCCACCTCTAAAAGCTTAGTAGTAGCTAAAGAAAATAAGAAAAATCCCTGTATAGGAAGCTACATTCAGATTCAAGACACAGGTTGGATTCAAGACACAGAATCCTTCACAAAACAGTCACAGGTCAGAATCGTGCATCAGACTCCCAGTACAGGCTGCTCAAGCAACAATTTAGGTTGCATGGCTTTGCCTAGACCAGCAGCATGTTACATGCATATGTGAACAATTATGCTGTGAACTTGTTAAATGCACACCATCATTGGCAAGTTGTAAATTTTTACCTTTATCTTAATTTCTGTATTACTTATTCAGAAATTGGATCTTCAATCCCAGACACAAACCACATCCTGCTCTTTTTATATCCCACTGGCTGTGGGATTTTGTCCTATCTCTCTGCTTTGGTACCCCTTCAAGAATCCAACACGGAGAAAATGATATTGCTTTGTTATAATTTGTCCCTACTTTATCAACAGGAAACTCTTAAAAACAAACACTGGGATACTAATGATGGTCCTTGAAATTCTCCTTTTTGTAAAAATAAATGATCCTAAGAGTCAGTAATAGATTGTATCATTTGGTCTGCCTACTTGTATATCCCAGACATTACATTCCATTTGTTAGCCTTCCACTATATGAAATCATTTGTTTAGTTACAGCATATTTTCCAGAAATGCATATAGTTAGGTCCTGTAGTAATCCCTCTTGATCTCAAAAAGTCCTGGGTCTGGCTTCCTTAAATGCCTGTGGCATCACCTTTCAGTCACAGGTTTTCTCTGCTAGACTACAAATACCTTCTTAGGTGCCTCTTGGCCTTCATTAAAATAAATATTGTGACTTGTTCAGATTTCTCAGTGAGTACTTCCCTTGGACACTTCAACAGGTTTTATAGTTGTTTACAGCACCATCTAAGCAGAAAGCATCTCAGTAGTGACCACACAGCTGTAGCTATGGCTACAGAAGAAGACTCATTCCAAGGTACCATTCTCTCTGTATACCCAAAAACCTCATTACTCCTTTTTGCCAACCATCACACTGGGAAGGCATGTTAAACTGTTGGGCCACTATGACCCTGAAATCCTTCTCAAGGCCCCTGCTTTCCGTGAGACAAGCCACATGTCCCTTTGTAGGTGGGACCCACATTCTTCATTCCTGGATGTATGACCTCACACTTAGCTCATTTAAAATAAACTCTGCTTGAGTGGCTAAGCTTAGTAGCTGATCCAAAACACTTTAAGCAAAATACCCTATCCTTGCCTTTTTAACCAAGTATTTTTGTGTTATCTGCAAAATGTAGAAGTAATTTTGTATTATTTGCAGATCTTTAATAACTATACTAATTTAAGCTTTACTGATCCCTGAAAAATGTCACTAGAAGTAACTCCACATAATAACCCTACACCAATATCTCCTTTTTAGATCCATCTGCTGTCTATGTAGTAATTTTTATATATACGATCCTTTTTTTAAAGTCACATGATATATTTGCATTTCCATTATATTACTTGTAAGATATGACAATCTACAGCCCTTCAGATCAGCTTTGCTACCTGTTTGGTAGCAAAGTTTGGTACCCTGTTTGGGTATACTGACACTTTAAAACCCTTAATGCTTGCTGGAATTTCCCTCGCATTGCAAACCACAGCAAAAGTTAATATGGAGCCAGAGAGCTCTTCATCCTGTCTTTAGGACTCTTAAGTTTCCAGAGCATTTTAATGTATTTATTTCTGGTAAACAGTATTTGGCATCTCCCATATTTATAAATACATTAAAAGCACAGAATAAGCTTCATGAAGTATGAGTGCATTCTCCTCCTCCGTTACAATATGCATTTATTAATAAGTAATTGGTGAAGCACTTTTGCCTTTGTATATGAACAGCTTTATTACCATCATCAAATGATGGGACAATATTATTGCTAGGATTTATCTCATTAATGCATCACAACCTTATTCTGAAGAGGCTGTAATCACAGAGAAAAAGACTCCCACATAAATTCTTAGGGAACAAAGTACAGCTGCTGTACCACAAGTAGTGATGGCTCCATTGCAGATGCCAAGGATTAAAACCCCAGAATGGTTAGGTTACTTGCAAGGGACCTTAAGGATCATGTAGTTCCACCCCCACCCCCCCGGCAATAGCCCAGCAATAGGTCAGAAATGCTTTAGCATCTTAGAAAACAACGTAGGAAACAACATGAGAAACCTGTCTAAAAACCACACTGCACCTCTTCTTTTTCTCTGCAAAGACGAATGCATGTGTCCAAATAACTACCCTGAGCTTCCTCACCATGCAAATGTGACAGGTTGAAATCTCTGTAAGAAATCATGAAAACACCTGTAAATAAGAGCACGAAGACAAATTTATATCCTAGACTTACTGGCATTGTAAGGCTCAAAAGACACACAGTTTTCTAATAAGAATGGAAAAATATCCTATACAAAGCTCCATGTAACAGAGTAGATGTTTAAACCTAGATGGCAGAAATGATTTACAGCCACCCCCAGGTGATTTGATTCCTTTTAAAAAGACCTCAGTCAAGCAACGAAGAATAAAATGAGACATCACAAAAGATGATGTAAAATACTGCATGATTTTTAGGTTTTCTTTTTATTTAAAGTGGGTGGAATTCTCTTTCCATGGAAACCTGTTTTTACCACTGCTCATCAGTAAAGAAGAGGCTTCTCTCAGCATATGACATTTAAAAAGGAAACAAAAAGGGGAAAATAAAGCTCATGTTACAGTAGTAGGTATCCACCTCCAGCAACTTTTTCCAAGGCCTCCGAGAGGAAAACCCTTTCCGTTATGTAGAAATAGCTTCTGTTGCCTTTTCCACTCCTTTAACTGCTGGTCTGAAGCACATATAAACTCAAAGGTCTACCTTTAGAGCTGACCAAATCAACAACCACGTCTTTTCTTTGGAAAGGGCATTTAAAAAAATAAACAAAAAAACCAAAACAGCATTAAAATGCATAACAAATCATCCTGAGAATCCTAAACTAACAAGTGTTCACTGCCAGTGATTACCCAGCTTGTTGCAGATGGATGAAACATGTTACTAAAACTTCAAATCTTTGGGCGAGACAGATGCACATAGTGCTGTTAAACCTAAATGCTTTAGGAAATTATGATTGAGATATTTGTGGTATTCTCTGTATACTGTGTAAACCACAGCAATGTTGTATAATTCCAACGCTGAGTCAAGACCTCATAGAAGCCTTCCAGTATCTGAAGGGGGCCTACAGGGATGCTGGGAAGGGACTCTTCATTAGGGACTGTAGTGGTAGGACAAGGGGTAATGGCTTAAAACTTAAACAGGGGAAGTTTAGATTGGATGTAAGGAAGAAGATTTTTACTGTAAGGGTGGTGAGGCACTGGAATGGGTTGCCCAAGGAAGTTGTGAATGCTCCATCTCTTGCAATGTTCAAGGCCAGGCTGGATAGAGCCTTGGGTGATATGGTTTGGTGTGAGGTGTCCCTGCCGACAGCAGGGGGGTTGGAATGGGATGATCTTAAGGTCTTTTCCAACCCTAACTATTCTATGATTCTGTGATCTTTGCAAAGCAGATAAATACTGAAAGATTGCCAGTTTACTTTCTTGGCTACTGTAAATGGGATTTAGAATCAAAACTGGTTACCTAGGAGAGGCCACAAGGATTCACAATAACAGTTATGAAGGCTTGTTAATCTCCCTCCTTGGAAACCCAAAATGGGGAAAATTGTCCTTTACAAACAAAATCTGACTTACTCAATGCAAGAAGTGCAGAAATCATTTCTACTAGGAAAAAAAGGCAAAAAAAGTAGTGAAGACCTATGCACTTAATTGATGAAACCATTGCTTAGAGATGAAGTACAGGTGAACACTACTGTCCCACTGCAGCTGTGCAGTCCTAAACATGCTTGCTGACATCCCACAATCAAAAACTCACACACTCCAAAAGTTGTATTTTGCACATCCTTCACTCCCTTTTACCTTTAATACTTATTTTTAAAGCACTTGGCCAGAGAAAACATTTTTATACTTTCAAAGTGGATGGGTAGACATTTGCAAAACCTCCTCACATAATGGTTTCTGCAACCAAGAGTTCTCATACTGATGTCTCAGATGACAGCCTTCAAAGTAGTACTGTCACACTCAAACACTGAGCCTAACCACTGGTCAAAATCAGATTTCTCTGAAACTCCCTGCTTAAATGGCACCTGCCAATCTGCATCTCTTCGGTACATAAGTAGATGGAAATCAAAGGATTACCCTTCCAGCTCACTGTGCATATTGCTATTATTTTGCCCTTATGTGAATGCAGATGCAGTTTGCATCCCTAGTTTTTAAAATCTGCCCTTGGTCTGATCATCTGTCCACACTGAAAAATTCTGGTTAGTATCCTGAGCTCCAACCCAGCCAGGAGCCAGCAGAATAAACTATAAAAGCGTAGCAGTTCAAAACAGGCATCTGTTTTTCTTCCCATTTAGTAGAACTGTAACAAATCCTGCTTCTCTTCACTGTGCTTTACACCGTACTGTAACGTACTAACCATTCATTACAAAAACATGACACCTGAAAGTTTCTGGAAGACCTCTACTCAACTATCAGTCATGCTCAAACTTCAAACTTAGCCTCATTAGGCTTGATTTAAAACCGCTTCTTAAACACACAGACACACAAATCCCATGTACAATTAAAATTGGCTACCAAGTCAGATGTAACGTAACCTAACGTACCATTAACATACAGTTTGAATGTAAAGTATTACTTAGGAATTGATTTGGGCAATCTTCACA
Organism: Pezoporus occidentalis; assembly: GCF_034315485.1. Taxonomy (NCBI): domain Eukaryota; kingdom Metazoa; phylum Chordata; class Aves; order Psittaciformes; family Psittacidae; genus Pezoporus; species Pezoporus occidentalis. The sequence continues at coordinate 6,743,380 of NW_026914718.1, read as the reverse complement.
GAGAGCAAACTGGACATGAATAGACAGTCCCGCAAACACATGACAACCTAGAAATACACTGAGAAGGATGGGATGGGAAGGGAGAATACCTGGGTTAGTGACAGTGAAGACTGGACATATTTCTAACTAATATTCCTAACCCTAAACTATCCATTCCACATCTGTTAGGAGCTGAGATTAAAGATATGGTCAGGAACTCCTGTTTTCACATGAAGAGTATACATAAAGTCCCACTTCCCTGAATATGGCAGTAATATACATCTAGAAACCATTTCCCATCTCTTCTCCTTAGCACTGCTTGTCCCCAAGCTCTTTCAGTCCATTCTTAAAGTTCTGTCCTTCCAGTGGTTTGTAGCGCTTCCCTGCCACTGCTGCTGCTGCCACCACTGTTAATGTGAGCCCATTACAGACCCTTGGGACTGCACTGCTCAGGTTCATGTATAACCTAGACCTGTAATGGGGACTCCTCTTTGTGTCCATCACTGCCATGGAATAAAATGCAGCCACAGTGTCCAATTATTTTAAGAAGACAAAATATCCTCATATACTTTTAGGGGGTTAAAATCCTAGAATGGCTTGGTTGGAAAGGACTTTAAAGCTTATCCATTTCCAATCCCCTGCCATGGGCCGGGACACCTTCCAGTAGACCAGCTTGTTCCAAGCCCCGTTCAGCCTGGCCTTGAGCACTGCCAAGGATGGAGCTGCCACAGCTTCTCTGGGCAACTTATGCCAGTATCTCACCACCCTCATAGTGAAGAATTTCCTCCTAAGATCTCATCTCAGTCTCCCCTCTGTCAGTTTAAAGCCATTCCCCCTTGTCCTCTCACCACAAGTGCCTCTCCAGATTTCTTGTAGGCCGGCTTTAGGTATTGGCAGACTGCTAAAAGGTCTCCTCAGAGCCGCTTCTTCCTCAGGCTGAACAAGCCTAACTCTCTCAGCCTGAAAATACGTACACTTCAAAGAGCAGAGGAAGGGCTAAACCAGTCCATCCCGCAGTTACTCAACCCACCAACACCAACTTGGGAAAAAAAAGCTCAGATTAACATTTTTGGTAGGCTTTCCAAGCTGTAAAGAATTGGAAGGATTATGTTCACCAAGTAGTGCTTGTAGGAAACCATCATCCTCACATTCGGTCTGTGTGCTGTGAGGAGCACAGCATGCACTGGGAGTCATGACATTGTTAGCCACTCTGGAGTAGAACAGGTTGTATTTCCAGATTCAAGTTTAGTCCTCTGGGCACCCTGTGCCAGCACCTCAACACCCTCACAGGGAAGAGCTTCTGCCTAAGAGCTCATCTCAATCTCCCCTCTGTCAGGTTAAAGCCATTCCCCTTGGCCTGTCCCTACAGGCCCTTGCCCAAAGCCCCTCTCCAGGTTTCTTGTAGCCCCTTTAGGCACTGGAGCTGCTCTAAGCTCTCCCCTTAAGGAGCCTTCTCTTCTCCAGGCTGAACCAGCCCAGCTCTCTCAGAGCCTGGCTCCAGAGCAGAGCTGCTGCAGAACTCTTAAGCATCTTCATGGCCTCCTCTGGATTCACTCAAGCAGGCCCACAAATCAAGATGTCAGCTCTTGCTGTTTTCTCAGATAATTTTCCATTCAAAACACATATTTTATGATCTACAGTGTTGACCACCTCCTACCTCCCTCCGCCTGACAGAGCAGGTGCTTATTGCTGCTGCTAGTCAAAGACTGAAGTATTTTATCCCACTGTGGTACCTTCATCTCTTTCATAGATATTCCCCAAATCCCACCAGCTCATTGCTGCTTTTAGAGAAAGATACATGCTTGTCTCTTCCCACCATGCTGTCCCTGGGGTGTCCTCATTGCATGGTGTCATCCCGTAACTACCTTCGGTCACAAAAAGGACATTTTTCAGGCTATAATTTTAAAGCCCTTCCCTTGCACTTGAGAGCACTTAAGAACCTTTTAGACTTTTATTTTTATTACTATGAGCTTACTAGTTAGCTATATTAAAATATACTCCTTGAGGAAGACTATATTTGTCTTCAGCGGTTGCATCCACACATCATGTTGAGTGCAAGCTGCCCATGTAGATGTTGAAAAGATGAAAAAATAAAACAGCTCAAGTGTGTATTTTTCCAACCTGGCCTAAGCCCATGGACAAGTAGAGAAAGTCCCATTTCTTCTGCTTTCTACCACATGGAAAAATTCATTCCCCAAAAAGCAACCTACTGAAAAGGCACGATAGTGTGAAAAAAGGGCGCTATAATTGAAATCCTTTTGCAGCTGCAATTATAGCAGTTGCTACGAAGCCAAGGTTGTAATTTTTTGCAAGCCAAACTAAAGCAAAAGGAACAAAAGAACTGCAATTGTTTTGGAAAGCTAAAAGGGAGGTTTTCTTTCCTTTCCTGCTGTTTAATCAAAGTAGTGAAGGGCGGGTCATGAAGACACATGAAAGCTGTATTAATGTTCTCCGCTGGGATCCAGGCTTCTCTGTATTTTTGCAACATAATGAAATTATAGGGTATTTGTAAATAATCTGGAACATTACCCAAACTGAATCCTCCTTCTTCCTAGTTTAATAATCAAAGATCTCAAAAAGTAAAATAAAAGGCAAGTCATCCTGCAATAAGCTCTATAATCACTTGTATGCCTATGGCCATGGTGCAGCTGTGTTGCAAGCTAATGGAATAGAGAAGAAGCAGGCACAAGAACGCTATGAAAGTCAGCCAGGCCAACCAGAGTTTCAAGGGGATGTCCTCACTGAAAAAGGCAGAATGAAAGATGTACACAACCAACCTGACCTCGTAGACCCACACCATGGTCCACAGAAACGCAGATATAAATCAAGTCTTTGGAGAGCAAAAGTTTTTCCTTTGTTTAGCTACTGAATTTGTTTTTTTTTCTTTAAGATTTCGCTGTTGGTTTCCAGAACAACAAATAGACCCCAAAGAAAATTCCTGAGAATACCTTGACACAGTTCCAGCCCTTCTTAGAGTAAGAAAATACATTAGCAATCCAAAAATCTGCACTTTAAACATTTTATCCACTTCTGTACTTCCCATTTTCAAAAAATGGCATGTTTCAGCTCCCAGAGAGTTCTGAGGGTATGGGACATGCTCAGCTCAAGCAGAAGCAGACAATTCAGGGAAGGGCTTGGTCTCATGTTTGCAGTTAAAGTGAGTAGGATTGACTATCTGCCCAGAATTCAGCAGCACTGCAAGATCAGGTAGTACTTTAAATCTGAATAACACTGACTCAGGTTAGGAGCTCTGAGGATTCCCATTTGTCAAAATGGCAATCATATGGAAATATTAAATGTAATCATACTTGCTCAACCACATTTTTTACATGTACCACCTTAGCTGTTCTTCATGTATAATCTGCAGCTGGTCAGGGTTTGTGCTTTGGGGTGGTTTTTCAAATAATAGAAATTCTATAAAAGAGAATGTGATTTATTTTTTTCCTGAGATACATTGCTGCTTTAGCCAACAAATAAAACTTTCTAAAAACATCCCTATATCACTTCATACCATGCCCAAGCATCCATTTTGAAAAAGCAGCAAAGTACAAGTTATCATTTTGTTCGTGTTTACAAGAGTAAACAGCTATTTTTGATCTCTTTAAAATATTACTGCAAAAAAGTGGTTGACCTCCTCTAAACCAGTCAATTATCAACCAGCTACTTAAACACAAAGTCTATTTTCCTTGCTTCCTTAGCCTCTCATTTGCCTTTTTAAGCCAATTTTCTTTGGGATAAAAGGTTACTGCAGATTACGGCTGCAATCACAGATAAGAAGGACTCTGGAGACTCCTTCTCTTTCTCTTGCAATAGAAAGATAGAAGTTGTTATATCCAAGGGTCAGAAAATCTTCTGCTAGAAAAATTGTCAAAACTCCTTGTGACCCTTTAAGGAAAAAAAATCCAACTTCATTCAGAACTAATTAATTCTGAATTTAAGGGGTGGGGAGGGAAAGTGGAAATAAAGATGAAGGGATGATTCCCAACCATTTCCCATGGAAATCACTATCCCAAACAGAAAAATGCTTTGAGCATAAGGTGATGAAAAAAAAGCCCCACCACTAACCACAGCTGGGAGGCAAAAAACCCAACCCTTTTGTTCTAGACTCTCTCTTCCCGTAGAAGGATATAGACAGAAAAAAATGCTTTCTAACGTTGTAGCATGAAATGTCCAAAGCTTGAAAAAATGAATTTTTCTGGTTTTTAAACTTCTGGGTATTTATGTATCTTTCTCAAAAGCCCATCTTTTCCACTTCTACACAGTGTCTTTTCCCAAGGCCACGTCAATGCCTGCATACAACTTGTTCTTTCCTGGAAACCCCAGTCACTCTTTATTCCCTGTATGTTTTCGGCACAACATCTCAACTTTCCTATGTTACAATTTTCCTCTCACTTGCAAACACCGTTCACCACACAGAGGATGACTTGACTCAGGTTCCATTTCTCATAAATATAGAAAATATTCTAACCCAAAAATAAATGTTATGATGTAAAAACATTTCTAAAGCATATGTCAGGAGCTGTAGGAATTCACAGCAGAATTTTATATGGAAAAGCATCAGTGCTTATTGGCAGTGCAACTGACTGCTTACTTGCAATAGTTCAGAGTTTACATAGCTTTACTACACTGTGAAACTCCTCTTTTCAGGGGTTTGAAAGATGAGAAAATGCCTATTCCAATTACAGCAACTTGCTGTTATATCAACCCAAGCCCATTTTTTACCCAAACTATGTCGCTACAAAAAAAAAGCTGTTTACAAGAGTAGTGTTAGAGTTTCTTTACATCTCTTCCTCATGCTAATCCATTTACACAGAATTATCCTCCTATTGCCAGAAAGTTTCTGCTATTCTAAGTTATATGAATGTCTGCCTCACACATCTGACTATTCTTGCCCTAAAAGCAACATCTGCATCTTACACAGCAGAGTAAAAAAAAAACATATCTTCTTTTTTGTTTGTGCCAAACTGACCACAATGGGACACTAATTTCATTTATTTTGAGCCACCATGCTTGCTACCAAAGCTTGTGTTTAAAGCACGATGTTATCCCACTGGAAAGCCACCCAACTACCCAATGCTGATCTATCTAAATGGCATAAGGACTGCTCCCAACGTCATAACATGGACAGGACACACAAAGGGCTTAGTTAGTTGATAGGTTTTGGATTTCTCTAGGGCTGGCACAGAAAGATTGTTTTAGTTTTGGTACTGAAGGTTTAATGGGTCAGGGTCAGTTGTTGCTCATATACATATATACGTTTGTGTTATAGAAAATGCCCTGTGACAAAGTGCAAACTACAACCTGAGAAGTTCTCTTCAACCTGCTAATACGAAAACCTCAAAAAACACAATAATGAAGACACATTTCCCTCCTTGGCACAATATTCACAAGGATTGCTCCCTTCTTAACACTTTAAAGACAACTCAGTCTTTTAAACTACCCCAAGTAATGCCTTTCAGAAGAATCACATTTCATGAGGGAAGACGACAGGAGACGGAAATGATACAAAAAGAGATTCAAAGCTCCACGGACCGTGCAGCAGAGGGGCTTCATGTGCTGCACCAGCATGCAGAGGGTACCACATTATCTGATGCCCCTGGGGCTCTGTTTGGGACAATATGGTGCGTCTTTTCTATGTGCAGCTTCATGCCAGGACAAGGGCCAGGTGGAACTGCTTGTGGAAAAATGGGTTCACTAAAATGGATAAAAGGCTTTCACATGTGATCTGGAGTAGCTCCAGAGAGCCTCCCCTGAATGGAAAAACCACACCTTGGGAAAATGCTGATGCTTTAATGAACAGCCTCACCTACAGTGGTAAGAATAAGGACCCCAACTGCAGCTGGACACAGAAAACAAGTTTTCCTGAGAGGGACAGAGGGTTTCCCTGCACTGGAGAAAGATGTGACAAAGGGAGAATCAGCATGGGATGGATGCCATGGACTTTTAGGTTCCCACGCAGATCCAGGTGGAAGCCCTCACAAAGCACCCCAGCAGCATCAGGGTTTGGCTGCAAGGGAATCAGTCCCTCACAGCTAGTGTAGCTGTCTAAGCTGCTGTTGGGAAATCATTGCATGGTTTGGGGGAGTTTGACAAAGAAAAGGAGATGGCAGAGCATCTGCTAATGCTGTTCCCAGTGTGAAATGCCCCACAGGCTGACATGAAGGCTTCTGCAGAGCTCAGTCACCAGCAGAGATAGGATAATTACTTGGTTTTAACTCGGTGCACTCTGAATTTGCTATTTTTAAGAAAAATCAATAACAGAAGAAGAGCTTTTAATCCCTTTAAAAATCCTTAATAGGCCAAATTCATTCTCACTTTAACTCTGGAGGCTGAGCAGCCCCCTGGGAGGAGATAAGACCACAAGCAAACACATCTGGCAACCCTTTTCCATCCCAGCCTCATGCATGCAACCCACCAGGAGCCATGCAACTCCCAAAGTCTGCCTGGGAATCATTGGAGAAGGCTAGCTTGGTCCAAAACCATGCCAGGAGCTATGCTACCACTTGTAGTCACCATCCCTCTGCAGCAACATTTGCCATTTTCATTCCAAACTGGAACAAAGCTAAGTTTCAAAATACAAAAGGTGTCATGCATCATGTAAAAATATCTTTCTCTACCAAAACCTAGTGATTGAAGCAGCCTACATCAAGGAGAAACAAAGCCACAGGAAGCTTGAAAGCCTGGGTGAAATATTTCACTGCATTCTCTTCTTGCCTAGTTTTGCTTTCAAACCTACACTTTGATTTCTTCTAGCAGTCTAATAAAGAACAAGAGAAATGAGAAACAAGGTCAAAAATTACTTCTCTCAAGGGATCTGTACAGTTCTGGAGGTTATGTAGCCTCTTGGCCACATCTAAAGAGCTCAGAAAATGCTAAATAGAAAGTTCCTGAAACAATGAAATTCCACCACATCCAACTAATAAACATTTCAAGTAAAAAAAAAAAAGTAACTGGTAACTGGTTCCAACACAAATTACCTCCAATAAACCCACCCCTGGGAACCTCTGTGCTCGGGTGCAGCTTGTACAAGGTATGCTGTAGCCAAGATCCCTCTGTTGGCTGACTCACCTACTCCTATTGCTCCTGATGGACCTTAACATGAAATGGAGCCAAAGCTATGAAGTTTTAATTCTAGGATTTCTACACTTATTTCCTGGGTGTCTTTGAGCAAATTGTTGTGTCTTACTATTTGACTGTCGCATCTGTAAAACAAGAGATAGTGATATTCACTTATCTTTAAGGAACTTTCTTGAGACTGAATAATTAATGTCTGCAAGGCACCCTGAAGAAAAACACTTTACAAATGCAAAGCAAAGCATTTCTCAACCTAAATTTCTATGGTCACCCTGTTTATTAATAAAGGGAAACCATCTCAGCTAAAAACAAGGCACAAAATTATTGTTTCCCATGAGACTCACAGAAATACTACATTGTCTGCAGGGTAATCGCACATCATTAACTCACATCACCAAAACCACCCCCAGCCCTATGCTCAGAGCAAAGTGCGTTAATAGAAACATGGCATCTGGACTTGTTACAGCTGCTGGAGTTCAAGGTGCAAAGCTTAAATGTAGTTACTGTAGTAGCTGTGGATGGGGTGTGCAATAATGCAACAGAGCAGCTGAAGGACACCTTGCACATTCCCAGACCAAGAGTTTTGAGGACTGCTGTTCCCATTAAAAAGAAACCAAAAAGCCTGATGATGCTACTTTCAGATTCAGCTGCATAATGGATGACGCAACGTTGGCAAGAGATTTGAGTGCTGCTACAGAGCACAGGAGAATCACTGAGTTAAAAAGCAGCAAGAAAACTAGAATGGTTACTAAATAAGGCAAACAGTTTCAAAGTTAAAGTTGCAATGGGACATTAGATCAGAAACAAATACAGGACTTCCACCAGATGATCTGAACTGTTGCTAATATGAGTGGAAAGAGGGATAGGATGGGTTGTGAGTTTGGGTTTGGTTTTCTTTGGGGGGTGGGTTTGTTTGTTTATAATTCAAAAATAACAAATAGAAAATATTTCAGATTAAAAAGACACAGTTAGGAAAGATTGCAGGTTTCATGAGAAACTCATCTGATATTTTTGCCTTTGAGACTAACTACTGTCACCAGGATCTAGTCAACAGCAAGGTTTAAGAAATACGATAGCTATGAGCATCCTTTTTTATTGTTGTCCAAAAAACCTGAAATAATTATTTTTATTATATAAAATATTTCCATTCAACAAGTCATCCGTCTCCCACTGACTTCTCCAATTTATCTCTTCTCAACAGGAAAGAAGAGAACGGTTAAAACCACAGTAGCAGTAGTTAAATTTGTCTCAGCGAAACCTAAAGTCACATGAAAATCAAGGAGATCCAGATTGTTCTGTGAACTTCCTCTAGTCAAACACAGAAATGACTGCATCTAGCAGACTCTGCTTGATGTGACTGGAGACTATGGATTGCTCAGTTTTGTAATGCTTGACTCTTGCTGCAGGGCTTGAATTTGCTAATTCAAAGTGTCTCATGAGTTACAAAACCTGTGCTTGAACCTCAGGTGCAAAAAGGGCTTCATGTTGCATCTGCAACCTGCAGAGTTGGCATCTGACCCTAGTCTCAGAAAAAGAAGTGTACAAGCATGCAAGTTCAGTGCTCGAATGTGGTGATAGGACTGTATAATCATTGTAGTGCTGTGAAAATCAGAAATACAAATAAAAAAAAAAAAAGAAAAGGAATTAAGTGTGTCCAGTCCAGAATTAGCAGAGGAAAAAACACTTGTTTCATTTTAGAATGCATCCAAAAGCCTCTTCCATCACACCCTCATCTTGAGACTCAGCCTTATGACCAAAAATCTGATATTTTTGAATTCCTGGCATGAAGACAACACCCCATTATCCCCATCTTCAAGTAAATCAAAGTATTATTAGCTAGATGTTATTTGCTTTGGACTGAAAACAGCAAGTTCTATCCCAAATGTCAGAGGAAGCGTAGGGGTAACAATATAGAAGCAACTGCTCTTTATGCTCAGTAGCCTTGCAACTTCCCAGCTTCACCTTGTTTGATAGCTGGCCAAACCAGCACTGAGCACAAAGCTAATGGACCTTCATCTAAAAAAACCCAACATGTTGATACTTCATTTATCAAAGCAAATGGATAAAAATGCATAATGTAACACAGCAGGTGGAATCCCGGGATGGTAACAGGACTGGCTACCTATAATGTCAGTTTAAATGGCAGTTCAATAGAGCACATTTACAGCATCTTTCTCTCCCAGTGGACTTCCTGAATTTCATCAAAAGCAGTGGATGCTAACCAGCAGTAGCCCAAAATCAACCCACTGCATCCTACATCAGATTGGAGCTTTTTTAGTATCAAAGTCATTAGAGGGAGTATATCTTCATCCTTCTTTTCTTTGTTTCCACTGAAAAGAATCAAAGCATCACAATCACCATAGGACTTCACTAACGAATCAAAATATATGGCTGTGAAACCCTGGGGGCACGGTCCATTTCAATTGTAAAGTATTCCCACATGACAATTTTTGGAAGGCTTTAACCAACCGTGTTCTTCTGTGTAAAAGAGGGGCTGAGTCATCCTGTGTAGGAGTAACTATAAATACCTAATGCCAAGACTTCTGCGCAGCAGGCGCAGCACTCGACATACAGTACTTTGGAGACAACGGAACACTGGAGAAAGAGTACAACATGTCCTTTTTAGGAAGGAACATCTGTTGCATTTACTGAAGAGCAGCTGGTGTGACCTCTCATCCCCTAAATATTGTCAACTCACTGGTGTTACTTTTTACAAGCAGCGTCGCAGTATTTCCTCGCAGTTTGAGCAAGGAAGGAAAAATAGCACTTGGAATGGAAAAAGAAGCTGCTGCCAGAGGATTTGTTCAGCCACTAAAACTTTGTTCCTTTTCAGTCAAACATAGTCATTACGTTATCTCATAATGATGTAAATATCTGGTTCTCTTTATCCTGATATTTTAATTCTGCAGTTCGTTGTGGTACAGAAATGAAACACACAAAGTTGATTTGCAACCCAGCTGTCACTGTGCTGCATTCCCACTCTCCCCTAGCATTTTCTTGAATGCAATGCCTCTAGAGATTAGCAAATACGAGAGCAGCTATTTCGATACATAGCAGTGAAAACCCACATATGAGAGTTTAATTCAATGTTATTTTTCCCTGCCGTGAGCACATGTAGGAGTGCAACCTCACAAGACAGGCCTGAATCAAGGCATGACACCAAAACAGTAACCAACCCTGAAGGTTTCATTTGCTTTGCAATGGATACTCCAGATAAGTAATGAAGTCATCACACTCCAACCTTTTTCTTTCTTCTGTAGACAGCTCTGCCAGCTCCCAAATACGTTTGTATCAATGAGTTACACTGTCTGGCTCTGCAGGTTTCTGTAGAGTTTCAACACTGGTTTCATAAAGTTAATATTTATAACTACTTCAAGCAAGGGCCTGAGCACTTCCTACCCCCTGCAGATAAAAGCAAAGCATCTACTCTGAAATCCTTTGCCAAATACTATAAACAACCATATTTTATGCCTGCAGTGTCAACAGACTGTTAGAATAGGACTTGTCTCTTCACTCACGTACCCACTTTTCCCTTTCACATGCACACGGTTTGAGTTGGTTTTAACATGGCTTTATGCTACTTTATTTTACTATCTAACTGTTTCATTTTAAATCCATAATTACGATCTTTAAGAACAGCTTACCAGACTTTTTCCACCTACCTCTTCTTTAAAAACAACATAAACAAACCTGAGTTCCTTATCATGTTCTGCCAGGCCTGTGACAAGCATCTCGAGAGAAGACTAAATGAACAAACCAGTATGAAAATCTCCGAAAAGCAATGGAGTCTTAGATACAAAGTAGGAACTCTTTCCTGTGACCAAGAGTGGTAGCCAGTTACCCACCAACACACTGAAATTAGAGGGCACACTCATGAGTATTTGCGTTGTTCCTCCTCATCAGGTTAATAAAGCAACCAGCACCGCAGTGCTCTGTGGCCACCTGGGAATCAGCTGTTCCCAAAGCTTGATTTCTCAAGCCTTTCCTGTGATAGTGCTCTTACTGCATGAAATACATGGGGCCTTCCTAACTTCCTTCACAGGGGTCTGACCGGCCCTTGGCCTCAAGCTGGGATATGCCAAGGAGAGCACAAACCCTGCTGTAAAAAAAGAGCGAAAAAGGCTCACACCATCTTGCTATGAATCCAACAGGAATACTTTTTGTCAGTCAAAACAACTAAGTGAAATCTCACACTGTTTCCCCATCCTCCTCTCCCACTAAGTGCTCCTGTTTCTGACACAGGACCAAAGCGACTTGAGCAAGTCAAGTTTACACATACTCTAAGCCTTACTCAGGGCACACCAAGTTCATGATTTAACTATCAGGTTTGGGTTAAAAGCTTACCTTTATTTTTGCCTAAAGATTACAACACTTGATGGGAAGTAGACTAGCATTACCAGACTGCAAAGCCCAGACCAGAACAGCACAGCACCAGCCTTGTAGTGAGGGTCCTCCCATGAGAAATGCAGCTTCATCTAGGAGCCCAGACTAACTGCACAGGATCAAGTGAACCATTAGCTATGGTGAATACATGAACCAATAAAGGATGCTGAGGAGGATACTACAAGAGCTGAGAGGAGACCACTATTCCTGCTATATACACTCAAGAAAAGCTGTGGCTGCCCCATCCCTGGCAGTGTTCAAGGCCAGGTTGGATGGGAATTTGAGCAACCTGCTCCAGTGGAAGGTGTTCCTGCCCATGGCAGGGGGTTGGAACTGGCTGAGCTTTAATGTTCCTTCCAACACAAACCAGTCTGGGATACCATGATTCTAAGTTCAGACACATTATTTTTTACCTAAAATTTTTGTCATTAACCCTTCACCACCTTTCTTTCCTGAATTTGCCCAATCACCTTCTGAAGTCATTTCGCTCATCTAGCTAACCTTATTTATTATTCCTTATCCTTATTATATATATCCTTAGGGACTGTAGTGATAGGACAAGGGGTAACAGGTTAAAACTTAAACAGGGGAAGCTCATATTGGATATAAGGAGGAAGTTCTTTACTGTAAGGCTGGTGAGGCACTGGAATGGGTTGCCCAGGGAAGTTGTGAATGCTCCATCCCTGGCAGTGTTCAAGGCCAGGTTGGACAGAGCCTTGGGTGACATGGTTTGGTGTGAAGTGTCCCTGCTCATGGCAGGGAGGTTGGAACTAGATTATCTTAAGCTCCTTTCCAAACCTAACTATTCTATCATTCTATGGTTCTATGATTTCTCTATACCTCTTCTAGTTTGCCAAACCCTCTCCAAAAGCACAGAAAAATGACAAAGCCCAGGATATGCACACACGAGAGATATCCTGAACATAAATGCATCTTTAGTTTGGCTCTCTACTTCTCTCCTAATAAATTCTAATCCAGAATTGACTTTTTGGCTGCTGCTTGAGCTGATGTTTCCAAAAAGCTAGCCATTATGATTTCAATTTTTCTATATTGAATTATAATAACCAGTTTAAACCCTATTATAGTGTGTGTATATTTACAGCTGGCTTATGCCATGCATGTTACTGGGAATTTAATCTGCCATTTTAATGCCCAGTCACTCTGAAACCTTTCTGCAAACCTGGAATAACATCTTCTGGTTTACTCTACCCTGAATACAATCATACCATTGGCAACTTTTTCCTACCCTTTATGCTACTGTATCATTGGCAAACTTTGTCATCTCACCATTTATCCTTTTTCTGAACCAATTCTGAAGCACAGATCCAGCAAAGTTCTCTGTGACACCCCAATAATCTTCTTCAACTACAAACCCAGACTACTTCTACTATTCAATCAGATCCTAATTCACAACAGTACCTTTCCTCTTGAGGGCTTAATTTCTACAAGGCTACCTAAGGAAGGAGCCTGTAAAACCTTTCTAGGTATTCATTTACCCAATATCCAGATTAGTATCTTCACTGACTCTTTCTAGTGAACACAGATTTGGGATAAATGGATATTCCCCAAGAAAATCACATTGATTTTTCCTCATTCTATCATAAGATTTATGGACATAATCTATTTTAATATATATCTACTTTCTATCAGTTTCCCTGGTATGTAAGGAAGACAAACGGTATTTAGACTCCACGAAGTCTGTTGAATTTGTATCACATCTGCCATTGTTCTGATGCCAAAAAACCAAATTAAGTGGCAGCTTCTGAACTGGAGTTGATAGCTTGCTATTTCCTATTTGAGTTCCCTCAGAATTTCTGGGTGAGAACCAGCTGGTCCCAGAAATGCAAACACAATTATTCATTGCATCAGTCGCACAACATCCTCCACTGCCACTTGACTGGAGACAACTCACCTCATTTGTCTCCCACAATGAAATGATCATGTAGGAAGCCTTCTAAGAATTTCAAGAAGGAACTTAAAAGGAAAGAATTAACTGGGATTATTCTGCCATGGCTTTGATATCCGTAAATGCTCATTTCAGGACCTGACCTTCTTTCTACAGATCTTTCAGTTTCTTACCTAGGCTTCTTCCTCTCCTCAGGCAGAGAGAAGCAAATATTCCTCTCATATCCAGGATAAATATCCTACTGTCTTGCTTACCAGATGTTACCATCAGCCCACCACCTACCCCTATTTTCACTGGTTTTGTAAATGCTTTTGAAACATAATTCTTTGTTTCTACTGCTTTCCTTCTGTAAAACCCCTAAAACAGAAAAGAAACAACCATTCCCTTCACCAGAATGGAATATTTAACTTGAACATGTCTGAGTTGGTGGTTGATTTTTTTTCCCCAAGGACAGTTTTGTCAAGAACACTTCTATTCAATCCAACCTTTGTTCTCCCTTTTAGCTTCTTTCTCCTTTACCTCCCACTTTTTCCAGTGTAGGACTGAGCCAAAACTCATTTAGCATTCACAGAGCCTTAAATTTACCAATACTCATGAGATACAGAAATGACATACTGCTGTAAGTATTATTTTGCAAAGGAATCAGAAAACCAAAGTCTTCATTAAAGCCATAGGATACATTCTCTCTCCTCCTGGATTGGTCCAAATGGGTTGTTCAAATCCCAGCTAATCTCCATCTCTGCCTATTCATGTTGCTCTGGCATCCTTTCTGCTCCCAGCCATCATTCTTCAAGCTTGCTAAATGTTAGCTGCCTCTTTCCAGACCAGTTCCTTGTTTCAGCCCCTACACTTCATATATGGATACAAAGAACCACTTCATTGTTCCTTGGGAAATCCTTTACCGTTCCTTGTAAATCCTACACGGCATTTAGAAATGGCAAACACCAACAATGAGTTGGACACCTCTATTTTGGAAGGTGCTACTTCTGGGACATGGAAGGATGCAACAGTTATGACTCCAGGGTACAAAACTGCTAAGATCTCACTAACTCCCCTCTGGCACTGTACTTCTTGAAATAATCTCCTCTGCTCATTCACATGCCCCTCTTCAAACTGACCACAAAGAATCAGACAGGTGCTCATCTGCTGTCAGGCACACCTGCCCCCAAGTTGAGGGGAAATGTCCCCCCTGCCTTATGCCACATACAGAATTCCAGTTGAATGGATTGCAAGCTACACGGGCCAAAGAGCCTGCACAGAAGCTCTCAGGGCTCCACAGACTAGAACAATCAAAGCAGTCTGAATCCCTAAGATACTGACATCAGTGTGTCCATGTAGACCAGGAAAGGAGAATATTAATAATGTTAGTGTAATCCAAGAGAGGATCAAACACCCTCAGATGTTTAAGCATTGCCAACTGTCATTCAATTTCTTCCCTCCTGAGAATTAGATGAACATAGCTATCAGCTGTAGCTGCTTTTTGCTATTCCATATAAAATCAGATTTCTGGGAGCACTTCTCAGCCACCTGACCCATCTCACAACACATCTGCCAGGGCTTAATGATATCATCTGAAATCACACAATCTTCTCCAGCCCAGCCTGACCCTGGAGTTCGGTTTTCCCCTTATTTTTAAAATGCTCAATACCAAACCACAAAAGGCTTCCAAAGTTGCTTCAGCCTCTCTTTGGGACCCTTTCTTTCTGCTTTTATTAAATCGCAGGACTGCTTTTAGATCCAGCAGTAGGAAAAAATTTGTTTGGCTTGTCAAGGAACCTGTTGACCAGACACAAACACAGCCACTATCTTTAGAACTAAAAACAAAGTCATAGAACAACTTACATAATTTTTCATTCTTTCAACAATTGCCAAGATATTCATTCTGGGCCTCTGCAATGGTATACTGGAGAAGAGAATGTTCAACAAGAGGCGGCGTGGTAAGAAGGGTTTTCTGTCCCGCTTCACTTTCATGTCACTTCCAGCCTAAAGCAATACTTGCTTCCTACTTGGTTAACAAGACCACTTCCAGCTGACCATGAAAACAGGATATAGTGCAAAAAGCTGTTTTCTTAAAAGCAAACAGTGATAAAAAATAGGATTGTTTAATAACAATATGGGCCATTTAGAACCTTTCCCTTCTCCCTGTTGCTGGAAACGCACCTGCAAAGAAACACTATGGAACTGATTGCCACCATCATCTTTTTATTAAATGAGACATTTATAGAAAACTATAAAGAGGGAGAACTACAGTAAGAGGAAATGTCTTTTCAAATAGCCCTCTGGCTTTAACTAATTCATCTTAAGAGCCTCACATTCCCTTCTCCAGGCTTCTTCCTCAGGTTGAGCACAGACTCGGTCTTTGTCTCTCCTCCCAGCTCAGCCCCTGCCCCTTCTGACGCCAGAGCCTACCTGGCTGCAGGTTATCCTGCCTGCAGCGTGTCTACAGACACAGCTTTTCTGTACCTTTCTACCTGTCACTGTAAAATGCAGCCTTGGATGAAGATACTACTCACCCGACAAGTTACTAGAAAATGGCTGCCAGCCATCTGTACCAGCAAACTCCTATAACCCCCATATTTGAACTATAATTAACTTTAAAAATTCAGGAGGGTGAAAATATAGGGTAAGAGTACTGGGTAGGACCATAGATCTGTCTCAGTCTGTGCCCATTCCCAACCACAGCCAATGGCAAATCCTATCAGAGAAGAATAAGCAAATGCCAAGCATACAGGGGTACCCCTCAAGGCTCTTTGAGTCCAGGGCTGTATCTTTGCATTTATCTTTAAAGTATTATGCCACGGATTCATGTGATCACTTTTTGAATCCAGGTAAGTTTTTGTCATCCACAAGGAGCTCAGTACCAACCAGCTGCCTCTGTCATACTCAGGAGCTCTGATTTTCCACAAAACACATTCCCCAGGTTACTGAAAGTCATTCAGAGAAAAAGCTGTGAACTACATGCCTCCCAGACTCATCTTCTAACCAAAACCTCTTCTCTGTCTCCCTTGGTTGTTCTCTGGGGCTAAGTTGGTGCTAGCTGCTGGAGGCAAGGAGGAGCAAACGAAATACTGTCTCCATCAACATCTGTGAGCTGCTATCTCCTGAAAATAGACTTGAGATATCCCAGAGTCAACACATTCAGGTGAGACTCAAACTGGATGCTTAGGTGTCTTCCCACTGGCAGAGTTCAAGGCCAGGCTGGACGGGGCTTGCAGCAGCCTGGTCTAGTAGAAGGTGTCCCTGCCCATGGCAGAGGGTTAGAACTGGATGAGCTTTAAGGTCCCTTCCAACCCAAACCACTCTGTGATTCTATGATTCTCTTTCTTTCACACTCACTCTCATCACCAAGACCCAAAGTCACCTGCCTCCTAGAGGTATCAGCCTCCCTCATTTACCAGCACAGCCAGACTTCAGCAATGAGCCCTCACTTTACAACAGTTAACTGCCTTAAGTCAGAAGGGGTAATCTAAGCCTAAGTCTTTTTAGTCCATTTGAAATAAAAGCACTTACAAGATCAGATTGTTATCATGCTGGGCAACTGGTTCATCGCTTAGTCAGAAGAAGGAAGGCCAAACCCACTTTGCTACAGCTTTTCAGTCTTCAAGTTTTCCCACACAGTTTCCCAGCTTACCAGGCCTTGTTTTCCTTAGGGGATCTAAGAAAGTCACAGCTTCAGGTGTTAAAACTCGAGGCCTTCAGTTTAATTTGCTGTTATCAACAGGCCAAATAACAGCTTATTCTGCTTTTATTGGAAAACATCGTCAGATATTTATAACACAGGGTACAAGGTTTAAGCTGTGGCTCTTATGAAGGACTAAAATAGATTTGAAGTGGAACAGCCTAACAGAAGGTTCCAAATAGAGAACATGATTGAAAGTATTGTGAAAAATATATTTACAGAACGAGAATGATGTAGCCCAGCTGGCAGATATATGCACACACACAATATGTGTGGAAGATGACAAGAACTTTAAAGCAAACAATCAATGCCTCCAACTTGAAAGCATCTCTGTGATCTATTGCCTTGGCCGCTGACCCTGGAGCTCTCTGTCTTTTACAACCCCTTTGGCAGTCATGAGTAACCAATCTGCACACCGTCACCCAAGCTCTCTGCACCACAGTGAGATTTGGCAATTTCCTTTGCCTAAGCACCCAAACGGAGAAGAAAATACAGAATGCAAAGAAAAAAAAACCCAACAAAAACAAAACACAGATTAAAATGTCTGGCAGAACCGCCCTGAATTCTGGGCTGGATTCAGACAGTGTTCCAGTAATACACAAACTCATAAAACACATGATCACCATAGGAACTGAAAGCAAGTTACAGACTGTCCTTAGAGTGCAAAAAGCCTGTGGAGCAAACAGGCGTGACGACTCACAGGCAAGAGAGGAGGGAGACACAAAGGTCAGAAAGCAAAGTAAAATTGGAAGTGCCTTCTCAGCTTCACACCAGATCACTGCTTTACAGCTCAGAGCTCAACTCGGATTTCTGAGCTCCCAGCCCAGGACTTCAAACATACAACGACGACAGCTCCAAACAAAGCTCTCTAGGACATGCCAAGTTTGGCGGTGGTGGTGGTGCAAGGGCTTGGGGTTTTTTAAACTCTCTGGATTATTTAAACAACAAACTGGGTGGTCAGGAATGCTTCTCATACACTGGCTAGTTGCTGGCTGGTTCACAAAGGAGATGGTGACTGCTAATGGTAGCAGCTAATAAAGCGATCCCTTCAGTTCAAACGGTAGGGATGCACTCCTTGGAGATCAAACACCAGGATTTCTTGGCTGGAGATGGTAACTACCCAGACAAGTTTAGTATTGGATCTGTCAAACAGAAGATGCTTAGAACATTGCTGTGTGTCCCATGGGGGGTCTGTGAAGGGACCACTGAAAACTCTGGGGTCTATTTTTAGGAGGAATACCTAGCAAAGAACCAGACCAGACCTGAATGCGCCCAAAGCACAGAGACAAGCTGACACTTCCTATCTTTAGGTGTTCAACAGTGACATTTCAGCACTTCCAAAGTAATTTATAAAGCATGGAATATACTTGACAGGAGAAAAATGTAATTATTATTTCCTTATAAGAATTTCCTTATAAAAATTATTATTTCCTTATAAGAAAGTAATTTATTTGCAAACAAACAAAAACATCTTAAAATACAAGCTTTTACCTGCATCTCTTACCTTTTTATTGGCTTACTTTGGGATTTTGTGGGGCACTTTCTTTTGGGGGGAGGGGAAGGAGGAGAAGATTAATGAGGGCAAACTCCTAGCAATGTGGTACTGTTACTAAAAGCTTTAATTTCCATGAACCTCAGGTCTATGCTCCAGGCTTTGTCTTTCACAAGAACATTTTCCTTCCCTGGATGATTCATGTCAGAATTTTTATCACATTAAACCATTAATAGAAGAGACATAGCAAGAGGTTAAGAGTGCAGTCTGGCATTCAAACAGTGAGGACCTCTGTTTAATGCAATTTTAAATGATTGGGGAAAATAAGCAAGTAAGTGACGCCAAGTGATTAAGTTTAGCCAAAACAAGAAAAGAGCATGATGAAATCCAGAAATATATAAAAAATGGAAAAGAAAGCTGGGGCACATGAAACCTAATTTTGATAAAGGTAGGGTGATCACCACTTGAGAGAAATAATTTCATTTATACTGTTGGGTACCATTCAAGAGAAAGGTGGGTAGCGCTATGGACAGTTGAGACAGACCCACCTCCTCCAGTGTGCAAGACAGTAACCTGAAAAAAGACACCCAATTTAAATGTTGAGATTCTGCTAGCTAAGAAAAGCACAGATGCTTTTATCTAACATGAACCAGTTTGCTCTGTGGTGTGTAATGAATCTCTCATTGAGTCCACATTTATATTCTAAAAGCTGGCTAATACATCTTCTAACTGAAGAGCTGGCTAAGGTTTCACCTTAGTGAAAGACTGCATTATAGGTCTGGCTCTGGAACAGAGAGAAAGTAGTCCTGCCTCAAATGTTCATGCTAGAGGAAGTTTTGGTTCAGACTTAATTTCATGTAATTCTTGCAAGGTTTTCTGCACTACTTGGTTAAGTAGTTTTATATATGAGAGAGCTTATGACCTTCCCAATAATCCTTAGCTTCATGATCTTTGCCACAGAAGGATTAATTTTTAGGGATGTGGATTCCCTCAGGCAAAGAAAGCACCAAAAATCATAGTAAAAATAAATCTATACAACAACATGGCTACTACATGGATATGAACATACTGACTCAGGACTTGCAGAACTACAAACATTCCCATGAGATTTAGGAAAAGCAAAAGCAGCTTCTTTGGGTTAGATGAAGCAATGAATTCAGGTTTGGCTATCTCATCCAGGTGGTCCTTTTTCCCCACCACACTTTGAGACACAAGCAGTTTATTATGTTCTGAAAAGCTTTTCTTTTCAGTATATTTCTTTTTTTGGTAAAAAAACAACCCGGAGTTCCACATGTCCTGTAGCTTGCATTCCCAAAAAGACAAAATTCATTTCCTTGATGAATAAGCATTTTCAGTGAAAGAACAGAGCACCATTTGTAGAAATTACTTCAGACATCATCTCTGCTGTTTCTGACCCGAACTATGCTAACACTGAGCAAACACTATTGTCCTATTTCTTTGGCCACAATCCACCTCTGAAGCCTTTAAAAAAGTCCATGCCTCGAAAAAGAAGGCAATGGATGGACAAGCTCCTCAGAGAGCCCATTCAACAGCCCAGGAAAAATAAAGGGCTTTTTTGGAGCACAAAAAGAAAATTAAAGACCAAGAATGGTTTCTAGGAAAGGGAGCACTCTGGAGTTTTCAACAGATTACCTGCCCATGTATATAACCAAGACTTCTACAGAAAGATAAAAACTGTTTCATTTACAGACAAGCACTGAGTGATGTGAAAACTACTGAAAGTATTCATCTACAAGTGTAGGTGGACTCACTTGAGTTTTACCTGATCACACTGAAAACCACCCACAGAAACAAACCCTAGAATAAGTCCCTAGCAGAAACACAACCTTGTCTATCGATTTTCATGCAGAATTCCCCATATATTGTCATTTTGACTCTTCCATTGTAGCTAAGTCTGTAAGGAGACACAGCAGGCTGGTTACTTTCCTGTAGTTTTCTTGGAACTTGACTTTCTGCTTAAAGGAAATTTCAGGTCCCCACAAAAATCCCCAGGGGGATCTGGAAGTGGGTCTGCTCTGCTGAAAAGATCCAAGTTGATCCACCCTGAGCAACCCATGCCGCCTGCACTCACATCATCTCCTGTGAGCAGTTCTTTCTTAAGTAGAACAATTAATGTGGTTTCTTTAGAGTGGATTTTTTATCCATCATCTGTTTCTAAATGGCGAGAAGCTAAAGCTATAGCTGTGTCATCATTGTGCAGTTAGAGCACCTTTGTGTGTCCCCTTATCTTCTGATGCAGAAAACTCCCTTCTCAGTATGTCCAGAATGCATCCCCAAAATGACATCTGTAAGTCTAAAGCCAATATTAAGCATAATAATAACCTGTGTCTGCAGCCCAAAACTAAAAGGAGACATCTGCCTCATGAAAGGCACTTACTTCAAAAAGAAAGAGGGTTTCTGTTGTTGTTGAAAAGTTATGTTAGCAAAACACAGGCTGAGGAGGTGCCTGGCCAGGGCTCACAATTATTTCATGCCCTGAGTCATACTGCTTACACTGTGTCAGAATACAATGGCGTATAACTCCATGTGCAACATGCCCATAGGATACCCAGGAAAACACACTGTGCAATTAAATCCCCAGAATACTTTTGACCCTGACAAAGTGAACTCTGATGAAACTGAAGAATTGAGAATGCAACTGCATTTTCTGACACTGGTGGCTCGGGAGATGCACAGACAGATGCATGGGCAGAACTAGGTCATAAGCAAAAGTTTACCTCTGCCTATCCAAACGTGATGGATAGCTTTTTTTATTAAACTGCTATTTTTCTTGCTCATGTATTAACACAAATAGGGATTTCTGAGAAAATTTTCACCTCTGTCTGGAAAACTGACTAAAAATTATCTCTGCTAGCATTATATGGTATTATTGCACACTCTGTAATTTCTTTAAATTACATTCGATGGATGAGAGGAGCAGTGGAACAAAAAGAGATGGATCTACTTTCTGATCTTATATTTCTCATTATTTCTTTATAATTCCATACCTTAGGCTCTTAGAAATTCTCCTAGGAAAAAAAAAAAGAGATTTTTTTTTTTTTAAAGTAAATATTTCACTGTTTCTCAATATGTCAGAAAATATAGTTTTTAGTAATTCTTTTTCTGGCCGATGCAGAAACTGGGCATCACCATAGGATACAGAATCTCATTTATAGTAGATGACAAGGATGCTATCCTAACACAAGCAGAACAGAAAGCCCCTGTGCCAAAAGCATAAATGAAACTGAATGAAATAGGTAAGCATATGAAGGCAGCACTTGGAAATAGCCAAACATGTTTTGTGCTCATCTTTTTAAGAAAGGCACTAAAGTAATTTGCAAAGTCTCCTGAATTGACATGCTAGCTAAATCTATGAGAGTGGAAGATGACTTCACATAGCTTTATATATATTATTGCATGACAGGGGTGCATGATTCCAAGAAAGCCACGTAAAGCAAAGCTTAGACATAAGGAAGAGTGCTTCCAATTACACTGATGTCTTTGGTAGACAGCACTATCAGCACTGTGCTCCTAGATAACACAAAACTACTGTTCTACAATACCACACATGGTGGCATAAAATCGTTAAAGAATGTCAGAGAAATCATAAGACAGCGTGAGTTTGTTCAGTCATTAAAAGCGGCAGGTTCTAAGCTGCTGCCTAGGAGGACTGGTGACAGCCCAGACGCAGCAGCCACACACAGTGGGAAAGCAGCAATGCCATAAAAACATCAAAGACCAGACCTGCTCTGCTCTTGTGGAGAAAAAGGGGAACAAAAGGAAGGCCTGCGAGAAAGCAGCACAGGCAGACAGATCTGCAATAGAAAGCAGAGGAAGGGGAAGCCAGGGGCAAGGAGAGCAGCATCTAACACATGTAGGGATTCCCAACCTGAAAGCGTCTCTCCTACCTCCTAAGAGTAAAAATGCAATCTTACACAGAATATTTGAGCATCTTAGGACTTGGGGGTGTTGGTTGATGAGAAAATGAACATGAGCCAGCTTCAGTATGCGCTCACAACCCAGAAAGCCAACCGTATCCTGGGCTGCATCAAAAGCAGCATGACCAGCAGGTCAAAGGAGGTGATCCTGCCCCTCTACTCTGCTCTTGTGAGACCTCACCTGGAGTATTGTGTGAAGTTCTGGTGTCCTCAGCATAAAAAGGACATGGAACTGTTGGAACAAGTCCAGAGAAGGGCCACAAGGATGATCAGGGGACTGGAGCACCTCCCGTATGAAGACAGGCTGAAGAAGTTGGGGCTGTTCAGCCTGGAGAAGAGAAGGCTGCGTGGAGACCTCATAGCAGCCTTGCAGTATCTGAAGGGGGCCTATAGGGATGCTGGGGAGGGACTCTTCATTAAGGACTGTAGTGATAGGACAAGGGGTAACGGGTTAAAACTTAAACAGGGGAAGTTTAGATTGCATATCAGGAGGAAATTCTTTCCTGTTAGGGTGGTGAGGCACTGGAATGGGTTGCCCAGGGAAGTTGTGAATGCTCCATCCCTGGCAGTGTTCAAGACCAGGTTGGACGAGGCCTTGGGTGAGATGGTTTAGTGTGAGGTGTCCCTGACCATGGCAGGGGGGTTGGAACTTGGTGATCTTAAGGTCCTTTCCAGCCCTAACTGTTCTATGATTCTATGACTCCCTACAACCTCCCTTTCATACCCCAGGTGATACTGGTAGATAGAGTTAATGGGATACAGGCAGTGCAACCCACCACATTGCTTTATGAACAAATAAGAAGGTGGTCTGTTTTCTTCCCTTCAGAAGCCAGGGAAATGGCAGTTCTGCTGCTCAGAAACCTTCAGGGACAATTTTGCCTTTGACAAGCTGCCTTATGCCACGTGTACTGCGAACACGAAGCTGTGCGAGTACTATGGTTGCAGGCATCCGAGTTTATCTCTCAGCTTCCTGCCCTGTCAAGATTTCCTTCACACACTGATTGATGCAGCTCTGATACCTAAAATATCGTGCTAATCTGGAGGAATGTTATTACACATCTATAAATCTTCACACAAACATGAACTCCTTGGTCAGAAGCCATGGGAGGAGGTTTCCCTGCCTTCCTCGCGTCTGTGTTCAGCACGTTTACGTGCAGAAGTAGCAAAGAGCAAAGCTCACGTCATTTTAGTAAACCATATTGTAGCAATAGCACTCCAGTGCCTGAAGTCAATTTCACAGAGCCATAGAATCAACCAGGTTGGAAAACACCTTGAAGATCCTCAAGTCCAACTGTTCCCCCAGCACTGCAAAGGCCACCACTAACCCATGTCACTGAGGGCCTCGTCTACACTGTGTGTGAGCACTTCCAAGGATGATGACCACCACTGCCCTGGGCAGCCTGTTCCAAGGTTTCACTACCCTTTCAGGGAAGGCGTTGTTCCTACTATCCAGCCTAACCTCCCCTGGTGCAGATTGAGGCTGTTTCCTCTTGTCCTACTTGTAACTTGGGAGAAGAGACCAGCTACCTTTTTGCTCCATCCTCCTTTTAGGTAGTAGCTGCATGAGCCATTTGGGAGCTCCTGGGACATACTGTGGAAGCTGCACCGTGCAGTGATGTGCAGGCCAGATGCATTTGAGTGAGCAGAAGCATAGGTACTGAAGAACAGTTGATGAGCCAGCAACCACACAGCATCTCACTGCAGTGAACAAGGGTGGCTAGATCACCCTATGGTGACCAGGGGTGAACAGTCATGAGGGCCACCCTGTGCCAGCCAACCGAGGAAAAAGGGATCATCCTTGCAACAGATCTTGAAGAAGAATGTAGGCATGTGAAGTGTCTTCAGAAATGTCTCTTCTCCCTTATGAGTCCTACTCAACAGCCCAAGGCAGCTTTCTGCAGCAATATTATTTGCTATGCCTGGTTTATATATCAGATGAGGGCTGCAAAATTTTACCAGCAGGGAAACATCATCCACTTGTTTATCCTATGAAGCTTTATATAGTTTGCGTTTGGTTTTGTGTGGGTTTTGGTGGGGATTTTTTTGTTTGTATGTTGTTTGTTGGTTGTTTTTTTTTTTTTAAAAGTTCCAACTATTTTCTTTTTATGTCCTAAGAAAACTGTCAAAAGTCACCATTCATTCGCATGGCAACATGCCATGGCCCATGACCTATTTTATTCCATCTTATTCCAAGATGTGCTGGTAAGTCTAACAAAAGGGAGGAAAAACCAGTCTCCAAGGTGTGAGTTGAAACCCCAGAATAAGATGAAAGCCCAGAGGCAGGAGGGGAGCCTGTTGTCAGGATTAGGACCCAATTCCTGCAGGAGCATCCCTAACACACTGCAACACTTCCCCCCACTTCTCCAAATGAAGGTCTGGCATTTCCTGGCCTCTATGAATACACTTAGAAGAAGTCTTAAGTTCCTCTCTGCTAGCACATCCTTGCCTTATTTGATGCTACATGGCAAGCAGGCAGAGCAAAAAGACCTCACAAGCAGACAGAGGCCAAAAGTCTTTGTTGATGGGTGCAGGAGATCCATAGGATCCATAGGATAGGAGTCATCCTGGATGATGCAAAAATCAGTTTTTCTAAGGTGAAGTTTAAGTTCAGTAACTAGATGTAATTCAGAAAGGTTTGAGTTTAATAATATTGAAGTGCTGATCTGAGGCTCATGCCACTAGTAACTACAAGTATTTTTTTCCAGGTTTAGAGAAAGTAATTCCCACAACCTGAACTACCTCTCCCTTGTGAAGGGCATTACAGGAACTGCATCCCAAGAAACAGCAGTGAAGGTCCCTTAAGAAATAAATCTCCTCTTTGCAACGCAGCCAGGGATTAGGGCCTACATCTTAATCATGCTGGTGAGCTAAAATGAAACAGGGAGATCTCTAAAAGGAAAAGCTCAACAGATTGTTTCAGTGCTAACAAATAAGAAGGAATTGCTCTTACATTAAAAGCAGCAGTGTTTACTACAGAAAGGAAACAGACTAAGAATAGACTCCAAAAGTTTGTGTGCCACACACAGTTTAGACTTTTTAATCCATCACATTGTGAGACCAACTGCCTTTTCTTCATGTTGCTTTTTTGTAGACTAAAACAAACCACCTTACTGAGATTAGCTTTTCCACTCATGAGGTGGCAAATTAGATCTGTCGCATGTGTGGTGGTGACCATATAAATATCAAGTATGCTTTGCTTAAACACAAAGGAGGAACGTGCTACTGGGAAGAACGTCACGTTCTTTTACCAGCTCAGCTTCATCCTCAGTCACTGCTACCTAATCCATGCAGTTTAAAATGCCCTTTCACTAGCAGGAAAACTGCTTGACTTTTCTTGACTGCTGACATGTTTCTTGCATGTCCACTTGTTTTCTTTGATGTTTTCCTTGCTGTTGAGTTAAGGCAGGAAACACTAATTCAGCAAAAGCCAAAAGATATGGAGGAGGTTTTAAAGTCCACTGTAGAAGCCAAAGAGTTACAGAAATAAAAATAGAGAGTGCCATCATTTTCCACTGAAAGCAGTGCTTGACCAGCAGAAAAGTGTTTATTTTTATCATGGCAGCTTGGCATCAAAAGAAGTTGGCACAGAAAGAGAGAAACTCCTGTCTCTGCCTCTCTGTGCTTCTAAAGCTTTTAAGGTGAACACTGTTGGGAAGGAAAGAAACAGAGAGAATGTTTTAATGACTTCCTTACTGTGCGTTGAGGAAGTTAAGCAAACAGGACAGAATGAAGTCAGCCAAAGTCAAGAGAACCTTTCCAGGAGTCATTCTTACATCTGCTACCCAGTGATGGAAATGTCGGGTCCACAATGCATGGGCACTGCACGACCCTTCTGCCAGGTGTCCCATGGAAAGGGAATGCTCTCTCCTGGGAAGGGGAGAGGAGCTGGAGAGTGCACAAGCTGTGCAGTGCTGCAAATGCGTGGGTCCTCAGAGATGGTGCTTGTCATTGGCAGAACAGAAACCACTAAGGTAGCAGATCAGTCCCTCCTTGTGTTGCTGAAGGAGAAGTCGTGTTTGCTACAGAAAGGCAGTGATTTCTCATTATTGTCCATAGCACCTTCCTCCCCCCCAAGAATCACCACTTTGCCACGGTACCCAGCAAAACCCATTTCAGATTAGTACAACTCTTTCCATCAATGTCAGCACACCTTGGATCAGCCTCAACACAGCAGCTCTTAAAAGACAAGCCCCACATGGTTTTTTGCCTTCACATGCGTTACTGTATTACTTCAGTCTGACGTAGATGGTTCTATAGTTACTCATTTCAGCTCAAAGGAGCTGACAATGTTTCAACAACAGGATAAATGAAAGCTTTCTAGGGAAAAACTGGATTTTTTTTTTTTTTCAAAAACTGTTTACTTTCCACAGAAAATTGAAGATTTCTATGAAGAAAAACAACAAACTGGCTGACTGCTAAATTTTCTAAAAGGAGCTCAGATATTTCTCCAAACTCCTAAGTGATGACAAAAATCATAAGAGAGTCATACTATTGAATTCATGTACACCTCATTTCCAACAAAGCAGATTTTACCCTTATGTCCACTGAAGTTTCAAAAGATGAGGTGTAAAATATGGCTGTCTTCAACACAAGGTAACTTTACAGGCGTTTCCAACAAGAAAAAGAAGTAGACCATAATAATGCTACCACTAAGCTCTTCAGTGAGAGTAATATAAACCATCTAAAAACATTTAACTAACATCTTTCACAGCTGCTGGGTTGTTTGCCAGGGCTCTGATCCAACCACTACTACTAAAACTACCAATAGAAAGGCTATGATGAGCTCCCACGCATATTGGTTGCCACTTTAGAAGCAAGGTGGGATACCCAGCTGTAACACAGTAACATAAATTTGCTGATTATGGATAGCCATCACATCACATTTCAGTGAAGCTGAACAAAACGAGTAGGATTTGGATGTATAAAAGACTTCTATCTCTTTACCCCATGACCAGCAGAGTGAAGAGACAGGAACACAGGACAGCAGTTGTGCTCTGCTCGCTTTCATTTCTTCTCATTCAAGTAGATCTTGTATGTCTAGTAGAGTTCAGATTTATAGCTGAAAAACCTGTGTTCTTGTTATTTGACTGTGGGGGATGGGGTGTAACACTTCTTTATTCCAGTCCTTTGGCTAAAATTCAATCTGATTCAATTAATAAGTACACTATTGGAAACAGATCAGTGCATTGTTACCAACTGAGCGTTTGTGCTTCTCAACTTGCAAATAATGTCAGACAACACTGGACTGGATTTGGTTGGATTCATCTGACTGAATGTAGACATCTGGAATACAGATGTCTACCTCCAACAAATTGCCCTTGGTGTTCTTGTGAGCCAGTGGCGACCTACTCAATGGAGTCTGACTTGTCTTGCCCTGAAACACACATGTGGAACCGACCAAGTGAATTGTGCCCTAAAAATGCTGATTTCTTACCATTAATTGTAAGGGCAACCAAAGGTAAACAGCTTCAGACATGGAAAATAAGATGAACATCACCCAGTCATGCATGCTAGTCTCATTTACACCAGGACTTCTGACATTTTTCTCTCAGATGACCACTGTTGGCATCTTGTTCCAGACAACTCCTCAAACACACTACCTTCTCCTGCATTAGAGTAACTTATTTCTTCCAGGGGGGCTAAAGATGAAGTAACAAGTTCTAATGACTGAGCTGGAATGATGCTCAAGCAAAGAGAGTAAGGGTGGTCCTGACAGACTATCACATCCGAAGGGTAAAGCACTGTTCCTAAGCGTGCTTTTGTTTATGACTAGCACAGTTGAAGTTCATGTCTTGTAAGGAATTTTTAGACACTACTATAATACACCCTTACTGTTTTTCTTTTCCTTAGATAGTTAATATATATATATATATATCTTAGTTATATATATCTTAGTTATTAGTTACTACATATATCTTACAAGCTTAGATATCTTATCAGCTTCCTTCTAAATGGGCTTTCTTTTTCAAAGGAATTTTGATTGGGGTGGTTTCTGCAAATATAGTTAACAAAAACCAGCCTCATTTTCTCTTCATATGAGCAAGAGAAAAGGGCAACAGCAGAAGATTTAGTTATGCAAATGACTAGAGTTGATTCGAGCTCATTACTCAGAAATGTATGGTCTGTATAAAATGTAGGATAAGATGAAAAAGTATGCTAAAAAGCTGTAAGTATTAGTCAAAATATTAGTAAATTAGTGGCAGGAATAGCAAAGTAAAGATCTGTTTGTACAGACTCTTTATAACCCAAAGGCCTTTCCTAAGGGAATGAAATAAACTTGCATATTTTTAGTTAGTTTCATCCATCTGTCTAGTGAAGCAATCTTGTGGGTCAAGACTTCCATCATCTGTGTTTACTGTATACATAAGATAATAATTTGCAGCCCACAGCTTGATGTAGTCCTGCCTTTCATACCCAGATTCAGTAGTATGCATCCACAAAAATAACTTCTCGCAACACTGCAAAAGGAAAATCTCTTCTGAGTGAAGCACAGATCAAATGGTGAGGACAAAGCTGAATAAGGATATTCCATCTGTCCACAATTGCAAGTGATACACAAATGAGCTAAACCTGGTCATACTTCTCCTTAACTATGTTATTACCAACTAAATAACCATTAAGGAAATTAGCACATTCACACAAAACACTGCAACCTGTAGTTACAGGCACACGGTTTTGACAGCTGTCAGCTGACAAAAAGGTTGTAAAAGAGAAGTGGTTTACAACAGAGGTACATTAAATTCCCCTGCCAAAGCCTAGATTCAGCTTTAGGTCTAGCATACACCAATGAGTGCCTAGGT
This sequence comes from Pezoporus occidentalis, assembly GCF_034315485.1. Lineage (NCBI taxonomy): Eukaryota > Metazoa > Chordata > Aves > Psittaciformes > Psittacidae > Pezoporus > Pezoporus occidentalis. Next base: position 6,714,129 of record NW_026914718.1, on the reverse strand, counting down.
GGAATGTAAGTTTGGCAGCACACTTCTTGGCAATCTAAGCTAACCTATGTACCATGCTCTCCAGGGATCATAAATCAAGCTCTTTTTGATAATGCTGAGCTGTTGGCAAAGGCAAACTGCTACACAGCACTTCTCTCATGGCCTATACTTATCATCCAGTCTGGCAGTGGAGGAATGTGTTCAATAGCAGAGATTTGGTAGTAGGAAAACAAACATGTTAAAGAACATCTGTTTTGTTGTGTAGAAGATTCCCAGGTATCGATCTGTTATATTTTGTAATGAGTCTGTTGCAAAATACATCACAAAGCACAGGCATCTATCTGGCTGACTAGATTTCCCTCTACCTCACATGTAACACAGACCTCTGAGAAGTTCTCCAAACCTACACACACAGAATTCAGAAAGGAAAAAATTCAAGCTGAGGAGGAAGATGAGAGAAGCATGACAATTAGAAAAGTATGATCACAGCCTAAATTTATTTAAATACTCCTTGCATGTTGACATTAGGAATATACGTTATATATATATATAGAAATATATACAGCACAAATGTTCTTCGTTTCTTCTTCATACACATTCATTTCACTTCCTGCTTCTCAGCCACCAGCAGAATACTGGCACTGTTCAGGTGGCAAAGACTGCAGTTATATACAAAATAAAACACATATACAAAGCCTTGCATGAGCCTTTTCAAGCTTTGGATTTCTTTTTCTTTTCCTTAGTAAGATACTAATTATTTCTGACCTTTCTTTTCCTTCTGGTTCTGGCTGGAACTAGAGGATGAGAGCACACACATTCCCAGAAACACCCCTACAAGAAATCTACAAACAAGCCAGAACTGTCAAGTGTATGTGAAGAAAACCTTCTCTCATGGGAACTCCAGCCTAAACTTTGCTCTCTCACAAGATTTAAACAGCTTATATACTCTTTTGGATCATTTGGGGGATGGCTATTTTAAGAAAACAACCCCTCAACACATATCCAAACCTTACAAGCTCCTCATCCATCACAGTGACTATCTCCCCAGCCGTTTATAGCCATGAACACTGCTGCTGTTTATATAAGGGTCTGTACCAAAGGAGGTCCCTGATCCCAACTGATGGAACCAGTCACTAATGAGACGAATAGGTCTTTGGAGGTATCATCATGAAAGACAGATGTCTTGCTGTAGTTTAATAATCCTACTGACTTCATGGGATGAAGTCCGTGAGAAATCATAGTGGTTTCTGTGCCTCTGGCATAGGTGGGAGCAGTGGCTCCCAAACAGTGCTGGCAATCAGAAAAGCAATAGGCAGAGATCTACAGAATTTTATTAAGCTGCATTTTACCTTTATTGCTTTTGCAACCTTTTCAAGGCTGACAATGTAAGAACCGCTGGATTAAAGAATTAAGGACAGACATGAGATAAATGCCTACAACAGAATAATCATAGTAATACCTAAACATTAAGTGTTAAGCTGGCTGCCCACCACACAGCTCTCCAGAGCTGCACCCAGGAATATTCCTTTCAAGACAAGCAATACAGTGTTAACACAAAAATTAAATACATACAGATTATGCAGTCAGAAACATTAGATTTTTAGATAACTTTTGGTGGGTAGGAGGGGGATACAGCAGAAGCCCTGTAAATACATTCTGCTCATTCCCTGAAGCAAGCAAACTTGTGTTGAACTCACCAGCCTTCAGTCAACACAGGACATTAGATCATTTTGTTACCGAAGGGGAGGGAGAGAGAACCAATGTCAAAAAGAGTCCAAACAGAAACAATGTAAGGCAAAACTAAGACTGTTCCAAAAATAGTAAGGAAAGAAAACTGAGCTATCACAAATATTTAAGTCACTTATATAAAGTTTAAAAATAAATTCGGGCATTTGTCTGAGTTCTTGGAAGGGACATATAGAAAAAAAAAAAAAAAAATCAGTGCTTTGGATGGTATTTACTGCTTGCAATGGCTGCAGTGTCACAAAGGTTCACAGCACCTGCATTTCAGGGAGGCACTTTGCCACAGTTAACTACATACGTATTGGTCAAGCAGAGATACAGGCAGGACAACCTGCCCCAGTCCATTTAGCAAGAATGGAAATACCAGAGCTGAAAGTACCATCCCAACCAGCTTAAACACTTATGCATTTTCCCATATCAGAACTATTTAGCAGGTTCAAGAAAAGGCTTTGAAAATGCTTTCTCATGTGAGTAGGGTCTGCTCTGGCCCTCAGGCGAGATCCTCATCCCTTGCTGAAGCCCAGGATAGATTTTGCCATTGATTTCTATTGCCAGGGTTGCAGTGCTCGTCTTGTCTTGGCACGAACCATGGGCTGGGCTCTTCAACCTGGCCATGCTCCAGGGCTCAGCTTCTCAAAGCCAGCTCATGATGTGTACTGCTGCAATTCCAGAGAGGACAGGGCCAGCTTTCACGGAAATAATCACATGGAGCACAAGAAAATGGAAACAACCTCTCCCAGCTCCCTTCCTGCACCAAGAGGTGGATGGGTTGAACGCTCACTAGTGTCAAGGCCCCCACTGACATATCTAAGTCACAAGGAGCTCCTGGGCTGCCAATTACAGTTGGAGGGCTCAAGCCTCCTCTTCACCATGAACTGCAGGGCTCACTGAATTGGGGGCAAGCTGCTCCTGGGTTGGGGGTACATGCACCACAAATGGGAACTGGACTCACTTTTACAGGGGTAGTGTTTTTCATATGAAATTGAATTTGTTACCATTGGAGTTTGGTCAGGCTTTTGTACTTCACCAGGGCATGAGGCAATGGTTTCCTCCAGTGCCACACAACCAAAACAGTGATTCAGAACCACTCAGTGGCCTGCTAAATGATTTAAAAGGAGTAGTTTATAGCTATAACAGTTGCATGAAACCACTTGTTTTCTCTGAATAAAGAATAGAGAAAAATAATAAAGAAAATACTTATCACAAGGGATTTACAATTTTTCACTCTGGTTTCAAAGACTTTGCACCTGAAAGACAGAGCAGCATTTGAAAAGCCAAAATCTATATAGATTCTGCTGCTCCAATGCTGTTGCTGCTCCTGCACATGTAGGAACACTTGCCATATTTATTATTCATTATTTAAGGACTGAAATCCTCAACACTTCCTAAAAACCTTTAGGGTATCTTAAAGATAATCTCAGCTACCCAGTCAGTTCTCAAAGCACGATCCACTGCCTGTCCTCTGTGAAAGATGCACAAAGGCAAAAGCTTTACATATATTCCAACTCCTTAGAGCAAGATGAAGTTTATGGCTTTTCAATTTTTTGCATCCTTTCTAGCTCCCAGAGCAAGAGAACACAGGCCAAATTCGCATACACAGTGATAGAGCTTAGACTCTTAAAAGGAAAGAATTTTAAAAGCCTTTCCATCAGAGTGTTGTCCCTGTACACTCGGACTTTACAAAGAACACTTTTTCATGGTATGTACATGTTACTTGGTGCTTTCTATACCCTATCAGGTAAAAAATACGTGAAAGAAGGTATAAATTTATACAAGACATACCCTGTTTTAACTTACATTCTGTTAGTTGTTTCTGGTTTTACACTCTTCTTACTAAAGTTACATTAATGTCAGTTCCCTTATAACCAGTCTTGCCAAATGAGAAGCTGTGTGTTTGCTAATAGGATAAAAATTATTAAGTCATTACAAGTTTAAGCAGTTGGATTTTTAACTTATTTTGTCATCTTAGGAAGTCTTAAGTGATGCAGTGTGTGTGCCAAAAGAAGGAAGTAGTAAATTAACTTCACTCTCACATTAGATTCCCTTAGATTTACAGCTAACTCTTCACATTTCAGTCTAGAATGTAACACCAGACCTGGGTCTCCTCCCAGGACCAAAAAACCACAAAGAAAAGCACCAAAAAACTGGAACATTCCAGGATTCTGTAATTTTCATTATTATTCATTATTAAAGTCAGGCTGTCACCTAGTCATAGCCTTATGGTGTTAGGCACATTCACATAGCCCAGAGTAAAACATATTCAGTGCCTTAAGCCCCCTGCATAAATGGAGATTAAAAATAGCTAGAACAACAGGCTGGCAATAAAATAAACCAACTTGCTTAAAAAGCATCCAGAAGCCATCCATCACTAAGCAATTTTCAGTTTTTCACAAATAATTTCAAGGACGACTTTATTTACAAGAAACCACTCATGTTATATATAAGAAATCATTTAGGGAGAAAAAAGTGGTCAATTTTCACCTAAGAGTCAGTCAGCTAATTATGTTCTATGAAACCTTTACAATAGCCCCTTCTGAAAATTGTTCTTTTAAAGCTGTGTAATTCACATGCAGCAACAAGAATTTTAACACCAGATGAAAGCAACTGGCACAATACACTGATGCCAACAGAAAAAACAAGCCTGACATTAGATTATACATATTCCTAAAATTTGACTGCTTCACTGCTTTGAGGATGCTTGTTTTCAAAGATCATAGAATCACAGACCAATTTGTGTTGGAAGGGACCTCTGAAGATGATCCTTTTTTCAAAGCAAAAATGACCACTGGAAGCAAGCACAGGGATGGGAAAAGACATCAAACATTTGATGGGAGAAAAAGCCCTGCAAAATCATGACTCACGAAGCGAAGAAACTCAGGCTGATTTGCCTAATGCCTCCAATGCATTAGAACATCTTGTATAGCATGGCAGGAAACGAGCTTAAACATATGCCACCAGGTCAAAGACATTGTGGGCAAGTGGGAAACAATCTGAACTCCCAGATAACTGCTTACTTCAGATCTTTGGAGGAGCACAGCTAGCATAGAACCACATGCAGGTTCCACATACAGAATACTAAGCATTCCAGAAAATAACAACTGGTACTGCAGGACAGGTCACTGTGCTCTACAAGGGGAACTGAAAATTACACAACAAACTGGAAACCTATGACCAGGGATGCAATTTTCAATCACCAGCACAACCATACCATTTGTAAATACTTTGTTGCATATGGAAATGCTGGTGGGCACGTGGGGTGAGGGTAATGGCACAAGATGCCCTCAAGTGTTTCTGGACCTCAGGAGTTCAAGATTAATTCAGCTCCACAACTGAAGTTACGTAGTGGGGGAGAAAGGGAGAAAAGGGCATTTTCTGCCCAAAACATCCTACGCCTGTAACCTATTACTCCCACATTTCTTCAAACACATTGTCAGGCACTTTTGGTACGAATCAGGGGACTGGATTAGCATTGCCACCCAAACCAAACATGGCATCTGCAAGAGTCTCCCAAGAGACTCGAGTGTGTTCTGACTGTGAGAAGATTATAGGTTGGGAACACATCCAGAAGCCACAACCAGCAAAATTAATCGCTTTCTTTTTAGCCTAGAGAGGAGTTTTCTGTTGGAAGTTGCCTCCATGTTTCCTGATGAAGTGCTCTGCTCATTCCTTCCTAAGGGTAGCAAAATGAAAGGGTAATAATTTTAGGCACTCCCCAGTTTGGACAGGATAAACTGACCACGTACATGTGTGTGCCTGAGATTACCGCACAGACTGATATTCCTCCATGTGTTATAAACAGGAAAACCACTAAGACAAACAAGCTGTTCCCTATTGTAATTTTCTGCTGCAATACTCTAACATTAAGTGTATTCCGCCTAGGTGTAAATTTGTCCCCGAGAAGTACTAATAAACTTTTACAGCACAATTTGCCATCATGTGTTTATATCACTCCACACCAAAAACAAGCTTACAAAGTTTCTAAAACAGTAGCGCTGCCTTCTTTGCTGTTTCTTTCCACCTGAGAAAACAAGCTCTTTGGTTAACCAGAGTGCCAGAGAAAGCAAAAATATTCCTATCCATCATTACCTGCCTTTTGAAATGACTTTTCCTAGCACAAAGTGCAGCACCTCTTTTATCTCTGTTTGACCATTCACTTCCTAGAAGTGCCATCACTGGGAAATGCAATGACACTCCTCAGGCAAAAGCCCCATGGACAGTCTTTCCAAACCATGGGCTCCCATAAAAGAGCCATGCTCCAATCAGGCCTAAATCTACCCTTCCTCAGTCTCCAAAAGGTTAAATCTGCAAATGAAGTTTCTTTGTGAGGAGCCACAGTATCAGACAGAAGCACATCAGTGGACAGACAGTAAAGCCAGGCATATGCCTGCTATTGAATGTCTAAGAGCAGCAGTGAAGTGTCATACTTCATTAAAACTTCACATGCAATAAAAGTAATTATCGACTCCATTAAAATTTAGTGCATATTTTTGAGGGACTCTACTTGAATAATGAATATTTTTTTTTTCCATTACAGAATATATCAAAAGGACAAGTTTATCCAAGGGCTCAAGATTAAAGACTTGGATCCCTTTAGGGTACAGCAGGGAACACTACAGTTTTAAAAAGGCAGGTAAAAGAAATACAAGGCAGGCAAAGCACAATTTCTGCAGCTGCTGTGCTGCAAGTCTACTGACTGAGCCTCATTCAAGATACTTTTTTCATTCGGGGACCATAAAATCTCTCCACCTGGATTCATGAAAGTGATTAAGCAGGCATTTTGTTTGACAGCAACTCCACCAGATCAACCTAGCTTCTGCCTGGGCCATAAACATAATTGGCCTTTTCCATGAGTGCTGGCAAAAGCCAAAAATCGACAGTTAACCTTGCTTCAACTTGAAATGGGGTTGGGGTTTTCTTGTTTTGTTGGTTTTATAACGGACAAGCTTCACACAGAGCAGAAAACACTCAAAGACACTCTCAAATCAGAAAGGAGGAGATGTTTTCCACCCAGTTATGATGTCTAACAGTGAGGAGAAAAAAAAATTAAACCTAAAATAAAAGTGATTTCTTTAAAAACCTGGTAAGACCAGCAGAGGGGGAGAGGAGGGCATCAGGAGAAGAACTGTATTCAGCTCACAGCCAAAACCTCCCACTGACCTCAGGACAAAAGACCCTTTGGGCTACCAAACAGCCCTACTAGCTGTACGGCACAGTAAAAGGCCCCCGCACAGTTAGTAGCACAATATCTGTTGCAATTTGCTCTCCCATGTACCTGTACTACCAGCCCTAATACCTTACAGCACTTACCTACCTGCAGTATGGGTCCTCTCTGAAAGGATGCTAGTGCCAGGCATATTTGGCAGCTTCATTTTAGCCCCACTGTGCAAGACAGTTTTTAATTTAATACAGGCTCACCCTGAAAGACAATTTTATTTGCTCTTGGTGAACCTTGGAAAAACCTTTGGAAAAGCCAAAAACAACTGCATGGTCATTAACGGTATTGAAACCTTCATACAGTTAATGCTCAGCTCTAAGATGGCAGACTTCTCACCAGCTCCTAATACTCTTTCTGGTATGTCTAAGTCCCTGTATTTAAGAGGCAATGAAAAGGAACCTGGAGTTACGCAGCTAACAACTGCTCTTCCCTTGCCCATATGAGCTACTCGGGGAAAAAAAACACAGCTTCTCTTCTCCCTGGCTTATTTTTTAAGGTGAGACATCAGCTCGAAACAGTGATGGCCAGAATGTGTCCAAAAGGAGAGGGTTGATAGCCTTACAGAAAACATTACATCCATTTTGCTCTGCTGGAGGGGAGGATGGCTGTGGTAACAGATTACAAGCACACTTTGCACGGTTTTGTAAAACAGAATTGTTCTGGAAAGCTTGCTTCTGTACATAAACCTTTGTGCTCCATGATCACGCCACCTACCCCGCAGCCATGAACATATGCTATGACTGCATCTGGCTCAGCCTGACAGTTTCTCCAGTTGGCTCAGCAAAAGGGAAAAAAAAAAAAAAAAGAGTCATATAAAACAACAAAAAGGAACAAACCCAAAGATATCAACTCTGCTCTTGGTCTTAGCGCTGAATCTCACTGCAGTCATCATTCCTGGCAGAACTACACAGCAGCTTTTGTCTTGCAGCGACGATAAACTTCCTGCTGCAGGCTGGAACAGGTCAGTGCTCCCTTTGTCTGCTCAGTGGGCCAAACACTGTGAAATCCTAGATAATCATGACTAAGTTTTCATAGCTGTCGCTGCTGTGAAAGCAGCCTCTGCTTCAAGTGGTATCCCCTTACTTGCTCCGAGTTCCCTCCCAGGGAGAGGACCAACTGGGGCACTGCAGGGGGAAGCTGCACTTGCCAAGGGACTGGTTTTCCCTTCTTCCTCTGCAAAGTGGTGATTATTGTCCACATGTAATGCACAACCTATTGCTCACAGCATCAGTGTCCCAGGAAAGGCCTTGCTAAGAGTGTGCAACCAAGCTCTGCTGAAAACCACCCCCTCTAAAAGGCTTCATGTCAAGAGTTACGGGAGAAACCAATCCAATTAAAAACAAAAGAATGAAAACCAACCTTAAAAATAAGCTCTTGAATGTCTCTGGCTGCATTCCTCTATCCTGGAACACCACCAACCAAACATTAACATACAGATGTTAATTCACAGGTAGTCAGCTTTCAGAAGAAAGTACATCTTGCAAATGATCAAGGTGACACCAACCCTACATCACACATGACTGTGAGACTGAAAGCTCTGCTACCAAGACTCTAGAAAAAAAACCCAATAGATTACTATGAATTAAGAATTAAAGACTTCAGTACGTTCATCCCCCACAGGTGGGATCAAACAGTTATTATGGGAGAAATAATCACAACCACAGGCAGTGAGACTAAAACTGGTGAACACTAGAGATGAAGTTGTGCGAGATCATCAGCCCAGAGTGTCTTTAGAGACCTGAGGTAACAGTGATGCACAGCAGACAATGGCTAGAAACATACTTATGAAAAGGCAAATCTTAGCTACATAATTCAGTGGTGAATAAAACATTGTCGTGCAATTTCTGTTGAAAAAGCAGCATTTTATTCCAAGCCTGCCTGTAAAAGCACAGCCTAAGCTCCTCACCTACACACCATTGTGAAAAAGCTTTGGAATCACCACTCCACTGCTGCTTCTCAGCCCTATCCTCCCCAAGAGCTACAGCCAGATCCATTGAGAGTTACTACGATAAGCAACATGAGACTGCTTAAAACAACCAGACAGTCACCAAGACAAAGATCTCTGGAAAAAATAAATGCTGTGCCTAGTTTAATCCTGTGCCAGGACTGCTGATAGTGTTTGAAGCTATTACAACGTTCATTCTGCACAGTGTCTAGCAGTGACTGGTAGCAACAGCCAGCCCAGCTGGATGGCCCACAGTAAAGTAAGAAACCAGACAGTTCTTCTTTAGCAAATGCAGGAATCATACAATAGGCTTTAATCATAATCACCATTACACCTTTGTGATAAATCCAGGAAGATGAGATTTAACCCCACATAAATCTGTGCACACAATATGCTTTGCTGTCTGCATCAAACTCCCTTGTCCTGTGCACAAATAAAGGTATCCTACACAAATAAATGTATCCTACACAAATAAATGTATCCTAAATATTAGGGGAGCCCACATAAGCAGGAAACAACCAGGGCAGCTACTCCAAAGGGGAAATGCTTCCTCAGAGTCCATGCCCTGATCACAGCAGGTCTTAAACACATGGCTCAAGTCTTCCGAATACCATCAGAAGAGTACAGTTCCCAAGAGAAAACTCCACATTTCAGCTGCAGGCAGAGATATCAAGATTAAGGAGATGCTTGTAAAGCCTCCAAACCCATTTATTTTCTTCATCTTTTCAGTTTCTACTTCTGCAACCTCTGCTTCTTCTTAGTACCACATTCCATTTTCTCACACTTGTTTGCTGCTCCTTCTACAAAAAAAACTAATCCCTTTAAAGAAAAAAGCTAATGAAATTTCAGCTTTTGCTTCATTTTTCTCCAGCAACACTGACAGACAGTTAGCATTTACTTGAGTTTATTTGCTCTTAGTAGCTTTATCACCCTTGAAGATAAAGTCTATAGGGAGAGCATCACCACCACTAGGCTGCCAGAGGAGGAACTGTCCAGCAGCAAAGCACCTCCTGAGAGAGAGCAGGGATCGGCTATGTGCTGACAGGAGAGCACCAGCGATGCTCCTCGACTTCTCAGTTAATAGCCACTTGCACCAGCTGTTCATTTTCTACTGAATGTATCAGACAAACCTCCACAAGTTGTTTAACACAGAACAAATGCAGCTTTTGGAGATGACACCTGAGGTGCTGCGAGTATTGGAATTACAGCCCACGTACACTAAAGAATTAAAGTTGCTTAAACAGAAATCATCAAACAGATTCCAATGAAGGAAAAGGGGGAAAGAAAGTTCAGAAAATGCCTCTCTCCTCTACTTCCCCATGCCCACTACAAAGCCAAATTCAAAGCACTTCTAAGTCCCAAAGCACTGCCATTTCACTCTGTGTTCTGAACCAGAAAAGCATGTCTTCTTATGAACTACCATAATTCTAGCAACTTGAGCTGTAATTCGGTAGTCTGCCTTCTATAAAATCAAGTTCTGAGCTACACATATCCCACAAGCTTTGATATCCACTTATCTCAGACACACTGTGATGAGGAAAGACAGATTTCAATACTCAAATTCAGCAGCAGCAATAAGAACTGCTCCTGTCCTGAGAGGGAACCACATACAGGAAAGTAGCAGTGCTCGAAACATTGACATTTATCAATTGCAAAACAATTCAATGCTTTACTTGCAGTTTATTTGCAGACTTTTAACTGTTTAGTGCACTGTTTTACTGCGGTCTTTCGAGATCAAATCTGCCAAAAGAAATATAGAATCAAACTGGTTTGAGTTGGAAGAGACATTAAAACTCATCCAGTTCCAACCCCCTGCCATGGGCAGGGACACCTTCCACTAGACCAGGTTCCCCAAAGCCCCATCCAGCCTGGCCTAGTGGAAGGTGTCCCTGCTCATAGCATGGGCATTGGAACTAAATGATCTTTAGGTCTAGTTTTTTTCACAGCTTTACTCAGTTCTTCTGCCTCATGGCTCCAGCATGCTACAACTACATGTTGGTAGGACCATCATCCAGCAAGGCCTGGCACAGGCTTTCATTTAACTTAACTCAACCTATAGAGCTCTGCTGAGTGCCATTTGGACTGGACAGCTTGTTTGCCTAGTCGGATTTGTCAAGCTAGCACATGAAGTCACAAAGTTCAAACAGTTTCTCTAGCCTTGATCACCAGTAGTCCAGAACCGACATCCTTATGTTACCATATAAATCTATTTGTCACCAGGGATTCAAATGAACAATAATAGAGTGAGCAGATTAAGGATGAAACTGCAAACACCTCCATCTGTCATGGAGAAGAATTCATCAGGCATAAACTAAATAAAAGGAAGGAGGAAAGTCCTAGTGAAATACTCCATATATTTTTAAGCCCACATATTTTATCACCCATTCTGTCACAAACCTATGCAATCAAGGAGATTTCTGCTTGGAGTTTGGGGGGGGTGGTTTTGGTTTTCAGGGGTTTTGTTTTACTAGCTGTTACTTAAGGATAGCAGTGAAAGATCATGACCCCGTTTCCACTCCTCCAGAGTCCGCAAGGCTCTCTTTGATGTTTCTAATGTCATGTAGCCTCATGGATCATATCACCTTTCCCATGAAAGCACAGGGATTATCTTTCTCCACTACTTTGCATTCTCCATTACATGAACAAACAACACTTCCTGCTATTCTTCCAACTGTGAAGAATAGCTGCTTATATCATATAGAATGCCAGTAGCCTTGTTTGTTAAGAATGAAGAGGCATATGGCTCCTTTTGGTCCAGAATCAATACATTAAAGCCTAACCAGATGTGCTCATTTGAGAAAGACCAGAATTAATAAACTCACAGCCATATTTTCTAAGTAATGGTCATCTCATAAACCTACATTTTCTTTAACAAGCTTTTCCACAACAGAAAGCAAAGGTTGTTCCAGAAACAAGAAAACCCATGGAAGATACCTAGTCTCTTCCCAGAGATCCACACAGCTTAACAGAACAGGATTTCCTCCTTGGTGGTCCCTTTATTTATTTTATTTTCTCTCAACAGCCATGGACAAAATGTTGATAAAGTCAAAGGATGAATTTTATCTCCCATTCTCACAGTTTTTAGGTACAAAGAAGCTTCCTGGAAAAGTTTATACATTTAGGGATGTCTGGACCCACTGGATTCTCAAAACAAGAGAGTGCCAAGTAATATCCATTGAATTTAGGTCACTCTCATCTATGGGAATATGAAAGGAGGATATGCAACTCACCCCATATCCAAACTTCAAGCTACACTGGTGATACAGATTAGTGCTTGTAATACAGATGTTGTTGAAAAGATAAAACTCCTTCCTATATAATTTTAAAATCCATTCTATAAGTTTCCTAGCTGAGAAGAAAACTATTGTGCTTACTTTGCAAACAGATTGGCACCTGGGGGACATTTCTTCAACAACAGTTTCTAAATCAAGGTAACTACTGTCCTAGGAGACCCCAGATGAAGAAGACCCCAGACCCTTTCTATGTCCCAGCTTGTCTGGAAAGTGCTCCTGCATCCCCAGGACCATAAAACATGTTAAATTGAGTTATTCCACTGCTATTTTAAGCTTAGATAAAATCCAGGGTACTCTTCAAATCCAAGAGCCCAGCTGCTTCAAGGCAGACCCCGTGTTACCCTGCCACTCCCACACAGATTGCGCATCAGCTCCTTGTGCAGTCAGGCCTTGCACAAAACTAAACAGCAAACCCACTGCTCCTGCCAAGACAAAACTTCATCTCCTTATTCTAACAAGTGTAGCAACAAACCAAGACAAAAGAAAGAAATCCCCACAATTGCATCTGATCAAAAGTAAATAAAATACATATTCTGACACCAGGTCTTGAAGGCCCAGTGGTGCTCAGGGCTAACAAATCATGCCAAGTACAAAGTTCTGAGCTTCCACACAAAAAACTTAATCCACCTGTCACGAAAACAAAGAACATCCAAAGCCAAACAGCACTACTTTATTTGGTTGAATACTTAGAAAAGAGTGGAATTGCAGCGAGGACATCGTAAGTAAGGACAGGAATGAACTGACCTTGACATATGCCAGGTAATGCTCGCACTTTTCCTGCATGTATGTCAGCTCTAACTTCTCTGTGATCTGCCCCATCGTCTCTCCAGAAGTCACAAAATAAACTCTGGGTTGCTGGCTCTTTTCCTTCTTTGCCACATCAGCAGTCAAGTTATAATTCAAACCTGGTTTAAAAAGGAAGAAGAAAACAGAGGATGTCAGTGAACAATAGTTATTTTCTAACCACCTATGAATGGATCCTGTTGCCCCCAGGGCATGTGTGCTTCAAGAAAGGTCAACCCTTGAAGGCCCTCAATCACTAAGTTTCCTGTGACTGCACAAAACCAAATCCAATTACTAATGTACTTCCAAGTTTTGTGTTGCTGTGTTCCCCAGCCCATCCTTTCCCATCGGAAATTATGTGTAAAAATAAATCTAGGCATCCATACTTAATAAAAGTAAAGAAACAAAAGATACTTAAACTATGTTGTTAACAGAAAAAACAAAAAAACACAATACAAACAACAACAGCAGCAGCCTCAAGCTTTTTTTCCTTCTAAAACAGCACAAACCAAGCAAACGTCAACCAGGATGTGGCACTTTCTGACAATTACTTTTGTTGATTTGCAGTCATCTTAACATTCACACTTTAAGTAGAGGTTGCTGCCTCGCAATCAGCATCCCCCTCCTAGATGTTACACATCCCAAGCAGTTTAAAGAAGACATACTCAGCGACTAATGAGCTGTATCTCTGTAAATCTTGTTTCCTGCTGTTCTGTAGGATAAGTAGCTTAACACAAGTGATTGGTTTGCAACTAGATGTATGTGTCCAAAAGGAAACCTACTTGTTACCTGAAGTAATTACACAGCAACTGATTAATCCAAGCTGAGTATACCTTTCTTTTTGGCAAATGCAACAACAGAAGGAGCGATGAAACTGAACAGAAGCCTGAATGTTCTGCTGCTTTCTACTGACAAGGGAGACACAAGCGAGGTCCTTTCACTCATCACAAACCACAGCTTATACTGATTTCAGCTGTTATCAAGGCAATAATGGGAATACCATGAGATTGGCTCACTCTAAATGGCTTAATTAGATGCTAATCCTCCTAAAGGACAGCCAGCACCAGCTCCTGTGCTGATTTGCTAACTATGTAGGATGTTTGCCAACTTATGGCTTTGGCTCTTGTTTACATTTTAAGTCCTAAATGATTGATACCATATCATATGCTGCCCATAAATGTAAACTTCTTTTTTTTAAGACAGAATGTTATAAACAGCCAATGCAAATGTTAAACATTCCTGGACTGAGGTGTCCTATAACAGATTTCAGCAAGGAGCCTGCGCTGGGTTTTGGTGTGGTTTTACTTGGTTTGGTGGTGGTGGGTTTGGGGTTGGTTTTTCTTAACCAATTTAAATCCTAATCTCTCTAACTTGACACTGCTGTCAATGCTGTTGCCTCCAATCATTTCTGCACCAAACTTTCAGTACTTTGAAGAACTTATTTAATGATGTTGTAAACCTTGGTGTAGAAGTCTCTGTAACCATTCATAATTCACATAATCCAAAATGACCTCACTTCCACTTGCAGCACGCTGCATCCTGATGAAAAACTCACTTCAGTTCACATACAACCACCACAGACATACCCTTGGTAGCAAGAAAAGACACAGCTGAAGAATCAGCCTAACTACCACCACAGGGCTCTACCTGAACTTTTTTTGCTTGCTGTTGGCAGAATAACTTGCTTAGAAGGATAATACTTTGAAAATGCTTCAAACTCTACCAAGCTCAGCACCAAAACTCCCACTGAAGTGGTGTTTCCTCAGGCCCACTAAAGAGCACCACCTATACAGAAACACAGGGGTTAGCCTATTTAAAACCACATCAGTCTTTTTTCTGTTCCTTTTATAATGTGTGCACATCCCACACTCATCCCCAATTGTCTCCCATCCGCTTTCAAGACCTCACATGCACGCACACATGCTGAGATCTGCACCAGCACCCCGAGAATAAGACAAGAAAACCCATTAGCAAACCCAGGCCCTGCACAGGCAGAGGCAAAAGCCCCATGGGAAGACACAGCCCTTTTCTCAGGACGATGTATTACTGACACTGAACAATTCCTTGTGGTAGGGAGGGAGATGCATCCCAGTGTGAGGCCCGTGGCAGTCGTCTGAGCAAAGCCACCCCAGCTACCACCTCTCCAAAACAGCAGTGATGTTTTCAATCAAGCAGTGCAGTTCCCATCCTCTCCCCCGCCTCCTGTTTATTTTGACAACTTGTTTCTATGTTATATCCAGGGATGTCACATCGCTGGAAAAACTGAAATACCATGAGTAAGGATTTTTTCTTTTAACCTTCTTTCCAAAAGGCAACCAGGGGGGAGATCATTCACCAAACTTTGCACTGCTGGTTAAGTTCCTCCTGCTTGATCCAGCAAAAGACTGGGAGGCAAGTAAATTAACCCTTCCAGCTAATGCCTTCAAATATTTGTCCAGCAGCTTTAAACCAGTCTGGTTAGAAATGTTTCTGGGCATCTGCCTGCCTAAACTTCACACAATCAATGTAAAACTCTGGCATGAGCTCAGAGGAAGGTCTTGATTCTTCTGATAACAACCACAACTGAATAAAATGCCTATAAGCTTTGATAGCAGCTCCCTAGGAGAAAGTTTTGGTCTTATCTACAAGAGGACCACAAGCCAGCAGACCAGGAGAGTTACTGCAACCAGTAACAGATGCACCAAGTAACTGGCAGCAGACATTTCATAATGGATTTTCACCCCAAGTAGCACATACTTACTCACAATGCAAGACTCCTCCCATCACAGGCTGAAGGGAGAAGTCTGGAGAAGAGAAGGCTCCAGAGAGACCTTATAACAGTCTTCCAATACCTAAAGGGGCTACAAGAAATCTGGAGAGGACTTTTTACAAGGCCTGTAGTGACAGGACAAGGGGGAATGGCTTTAAACTGACAGAGGGGAGATTGAGATTAGACTTTAGGAAGAAATTCTTCCCTGTGAGAGTCTTGTGGAAGGTGTCCCTGCCCATGGCAGGGGGTTGGAACTAGATGAGCTTTAAGGTCCCTTCCGACCTAACCATTCTATGAAGGCAGCCTTGAAGCAGAAAGGAGTGAGGAGTGATTAAAAATGGGCATCAGTATCCCATGAGCTAAAATGGGAATCACAGCTGGCTATGTTAATGGAAGGGTTACACACCCTGAGCCAGACGGCACATCTCTTCATCGCCCACTCAGATGATGCTACAGCACAGAAAAAGCAGGCAACGAAATGCTCAGCAGGAATAAGCCCATCCAGAAGTGCTTCTTAAACTACTAGCTACAGTTCTGATTCATGGGGGAGGAGGGAAGTGGAGGCGCCACATGGAGAGAATGAAGAACTTACTAAATAATAACTAAACACTATTGGAAAAGGAATGTCTTTCTTTCTTTACTGTCTCTACCAGTAATTATGAGGAGGAAATAATTCATGAACTTTGCTTGCAGAGAAAATTCTTAAGTAATGAAAGTATTATCAAAAATTGCCCTAGCAAATGACAACATATCGAAGACATTCCCCACATCCTCTTCCAAGCAGCTTTCCTTTTCCCCTTACTTGTTTCAAACCTTGTTTCAAATCCTCTCTCAAAGTGTTGTCCCTAGCTTCTAAGTAGGGAGCCATCCTTGGTGCTCCATACACCGAAAAACACATCTCTACAGCATCCATGCTTCTGAGGTATTCAGAGGGTAGCTCTGACACAGGCCTGCATCCAAGCAGACTGGGAATATGAGACACAGACAGAAATACTCCTCATGCACCAAACTACAGCAGGATCCAGGTAAGAAGAGTGTCCACTTTCATCAGGTTTTAGATCAAGCATGTTTCTTCAATCCTAGAAACATATTCAGAGCGCAAATATCAACCAACCTATTATCCCACACTAACTCTCACACCAGTTTTTCAGACAACAGTATCTGGGACATGAGAACTACCCCAGAAATGGATCAACACACAAGCAATGCATGTCTTTGAATGTGAACAGTAGAGTATAGGAAGTGAAGAGTATAGGAGAAACTTTGAAGCCGTTTTAATGCATCTGCCTAGCTCTAGCCAAATGCCCAAACCCCTTCATTTTCATAGCTACTAAAATTCACCTAATTCTCACACTGGCACTATTATCATTGTTGTCATTATTGTAAAAGAAATGATCCAGACTGTGGCCACAAGTTTACTTCCATTCTCCTGCAAGGATTAACACAGAATCAGCGCGTGATGTACAGAGATGTCAACAGCCTCTGTCTGCTTCACCCAGAAGTGCACAGCCTGAACAGGCTGAAGCTGCTCACTCAGGCTAGGAAATGCCTTTCTCTCATCTCCTGCCTTTCTTGCATATACAGAGACCCCAGGGGAGACAAGGCA
Source organism: Pezoporus occidentalis (assembly GCF_034315485.1). NCBI lineage: Eukaryota > Metazoa > Chordata > Aves > Psittaciformes > Psittacidae > Pezoporus > Pezoporus occidentalis. The sequence goes on along the minus strand of NW_026914718.1, from coordinate 6,696,816 downwards.
AAGACCATTCAAGTGAGGGAAAAGAGCCTGAGCTAGATTCCAGGGTGAAAGAGTGAAAACTTAAAATGTTTCTCACACATCCAGATGTACCAGAGGCTGTCATGTTGGTGGGAGTACAACGAGAGGCTCAGCTCTCCCAGCAAGAGGCAAGGCACAGTGACGGGTCAGACAATGCCTGGCATGCAGCACAGCGCACATGCTTCACTTGGGCATGTCTCTTTGTTCAAACAAAAACATTCCAGCATAAATCCATACCTCTGAAGACCATAGTCTGCAAACAGTATGCAGAAAATGGATGGGAATTATACTGCCATTGGCACTATCAAGCAGTATCAATAAATACAGACCCTCAGATACCTACTCCATGCACTGAACAACGCAGTATTGCAACTACATTGCATGGGAAAGGTTTCTATGCAAGTGTGAGGCAGTGCTAAATGAACACTTTCTTTCACGTGCCCATTAACAAAACAACTACATGTTCAAATGAGCACTGAAGACACATATTTGCACAGAAGAATTCTGCCTGCTTGTTCAGCTTGGCTTTCTAAACATTATGTAGTAGGTGACCAACTTCAGCTGCCCAGAAGCAAGAGCAACGCCCAGACAGCAAGCAGCTGCCCTGAGCATCTACACTGACAAGCCTTAAGGAAGCAGCATTCCTGATGGCAACTGTGTTCTCACCCTCTAACTTATCAGGCTGACCCCAGTCATCCAAAGATGAGACAATCGCAACACTTTGACATAGTATTTTAACAGCTCCATATGTCTTTCACAGTCCAAACTGGACAGTGATTTATTCATAAGGATACTCTATTTTTTCCCCACATTTAACCCACAGGAGAGGAACCATTGCAATATTTCCATGAATTGTTCCACCCTTTGTTAACTGATACTCTTCAACTGCACCATAATCAAAATAGCCTGACTGTTGGATTGCAAACTGAAAGCTTACTTGAGGTATTTTATCCAAATCATATCCCCACATGGTTTTATACAGTCAGATAATTCTGGCTGCAAAGTTTTCAAGACAAATCACTTTGCTAGAAGCATTGTACTAAAGGACAATGGTTGGAAGTTTTATAATAATTTACTTCATAGTAAAAAAATTCCTTATAATGAGATGGATGTTACTTGCTGAAGAAGATGCACATGTGTATTTCACCACAACAAATCAGCAGGGGTACACTTTGTATGACAACACAGGGGAATTCAACTGGCTCTTGCAAGTCATGAAGAAGAGGAAGAGAGGCCTTACACAAACACGGGGAGCAGATATTTAGACTGGAAAAAAAGGCAGCTCACTTCTTAGCCGCAGGTCCAGAGAAACAAAATTAAAGCAAAGGAAATATTTTGAACAGTATCCCCAGGATCATAAGAAAACCTAGATATCCAGAAAATCAATTCAGTGATTTCCAGACAGGAATTAGCACCCAAGGAGCACTCAGAGATAACTGGCAGAGTAACAGGCAGTACAAAAAACACTTTATCAAAGCATGTATTTTCTGCTGAGAGTCACCATTTACAGGGAGGGAAAACATGCAAAAATAGAAACTGAAGTCTCAAATGCACCGCTATGTTAGAATCCAGAAGAATCTTAAATTTAGTAACTCCACTTCCTTAAGCTGTTCAGGTGAAAAAGTGACAAGCTGCAGAGAGCAACTTCAGAAGCAGCTTGTAGTTCTCACTCTATGTGAATGGCAAGAAGTAACAAGAAGCCTTTTTCTTCTCCAACTCATTTAAAATCCAAACACTGCAGCAGGATCTGCATACTGGGATTCATATATGAAACTCTCACCTTTCTTGACCAGCAGTTCAGAAAGGCTGGGGATCCAACGGCTTTTAGGGTTAAGTCAGGCTCATCAATTTCGTCTGTTATGCATAGGATTTGCAGGGATGGCAGGGTAAGCAGAATGAGGACAATGGCTGGAAGGACTGTTCAGATTAGCTAAACTTCCTGTGCATCGACCGTATTTGAGGAGAGTTTTTCTATTAATGAGTGTTAGTAGATAGAAGACTAAACTGCCAATTGCCAGTGCAACTATAAAAGCAAGGTCTATAAGAGAATATAAGAGGATGCCATTCCTAAGGCATGGCAAAGATAAAACATTGTGGCTGAACTAAATAAACCCAGACCTTACAATATTTACAAACACTCTATCCCATGCCACTTCACACATTATCTAAGAATTGTAAACACTGGCGTGTAAAAGACATAAGTAATATTTTAATGCAGCCACACCTTACACAGTTTCGTTCACCTAAGAAACCCTATGTGTTTTAAAGAGACTAACCAACCTGGCAGATAGTCTTGCCGTCAGTAAAATACTGGGCTATTCATAATAATTTTACAGACAGGTAAACCAATACATGTAAAAGCTCATGTCTGGTAGGAATTCAGATTTATAGTGCTCTGCTTCAAGAGCTTGTTGTAGACTTTTAAAAGCTACTAATCCAGAGCAAATCACACCTGCTTTCTGATAATGTTGGTAGAGGATATGAATACAGAAATGTGTTATCGAGAGGTAAACAGGTAAACAGGGAATATGAACTTAAAAAGCATTGTTTGCTTCTGCTTCTGTTTTTCCGTCCTTGCAGGAAGCCCAAGGACACATTTCCTTCCTCTCACTGAGGAAGAAACTGCCCCATTATTATGTCAGCCTCATCGTGCTGAACATGATGAACATTCTTACATCATGTAAGAACATGCCCAAAACAGGGACCCTCCAACTTTCTGGAATTGTATAGTCCAGCTCACCCCGAAACGACTTATTTCCCATCAAAGCTCTGTTCCTGACTACGAAGGGAGTCAGGTCAACCTGCTAGCATGCCCCTCCCAGAGCTGGCACAGGAACCTTACCTATTTCTCCAGGAACACGCTTGCCACTGAAGCGGAAGCATGTCGTGACATTGAGGCAGTTCACTGGCTGCAAGCCATCATGGCACTGAGGAGCTGTGATATTGATGGACACGGGCAGGAAAATGGAGATATCCATGGTAATGACAGGCCTGGATCTGGTGATCAAAGAGAAGTGGGATTGAGCCATCATTCAGATGGAAGTTTTCAGCCAAAAGAAATTCACATAAATTTGATAAACTGCACAATTTGAGGCAGACACGAAGAACAGAGTGTGTTTGAACTGTAACATAAATTAGTACTTGTCCTAGCTGGCAAAGACTACTAGTGTCTGAGTGAAAACTGTAATGTCAGCTTGAGGTTCAGGACTCAGATGCAGACTGCAGGCAGGCAGCTGGGGAAATTGATAATGTATAATAGTAATCATTACAAATAACAAAATTAGCAGCACAACAGCAGTCAAGGACAAGCTCATGCAAGTGAGACTGCTTGCTAAGCAGCCTGGATGGTCAGGAACAGGTAAATGGAGACCTCAGTTTTCCAGAGAATGGCTTACAATCAAATTTGTTACCTGAAAGTCAAAGAGCAAGCACAGGGATAGGAGATACATAATTCATACATAATTTTTCTGAATGTAAGAGGGACAAGAGACACCATATTCATGTTTTCTGGAGGAGGGAACGTTCAGCTTATTCCCTTCAAGTGAGTGGTAAGGACTGAATCCTCTCTTGAAGCCTCTGACCTGTGTTTCAGGAGTTACCCAGTGCACTGTGAATGAAACCTTTCTGCCCTTGCAACTCTGGCACCAGGCTATTGCTATGACTACTCCCAGCTGAAGGTGACCTTGCAGAGCAAGCCGAGTGCCATCAGAGCCTAAGTGGGTCTCCTCTCTCACTCAACACAGAAGCCCTGCCAGATTGGTTGGGAAAAGCAGGACAGAATCCCAGGCTTGCCCGAGCATCCCCAGAGCAGGGCTTCATCCCAAAAATTCACTGAGTGTTTTTCTTCATGGTTTTAATTCTGTACATGTTCAACGTGAACATGTTCTTCCAAAACTAACTGCAGTAGTGAAAAAAAAATGTGCAGCAACCAGCAGATTCACTTCTAAAGTAGTCCCAGCAGCCATGCAAGGCCAGACCGCACGAGTAAACCACTTCAGGACTCTCACTCCATAAGCCACTTACTTTAGAGGCAGGGGAGAGGGGGGAGAAGAGAGCAGGGATTGAGGTTACACCTAATTCATACTGACTGGAATAAGATTTACATCCATCGCTGAGGCGGCTGCTCAGACTCTTTTACCACAGCCTGCAATAACAGTGTAAGTTCATATTCTGAGATGGAGGACGAAGATAAATGCTAACCCTAGAAATATATACAGTAACGGGGAGGAGGGAAGAGTGAGCTTCCTAGGATCATTTCACACCTTTGGAAAAAAAATAAACCACTTTCCAAATGCTTGGGGAGACAAAGAGTAAATGCTATGAACTGAGCTAGAAAAACATTTCTCCTAGGGAAAAAATACTCCTCCAGCCATGATGCACTGTGTGATTTTTCCTTAATGTTAGCTCACTTGGTTATTCACTGGGGAAGAAAGCAGTGCTTCTGTCAAATGGCCATAGAAACACGCGAGCACTACGACGACGATCTGCCCCAAGTCACCACGGCTTCCACCAAAGCCTTTAATGTCACTTGGCAAAACGTCTGTTTGTTTTGGCAAAAGGACTTCATGAAGGCTTCTAGAAGGATGAGGAGGGAAAAAGAGAAAAAGCCGATTTCTTTATCCTACTCTTCTTTATCTGAACAGAAAGAGGGACACACTGCAAATTAGCAGTAGCAGTGATTAATCAGGCTACCCACAGTCCATCCGTAATGTACCAATTCCCTCTGAAATGCACAAATATGAACACACAGGCAGAGGTCACCATGCTGCTGCAATCCATGTGGTTTTAAACATCACAGCAAGCGTTTCAGGTAGCCTTCCCCTCCTGCAAATAACAAGGCAGGAGAAGAACAGTTTTCTTGCTAGTGGTTTCAGGGATGGGGTCTGCAAGATCCCATCTGAGGAAGGCACACGTGCATGATAAAGTAGCAGAAACCTCTTCAGAAGACTTGACCATCAAGATCATTTCTCCCCCTCTCTCCTATTTTCTTTTCTTTTGTTTAACTAATTCCAATGGAAACAGAGTCAAGTTTTTCCTGTCTTGAAGGAAGCAGACTGGCACAGCCATTCCGCAGCTCCAGCATTTGTCTTGGCAGTCTCATCACATCCCTGTACCTTCCATTAAGATGCAGGAGACCCTAGTGACTTTGACTTCTAATGACATCTAGGTATTGACAGGATTTTGCTATTAAATATTAACAAGTGTAACAATGGAGCTACTGGCAAAATTCAAACTTCTCATTCCCTTCCCCAGGTCTGTGCATCTGAAGCCCACTCCTACTTTAACTCTCCCCCTGCATAATTTGGTGAACCGAGCTGCCACACCTCTCTCCATCAGATGGAGCAAGCAATTGCACTTAACTCATACACTTGAAACAGCAGCCAAACTCCTGTGTGCATTGAAAATGACTTTGTATTTCATTTCCCTGAGGACTCCTATTTCATTCTGACTCCTATTATAACTTGCAAAATTACATCCTGGCATCTGACACAGCTGGCTTGTTGCTTAACTGTGCTCCCTTAAATCATAATTTATTTACTTTATGTAAATGTAAGAACAATAAAAAAGCCTTCTCTCACATTCAAAGCAACCTTTCTAAGGAGGCACTAAGATGCAACACATCTTCTTCCAGCTCTAACCCTTTGTTTTCTTCATAGCCCTGGTTGTCCTACGTATTATCTCTCACTAAGCTGTATAAATTCTCTGACGTTATCCATGTCTGAGGTTCTGCTTAAAAACTAATCCAGCTTCCTTCTTCTGAACACAGTAAACCAGGCAGAAAATTGGAGTGGTGGAGGACTTTGACTGTGCATGATATAAGCAGAAAACAGACGAACACAACAGCAGATGAAAAAGACGTTCATCTCACCTCAGAAGTACCACATTGTCTGACAAGAAGGCTCCAACAGTCATATCTGAAATTTTTGTAACATTGAAAACAGTTACAAAGGAGGCATAGGATTCAGTTCTCTCAAATCAGTTGCTAAATTACAGAGCTTACACATCTAAACAAAAGCATTTTCCTGACTCAAATCAGCCAGTTGGTCCCCTCGAACATCATTATGTCACAAGCATTATAACTGGAGGATTAGGCCTGTGACATTACTTCTCTTCTACTTCATTGCTTGATTTTTATTATTATGACTATTCTCCATTTCTTTCTGTTTGTTTTAGTTTTAAGATTGTCATCATGACTGAGCAGCTTGCAAGAAACTTACAGCCTTAGAGAGATACTGAAATCATAGAATTATAGAATACCTCAAGTTGGAAGGGACCCATTAAGGGTCATTGAGTCCAGCTCCCTGATCCTCACAGGTCTACCTAAAACTAAACTTAGTTTTGATTAAAAGCACCTCATGACAGGCTTAGTGCTGTGACCATTTTCCTGGGCTGTCTGTTCTAGTGACTAACCACCCTCTTAGCAAAAAGCCTTTTCTTAATGTCCAGATTTCATAGAGTCGTAGAATAGTTAGGGTTGGAAAGGACCTTAAGACCATCTAGTTCCATCCCCCCTGCCATGGGCAGGGACACCTCACACTAACCATAACACCCAAGGCTCTGTCCAACCTGGCCTTGAACACTGCCAGCGATGGAGCATTCACAACTCCCTTGGGCAACCCATTCCAGTGCCTCACCACCCTTACAGTAAAGGACTTCCTCCTTACATCCAATCTAAACTTCAACACGTCATAGAAGCTACAAATTGGGAGCGCTGTTCTTGCAAGGCAATCACCAGTGAGCTCAGATTAACAAGAATCTTCTGCTTTAGTATCATGACTGCCCAAACACATAAATTAAGTGATCGCCTCAAATTCTCAACAGGAGCTTCAAATAACAGAGGGGAAAGGGAGGAAAAAGCTCAGCTTCATCAGCCTCCTGCTACAGCAGGAGCCAGCAACCTGGAAATGACCAGCTCCACTGTTTGCTCATCCTGTTGCTGCATTTCCCCAGTAGCAGACATACCTGGATAACCATTGCTATCCATATCCACTCCTCCTGATATGGACTGGCCGAACATCCTCAGCATGGGGTTTATTGTTTGCCCGGACAGCTTCTGCAGCAGAAAACACACGAGTGGCATTCATCAGTAACGCAAAGAATCCTCTAAAAATAAATAAATACATCCAAACCCTAAAAAAACCCCTCAAGCCTGATTTTCATGGTCACTGGAAGTCTTTCCTGTGTGCTGGAAGTGCTGCACATCTGCACACTTCACCCACGCAGCCCTAAGCAGGAAGGCTGTCAACTGCAGGAAGCCCTTCTGCTCTGGGCTAGGAGGAGGCCAGTGTTTACTTGGATTAAAAAACACACCTGCATTGCAACCCAAGCAAAATAAAAAGCACATCAAATTTGTTTGGGGGGAGGAGATGGAATTCACGTGTTTTGCTTTTTTTCCTCATATCCTTAATTTCTGTAAGTGCAAATTTTAAGTGGCATCTTAACAAAATTAATGATTAATTGAAGCAGAAAATCCTGCACAACCATTCCTTTTCACAAAGTTTGCCAGAGTACTCGAAGTCAAAATGATTAATTTTCATCTCACTTGGAAACTCTGGTTTCCATCAGCTATTATGCAATATTTTGTGTCAGTTTGGAAGCTGTATCTCATTTCTGCCTCCCCGACGCAAAGCTTAATTAACTTTGAACATAGCTTCCTTTTTATTTTAATTACTAACACAAAAACTTTCTCTAAATGTTTTGAATTCTCAATGTCTTTGTCTGAAGCAAATGAACATATCAAAATCTCGTTTGCCAAGAAGGCAATCAGATGCCTTCCAGCTCCCATTCATTATGCCGGGTCACCAGTGCAAGACCTGAACTTGAATCAACATCTGACTACAGAAGTTACAGGCAGAGGAAACCTAGCCCATGAAGTAATTCTGAGGCTGCTGGTGGTGCTTCACAGCTTGCGACATGCCACCAGCTTTTCCTGGCCCTCCCATAAAGGGCATAATGCTGGACAAAAGGTCAGACAGGAAATTCATGGAAAAAAGACAAGTTGAGGGAAAGAAGCTATCCCGCAGTCCTGACAGACAGTTTAAAGGGAAATCAGTGCCCCACCATTTAAGATCTCCTTTTCCTACTCATGGGCAGACAAGATTAAGACCACTGGAAGTAACTTCCTCCCTTGCACTATACTTGCAACACATCTTGCAGGGGGGCTCCCAGTTAGGGTGGTAAATCATGCCTGCAAGCATCCCAGTGGACATCTGCTGGCTATTATGACCTAGAAGGAAGAGGTATAATGCTGCTCTGCTTTAAGTGCCATGAATGAAAAACAGCAGGCCACAAAGCCAATTAAGCTGCTTCTGCTCATAGCCACCACTAAAGCTGCTAAAGGGAAGTGAGGGAACTACACTGAATGAGCAACTTAATGAAGAAAAGTAAGGGTGAAACGCTAACAAATTGAAAATGGTGAAAAGATAGACCCAGCAGGCTCTTGTCTATCTTTCTCAGCTTATTTAAAAAGGGAAATCCAGGGCGTTAAGATGGCTCAGGGGCATAGTATTAAGATACAAAAAGTCTTTCTTTGGGTTCAAATCCAGGGCAGGCAGGTAAAGAGCTGAAGCTGTTACACAGCTCTTTTGGTTGCATGTGGGAGATGAACCGGTGGTGTGGTGTGCGTAGTGCCCTGCAGCAGAGCCTGCCCATAAAGTGGTGCTCTCTCAGCTGCCTTATGGCATGGGACAGTGATAGGAATGCTGTCAAGGGTCAATGACCACCCTCTTGAGCTGGGCTTTATCCCACTGACCAAGTGGAGAGGCACACAGAGCCATGCCTGCTGGCCTTGCTCCAGTGGGGAAGGAGAGATCACAAGCAGGATGTTTTGCTTCCCACCCTGCTGATCTGTCCTCATTAAAATATGTAACATTTTCCCATGAATGAGCAAAAGAAAAAAAAATAAAATCAGAAAATCTGATCCTTTTCAGGAAAGCTGGAAAGCTCCAGATTTTTCAGCATCAGAGAAGAACCTCCCAACCAGGGGGTCTCTGCAAGAAACGGGTAGAATCCACCATATGCCACACATTAGTGTGTTTTAGAAGTATCCATAAAGAGTCATTTAACTTCCCTTCTTTTTTAGAGAAAGCAGCACATGGCATATACGTGGTAAAAGGAAGAAGGACTAAACCTCTATGGTCTATTAGAAGAGTCTCCAATACAACCACTAAACTTCTAAATTCTGCTTGAACTGATTTATTGTGAAGGATCCCACCCAGCAACAAAACAAAACAACCAGAACTTCAAACACACAGAAGGAGGGAAGATTCAGGCCCTCCGAAAATAAAGAAATGTGCTAGACAGAGCCTAGGGGACACACGTTGTGCAGCATGAGCATAAATTTATGTTCTGTACTGCTTGGCTGCAGTAGCTAAATTGTACTGTGTCATCTCTGCACAAGATGCTATACAATGTATTCTAGCTGAGATTTTACTGAATAATGGTCAGTGAAATGGCACCCACGAACAGCCTTGTGATGTATTGTCACATCACTAAGAGAGGGACAAGATGGGTAAAGAAGTTTCTGCAGGGCACAAAGAAAACTTAGTACCTCTTACTTCTCACCACGTCTGCTTCTGCAGGAAGGAAGTGCACCCTCCCAACTCCCCACTGGTCTCTCCATAGTTTGTGCACTCAGCCTCTCCATGGTTTCCATTTCTCTTATGTGCTAGTACTATCTCTATAAACTGACATCAAACCCCAAGTTTTCGTTTGCTTAAAGAAGGAAGCTACAGCTGATAAACATAACAAAAGACAGTGAAAAATATCTTCTGACTAACATAATTTTACCCTACAGCATAGATATGGACAAACTTTGGGAGAAGCCATCTTCAAACTAGGACTGAGTAAAAGATGTAGAGCTATGATGAGGCTACTTATAAAGGGACCCCTAAATATGGTTTATTTCTGCAAGCCTTGGGAAAGTGATTTCAGATAGATATCACAAATAATAGTGTCACATACCATAGAGTACTGAGGTACAATACCATTGGCATCCCCATGGTAAATGTACACTGCTCCTCTGTAGTTATCCTCCTTAGGCGCTCCAATGGCAACATCTGCAAAACAGTACAGATTATAAACATTTCATGATCCATTCCATTAATCAAACCTTTTCCCAATTTTAGAAGCCAGCTATCCATAGGAAAATAGCTCCCCATGACGAAGATGATCAGCAGCTCATGTGGACCTGGCTAGAAGGAACTTGTTTGATTTAATGAAGAGCTCATGTTAAGATAAACTTTAAAAACCACACAACTGGATATGAATTTTTACACACGTGGCTATGTTATGCCTAATTAGAAACACGTGCATGTTATGTGTGTGAAAATGTGTGTTTATTAACCAGAAACCATGCTTAAAAAGTTAATTTAGAATCCCTTCATATCAAAATCTCCAAGGCAGGGGAACCTCAGCTTTGTGAGCCAACATAGCACTGGCAAAACATTTATTGCAGCACTACACTACACTAAGTTTGCTGGAAAATCCAAATCCAAAATGGATAAGCAGAAAGAAAAAAAGAAAGGCTGCTGAGGATGCGCGTTCAAGTTGTATTTGATCCAATTTAACTGCAAACTCCTTCAGGAAGAGTGATCCCACCTCCCATTCTCCTCACCTAGGTGGATTTTGTGACTATACAGCTGCTAAAATTAAAATCTTCCCAATGGCTTCCTACCAGCAGACTGACTCAGCTCACTCCACAGTCTCTCCATCATCACAACTGATCCACAAGCAGCAGCAAGAACATACAAACGCATGTCCAAGTGCAGAGGAAGAGCATGCCCATCATTTGTGAGGGCAACATGCAATGAGGCTGGGTTAGGCTTAATGGGATACCACACCCTGAGTGGCCTGGAAGAAATAAATCCAGGCACACACTGAGCAAGTCAGCCTTTGTTTGAAAGTCCTTAATCTGTGTTGCCAGAATTCCAGGCAGAAAAGGTGCCAACATCAACACTTTGCTCTCACCTATTGCTGTCACTGCATGGGGCCTCACACTGAGCAGCCTGCGAAAGGAGCAGGCTTAGAATAAAGTGAAGGAAAGAAATAATAGAGCACGTTATCAGAGTGAGAAGCTACTGCTTAATTACATTTCATGATAAGAAACATGATTATGTCATCAAAACTGGAGAGGTGTGAAGACATAAAAAGTGGGAAAGAGAAAGAATTCAGCTGTGCCTTGGTTTTGCTCGGGGCATGGGTATTTAAAGCCTTTTATAAACAACACAGAATAAGAAAATGCAACAGCAAGGAAAGCAAAGCAACGTTAATGTGATTGGGGTGCGAGCTGCATGGACATGGACTAATCCCAAATCAAGGACAATCAGCTACAAAAGGCTTTATCAAATCCTATGCAAGCACATTTATCCTCATCACGAGCTCTGAAGGAGCAATGGATGCCACACAGCACTCAGCCATGAAAAGAGGCCAGCGGTGCCACCAGTCCTGCTGGCATTTCAGGAAGAAAGCACACCAACCTGGGAATCCATCATCATCAATGTCACTGAGCGCAGCCATGCTCTCCCCAAAGTGCGCGTTGTAGGCGCTGTCACCATCCAGGACCAGCTGCTCTTCCAGCACCCCCTAGCAAGCAGGAAATAAAACAGGGTCAGGGAAATGGTGCGAGCCCTGGATGAGGCAAGCCTTCCCATGGGAGCCATCCATGTGGTGGGAAGCACCTGGGAACAGCTGCAGCCTGACTCTTGCCCTCGTTGCACACAGATCACCCAGGTGCTGGGAATCTAATTTATTTGGGTTTTTAACCTTCTGTCTTTCAGTTAGGAGGGAGAGAGGGAATGAAAAGGAGTGTGTAAGTGATATAACTAAAATGCTAGATTAACTGAACTCAGTGATGTAACGAAATGCAGTCATAGGGCTTGGTGAGCTCATGAAGGTTTCCAGATGCCTAAAACCTAACAGCCCAGGGCTCGCTCTACTGGCAGATTACATCCAAGGAGCAAAATCCTCAGTCCAGACTTAGTCAAACTAAACTGCAGTGAGTGAAGGAAAATTTTCCCCTAAGCAAAGAACATTGGGGCAAATGGATTTGAAAACTTTTTAAGTATTGGACTGAAGGATTAAAGCAAAGTCCCCAAAAAGCCTTCTGAAATGAAGAATAAGGGAAGAGATTTAATGAAATAAAGGGGCAGAGGAAAGTTCAAAAGCAAGCTTTGTACTCCTGTGCCATGAGAAGCTTTATATGGCTCTGGTATTTCTTGCCCACCCACTTTCTGGTCAGATACATTGGCTTTAGTTTCTTGCTGTCTTACCTCAAGGGGAAGGGAACATTGCCACAAGAAAACAAAATTCAGTTATGCAATGTAACTCTGTACCCACCTCCAGGGTTGGTTTGGTTTGGTTTTGCTTTCTTTGTGAATGAGAGTAAACTGCCCTCTGGAACATGTAATAAAATCTTTTACTCGGCTGTGGGGACTTGCTGACTTTAAGAAAACCCCACATAAAGAAACTGAAATGCAACAGAGAGGAGACAGGCCTGTACGTGCGACTCATTTCTCTGCAGACCTCACAGGAAAGGGCAAATATAGGTGTATTAAATCTAGCGCCACTATGCATGCTTGTATGATGAAGCAGTTTCTCTGATCTGATGCAGCAACCTCTTAAGCAATGGTGCTTACAGAATGGAACAGAGTTTGAAATGTCCAAACCCCAAAATAAACCCCACCATCCTGCAAGCTATTGCTCCTGCACGTAATTTGTGCCATAGGAGTACAAGAAACTCCTACTAGCTTCTTGACTGCTTTTTAAAAGATAGAAAATGAACTCCTGCACATTCTCACTGCAAGCAGGAAATGATGGCTATTATCTGCTTGGCATTCTACACCCTATCCTGGAGATCGAGCAGCCACACTGCTGGGACAGCCTGCGGATCGAACTGAAAAAGTAAAGCTCATTTAAAAGAGGAGTAATAACAGAAAACGAAATTACACCAGAAGTGATACTGAAGTCTCCCAAATGCTGCCTATAGGACTTGGGATGAATGGTAACCCTAGCATAAACAAACTTAAAGTTCACATAATACTGGTGAGGCAAACCAATTTCATTTTAGTCCATAACAACTCCTGGTTTGATACAGCAGTACTGCGACCTGAATATTAAGTATTTAATAATGCATAAACAACCACTGTTTTCCTATAGATACAACGTAAGAATGATCTTGTTTTGATGATGCAAGAAAGTTCAGGTTTTTCCAAGACTGTTGTTCAGTTATGTGAAATTCAATAGTACCAGCTGATAAGAACTTCCCCTGAAGTCTCTATATTAGGCATAACGTAAAGATAACATGAATTCAACCTCTGGTTTCTCTTCACAAAGTCTCCTAGGTCCCCAGACATTTGTGTTCTAATTTGTAGGTCTTACTGACCACCCAAAACACAAAGGGAACTCAGTCAAAGCTGCTGACTCCTACTTGGTTTTGGCATCAGCTTCATGTAAAGCCACAAATACCACCAAGTTTCAACATAAAACCAGAAACTTCCCCAGACCTCCTCGAAAGATTCACAGCTCTGTGATGAATGCAGGCTGTGTCTGGGAAACCAGGATACCAGATGAGTTTTCTGTGACTTCATGCTCTGCTAGAGGCATCCAGAGCCCCACTGTTTAAGAGATCAAGTTTCTCCATGGAGTACTGGAAGGACGCTAGTGTTACCTTGCCCGCACCCACACCCTCATCCCTTACCAAGCCCTCTCCTGCCCATACTCACGTTTCCTCTGTTGATATAGACTGTGACTTGACCTTCATCTCTGATCTCAGAAAACATAGGTGCTCCGACCAGCAGGTCTGACAACCCGTCAGAGTTCAGATCAACTGCACATAAGGAGGAGCCAAAGTAAGAGCCCATCTGTAACCAAGCCGAGTCACAACAAAGCGTTCAGTATCTGCCCACACACAGGAGGAAATCATTTAGGCGTGTTTTCTTGTTTTAATTTCAAATGATGACTTGTTGCTTTATCACTCGCAAGCACTCCTAAAGAGAAAGCTATGGGGATAATTCTGGCAGGAACTAAACACTTTACCGTAACAGTGCATCAGCTTGGATGTTTTAACAAAGGAATTAGATTTATACCTTTATACCCTGAGACACGCTTAAGTGAGACACTTAAAGAGCTTTCTTATATGAGCTTTCACTTGTCAAATGCTTAAAACCAGGAAGGGGTGAAATAAGTTTCCCAAACCAAGGTCTGGCAAGTGATTATTCATGCCCAGTACCAGATTTCCTAAAGAGGCTTGAAATTGGGTACCACAGATCTTCTGGGGGTGTGTTAAAGAAATAAAGAAAAGAAAAATAGGCTAGGGGTAGGATATCCATGAAAAGGGGCATCTAAAATTACTTCTTGATTGTGGTCTGACTTCCCCTGTACCTGTTTGTATCAGTCACCTTCAAATAGCAGTACTGGTTGTGGGGTTTGATCATAGCCTTTCTTCTCATGTACAGGCAGGTGAGTTAACACAGAAAGACCTTCAATAAAGGCTTTTTAGCGGATACACAAAGAACCTAAGCGCCACTTTCAGTCTACAGATATTACTGCTTGATAAAACTTAACTGCTTAACTTTAAGAAATCCATTAATTTCATTACTTAAATTTTGATACATGTTAACATTAAATGCTAACAATCTCCCAACCAGCACCCACATTACAGGGTGAGACCTTATAACTCAGGGACCTTAGTAGCTCAGGGGGACCTTATAACAGTCTCCCAATACCTAAAAAGGGTGTACAAGAAACCTGGAGAGGGGCTTTGGTAAGGGCATGCAGCGAGGGAATGGCTTTAACCTGACAGAGGAGAGACTGAGATGAGCTCTTAGGCAGAAGTTCTTCCCTGTGAGGGTGCTGAGGCGCTGGCACAGGGTGCCCAGAGAAGCTGTGGCTGCCCCATCCCTGGCAGTGTTCAAGGCCAGGTTGGACGGGGCTTGGAGCAAGCTGCTCTAGTGGAAGGTGTCCCTGCCCATGGCAGGGGTTGGAGCTGGATGAGCTTTAAGGTCCCTTCCAACCCAAATCAGTCTGGGATTCTATGATTATGAATTTCAAAACACATTTAAACACAAGAAGGAGACCAAAAGCAAGAATGATATTCCACCCTTACTTCATCCACTTCTCCTAAGGTACCACAAGGCATACTCTTTGAGACCAACTACAAACCATAGTCTCAAAATTAAAAGCAACTTCCACAAGAAAATTGGAAAGATACCACTTCTGACTTGAAATTGAGAGCTGTTTACATAGCAGGAAAGATTGAGGTTACAGAAATCATTATTTAGGTTAAAAAGAATGAATCACTATCTTGTACGCTTTTACATTCCTCATTGTAGGTCCCAGGCCTTCTACGCCTGATAAATTTAGATGCACCAGCAAGAGCTACCAGGCATGCAGGAGATGGGCAGCAGCGACTCTGTTCTATGAAGTCCATAAGGTTTAAAAGCTGCTAAATATATATAGTGGGGTGAGTTAAGGATAGAGTTTCAGTCTGTACTTCAGATTTCTGTGTTTGTGTGGGTTTAAGGTCAGACCTCAAACATCATTTGATGCCAGTTATTTTGTAGCTTAAGCTCCCTTGTGGGTTTTTTATTTGTTTATTTTTTTTAATCCACTTAGGTTTTACAACAGATTTCTCATGGGTAAGGAGAAGAAGATATGAGAAGCATTTCATTATGTATTTAGGCAGTTTTCAGGGAAAGGCTATTATTTACTTGACTGCAACATGGTATGCCTGCAGTGTGGGTGAGTTCACAGTGCTGTGAGAACCTGATGTTTGTTCACTTAACATATGTAACAAGGCACTGCGTTTTCCTTTTTCTTCTCCTTATTTGATTTCCTAGCTCAGCCTCCAGCAATAAAAAAGAGATGGAAGAAACTGGCCTGCTTTAAACTTCTGTTGAACAAGAATGCCAGAACAATGAATTTTCGTACCACCGAGAAGGATGCAGCACTTTGTGAGAGCTTATTTCCAGGCAGGGCTCAGTGCTGAGCATGTCTGGTTATATTTCAATTACGAAACAAAAGAAGGGTGATTCAGGACGGCCTTCTTTTTCAAATAAAGTTCTCATTTGCATTGTAGAGAATTTGTAGAAGACAGATGCTGCAGGGAAGGAGGAGATGGCAGCCTACAAGTATTTGAAGGATGCAAATAACTGATTGTTCAAGTTACATATTACACAATTGAATGAAAAAGGAAAGATTTTGGCTGAGAGCTGCAAACTTCCTGATAGCTCTGTTTGTTAGGCTGAGGAATAGTTCTCTAGAAGCATATCCTTAGGGACATTTAAAAGTCAACAGAGAAAGAAATGAACAGGAAGCAATCAAACACAGGAGATGCCCTGGATGAACTGGGAGGTCTTTTCCTTTCAAGATGTCTTCAATTCTGCTAATGCAGAGAAAGATAAATTTTGGAGAGGCCCTAAAATACAAGTGACACCATCCCCCTGCACAGCCTTGCAGTTTTCTTCCATTCCAGGCATGTTTTTTGAGAGTGTGTTTTGTTGGGAAAAAAATAACAAAACATGCTAACAGTCCCAATTTGATGATACAGTCAAACACTTCATATCTGTCTGAGAGTGGCAGGTCTTCCCACAGCCAGAAGCCACCAGTAACCTTTTCCTTCTGTATTTCCAGGAGAACACAGGCAGCTCCAGGTAAGGGATATCATCTCCTCACTGTGTTATTCCCAAATAAGATCTTTTTATTGTTACCTATAGGTAGACATACCGTCCATTTCCCCTGCAACACATCTCCAGCAAGCCCCCAGTGAAGAGCACAAGTTGTTGCCCCCTCTGATATAACACTGCATGTGGAGGGGGGGCTGGATCTCACTAGCTTTCACTAAAATTAATGGTGAGTGCAGTTCATCAAGAGCAAAAGGCAGAACTGATTCATGGTGAGAAGGGGTAAGTTGCAACCTCTTGAGGTAATGAAGCTGCTCCTCCATAAGACAGCATAACCCCCCCTGTCACATAGGAAAACACACTGGGGCTCTTGTATCACACTAAGTCCCAGGCTACCCACATCTCCCAGTAACATTTAAAAGGAAATCTCTGTGTGTAGGCTCACTGGGCACCCCACATCCCACATCTCAGAAGGTGCTGCTACAGCTGCATGAGGCTAAACAGAACCACTAGGACAATTTTCAGCAAGACATTCCCTGTCAGCCATGTGGGCATTGAGCAGACACTGCAGTTATGACTGCTACAGGAGAAAGGGCATACAACTGATCTGCACAGTAGGTTTAACTCTTCTGGGATGATAAGAAGAAACAGCATTTGCTTGACAACTCTTGAAGCAGTGGAATAAAAACAACGCTGAGATGACCCTGCCATTATTTGCCATTATTTGCCCCTTCTCTACCTCTTAAAAGAAAACACACATACATAAAAGCTCACCTTTTTCCCTGAAGCCTGAAAAATCTTTACCAGAGAGCCTGACAGTCTGTCTGTTCTGAAGATATAAACCTGAAAAGAGGAAGAAAAAAGTTAACCAATACTAACTATGACTCACATAATGGTGCAGCATTGTTGCTTCCTAAATAATATCTAAATCATGATCATGGCCATTGCTATTGCCAAGATCCAATGTCATGACCACTTTAATGCTCAGTCTTCTTTCAAAAGACAAAACATAGAGGTCCCCATTTTCATTATGAACCACAGGCCTCTTATTGTAAAAAATGCTTGAATATCTTGTCACCTGCATTTTTTGGTGCACATTTATGTATTTAAAAGCAAGTAGTAAAGTCACTCCCAACAAGTGGCATCTGGAGGCTGCCTGGAAATGGTAAAAGGCTGAGAAGGCAAAACCTGCTTCTCTTCCCTTGTCCAGCCTTCCTTTTTCAAGGACACATGCCTGCACGTACTGCACTGCAGACTTCACGATGCCTTAGCAAAGGTCAGAGTAGAAATCCCCATTGGACCACCCAAGGCATTTGCACTGTTTCTCTCTGAAACAATCCGTAAATCAGAAAACTATTCAAAACATAGTTCACTCATTACTTGTTTCCACAGCAGAAACTGTTTAATCAGGAACTCCCAGGGATAAAAATATTGATATGAGCTCTATAACAGATCTTGTACCAAGATTTATGGCCTAAAAAGTATGGCTTGCAGAAAGGGGCTCCCTTTGACAGCAAGGCTGGCTCTGTTAGCCTTTGAGACTCCTCCAGTATTTGACAGCCTCCCTCCTAGCAGGTGCTCACAGTCTGCAGGACAGAGGATCCTCACTTCCAAGGCCACGTGGCAGAGCCAAGCCCTTGACACAGTTGATTATGTGGCAAGTTATTAATAGGTGGCAAGACCGAATTCAAAGCTGTTCTCGGCCAAGAACACAACACAGATTTACTGCAGACGATTGCTCTAGATATAAAGGACTCCCTGGGTTTTTGCAGTGCAGCAAGAGCATGTTGCCAGGTGTCACAACTCCAAACCCAGCCTTAACTGATGACACTCTTTCTTGCTTACTTTGGAGAAATGACTCATTCATTAAGAACCTGGCTTTACCTTCAGTGAAAAGGGTGTGACAATGCTAATCACTTTCCATCAGGGAAGTGGAAAGGATTAGCTTATTAGAGAGTGAGGAAAGCACAACAGGACTCCTCAGCATAATGTCCTGTACTCAACACCTCCTATAGTCTCTTTGCCATGCATTCCTGCTACCCACATCCCATGCCAAGGGAGGATAACAGGAGCTTTTACAACTAGAGCAGCAGTCTTTTAAACTATAGCAGCAGGTGCTTTCTCATGGATCTCACATTAGCAGCTGGTTCTTTCTCCCTCCTTGTACAGAAATAACATCTGTTCCACCAGGAAACAGGTTGGAAGGAAGGTGCATTGGAGCAGTCATAACAGAGCACCTGATAATGACACCATGTCTTTCGTGTGTGCATGTCCACTCAGTAGCAACTGCGCTGCTACTATATCCCATATATCCTAGTCATGCCAGATCAGGTAATGTACCAAGTTCATCCTCTACTTTTACTCTGTTTTCTCCACTTGTGCTACTACCTTCTGGGACACGGTTACTACTAGAAATAACCTGCCTAAACCAAGGGATAGTGTTCATGGTAGTGGAGACCTCTCCTCATGGTAGTGGAGACACTCCACACCAATTCATGTTCCTCTAGAAAAGAGCCAGAAGGACAAAGATGGAAGGCGGCTGCAGGACATCTCTGCTCAAGCACATGGTGACAGCAGGTCCCCAGAGGTTTGGATTTTGAAGAAAGGAACAAAAGCAGATACTTTATGTCGCTTTTCTCCCTCTTCTCACCTTTGTTTCAGAGGTGTATGAGGGTCACAGTGCTCACTCTCAACTGGCTGCCCCGATAGCAGCTGACTACTCATCACAGGAACACCAAGCGCACCTAGCTCACCAGCCATTTCCATCTAGCCATTCACTTGCTTACATCTTTGGGACATCAAACATAGATCTGCCTACAGGAAAACCATAGGGTTTTTTTTTCCCTTCCCAAGAGAATATCAATCACAAAGATTTAGAACCACAGCTGGCAGAAACCCAGATTCTAATCCACTAAACTTCAACATATTATGAAGTTTTAAGAGGGAGAACAAATCACCTAGAAAATGGCTTTTCATGCTACTTAGAGATGCTACCCTGAAGTAAGTACTGAAATAGTCAAATGTATGAAGAAAACAAGCAGAAGACAAACTCTTTTTTCCAAGGTTTTTTCATTTCCAGGCAAGGTTTAAGTGATACCTATACATTAAAAATCCTAAACGACAGCAGTGTGAAAGAAATGTTTCCTATGTCTTGTTATAAGTAACTATGGTAAGGATTGGGTGGGAGAAAAAGGGAAGAGGGGGTTGATGACTTCACCAAAACACCTCACCTCTTCTCTGCTCAGTGCTCCAAAACTGCCCTGTACGCAAAAATCTCCTGACTTCTGAGATATGTGGGAACTGTACCAAAACTGCTGGTTTTGCCCCATTGCATCTGACCACATTAATGTTTGAGAAAAAGGCGCACCTTTCCGATGCCTCCATCCTGGGGAGCTCCTCCTACAACGTCCGTGCTAGTCGGCTGGGAGAAATGACCTGCTGTCACTGCATATCCTGAGAGAGGAGATGGGGTGGGAAAGGAGGGACAAGATAAATAAGTAAATAACCATGAAAGGGAAGAGCCTGACAAGCAGGTCAGCCATCTGGATCACTGCTCCTCCTGGGCTGCACACTGTTAGCATCCAACAACATTCTGCTCAGGATGTGCCAATATTCTGCTCAAAAGCTCACAGCACTGGGAATCATAGAATCAAGTAGGTTGGAAAACACCTTTAAGATCATCAAGTCCAACCATTCCCCAGTCCTGCCAAGGCCACCACTAACCCATGGCACTGAGGGCCTCGTCTACACAGTGTGTGAACACTTGCAGGGACAGTGACCCCACTACTGCTCTGGGCAGCCTGTTCCAATGCCTTTCAGAGAAGGCATTGTTCCCAATATCCGGTCTAAACCTCCCCTGCTGCAGCTTGAGGCCGTTTCCTCTTGTCCTACCACTTGTTCCTTGGGAGCAGAGACCAGCCCCCTCCTGGCTCCATCTTCCTGTCAGGCAGTTGCAGAGAGTTCTATGAAGTGACAGTACGTCCCCCAGTACCCTTCTGAAAGCTTAGAGAAGAAAGGGGTGTTTGGAGCTGGGTGAGGGACACACGATGCAGGTACAGGGAACAGTTTGGTAACTGTGAGTCCAGAAAGGGAAGCAATAAGACAGGAATAGGCACAAACACAGCAAAGAAACCACATCACTGCAGAGAAAGTATCACATCAAAGAGCAACAGTCCCACATCCACCAGACTGAAGTGTCCTCCTTTGGCTAAAATCACTGCCCAGGAAGGCTTGGAAAATTACATGCCTTTTTGGTTGGGGGAGGCGAGCGGAGGACAGTGGACAAAGAGGTCAGAGATGTTAATGGCTTAAAGAGATTTTTGTTTAGGTAAGAAGAAAAATGGGAGGATAGATCAAAGAAAGAAACTGTGTTTGAAAAAAGCAGATCAAAGATTCAGTCTTATTTGATATATTAAAATGATATATAATAACTAAAGATGGGTAAAGCACTTTCCTTCTAAGGCTGTCTTGTATTTGCCTTGCTCATCTCTGGTAAATTATGAGGCTCTTGTCTATATGGTAACACTATAATTCAGGCTTATCAGTGCCAAAACCTATTTATGTCCTCAAATACGTATATATACACTCCCATTTAGCTATCACCAAACAGTATCTTCCAAGTGGTATTTTTTTAAAGACTAAAGGTTAATGGGAGAATGAGAGGTCAGAGTGAGTCTTTAGTCAAACAATATCAAACTACTGACTGTTGGAAAAGCTTTCTAGGTCTCAACAGTCTTAGGCACTGGGGATTAAGTGGAAGGCTTTAAGTTAAGTGTTTTAGGACATCAGATGATTTTAGAGCAAGAAAAACCAAGCAAGTTAAAGATGTACTCGAACCTATAGCCAATCTTTTCACAATCTTCTGTTGCTAATGACTCACTTCTGTGGTGCTATTTTTGTTGAAATTAATTTGTGTCTGCAACATACATTCTGTAACTGTGTGTTGTACCCATTTTAAAGTCTGGTGTAAGCAGACACAGCCTAACCACTGACAAATAGTTTGTCCATCACAGGGCAAAGGCAGGAATGTAGGAGGCCTACTACCATCCAACTTGCTTTTCAGTTGGAATGCACGTTCAGTATCAACTTTACAGCACCAAAGCCCTGAAATCTGTTGTTCAACTGAGCCATTCTCACACTGAGCACCAGAGTGCTGCTTACCAAGGTATGTGTACCGCCTGCCTATCATGGCATCATCGTTTAGCTTGTAATATGTGTTGTCAGTGAGATTCAGTACTTTGACAGTTCCTGTCCAATAATAAGATCCCGGTGCACCCATGATGACCAGCTCCTACAACAGGAAAAACAGAAAGGTGTGAGGGAAAGGATAGGGAAATACATAATTAATGGTCAAAACTGGACAAAAATTCATGTTTTACACGGTAACGGAGAAGGGATGGGATATTAACTTAAAACACCAATTGCAGGATCATCTATAACAGTCTCCATTCTGTGTGTATCCTTTCCAAAGACGGAGGTCACGGCACACACCCTAGAGACACATGGTCTCCCCTTTTATGGTCCTTTTATGCTCAGCTGTCCTGCTGCTTCAATAGGCCTTCTTCAGCCTTACCAACCATCAAACTCATCCCTGATAACACAGTCCTCCCAAAAATCTCTCTCCACCTGCTGCCTTTCCCAGCCATTCTCCAGAAGACCTGAAGACCCTCCCCAAGAGACAGAAGTGCCCTAGCCCACCCAGAGCCACCATTCAGCTATAGATCATGCCCTGATGCTGGCTGACAAGCTACACTAACCAGTCATGAAGGATGCAGCACAAAGGATTTTGATTTTACAACTATGAAGCTAAAGACCTGCCATGCACTCAATGAACAGGGTTGTGTTACATGATGGCTGGTACATTTTGCCTTGCTCTGTCATTAGGTATGCTTTACTCTTCAAGCGACAACCTGGCTATAGTTCATTAGGATCACCCAGCCTGATTGAGGATTTCAAAAGACTAGAAATCTGGCAAAGCTTGACCCAGTATCCAAAGAAAAATGCTCATGAATAATGCTTTTGAAGCAAAACTCAAGGTATATTTACCTGCAAGAGAGACTGAGAAAACGTTGCCCCAAAGCATCCAGCATCCTTGCAGGAAAACCGTACTCCTAAATGTGGTTTTAATTACCCTCAGCAAGGGACCAAATTAAGCCTGGGGAGCGTTAAGTCTAGGTAAGTTCTTCACCCCTGGAGGAGAAGTGAAGACAGCTGCTTTGCCTCACATCTCCATTCAATGCGAGGCCATGAGTGGACTCCATCCTTGTGGGAAAATGCTCCCACAGCTGGGAGCCCTTCGGGCAACCAGTTCCAGTCAGGAGGAGATGTTAAATGAGGGATTTTCCTAATAAGACTATTATTAGGAATAATAAGGACAGGACTGAAAACCCAACCCAAGAGCAGAACGTGCTTGGCAACAGCTTTCTAACTTGGGAGGGGCCATGCCCTCGAGGTCAAGGGATCATTTGCCAGCAGGAACAACTACCATCAGCAGTGCTGAATATACGGTAGGGGCTTGCCTGTTTGACCCAAAAAGCCATTTATCTGCATTTCCTGCTCAGTGAGCTGCCATCAGGTTGAAGCAATGAAAGTTCAAAGATATCTTTTGAACCAGGGTAGCAAAGGAGGATTTAAAGCATGGGAACAGAAACAGGCTGGAAAGAGCAGACAAGGCAGGAAACAGCTGCTGCTGTCTCAGTATCCAGTTATCAGAGTGCCACTGTGGCAACATCGCCTGCCATCCCACTTTACTCGGAAATCACTTTCTGCCATTTCACAGAGCACACTTGTATCCCGCTTGTATCAGCCCAGACAATGAATTCTGCAGACCTGTGCATATATAAGAAGGGGTAGGTATATACTTGACAAGACAGTAACAAAACACAAAAAAACACCCCAACACTAAAACATTATAAAAGGACATCAATACATACATAAGGGAACAAATGCATCCTTGACATAACTAAAACATTGCTGATATTCTTTCCTGGACAGTAGTTTATGGTCCACTATCTAGAACAGCTCTGGAGCATATATTTTACCATTTTAATTCTTCTCCACCTTTTTGCAATAAAGAACTGAAGCAGAAGTGGGGAAAAAAAAAGCTTATCTTACGGATGTATATATAAACATATATATATAGATACATATACCCACATACATCAACAAAGCCATTTAAGGAGAACTGGTTTACATCATTATTTAAAGAGTTAATATTAGGTACAGAAATATCTCTATGCAAGCTTTGGGATGTACCCAATAAAAATATTCCCCGAGGACACTTCTCAGAGTCAATTCATTCACTTTTGTCTGCAGATCTTGAATCACCAACAGACCTATGTCTGAGCCACTGGGCAAACGTGGTGCAAGATGCAGGTATCTAGGAGGCTGGATGATGCAGGAGAGTGCTGGCTGGAAGGGACAATGCTCAGCTCTCAGCCCTCTGTCCAAGCCATGCCTGGTGCTGCCCTCCTGGGTCATGCAGGAGGAGAGCTGCTCACCAACCCCATCCCTTCCATGCATTCGCCCCTGCTCACCTCTGTGAAGAAGCCCGCAATCCCTGCCTGGCATGAGCCGTGCTCCTCCCCATACTTCTTCTTGTACTCTGGATGAAGAAGGGAAGAAATAAACCATGGTCATCCCCAGCACAGCACACATTCTCCACCCAAGCGGTCTGAATCGCTAAATGCACAGCCTGGGGAGACACCAGCACTCAGGGCTCCTGGGTTTTACCAATGGATGTGCCACCAGTGTGCACCATGGCAGCATTCTCACCCACAGAAAAGGGCAAAGCAAGTGGCCTGAAAGTGGGGGCACAGACAGGGAGACACTAAACAAGCAGTATCAGAGCAGTATGATAGCTGCAGCCTCACCCCAGTAAAGGTGCCTCTGTTAGCCAGATGAGCACAGCTGGGAAGGGAGGAATAAAAGGTGACGCACATGCCTGTGTGCTACTGACTCAGACAACAGCCTTATCTGGGGGATGCTGGGGTCTGCTGCTTTTCATGGTCATCCGCTCAGAGCTCCCAGTCCACGGGGGATCGAATCAGCATAGTTTCTGTTTCTGTATTTTATGTAGCAAATGTTTCAAACCTGAGGAATTTTCTTTTTGCAGAAGAGGAAAAAAATATTTTTTATAGAAATACATGGTGGGGGAATCACTTTCCGCCTGCCTTTAATCCAAACATTTTCCATTTAGGAACATTTGAAACTTCCAGCAAGATCAGAACCTTCACAGTTGTTTTTTTCCCCAGAGCATTATTTCCACATATTTACCATATTAATGAGTGCCAAGCTTCAGCATATTGCTACTTCCTGCATATTCCATACATCCCAAAACCATCCACCATAGAGCCTGGTAATTGTGAATTTTATTTATTTTCTGTTAAGTAAGCACCATTAACTCATTGTTAAATGCTAAAAAAAAAAAAAAAATAAAATCTAATGAAATCAATGAGCAAATTACCTCTTTGGAACCAAGCAAGTTCTTTTTCAGCTGCACTTTACTGAAGATCAAAAGGAATCAATCATAAACTGCTGCCTTAGCACAGATATGTTACACATAAACACAGACACCCCATTCCCCCTTTATATATTATATATAGGCTCTTCCTACCATTATAAAGATGCTCAGATTTTAAGGAATTTGCTGAGGTCATACTAGTTGGACAGGGAGAGGTTTAACTGGAGAGACCACGCACAACAGTGACTTGATCCACAAATTACAGCCCAAATGCCTGACGCCCTTAGCTGAGGCAGGGTCCTGCCAAAGCAGATGTGTGTCCCAGCAGACCAGGAGGGCCAGAAGCACACTTCAGATCCCTCGTGGGAATGCACGACAACAATTCCACTGAAAAATGAAGCCTATATTTGCTCACAGCTACTCAGAAAGTGCTGGGGCTCTGAATTGCCAGTTCTCCATGTACAGCCTCTCACAGAGCTGGGCACTCCTCGCCTGGGAAAAAAGTATTTGCTTATTGATACAAACGTTTTTTATGCAGTGAGATGAGGAGATGAGGCTTCTCCCTCTGGCATTTCCTGCAAAATAATGTTGTGCACATCCTGAAGGCACTGCCTTCGCTACAGCTGGATTCCCACCCTTGCATAGGATGAAATGCACCAACTTCCACACCCATCCCATTCACATGCTTTCACTCCAATCCAAGGATTTTCCTTTACACAATGTTCTGAAGCGTGGACAGACCTTGCCTCTTCACAGTCGTGCTCTTGACCTTAGTGTAATTCAAAGCAAAATGCCACTAGTCCCATGGGGGTCTTGAAGTATCCTTCTGCCTTACCTGCTAAAATAGGCAGGAGGCCTTTGTAATGACAGAGCTCAAAGCTTTAGAGACTTCCTTCTTAAATCCCACTTCACAGGATATACTAAAGGGGCTCAGGTTGACGATCAGGGAGCCTGAAAAGCCACCCAAGGGACATGAGGAGAGAAGACTTCTTACACACCCACTTCTTTGGAGAGCAAGCCTCGATGCCTCATTGTGTCAGGCCCATAACCACCCACTGCAAGTGTGCCTTGTTGACAATTTGATGGTTTTAAAATGTTGTATTTCCCTATAAAATTGTATTACATTTAGGTCATGGTTTCTTTAATTATCCCCTTCAAAAAAAATAGATGGCTCAATTTGCTTTATAATGAAAGAGGAAAATTGCCGTAGGATATTTAACTTGCACAACAAAAGATCTGGATCTTTCAGCAACACGTAAAAACGTCAAACATGATATCAGCTTTTCAACTAAGAGAGGAGAGATTCAGGCTGGATGAGAGGAAAAAACTGTACAATGAGGGTGGTAAAACCGTGGCACAGGTTGCACAGAGAGGTGATGGATGTGCCATCCCTGGAGACATTCAGTGCCAGGCTGGATATGGTTCTGGGCAACTTGATCTAGTTGAAGATGTCGCTGTACAGGGGGCCTGGACTAGATGAGTTCTGAAGGTCCTGTCCAACCCAAACCATTCTATGGTTCTATGATTTCCCAGCTTGAATGTCTCCAAACCATCTCCCCACACAACTTCAGCCACTGAGAGGCCCCATCCTCATGGGCCTGCAGGTGCAACTGATTCAGATCACTCAAGCTCACCTCTGAATCTGGCTGCAAAAAAAAAGCAAACATATGCAAAGCCATAGGACAGCAGAAGGAATAGCAGCTGCTTCAGCAATGGAACAAGGCAGTCATAGAACAGTGATAGATGGATCTGTAGCTTCATGTGCGTGTGCTCAAACATACAAAATTGCTTCGTTTCTTAGGATAAACAGAGGATTTTATTCTGATAAAACAACGCATGCACAAATATGAAACCATTTCTCCAGACAAGTTATTGAATTCACTGCATGTTTTATTATAGTATAAATTTTGCCTCCTGTAGAAACCAAAAAAACAGGGAGACCAATTTGGATTGACGGGTAACCTAAACCGAAAGTCCCAACATCAGAGAACACAACACAGCTGATATTCATCAGCAATATATGTATTAGAAAAGAAACATACACATTTTTGTTTTCATTGTCAGGCCAATGAAAAAAAAACAATTACTCTTTATATGAACCAAATTATTAACTGCAATGCATAAGAAATGGGAAAGATTTGGTGGTTTAAATGCTCATTGTAACATAAACTGAGTTGGCATGTCCCCTGCAGCTCATACTTTGACAGTGTTCACAGCTTTATATGATGTTTGGTGGGTTCTGAGTCGTTTACATTGCCACTACTATCTGCTCAAACTAATGGCCTTACATTTCACTTAAATAACCAGTTATGCTTTGGTTGTAGCAGTGGATAGATGGGATTGCAGCATTTCAAGTAAATGCAAAGTCTGGATATAATCAGTGCTTCCCTGAAATGAAGAAAAGGCATCAAAACTTTTTGACTTGAATAAATATGTGACAATATTTCTCATGAAAAATAAACAGAGCTTGCAGAAGAAGAAGAAATGGATTCTCTACAGTGGCTCAGCACGACACACAGCAGCAATGCAAAGCAATGACCATCCTTCTTCCCCACAAGTATCAAGACCCATCGCATCATGATGGGGTCTGAGAACACCACGCAAACTGATTAATCGCTTTTCCTAACACCTCTGAGAGAAAAAACAGCTTTAGTGGCATTTTGCAAGACAAAACAGAAGCACGGAGTCCCAAACAGCCCGGACACTGAGACTATTTGAGCATTTAAAGCTCCATGGGCACAGAGCAGGTATCAGCACCACATTTTGGTGGGGGGAGCCAAACAGACACATTCCTCCCCATGGTGGCAGCAGCCCAGTCCAGACAGACACAGGGCTCCTGGATTCCAGCATAATCCTTTAAGCACTAAAGCACCCCTCCTTGTCAGCCCATCTAATTCCTACCTACAGCAATGTACGCCCTGCTCCTCACCCAAGCATGGCTCCTTTCCACCCATGCATCCATGATCACAGCCCAGGGCAGCCCCATTGTGGATGGTCACATCCCAGCATCAGACTTCTGCCTCCTCCCTAGAGCTGGTCTGCCTCTCCCAAGCAGCAGATGAGCTCAAAAGGCATGCAAACCAAGATTGCTTCTACTTCCCCTCTACTTTGGTGCACAGCAGTGACACCCATCACTTAAACAACTGCCATCCACACATCAACGATCAACCAACAGGACGTTGTGCAATTACTGCACCAGCTCACAGCTTTTGCACACCTGACTAGCAACATTTGCATGAGGTTTAGATACCGGGCGCAGTGGATTCTGTAGTTTCTGCATAGCCCCAGGCAATAACCGCTGTCATGAACAGAGCCTTTGTTTTTACACTCCTTTATTGTTCTTCCTTGTCTGCTGCAGACTGCTGCGCACCCCCAATTACACAGACCGCAAGCCACTAAACTAACTGCTGTGGCGACAGCCAACAGCAAAGCAGTAAGATGAGGCTGAGTCTGGAAGAGGTGGTTGCCTCCTTGACTTTGAAGATGTGCCATGAATAAACACGGAAAGCAAGAAAGAGAGGAAATATACGCTAGCGGTTTGCAGCCATGATGATCTCGGGTTACAAGAGAAGGGAGGCTGAGGAAGAAGTAATTGGATAAAACAATATACAAAACAAAAAGGATAAGCCGTGATATGTGATGATTCTTGAGGCAAATGCTCCTCAACAACTTCTCTGAGCAAACCTCTTAAAGTCTCTAAGCAAACTTCAATGCCGTAACATAGCATAAGCTCCAGAGTGCAATAAAATCCTGCATCTACCATCTTCACAGATGGAAGCAAAATTGGACAGTTACAGTAAACTATCATTTGCACTGGAAGCCTCTTCCTTCCTATCTCACAGTGTTTCACTACTCTAGGAAGAAACAGTAGTAATCTTTCTGACCTAGCATTGTGGTATTGGGTTTGCACCACAAAGCAGGGATGTTTTGATGGCTCCCAGAAAACCAAATGTGGTCTGGATGCTGTGGGAAACCTCGCTTGTCCCTTTGGAAGCAAAGCATGTGAGCATGTGCTGTCCCCCTTATTTACTAACCAATGGGTCCATCAGTCTTCCCCACCTTCACCACCAACTTCTACCACAGAGGAGCAGGAAACCATCCCAGCTCTCCTCATCAGCTGGGCTCTCATAGTAGATGCAGCCACCCTTTTTTGCAAACTGAATACACCAAGGGAATGAAGAGGCAGATCCCTTTTATTTTGGAAGGCCATTGAAACTACAGGAAAAATAACCAAGTGAAAGCACTGCCTGGAAGACTCTGGCTCCATAAGCCAGCTATACCACAAAGGTCATCCAGATCGTATAAACCAGATTAGTTCCTACTCAGAGAGACTGTGTTAAAGTATTAGGCCTGCTGCTGCTTTCATTAGCTCTCAGCTGCTTCCAGACTTCTGTCAACCCTTTCAGAGAAGCCGGACAAGAATAAGATGATTGAGACTACGTTGGTGCACCACTACCATCCAGTCAGGAAATTTCCATTTCCTCCTTTGCCTTTTAATTATTAAGCCCGCTTTACATGTAGAGAAAACATACTGTGTGTATTAAGTACGTCCGCCCCAAAGTCAGGCTCCTCTCCCTTGCTGGCAGAACACTGCTGTTATACAAACGAATAACCCATCCCAAGGTGCACACACATATACAGAGATGGATGAAGACTGATGCCCACTCAACTGGCTTGCACCCTTCACCAGTATGGAGAGCCAGCTCTGGCTGTGGACCATGTGGACCAGCAGTCACACCAGCCTCTCACAGGGCTTATCACCTTAGCTGTGAAGGAAAACAGTTTCAAGGATGACTGCAATCTTATTCCACAGCAAGACTCAAACAAAGAATCCTTCTGCATGACACAGCACGGCTTTCTCTCTTTGAGCTTGTGTTACTGAAACCTAAAAGAAACAGGAGTAAACAAACGCAGCCATCCCTCGTGATACTTCATGATTTCATGTGTGATGGGGGGGGCAGAAAATCAGTCCCAAGCCTCCCACTTTCACTCTAGCATGGAGTGAAATTAAGCCAACATTGCACTGCACCAGCCCTGCCAACTTTCCACTGGCTGCTCTGCGTGTTCTGGGCCCACACATTTCTATTTTCTAGCAATTCCTGGCAAATATCCTGTCAGATTAGCAGCACTTTTACTCTGAAGACATGACGCACTCTAAAACACAAGCAGTTCACCTCTTCCAGAAACCACCTCCGGCCACAGCCTCAGGCAAGACGCTTTTAAGGTGGTGCAAGAGCAGCGGCACAGGCTCAGAGAGAGCCCCAAGCAGCATCCCCATGCATGTGTGTTGACCATAAAGTATTCTGCTGCAGATGAGATACAAAATCCCTTACGTTACAAATAATGACTGATTTCAGGGCTGGGAAACGCACAGCCCTGAAGCTGTGTGCCGTCTCCAGGAGCTGCGTGGGTTTGTTGTAGCAAGTCCCAGGGTAAAGCCTGGAGGAGCCAGCTCAGGAGAAAAAGGGGGTATGGAGCAGACCCAGTTCTGCACTGGTACATGACCGCTCGCCAGCAGCAGAGAAACTTGTTGGGACATCCTTATCCCTCTCCCACTTACTAATGTCAGCAGCAAGCCTGCTCTTGGCTGCTGCCAATTTTGGATGGGGATGGGGTAGGGGGAATTAATAAAAGTGAATAAATAAATAAATACAATCAGAGGTTTCACCCACAACAAACCCTGCTGTGTCTTGGCCTCCAAATGACCACACTTCCTCAGGCTCCTACAGGCAAGAGGGGAAAGACAATGCCCAGGACACAGGAGAAACCAAGGCCGTGCTTTCCCCCAGATGCTTCTCTGAAGGCCAAGGAATCTTAGGAGATACCCTGTCTTCTTCCTGACAACACACTCATACCCCTGCTTTAGTTAATTGCTCTTGGCAGAGGAGATGCTGTCTTCTGCAGTCTTTAGGAAAGGAAACATGACAAAAGAGTCTCACATGCACCGGAGAGCTGGAAAATTAAAATGCTGACACTTGGGATTTGGAGTAGAACCAGCAGGCACAGTCACACCTGCTCAGAGCTGGAGCCTTCCCTTTCCATGCTCCCCAAGACCAGACATTCGGAGGATCCAAACAAGGACCAAAACACCTTATGGCACCTGAAACACAATAGCAGTTTAATATAAACTGCTGCAGAAGTTCCCCAAAGGGAGCAAGGTGTTAAGCAACCCTTATTTCCCCCTCTAGTCCTCTGATAAATGGCAACACAAAACTGAAAGTGTTTTCATAAGATGGGCAAATTGGTTGCTGACTGCAACGCAATGCAGGATTTTTACCGTGTGCCATGGCCAACTCAGATCAGTATCTCCTGGTCATTCACGTAAGGGAAGAGAGAGCTGCTGTGTCAAAACCAGCTCAGAAACATATTATTCCTCTAGTAAAGTGTGTGACTTTACAGTCACACCGTAAGTCACAGGACCCAACTTCATTCAAAAGCCCACCATTACCCCAGCTGTGCCACAAGGCAGCCATATGTTACCAAAACATTAGTATTATCGGTAGTGAGGGTGGTTTGTGGATGATTTTGGGTGATTTATTTGTGGATGGTTTATTGTGGATGGTTTTGGAAATAAAGGGAAAGCACAGCAGCTGTAAAATGAGACCGCTGCAAGGGAGGTAAGAGGTAAGCCCCATTCCTGATTCCCACACTCCTTACCTTCATAGCAGGGAAACAGCCTCCTCCCATTGGGCTGCAGGTTGGGGGGAATGATGTTGCAGAAGCCATGAGGCAGGATGTACTCTGTCTCATAGTAGATGTTCTTCCAGCGGTGAGCACATGCCTGCAGAGATCACATCACTTTGGTTACTGACCCAGAGTCACCGGAGAGCCCTCAGACCTAGGCAGAGCATGCGTGAACAGGACCTCTCAGCCTTGACATTGCTGTCCTCTCCATACATCCCACTCTTCCAAGATAAAGCATCTCCTCGCTGTGAACTTCTGCAGCTTATGACACTGCTGACCTGACAGCTCAGCCTTCACGTGTGTGTGACTGGAAAACCACAGATCTCAGAGCAAGACAGAGCCCATGCCATGCATTTCAAGATCTCTGACTGTGTGAATCCTCACAGCTAGTGAAGTTTTTCTAACCCACGATGCAGTAACAGAACCCAGCCAAGCCAGAAAACAGGGAAAAACAGGAATAAAGACATTGAGAATACACACAGGAGGATCAGAACAGGTGTTAAGATAAGACTCAGGTTACTAAGACTATTTTAGAAGGTTATCCCACCAGAGGATGAGTGAGTCAAAGGCTTGTCTTGCTGGGAAAAGCAGCTCTGTTTCTGGTGACAGAAGAGCTGGGCCTCGCTTACCGGTAATGAACTTCAGTGAAAATACCAGAGATTTTGTAGCAACAAGAGCACGACATGAGTCAATGAGCTGCAAGGATGGGGGTGCCTTTCCCTTCACAGTGAAGAGTAAGATCACCCTGCAAAGCCATACCTACACCGGTCTCACCAGGACACTTGCTCAGTACAGCTGCCACACACAGGCATACGGACAAGCAATGCGGAGCCCGGTTCACACCTTCCCAGAACCCATTTGCTGCAAACAATTAACACTGCCTTGCTGCCAGAAAAGCTGTAAGTTGTCTGATACTCACGGATTTGTTGGAATGAAAGGAAATGAAATGAGAAACGGCAAAGGCTTTGAACTTAAGCACATGCCGGGCCATATCTCCAGCTGGTCTAGAGTTACTGAAGTCAGTGCAGATGTGTTAATTTATATCATTTAAGGCTTCGTCCCATGCAGACAGAGCAGCCTCTATATTACAAAACATCTCCTCCACGTAATTCCAACTTTTCCTGGTAACTTTGCATCAGCCCCCTTCATGATCCCCACATTTGACCCTATCCTCCCCACATAAGATACCCTCTGTCTTCCTTCCTTTTGTGCTACTCCACTTTTCTGCCTCAGCACCTCAGAGTTGCCCATGGGAGCATCCCAACATCATTAAAAAATATATCCATAAGACATGCACAGTTGTGTCACCTGTTCATTACAGAATCACAGATTGGTTTTGGTTAGAAGGGACCTTAAAGCTCATCCAGCTCCAACCCCTGCCACGGGCAGAGACACCTTCCACTAGACCAGGTTGCTCCAAGCCCCTGTGTCCAACCTGGCCTTGAACACTGCCAGGGATGGGGCAGCCACAGCTTCTCTGGGCACCCTGTGCCAGCGCCTCAGCACCCTCACAGGGAAGAACTTCTGCCTGAGAGCTCATCTCAATCTCCCCTCTATCAGGTTAAAGCCATTCCCCTTGTCCTGTGTCCTGTCCCTGCAGGCCCTTGTCCAAAGCCCCTCTCTAGGTTTCTTGCAGCCCCCTTTGGGCACTGGAGCTGCTCTAAGGTCTCCCCAGAGCCTTTTATTCTCCAGGCTGGAGAAACACAACTTTCATCTTGTCTGCATAGGAGAGATGCTCCAGTAAAGGACCTGGGAAGGATAACATCTGCCAGGATGTTCAAAATTCAATCCAGCAGCCAACACAGGTCCCTTCCCATATACTTAACCCCAGGAAGACACAAAACGGTAATACTTTCCTTTAACTGAAACAGCAAAACCAATTGTGCAAAAGCCTGCACTGTTGTTAGCAGCGCTGCACTTGGAGTTTGGCATTTATGGCTTTACTAACTCCCAGTTCTCAGGGAGAAGTGCATGTCTCCTGAAGACAGCTGTCATGGAGGGACTCTGGGAGCCATGGAAAGCTCTGCACCACACTGTGGAGGATGCTTCTGAAGGCACTCTGCTCAATAGCCAAATGCATGTGAGGAGTCCTGCAAAGAGCAGCTTTGGGGACTCCTTTATGTGCTTTAAGGAAGCTCAGTTATGATTTTAATCCCATGCACCACCCATGCAAGATTCAACAGCAACAAAAAACAGCACATGAAATGCTAGTTTTCAGAGCAACCAGGAAATAGTTTCTCTCCTGACAGATGTGTGCTGTGAGCACAAATACATGCACAGCCCTCTTAAAGGCAGCCCCATAAAGACACATACCATTAAAGTGACAGTCAAGTCAACCCCAACTCCAGATACAAAATCAAACGGAAACAGAGCAAGAGTATTTTTTAAAATTATGGAAGGATAAATAAAGGATTGTGCCATAAAATGTCCAGGAATTTACCATATCTCGGAAACTGCAAGGGACTCACATAAATTAACCTACTAATCTCTCCCAGAGGAGCAGAAACAGCAGAGCTGGGGAGAGCAGCAGCAGCAATTCATCACAAGCAGGAGGCTTTGCGCAGGAGTGAGGTGCAGAGGCCAAGGCAGATAGAACATAAGGAGAGAAAAAGAAGCTGCTGCATAGGAAGTACATTCACAATCAGCTGGGGGCTGCGGGCTCAATACAGCAATTCTGGGCACACCTAATCTGCTGGGGTTTGGTTTTGGGGTTGTTTGGGGTTTGTTAATGATCACTTTCCTGAGCCTTCAGCATTCTGCATATTCAGGCATGCTGCATTTCACCACTGACAGCCTGAGCCTGTGGACAGCTCATAACCATAGCTCCGAGAGATGAGCTCCACCTCTGTTACCTCAGGAGGGGCTTCCCCAGACTCTCCCAAGCCACAGCTGCAGGATTTGACATTTTCCCAATAGAGAGGATTTACAGCAGCTCCTCTTCCCCACACAGAACTCCTTTCTCTGCAGCCAGCACATCTGTCTCCCTGCCATGGCTCCTCCACAGCTGCTTTCGGTTCTTCTGCCTTCCCAATAACATTTAGCTGGATTACAGTACACAGCCCCTGAATTATTCAATGTTGCTGAGGCAAGGTGATGTGCTACCAAAGGTGGACACAGCCTTCCTTCTTGGATGGCACATGCCCAGAGAGCTCTTGGGAACAGAGATGAGTCACCTGAATTTGATGCTGTGGAGAGGGTTATTCTGTGGGGTTTTTTCCGCTCCCTAAGGTGATTACAAACAATTAACAGTTTATAAACCCTTTTTTTTAATGCAGGGGAGCCCCTGTGCAATGACAAAGCCATCAGAACACTTTGGTGCTCAGCAGCTGCTTCCAGGGCACAGGCTATGGCTCTACCATGGCATAGGAGAGAAAGGATGCAAACCCTTGAAGAGGATGTGCCAGCAGTGTGTGCTTGCAGCCCAGAAACCAACCATGTACTGGCTGCATCCTCAGAGCGCGAGCAGCAGGTTGAGGGAGGGGATTCTCCCCCTCTGCTCTGGTGAGACCCATGCTACAGCTCTGCATCCAGCTCTGCGGCAGCAGTGTAAGAGGGAAGTGGAGTTGTTGGAGCGAGTACAGAGATGCTGCAAGGGCTGGAACAGCTCTGCTCTGGAGCCAGGCTCAGAGAGCTGGGCCGGTTCAGCCTGGAGAAGAGAAGGCTCCTTAAGGGGAGACCTTAGAGCAGCTCCCAGTGCCTAAAGGGGCTACAGGAAAGCTGCAGAGGGGCTTTGGACAAGGGCCTGCAGGGACAGGACACAGGACAAGGGGAATGGCTTTAACCTGACAGAGGGGAGACTGAGATGAGCTCTTAGGCAGAAGTTCTTCCCTGTGAGGGTGCTGAGGCGCTGGCACAGGGTGCCCAGAGAAGCTGTGGTGTGGCTGCCCCATCCCTGGCAGTGCTCAAGGCCAGGTTGGACATGGGGGATTGGAGCAACCTGCTCTAGTGGAAGGTGTCCCAGTGGAGCTGCATGAGCTTTAAGGCCTCTTCCAACCCAAACCAGTCTGAGTTTCTATGGTTCTATGAAATAAACCGCTTCTGGGCAAAGCGCATGGAGGTCTCTATCGATGGCAGACATTGCATTACCACAACATAACGAACAGGCAATTTCAGAACTGCAGATGCTTTGCTCTTTTAACACCCAACACAGGCTTTGCACCATAGGAAAATCAACATGAGAGACCCAGTCCTGACTCCAGAGGCCGAGTGCCCCACCTGAATGCAAGGTCCTTATAGAGCCCTCTGCTGACTCCTGTCCAAACAAGGTACTTTTGAATGTGCCACAGTCAGACCACTTCTGGTTTGCTCTTCCCTAAGAGGCATTTGGCTTTGCTGCAGTGATGGGTTTTTCTACAGACACACACACAGAGTCCCTAAATGCGCAGTTAAGTCAATCAACTGCTTAAAATGAAAAATAACAACACCTGATATAAAACCAGTTTTTAGGAAGACCAAGACTGAAGGATGTGGCTGATCTCCAAACCACAATGCACTGTTCCCAGCTCCTCTCCCAAGAAATCAAAATGAGGACTTTTGCCATTGCAGTTTGGAAACAGCTGGCAATCTCAACTCTGCTATTACAGCACTTAGATTAATGCAAATATTGACTGACAGCATACCCGGGGGCAGGAAGCCACAGAGCTTCTTTTAGCTGATCTCACTTCTTCGTTTGTTTAAATCCTCATTGCTTTTCTGTTCAGCCCCTCACACAAACATAAAACCCCAGTTCAGTAACATCCTGGCCCAACATGGGCTCAAACACAATCCATTTATAACTGAACACCAGCTAAAGCCTCCTCTGCACCTCCTCACCTCCCCTACCACCCGTTCCACTGAAGCTGGGTCTCTTACAAGGCAACAGGGAAGGCTGATAAGACAGAAATTTCAGCCACTAAGGGTTTTCAAAGCAAAAGCAACAACTTCTTTGTACAATCCACAGTTAAACTGTGGAACTAACACAGGATGTGAGTATTTCACATGGGTTTAAAGGCAACTGACTGTAACCCATCCAGGGTTACTGATCACAAAAATACCACCCTGACTTAATGGAATCCCTGAAAGAGGTGCAGAAAATAGAGCTGTGATGCCTGACACTATACATATATAGGTATATATGTACTCTCTCCTAACTACAGGGAATCACTCATGGGAGTTTGCTGGTAACTTCAGTAAAAACCTAAATTTCAGCAGATATGGCTGCAAACCCACATTCAGACATGTCCCATCTGAACAGCAGTTTCTCACAGGGGCTTCAAAGAAGAGCTGCATTTAAAAGTAATCCTGATCCTTCAAATTAGAAGAGCACGTGTACAAAAACAATATGCTTATGGGAAAGTCATGAATCTTTTTCATTTAGAAATTATCTCAAAACAGACAGTAACAACACCCTGAAACAAACAGGTATTTTCCATCCATGATGGAATCCTTATGCCTTCATTCCAAGCTCTGTCAACACACAGGTGTGCACAGATGTGTAATTAGTAGTTTAAGAGCGCTTTGGCAACAAATTGCAGTAAGAATTAGATATTTAAACATCCTCAAGCATGCAGACATGATCTACTTGGTGAGAGCAGTATAATCTTGTCAGAGGGCTGGTTTAGAATCCCAGGCTGGTTTGGAAGGGATCTTAAAGCTCATCCAGTTCCAACCCCTGCCACGGGCAGGGACACTTTCCACTAGAGCAGGTTGCTCCAAGCCCCTGTGTCCAACCTGGCCTTGAACACTGCCAGGGATGGGGCAGCCACAGCTTCTCTGGGCACCCTGTGCCAGGGCCTCAGCACCCTCACAGGGAAGAACTTCTGCCTAAGAGCTCATCTCAATCTCCCCTCTGTCAGGTTAAAGCCATTCCCCTTGTCCTGTGTCCTGTCCCTACAGGCCCTTGTCCAAAGCCCCTCTCCAGGTTGCTTGTAGGCCTTTTAGGCACTGGGAGCTGCTCTATGGTCTCCCCTCAAGAAGCCTTCTGTTCCCCAGGCTGAACAAGCCTAAGTTTACTCTGAGTAAACATATAGATCGGGATATCCCTTGAAAATATGAATCACACTAGCATGAATGCCTTAATTTTCTGCTCTGCTGTACCTGTTTGTAGTACATTTTATTTATGCCCCTCTTTCCCCTCCTCCGTTGGTACTGCACCCATTTAAAACATCCACGTAAAGCAGAGCATCAGCTGGCCCCTATAGCACTGGCAAGCTGTACACAAAACGAGATGATCAGATATAATACCACAGTACTTACTATTGCAGGGAAGTATCAAAACCACCTGCTCCCCATGGGGAAGTTGGTGTGCAAGGACCTGGGACGTGTTTGGACTCTTGAGTGCATAGTAGAATGCCTTTGAATGAAGCAGCTTTACCTACTTGCCTTTACATAGGTCGTTGACACAGTAATCATTGCACGAGATCTTTCTCGCTACCAGCTTTGTGACAGTTTGATGTTGCGTACCAGGGCGATCCCTTACCCCATTGGAAAGATGGGGTCAAAGTGGAAGTTTCCAACTCTCAAACAGCAGTGTTTAGAGTTAGATTGTTGTCAGAGCAGGATACTAGCCTGAAATTTGCCTGCCACACGTACTGTGCACAGTATTTCACTGCAATATGCTTAGATTTCAGTTAACATTCCTGCAGACAGGTTCACTCAGGAGACAGTCAGAATCCAATTGTGGTTGTAAATGCAGACAACTATTGATCACAAAATAGCCATGTATTTCGGAAAGGTTTTTGCTCAGCTCTCCTTATGATTATCTTTTTCCAGCACAGGAAATGTTTTGCAAAGATAAATTCCACATCGTAAGGATCACATCTGCTCTCCTTGACCTGTCTATGCGCATGGCAACCGTACCAAAGACAACAAGGCCACCCACACACAATCAAGTCATCTCTACTCACAGCTCTAATGCATCGTTAATGGAAAATTGATATATATAAAGGAAAAATATCACCACAAAGACTCATCTTACATTTTTCAGTGTGAGTTCTGACACGCAATGCCTGCACTCGGGGAAAGAGGATGCATACATGCTCCAGACATAAACTCAGAGAAACAGGTACCTCCCAGACAAAGTTCTTTTTATTCGGTTCAAAGATTTAATCCCTCAGATTTAGGAGGAAGCCCTGGGTGACACAAGTCAGGTGTGACAGCTTTGAAGTCCTCCCTCTATAAATAAAGCTTCCTGGCTAGGGCTCACTTTTCCTTCCGCTTTAAGGAAGAGTACAGAACTTGCTGCCTGTAAAGCTGGACTCTTTCAGTCACTGCCGAGCACATTAATCCTGATGTGTTTAGCATAAGAGTCAGACAGCAGCAGCAGTTTTAATGAGATCAAAGGAAAGAATGGACTTACCAGCACGCTTCCACCAGCCTTCGGCTGTCTAGCCAGGCTCACACCCATCCATTCATCATCTCTGTCTTCTTTGCAGGTCTTGCCACAGAGCATGCCCCGAGAGTTGCCTACAGAAAGAGGGGAAAGGCAGCAAGGCAGAGACATGAGTTTTAAATACCCACCAAAGAATCCCTACAAGAAAAGGGACTGCCCATGAAACACCCACCTCACAGTGCATTTCTTTTCCCTTTCAGCCTGATTATTAGCTCCTGTACACATTAATCGTGACAATACTCTTACCAGGCACCGTACAAGTACACAGTGGAGGACAAACCCTGTCCTGAACAGTAAGTAGCTATCACAGCATGTCCACACTCTACTTGAATAAACCTTTCAACTGAATTCAATGGGAGAGACGTGGAATTGCCTGCAGAATGCAATCAAAGCAAATTTCTCTTGAAAAAAAGAGATCTGGGCACTTTAAAAGAAGACAACTGAAACCTAAATCTGAAATCCCATCATGCAGTATTCATGAGTCCATGGCAGACAGTTTACATTACAGTAGCTGGGCAAATCAAACTTAGCCAAAGCACTCCTTTAACACACCTACGCTCCATAAAAATAAACCCTACTTGACTCAGTCATGGAAAGATGAACAATACTAACATGCCTTTTCTATAGGCAGAGAAAGCAACACCACACCTCACCATGAGAAACAAAATATTAAAGGGCTTCAATTTCCTCCATCAGAATCAAGCATAAGGTTTTAGATCAGAGTTTTACTTCAGGACTCCACCTTCCCCCAACTCAAGACAGTACATGAGGGAAACCAAAGTCAGTCCTAATCCTGCACAACAGTCTACAAGCATGGCTCTGGCTGAGAAACTTATTTCCTGTAGCACAAAAAAAAAGCAAACCCAAGGAATTACGTGCTGCATGACGAGGGAACCCACTGATCTCCACATTGCCTCTTACAGCACACGTTACAAGACCACCATAACACCTTGTGGAGCCATCCACACACCCTTATTTCAGCACTGCCTGGAGCAGGCAGCAGCTCTTCCAAGCCCTCACCCACCAACACGCTGCAAAGTCACACTGAAGCAGGTAGAGAATAGACAGCAGCTCAGGGTAAGAAGGGAAAACCTCACCTTTGCCTGGTTACTCACTGGAGAGAGCAAACAGGGCCACTGAGAGGACACCAGCACCCTGTGGGATGCTATTGCATAATGCTGAAGGGAGTATGACACCTTTACTACCAGTGCTTAAAATCCATCAGGAGAGGCTGGCAAAACCCTCTCAATGTCTTGGAGCCTCTTCAGTTGCGAGCCATTTGTATTGGTGGTTTTTTGGTTCTCCCTTTCTCCCTTCCCCAAGCATCATAATTACCCACCTCGCCCCATATCCAGCTCGGTGCATCTTCTGTCAGGGTTGGTATGGACTCGACATTTAAACACTGCTCCTGGGGACTGAACAGAGGTGCTGTATTTAGATTCTGCCTTGGGAGCACCAACCAAGACCCTGGAAACCAAAAGCAAAGTAACAAGTAATTAATTTCAGGAGAAAAGACAGAAAGGAGCAAACAACCAACAGCAAGGTTCACACTGCCAGAGCTTGCCCAGCAAATGGACTTTTCTCAGCAGCCTTGTGAAACGGTGACATTGATTCAAACTGAAAACACCACGCACAATAAAGGCATTTTCCCCCCGTGAAGCCACAACTACTTTAACAAGCTAAATTTCCATTAGGATTATAACACATTTAAAGTAACCCCACACACACACCCTGCCCCCTGAAAGCATTTAGGAAGGTATTAGAATGGACAACAGCAGCTGCGCCTATTTTTCCTAAGTTTTAGTTACACCCCTATCAGCCCAAGAGCTAACACAATACACACACCCACGAGAGGATGGAATCTGAACCTGCATGCTTGCCACCCAGCCAAAGATTTATAAGCTTGTTTAGGAAGTTGAGGCACCCCATGCTCAGAACATTTCATGTAATCACAGCTTTAAAGAACAACAGCAAAAACCCCCACAGGAGCAAACCTCTTCCATGATGCACTGCTATCAACCAACGTTTACCATTAAGACTATGAAGGCTGTTTATCCCACATGAGAGCTAGTGTCTCTGTGAAGAACCAACACATGGCTCTGACCATAGGGCTCCTTAAGGTACCCTTTAAAGAGGACGAACACTTCTTAATCACTTGCATTATGATCCAGTTAACTGTTTAGCAAGTTGGCCGCTGCTTGTGCCCTAAGGGATGGCTTTTGAGGAGGATTACAGGGGAAGCACAAGTATTAAGGGAGCCCTTATTATGCCTCCTCATTAAAGGGACAATCTTTCCCACCTGGTTGTGAGCCAGGATCTGGGCACACAAGGGTGAGGACAGAGGTGAAGTAGAAGGAATGCACTCCAGGGAGGATGGTGCAGAGCACCAGGTTGTTTAGTGTCAGTTCTGCTGATGCTCTCACACTGTGAGGGCAGGGCAGAGTTTCTGCAGGTAACAACATCCTTGCTGAAGTTAAGCCCAGGGCTGCAAGTAAAGGCAACCATCTCTAAAGGGCTAAGCCTCTGGCACTCACATGTGTGGATCCAGGCTGCTCCTTGGGAGGCAGCAGCAGCTCCAGGAGATGCTGCTCTTGGTTTAGCCACTAAAGGGGTAAAGAGCTACTGGTGCAGTCAGCCCTCATGCACAGCCCACCCACGGCACAGATGGACAGCCCAGCACCAGCACCAGAGTGGAAGCTTTCCCTGTTTTCAACAATTTTCCCTTCATCCTCCAATTTAAAGTTCCATCCCCAACCACCACCCATCATCACCATCCCAGCACACACAGGGAGAGCCACGGCACAAGGCATGCACCTATACAGGGTCAACCTCAGCTACCTGGAAGAGCTGCTCCTGCCTGCAGCAGAGTCTGGTCTACACCAAACAGCAGCACATCCTGGAAACTGTCCCGTGGCACTTGGAAATGTATTCACAAAAAGAAGAGGAAAGCCCTACATTAAATGATCATTTTCTCCAACATTTCACGTGCTAACCTGTATCATTTCAAAAAGTTAGATGGGGCTGCACTCTACAACACACGTGTTTGCACAACTGCGAAGAATTAATGTCTGAAATACTTAAATTGCTAAAAACTACAAAGCCTGCACACATTTGGGAGCGAGTGCAAAGGAGCCTGAAATAATAGCTCCAAATGGAAATCCCACCAGGCAGGCGGCAGGCAGAAAATCAAATGCCAATCATTTCATTTACACAGGCGATGAATGCATGTCATTCATTTATTGACATTCATGAGGTCTAACAAAAATAAATAAGGGGGGATATTACTAGCTTAAAGAGTTGCAGGTTTAAATTGCAAATGGCAAGAAACTGTTTCTATGACCTGTTAGAACAATAAGATAATGTAGGCTGCACTGACCTCCAGTTTAAAAGAAGCTTTGCCCTAACCTAAGAAAAGTAAATATGATTCAGCAATTAGTGCACATGATACCTTGGGTTGCAGAATGCAAGATGGAGATGAAGGAGCCTACATTACAAAGACTCTTCAGGTCTCTTTAATCAGCTGAATGGGAAAAATTGATTATGAATGACTTGAGTAGGCTCCTGGCAAAGGCAATACTGCTGCCTTGAGCAAATACGCCTTTTGGAAAGATAACGTCTGCATGTGGATTGAGCAGAAGGAATCAGCCAGTAAAGGCAACTGGTGATGTGTGCCAAAAGCAGACTTATTCTGAATTGTCCTGAATGTCCATACATTCAACTTTGGTATTTCACCTACATCACACACTTTGTCACCTTAGGATCTTGTCTCATGCTTTCATTCTTGCACCTAGATCCCAGCAAGTGAAACATTTGGAGATCTTCTGTTCTGTCTGGCATGACGAAGTACTAAGGTCTAAACCAACATGAGAAGCAGTAGGCAGAGGCCATTTAACCTTCTCTTCTTGCATTTAAACTCATGCACTAAAGGACAAAAGCCCTCATCTGTACAGAGACAACTACACAGCTCTGCAGCTAGAAACCATCACATTTCAGCAGCAGCCAACATTAAAGGCTGAGAAGAAGCTTTCCTAGCCACAGGGGAATCCACACCTCCTGAAAATTATTTCCTGCAGAGCAGTGGCTATCACTTTGCTGGTGATTGACCCTTGGGACATACAGATTTGGAAATTAAGTGCTGCATTTAGCAGAAGGAACAGTGAAGGGAAGTGTCGAGCTGACCGATGGCATGGAGAGATGCCAAGCACATTAAGCATCAGCCTCCAGCATGCCAGCAGCGATTAGGCAATCAGAGCTCAAGGACTGGGGAGTGTAGGTACCTCACCTCACCGTAATGTTAAGTAGCAGAGAAGTAAGCCTTTAAATATCCTCACATACCGCAGCTGATTTCAGAAGCAGCACCAGCGGAGGGTGCACCACCAGCATGGCCCAGCTGAGTTTATTCCCTTCAGAGAGGTCTCTGTCACTGGCTAAGCCCTTGAAACAAAAAACCCAGTGATTCATCCATTACGTGCAGAGCAAAAGCAGGAGGGATGTTATCTGGATGGCAGATGGATGACCTGTGACCAACAAGATCAAGCCCCAACTCACCAAAACACCACAGCGGCATCTAAAGCATCACTACATCATTCGTGCAACACAGCATCGTTAATGCAACACCCACCCTCCACAGTGTCAGCCTGTTCCTGCACCTTCCTTCTGATTGCATACAGAGTACAATCACGCTAAAGGGGGGTACAAGAAATCGGGAGAGGGACTTCTGAAAAGGGCCTGTAGGGACAGGACAAGGGGAATGGCTTTAACCTGACAGAGAGGAGACTGAGATGAGCTCTCAGGCAGAAGTTCTTCCCTGTGAGGGTGCTGAGGCGCTGGCACAGGGTGCCCAGAGAAGCTGTGGCTGCCCCATCCCTGGCAGTGTTCAAGGCCAGGTTGGACACAGGGGCTTGGAGCAACCTGCTTTAGTGGAAGGTGTCCCTGCCCGTGGCAGGGGGTTGGAGCTGGATGAGCTTTAAGGTCCCTTTCAACACAAACTGTTCTGTGATTCTATGCACTAACAACACATATTGGTCAGCCTGAGATGCAGAACAGCCTTCGTTATTTCAGCAGCAGTGCAATCCAGTGAAGAGCAGGGCAGAAGGAATGAAGCAACAGCACAGAAACCAGACTCATTCCTTATTGTAAAACTCACAGCAGGACACCGTGAAACTAAACTGACTCCACTGCTTTGTCGTGCCAGATCATGTTGCCAGAAAGGATAAAATTGTTACCCTGGACTTGCTGAGGGATTTGGGGGTGTCAGCTAGAAGGAGGCATACAGAGAAGAAAGGAGAGAGATAAAAGTAGCCTTTCAAAAGAGAACGGTAAGAAATGTCACATTATTAACGTTTTTTAATGGGGCAAAAATTGACATTTGTTTCTTTTTAAGCTGTCTGGGGTGGTTTCTTGCTTGTTACTTGAGTCTTTACTCCAGGCTTCAAAATTACATCCAGAAAACAGAAGCACTTCAACTTGTCTCTGCTCCAAATGCGAGCAGCCACCTGGTTCCTTACTCAGCTGAAAAAGGCAATGACGGGGAACTGGGTAAACCTTTCAGGATTTACAGCCATAAAACCCGCTTAAGGAAGGAAAAGGAGACATTGTCAGAAGTACAATAACCTCAGCACATCTGTGGTGACAAACTTTCCT
The DNA here is from genome assembly GCF_034315485.1 of Pezoporus occidentalis. NCBI lineage: Eukaryota > Metazoa > Chordata > Aves > Psittaciformes > Psittacidae > Pezoporus > Pezoporus occidentalis. Next base: position 6,652,022 of record NW_026914718.1, on the reverse strand, counting down.
TGAAACGAGAAGTGTGCAAAAACAACTCCTAAATGGGAGCATTGCCACAATTAACTATTTCAGACAATTCAACGGCACTGATTTACTCCAGCATAGTGGAGGTTGAACACCCATGCTCCAATATAATTTCTGTGTCAATGGCTGTGTGGCAGCCCAACTATTCACATTTATCTGGGGTAATATTTCAAGCCAAATATTTCTCCTTCCCCCTTTCTTTCCTCCTGCAACAACACTTGGCTTATATAAATCCTCAGGAATCACCAAGCCCTGAATCGGTTACTGGAAGCCTGCAGGCCGATGTAGGTAATATAGACAGGTGCCTTTGTGGTGTTGGAAAACAGCTGAAACACTGAAGAACCTGGTCATACAGATACCATTTTAATATAAATCAGTGTCTATATATACAGACACACTGATATGTAGACACACACCAGCACATGGACAAGCTACTGGGAATAACACACTCTCATGATCAGAAGTCCATTAGGTGTCTATCAGGCCCTCAGGGAATAAAGAGCAAGAAGCCCTTGAACTATCATGACAACACCCTGAAATGCTTGAGAACATATTAACACATTAAATAATGTTAGATAGGCAGGAGCCCTATCAGCCTCAGATACGATCAACCACATTTTTGCAGGCTCACATAGCGCACAGCTCACCACGCAAGCTATGAGTGCCCAAAATATCACTGTCTGAAGTTAACTTAGCTGAACTACTGCCCATTGTGGGATATCGGCCAAATAGACTTGAGAAAACTGAAATCATAACTCTTCTTTGGGTATATAAAAGCTACAAAGGGAAGAAGAAAACAGGCACACAAACCCAGGCAATAACTCTACGACTACTAACAGGAGGTGTATGCTACAATGAGTTGAATAGAAAACATTTTTACTACATACATAACAGACTTCAGCCTTTCCCCGGAATACCACATTTACAAGAGAACGGGAGGACACGGAATACAAATTACCCACTACAAGCTAGTTAAGGAAATAGCTCTATAGCTACATCTTTGCACACAAAAGCTTCAACACACAAAAACCTGTCAAATCTGAAAAATGGCATGAATTTTACTAAGCATTTCCCACTGAACTCATCCAATAAACTGGGATTGTATCTTGTATTTCAATACCCTGAAAGTGGTAACCAGTTTAAACTTGAAATCAGAGATTTGATGCTCCAAAGGGATGTATAAGATTCTGTACAGTATAAACATGGTTTAAAACAGTACTATATCATCCTTGACCTCTAGTCTAAGAGGCATGTGCACATTAAGAGCACAGCTGTGGAAAGGAAACTGGAATCAAGGACAGTATAAAAAACATCACCCAGACTTCTTATCCCAGCCTCTGCTGGGCACAGGATTTTAAAGCACCCATGAAAACAAACTCCATAGCCCCACAGTGAGAAGAGGAGCTTCTCCATCAGCAGTGACAACCAAGCCCTCATGATTTTGGACAATGACGATGCTGACCATCTTAAGACCTGTTAACGCTTTCAGGCGACAGGGCTAGCAACTCTTTTATTCAAAACCACTTCATGATCTTAGATACTTGTTTATTCCTGGGTGCCGAGAGCCAGGGCTCCATTCTTCCATGCAGAAGCTCCATTTTCACAAAACTGAAGTTTGCAGAACTGGCATTTTTACTTCCAAACACCAGATGCCTGCCTTACAGATGGATGCCCAACACTGCTATTCCAGTGTCACTGCCAAACAAAGTGGGGTACCTGGGAGACTCCCCTCCCTAGTTCACCTCCCCTTCCAAAAATTAAAATCCCAGGTGCTATCTGCAGATAATTCCTGTTATCAATCAGCATGACAGACACCTTCACAAGGAGCAACAAATCATTCCAGTTCCACCCTAGCACTAGACCAGCATCTCATTTGCACAGCTGTGCATCCCCAGCAGTCTGTGTGGAACACAAGTCACTTTCAGCCTCTGCATCCTTCGTTGGTTCCTGCCCCAAGTTAAGCATTGCTTTAACTGAGAGCTTTTCTTCTCCCAAAGCGCCTTTCCTCTATGAAGTCTTCTGATAAGTCCTTAAAAATGAATGCTCCATGAAAGCCACCATGGAGCTAGGCAGAGCATACAACTGCTCGAACTAAAGGGTGTGAAAGAAATTCATTTTTAAAGAACTGGACGCCAGCATGAATACATTTATTTATATCACAGTGCTCCACAGTTCCAACATCAATAGCTGAGTGACGGGGCCGTATCTCAGCGTTAAAGATAAAGCCAAGCTTTGTGGACGTTTATTGGCAGCAGCGGCTCCTGCTCACATTCAAAGTGCACCAGATGACATCGACTAGGTCCAATTAAGAGAAATCAGTTTTAATGCTAACAAAGAGCCTCTGACCTAGACAAGAGAGAGACGGACTGCGTTCCAAGGCTCTTTTCACTGAACGGGAAAAACAAGCAGCTTGCCAGTTTGCATAATTTTTTGAGATGTAGACAAACTTTCTACCATCGTTCATTCTTGGCCCTTTGTAAGTTACACAGACGTTTCCTCTGCGGCCCCCCCCACCCCACGCCAACAGCGGGCACTCGGCGGAGGCAAACGCCGTCTGACTCGGGAACGTCCTCCCAGCCATCGGGGTTTCCTCCCTGGAGGTCACCGCTGCTAAAATTCCTCCCGTTTAACACGGCAAGACCCACCCTCCTTCACACCCCACGCGTTTTCTGTCACGGGGATCAGCTACTACATGCTTCCCGCAAGGACCACCACCGCCCGGGACAGCGAGCTCACGGTGCCCGGGAAGGGGCACCCACCGGGGGGGGGGGGGGGAACCGAGAGGGATCCGGGTGACACCGGGGCGAGTACCCCCCGCACACGACGGGCGCGGAGCCACGGGAGCAGCCGTGCCCGGTCCCGCTTCCCTCGCTGAAGGAGATGCGCTGCCGCGGGGGACCGCGGTACTCACCACCGCGTGCTGTCGTGGTAGTGCTGCAGCACCGAGTACCCGAAGAAGGAGCCATTGGGGCCCTGGAAAACCACGGGGCGACCCAGGTCCACGTTGTAGCAGCGCGCTAGGGACACCCACAGCAGCGCCCATAGCACCCGCGCCCCGCGCCGCCGCGCAGCCGCCGGCATCCTGCGAGCCCCAGGGGCGGCAGCCGCCCGTCCCGGCGCCGCTGAGCGCTGAGCCCCGGCCAGCAGAGCGCCGACTCCCAGGCGGGGCTGCCGGGCGCGGCGCTTTTGTGCCCGCCCCGCGGCTCCGCTCGGCTCCGCTCGGCCCGGCCCCGCTCCGCTCCGCTGCGCCCCGAGCCGCGACGCGCGGGGACTACGCGCCCCGTCCGCCCCGCTCCGCCGGCGCCCCCTGCCGGCTGCGGGTGGCACACGCCGCTGGACCCGGCACAGCCGCCCGCCGGCCCCGCCGGGGAACGCGATGCTCTCTATCCGGCCCCTGAACTCGCGGACCTCCTGTCCTCCGCCCGTCCTCCCTTAGCGGACATCCCCCTCTCCCATACAACAGCCCTGCGACTGCCGCTAGGACCCGGTCTCCCACCCTGGTTCCATTCTCACCAGCAACGCCGACCCTTGAGGCCCAGCGTCTGGAGGGAGAAGGAGGGATGTCGCAAAGCTGGGGTGCAGAAGGAGACGTTGGAGGAGACCGATCTGCTTCCCACCGCTTGGCTGGTGCCACCAGCCCTTCCCTGGGACCACCAGCCCTGCCCTGGGGTCGCCAGCCCTGCCTTGGAGTTAGGGTAGTGCAAATCCTCTCTTCTTCATGAGAGTACACCCAGGGTTATGAAGAAGTAAACGTCTTCCATTCCTAACTGTAAGCGGTGCAGTGATCAGATCAAATAAAAAGTCATTTATCAATAACTTCAGCCTTTAGTGTATGAGCAAACTGAAAGGACTGAAGAAGTTGTGAATGCCCCATCCCTCGCAGCGTTCAAGGCCAGGTTGGACAGGGCTTGGAGCAACCTGCTCTAGTGGAAGGTGTCCCTGCCTGTGGCAGGGGGTTGGAACTGCATGAGCTTTAAGGTCCCTTCCAACCCGAACCAGTCTGGGATTCCGTGATCAATATGCTCATTAGAGCCCGGAGTGAGAACAACAGAGCATTTACTCCCTATTAGCAGGGAGACATAACTATTAATGAAAAGATTTTAATAGGGGGTTATAATTGTGCAATCAATATGGATAAAATTAATCTGATTTAGGCAGAAAGTCAATATGCTGTGATAAAGAAAAGGGTACAAATGCCACATGATCCCATTAGCACTCCTGAGACAAATTCTGCCACAAATGCCACATGATCCCATTAGCACTGCTGAGACAAATTCTCTGCCTTTTGAAGCAAGAAAGTGATGAGCCTTTTCAATTAATTACCCGAGCACTGGATGATGTATTTGACAGCATTAAAGGGAACATGGGCTGAAGCACAGGGAAAATGAGGGATTCATCCTCCTCCAGAAGGAGGAGGGAAGCGAAGCAGCTGGATGACATGAACGAAACTCCACCTAACAGGACTCTGCAATGCAACTCACTCATAGGGTTGTAGAATCAATGAGGTTGGAAACGATCACCAAGTCCAGCCGTTCCCCCAGCACTGCCAAGGCCACCACTAACCCATGGCACTGAGAGCCTCATCTACGCAGTGTGTGAACACTTCCAGGGACAGTGACTCCATCACTACCCTGGGCAGCCTGTTCCAATGCCTGAGCACCCTTTGGGGAATGAATTGTTCCTCATCTCCATCTAAACCTCCCCTGGTGCAGCTTGAGGCCATTTCCTCTTGTCCCATTCCTCGTTCCTTGGGAGCAGAGCCCAGCCCCCTCCAGTTGTAGAGAGCAATAAGGTCCCCCATGAGCCTTCTCTTCTCCAGACTAAACCCCCCAGGTCCCTCAGCCCTTCCCCATCACACCTGTGCTCCAGGCCCTGCACCAGCTCCATTGCTCTTCCCTGGCCCCACTCCAGCACCTCAAAGTCTCTCTTGTAGTGAGAGGCACAGAACTGAACACAGGACTCGAGGTGCAGCCTCACCAGTGCCCAGCACAGGAGCACAATCACTTACTTCAGCTGCAGGTACAGAACTGTCAGCCCATAAAAAAATTCAGCTCCCCATTCTTGGCAAGGAAGACTATCCAGAAAAAGGCTAGCAGTGCCATGCTTCCATCCACTCCTGTCTTTTAGTGTGCATCCAAATGCTGAAGTCATGTCACAATGCTTAGTCCAAGAGGAATTCTGTCAGTCCGAGCAGAAACAGAAACTGCCTGCCTCAATGGTGTAGGTCCAGCTGACAAAATCCTGGCATGCCATTTACAAACGCAATGGGAAGCATCCAATGCCAGTGACAACGTAATAATAATGTACTGTTACATGAATATGATGATAGAAGTAAGGGCCAAGAAGAAGGAATAACACATTGAATCTTGTGCCAGCCCTTTGCGAGGGAACCATTCAAACTAGGAATAGCTGGATCTGCATTTCTGTATCCCCGTTCTCACTGCTTGAGCTTCCCTGTTTGCATGATCTGGGGAGCTCCATAGGACCATCACTAAAGCACGCCCTTGACAATACCTGATTTGTAGAGCTAAGGAAAAACAGAATGAAACAACACATCAAATGCAAGAGGAATTACTTTTGCTAGGTAACATGTTCAGGTTATGTTCCCACTGGAAAACTGTCTTTTACCTTTCTTGCAGAGCTCTGGTAGAGCTTTCCAAACAGGTTGAGAATCCACAAAGTTTTGTCTGGGTGGAACATAGAGCCAATGCACATCTTAGGTGATACAGAAGCTGATGATTTAATCAAAAATCATGGTCTCGTAATAATAGCTAGAAGAATAGAGTGGAAATCCAGAATTTTGAAAGCCTAATATGCAGAAATCAGTTGTCCCTTCTCAGGTATTTAAGGGATTTCTGTTCTTAAAGTGCTCTGTTTCAGCAGGAATCCAGGTATTTAGTGATCCAGCCTCACCATATGTCTATCCCCTTGAAAACTATGCACTAACATTGCACTTAAACACTTGCCCTGGCTTTCAATACTGGGCTGTATTTCAGCCTGATTTACGGTCAGTTTGTGCCCAGATGAAAACATATCATATAATGTAAAACATATTTATAAAGCATTTATCATATGCTGCATACCAGTCTCTGAAGGAGCCAAGATCTGAGCCAAGTCAAAGGAAAAAAATCCATTTTTCCCCATTTGATGAAGTGGTGGGGTTTTTCCTTTCTTTCTTTAGTGCATGCAGAACTCTGCATTTTCTCACTCGCGTAACAGAGCTCAACTCAACAGTGTCTTCAGCTGTGCCCACTGCTTCATTGCTTAAACGCTTAAGCTTAAATTAATGCTTAAATATGAGTGCACACGTGGGCTCTATTGACCTAAGGGGAACTGAACAGCAGACCCAAAGCCAAGCACGTGCTTAGGAAGAACCAGGACTCAGGCTCCCTTTCGGATACACTGCTAACAGCAAGTAGTTGTCATGTTTTGCACCTCTCATCTTCCCTGACAGTTGTCATGTGTTTGCTTACACGTGATTAGAATCACAGCCTTGCTCTGTGTATTCATACATTATATATTTAACAATGACGTCCATACACCAAACACACAGAGGCTTCTTTAGAATTGCTTTTGGTCTTGCTAGTGGACATGACAATCAACGGATCAAAAAGCTTTTATCACAATACAAGAGGAGATGCACTTTTATATGGCAATATTCTGTAAGCTAATCCTCTGTGTCCAGTTCTGGGCTTCCCAGTATGAGAGACACATGGAGCTCCTGGAACAAGTCCAGCAAAAGGGTCCTAGAATGGTGAAGGGTATGGAGCATCTCTCCTGTGACGAAAGGCTGGAGGAGCCTGGTCATCCTGGAGAAGAGAAGGCTATAGGGGGAATCTGATCAATGTATGAGAGTATCTGATCAGAGTGTGTCAAGAGGATGGGGCAAGACTCTTCTCAGTGGTGCCATGTGATAGGATGAGAGGCAACAGGCGTGAACTAAAACACAGGGAGTTCCACCTGAACATGAGAAAGAACTTGACTGTGAGGGTGACTGAGCACTGGAATAGGTTGTCCAGAGAGGCTCCTCCCCTGGAGATATTCAAGAGCCCTCTGAGAGCAATCCTGAGCAATGTGCTGTTATAGGTGACCCTTCTTGAGCAGGGAGGTTGGGCTAGATGACCCCAGTGGTCCCTTCCCACCTCAGCCATTCTGTGTATCTATGTTATAAGGAAGACAAGTGGATAAAAATCCAAATTCAAGCTGTACAGCAACGTATTCCAGAAGCAGATGCAATGTGACTCAGGTGGTTACACCTCAAATGTATGTGCCAGCCCCATCTTAAGTAGAATGATGAAGAAATCTTGTTTCCTTCATTTAGTGACATCCAGACAGATGCCCATCAGGACTACTGTGAGGAAGATCTCAGGTTATCAAGATACAAGAGCTATGGTTAAGGAGAAGCAAAGCTCCACCAGTTCAGAGCACCTGGGGCTGGGCTTTCAAAAATGGTCAAGAGATAAAACCCTTCTCCCATCAGTGACTACAGGGGAACTCCAGAAATACAACCTCCACTACACCAAAGCTGGCCTTTGTCAGTACCACCTAAGCAACCACTGAAACACAACTGAAGCCCTAAAGCATAATTCATGGGTATCCCCATGCTTAAGAAGGATGATAAGATCTTAACTGAACTCTCTTGCTAGCATTGTCTCTTGTCTAACTTCATGGTCCTTGGCTAACTAGTGAGTTCTCACCCATGGCTCAATTTTAAACTCAGACTAGATGAGGCTGTTGAATGCATCATACGAGCTGGAATAAAATGTGACACTAGCTTTCAGAAGGCATTGCCCCAGCCTGTATTTTTCTCCATAATCTTCTTAGTAACCTCAAGGGGAATATAAAGCAAAGGAGGTGAATGCTGAAATTACAGGTTTTCTTCTTACCAGAAGACCTCCTCTTTACTGCAAGCCCTGGGACTTCAGGGAGAAGTGCAAGGCTACCTGGAGAAATACATCAAAGAGAAATGATAAATCAAATCCCCTTACTGATTACCACGCTTTGTCCAGCACCAGGAGGGGATTAGACCTGCCACAGGAACTGTGGTTTCTACATCAGGCTGACAAGAATCCAGGTATCTGAGACACGGAGACACAATGGATCCTTATCACAGTTTTCTGATGTAGCTTAGCCCCAGTCATTATCTGAGTCGCCACATTCCAACAGCTCTCCCCGTCTCCTAGAGGATCCCCTGCACAACGATACACTCTCAGAAAGAACCAACTCGCTGCAATGTTGCAATGAAAAGGGTAAGTTTTAAATGAAATTCTGCAAGCATTGCCTCCCATGTGAAAATCCCCCTGATTTCAACCTGCCTGTTTGCAGTATGAAGCACAGCCCAAGTTTACTCTTCCCCAAGGTAGCAAAAGCCACCTTGCAGTCTGTTTTACAACAACACCATCACAGCAGTTTATGGAGCCACTACTTTACAGAACACTAACCCTTCCTACTAGCTGTGCTGTGGCCATATTCAGAGGAGTAAGTGGTGATGAGATCCATTAAACAGACAGAGTATTATAAACCAGGACCTCAACTATTTTCCTGGTGCAGTGTTTTACTTCATTGGTGTCCCTGCCTGTGTCAGTGGGCTGGAACTAGATGAGTTTTCAGATCTCTTCCAAACCATCCCATTCTATGGTTCAGTTTTCAGAAATAGAGTTTTAAATCTAAGTGCAATTGACTAGACTTAAAGATTTTATCCACTTAGATGCCATTAAACTTATGTGTCTTCTATGAAATTACAGCTTAAGACAAGGCATATAAACAGACAGTTGATCGTGGATTCTATCTCATTTATCTCATCACTACATCAAAACAAAAATCATAGGTGGGAAACATGCATTAGATATGAGAAAGTCACACAATACAGGCCACATGGTGGATCCTCTCATTTGCTATTTTTCTACAGGATACTAAGTCTCACTGATTTATACCTTGAAGTCATGTCTCTACTTTCCTTTTCAGCCTCCATTTCTAAAGCTGTTAGCCTGAGACAGACCTTGGTGGTCACAGGGGCTTTGGCCACTTGTTGAAAGGCCCAGTTTACACTGCAGCCTTCAAAGGTTTTCCTTGGCATTCTTGGCACATCTGCTTTTCATTAGCTGGCCACTCAGTATTTATTATTGCACATGTTAACTATCACATGCTCCTTGTGTGAAAAGTTCAGGTGAACAATAACCTATTTATTGTCTCTTAGAGATACAAACCTGTTCTCCCCACACAGAAAAGACTTTTTGCAGTTGGGTGTGTGGGCACTCAAAGCTTGAGCCCTTCACCAAATGATTTGGGATACAAGGACCTTTCTAGTACACAGTTATTCCTAAGTTGTCTATAATGCTATGGCTTAATTCATTGTGTGCTGCACATAGAGGCAAAAAATACCGAGACTTTGGGGAATAAGTTTATGAAATTAAGGGGTCACTCCTGCAAGATGCTGAGTGAATCACAAAAGGAATTAAAAGTGGCAGAATCTGTCCCACAGGCTGGAAATAATTCCATCATTTGTAGTAGGAAGGGTAACTGCCTTTTGGGTTATGGGTTATCTGAGACACATTTACGCTATTGCTTTCCCTTATTGTGCACTGCATTAGTAGTAATTGGTTATGATACCAACTGCCATACAACAATTGGTCATTTTACCCAGTGTCTGGATGTAGCAGGGGGAGGGCAGAAAATAGAATACTCTTATCCTGAAGAGTCTATGCTTTTAATAAATGAGAGTAGAAGCAGCATAGTTATTCAGCTCAATAATGTGAAATTTGAGCATCTGGATAGCAAGAAGGATGCTGTGTTGATGCCAGTAATTTAAAGAAAACAAGAACCCAAAACAAAAAATGAAAACTAAAACCCCCACTCTCTAGGACAATTATTTTTTGCAGATAGATTTCAATGTCAATCAGTGGAATTAAGAATGGAATTTGTAATCCCCAGAGCAATGTTCACAAGAAATAATGCAAAGAGAGAAGCACAGCAGTTATAACACAGCAGGCTCTTGTGTTTATGAGCAACATTATTCACACACCTCAGTAACTGGCCTTGGTATAAGAGAGATTTTGGGAGGAATTTGGCAGTAAAAACCCTGTCATCCCATAGACCAGCCAGAAAATAAGACAAATGTGGAGGTCAATGTGACAGTTTCATCGTCCACCTGCTGATTTCTACTGAGTTGCTTCTAGCATCACTGTTAAAACAAAGTTGCTCACTCCCAGCCCCCTCGCTCAGCTGATGAGGATGACCAGGCAGCTCTAGCAACACTGGAAAAGCCTTGGGATGTCTTCCAAAATGGAGACAGCCACTACCATGCCCAAGCTGTAAGACTGGTGTTTTGGTGAAGGCACCTCCGTAAGAAATAAATCATAGAATGATGGAATGGTTGAAAGGGACCTTAAAGCTCATCCAGTTCCAACCCGTGCCACGGGCAGGGACACCTTCCACTAGAGAAGGTTGTTCTTGTAATAAGTCCCTCTCCAGGTTTTTGTACTCCTTATGGGTATTTACAGACCTGTATGTCCCAGGTGGAAGCAAGCCAGGCTTCTGTGCTCAGCAACAGCACCCACAAACCTGGGACCAGGCTGGTTTAGCTGCTCACGATGTGCATGGAATCAGGTGAGATGTTTAATTACTTCCCTGACACACAGTAAATTAGTCCAGGCATCCCAGTGCGATACATTAAACAAACTATGCCCACAGTTATTTGACAGGAGCAGTGACATGAGAAGCAAGCAAAGTTTAATTGTCACCTTGTCAAAAGGGCATGAACTGAAGTTATTTTTACCTCCTCTTGTCCACCGAGTTTATTTGGTTCCCTAACTACAGCATGCCATTACTGGAGCCACAAAGGGCTTTCTGAAAACCACCAAGATCCTGCTGAAGGATGCCTATAACAATATATAAATTGGCTTCTATTTTCAGTCAATATTAGAGCTTATCTAAAGTAAATGCTAATTCCTGGTTCCCTATAGTCAGCATCCCTCCCAGAAATACACACTCTTATTGTCAACCTAAAAATAAGCTGATGACCTCATGCATCTGCCTCTCATGCTCAGTCTCCCCACACTACATAAAACAAGCAGCAGACCCACACTGTCTGAAAGTCACCCTCACCTTCTGCCTGCTTAAAACCTTTTTTCCAAGGATAAACTGATGCACAAGCCCTGGATAGGGTCAGTGCCAAAAGGTGTGAGGTCAAGTCCAGCTCTCCAAGCAGAAAGGCTGTCTCTGATCACTAATCCTCCCCTCCTCCTCTATTATGGTCCCAGGCAAGTCACATAAAATTCCCATCCATTAAAAAACCCCTCCAGATGTAGGTCAGACAGGCCCATAGATAAAGGCACACCATGATTCCCAGGCACTGGGATGGTGGGTTTGTATTTATTGACTGGTTGAATAAGGAGAGCACTGTAAAATAAGCACAACTTCCATTAATACTTTTAGGTAATATGGGGATAACCTTGTCTTAAGGGAAAGTATGGGCAAGCTGTATGTCTTCTGCTCACCTACATTTATAGCAACGTTTTGATTGTTCAAGCCCAGAAATAAGGTCCCACCATGGCAGAACCTGCATAAAACACACAGAAACTGGCTTCACCTCAAAGAGTTTAATACCCTGAAAATCACCACGTCCTGAATATACCATGGGAGGAAAAATCTGCACTTGGCTAAGCTAGACACCTGCTGTACTGATTCTGTGGCTGGATCAGGTTTTAATGCAGTGAGTAACAGCACTGGAACGTCAGGGCTGAAGCGTGCAGTGCTTTAAATAATGCACAGATAACACTCATTTAGCTGCAGGGCTTCAAGGTGAGGACAGTTTCTTTCCATGTGGAAACACTCTTCAGGGAAGTCAAAGCTAGAATTCAGTGTGGGAAAGCAAACCATTCCCTCTCTCCAGATATCATCCTACTTTTATTTCATTACCTTAAAGGAAGACCGTGATCTTCCACCTCATCCCTTTTCGCCTCATTTTTGCCACTCACTGATTCACTGTTCTAAAAGGGCAAGTGGAGGGGAAACAACCCCCATTACTTTTAAGACATACTAACTCTGCATATTATAAGTTCTAGATAGCCAGCACAACAACATACCCCCATAAGAACTGCTGGATTGTGTGTGTTTTCTTTTTGTATAGTGTGCAATTTAGTTGCCTCAAGCTTAAAAACCACCTCGGGAGGGCTTTTCCACTGCCAGGCATAGGGAAGTACTGCCCATTTTATTAAGAAATAAAAGAAAGTATTATTTTCAATCCCACAGTTCATTTCCAGAATAATTTGTTGCATCAAAGATGAATTGCATGTATCCATATTATTGGCAGCATCCATAAAGACATACAAATGTGTAAGTGAACCAGAATATCCAGCTACATTTACACAGGATATTCCATTCCGGCAATTCTCATGTGCTGGGGCATGAAATCCCATGGGCAGTGGGGAGGTCTCTGTCTAGACAGCTTGTGCCTGCTCATGATTGATTACTTCTACCCCCTCCACAATGGCTCATCAGCTCCAGGAACAACCGGAGGGTTGATCAGAGACATGGCAAATGTGGTAAACTCAAAACGCCTCCACAAAACCTGTAACGTGGTTAATACTTCTCATCTGATCTGCCATGAGGAATCCTACATCTCAAATAACTTTACTCTGTACTTATTTCTCCATCCAGATGCTTAGTTTTCCATTTCAAGCTGCTTCTCCAGAGCTTGTGGCTTGAGTGAGAAAGGCTGGCAGGACTCGGCGGTTAAGGAACCACAGAGCATATGTCATGTTGGCTGCACAGGGAGATGCCTGTTCTAAATTTGTCATACTGTTTGTTTGATCATTTTGATTCATTTGTGAAATGATACACTACTGCCTATCCAAGTTAGTAAACTTTTCAGTGCTTCCCTTACTCGAAATAAAACTGGATGATGCATAATGCTGCTCAATGCAATGGCTATTTTTCTTGCAGACATCAGCACTGTAGCAAGTAGGAGTCATGGATCTAAATAAGATGGCCAAATACTTTCTTGGACCACTGAAGTTTCCAAAATATAAACAGTGGCAAAGATTACAACATACGCTCTGCTTTCCATCTCTTTTCCTTTCAGTGGAGTTAAATGCAGAAATGCTGGAGATCCTAGCCACCCAGCCACAAGAAGAGGCTGGCACAGCTCAGTAGGCAAAGGCATCTCTGCTGACCCGCTTCAGCATCAGCCCCCTGGGTGTCCTCCAGTCCCTGGACCTGGTTAACCCCCAGGCAGCCCTTGGCCTCCATTTGGATGCCAAATCCAAGTGGCTTGGTTGTGGCAACATACCTAATTAGAACATAATCACCTCATTCCTCAGCCCAACGGCCACCAAGCGCCGACATGACCTGGGCTGCTCTAGAATATGCAACCAAGAGGGATAAGTGATTTGTCACAGCAGATGTCTGCACCACAAGGGAATCCATCATCATCCACTGCTGCACCACGATGTGCTAGCACTGCCCTGAGATAGCATGAAATTACCATGGGCTTACTTCCTGGTCCTCTGAAATGTCACAGGGTATTGTCAACTGTAGGCAATTATAGTTGTCACTGGTCTATAATGAAAGAAATCTCTTGAGATGTGCTTAATTTGAGCCAATATGCCTTTAAAGTTACGCTAATACATACAGGAAACTAACTCATCATTAACAGAGGAAAACTACAATCAGTGTAAAGGAGAGCCTGCCTGAGAAAATTAAAGGTGGCAACTCCTACATCAGAGAGACAACATAAAGTAACACACAACTTACTGCTTTCTTCTGCTCTGGCATCTCTAATGTGCAACGTTGTGTATATACAAGACTAGAGTTTAAGAATCCTGTGCTAGCAATGCTTTTGAGGATCAGTGTCTAGAACAGCCACAAGGACTCCTATATAGCTGCAGCTGGATATCCCGCAAGCTGCCAGTTCTGCTCCTCTTGATTTCCATGATGAATCAGTAATGGCATTGTAAAAGAAAACCATGTTTTCTTAAAAAGCAAATGAAAAAGAAGTTGTTCCATTTAACGAACTTCATAGAGGGGAAACAATATGTTCTGTAGCACACACAGATGGACAGTAAGATTGTGTGGAAGAAGTATGAATTGCAAAACGAAACCAATCTTCTCACCATTCATCCTAGCTTTTGGAGAGTCTGGAATCCCCATTTTAGAGGGGAGAAAATGAATGTTAGTATAGCTCACAGAAAAAGGGACTATAAATGGCAGAACTGGAAGTTCAATGGATTTGTAGATCAGAATGTTTTTATAAGAAGTTTGAAATTGCGTGTTGCCAATAAAAAACAGTCTAAGCACTGAAATGGGAATAAAAAATCTGGCATTTTTAATCTAAATTAACACTGTTTAATCCTTAGGACATCAGAGGACACCTGATAAACATTAACGTTCATCTTTATAAATAGACACATTTTTTTCTATGCACATACGTATGGGTCTATCAGATGTATATCGCATGCAAGACTAGGGGCAAGGTCAACATAAGACAACCCAAGTACACTCTTACAGCAGCATCTTTTACCAGCCCAGTCTGAACGAGCTTGGGTGCCTCTAACCTTTGCTACAAAGGCAGCCAAAACTTTGATACAGCCTTTGGCTTTAGCTACGTGTGTCTAAACAAGGGCATTTTATAATCACAAGTATTTGTGGCCTGGAATATATTAGGTTATAGTCACACTGGCACTACTAGCAGTATTTCATAACACTCCAACCTAAAAACCCTACTTGAAGTGAAGCTCTCACTAACGTGTTTTCACTCTAACTCATTTCCTTTATTTAAACGCTAAAGCAATGCCTTATTTACATATTCTCTTAGAAAAATAAACCTAGAAGCAGTTAAAACTTCAGTCTGACAAAACTCTTGTGCTTAACACACTTCCCCATTATGTGATTGCTTACAGCTTATATAGAGAAGGAAAAAAAACAACCTACTTTCAAAATTGAAAGTTTGGGCACTGTTTGTCTGATTTTAGTTAAAAAAAGAAACCAAAGGATAAGTCTATAATCTCCTTTGTGTACTTTAATCAGGTTACTTAAGGGAAAAAATATTATTTATTCCATCCAATGTTGTATGAATATAATACAGACTGTTTCAGTTGGCTCCACTGCACTTCAGTCATGCTTGACAAAGTACAGTCCATAACAAGTGTCTATCATGGAAAGGGAAAAGAACAAACTCAGAAAACGTGAAAAACAGCCCTTTTGTGAGGACAAGAGAACTGAAAGTGATCATAGTGATACTCACTGTCAAAGTAACAGATCCCTGCATTTAATTTCCCGAAGCCCAAGACAACATATACCTTACATGGAAACCTGAAACTCAAAGCTATAATTTAGGTTGCTGTAATGATAGTGATAGCAAAATCCTACAAATCCTAAGCCAGCTATGAGAGGAACATATGTTTTTCAGGGCCAGAAGTATCCAAGTGGAGTCTGGTCCAAGCTGCTGCTGTGTCAGGCAGTGCACTGGAGGATGTTGCTCTGCTACCCAACAGAAGCATAGAGGAGATCTTCTAACTGAAAACACTACAAAGAATATTGGGGGTTTTAAACCCAGTTTAATACATTTGATGTCTGGTAAAAGGGAAAAGCTCACACCACTTCCCCTAAAAGACTGAGAACCTACAAATAATCAAAGCAGCATAAAAATTTCTAGCATTAAACAAAAAGTATTATGACTGAATTTATATCATAAAACTATTGAGCACCTCTGCTCTGGAGACAGGCTGAGAGAGCTGGGCTGGTTCAGCCTGGAGAAGAGAAGGCTCCCAAAACCAAACCAACAGAAACCCAAACCAAACAAAGCCCCAACTGTATCAAACCTCCTACATGTCATTGGCTTGTACTTATTTTCTGGAGTCATGTACAAATATTAGGCTTTTACTGTGCTCTGGCCTGAGGATAAGCCAACTAAATGGAACATGGAAAACCACTGGATATAGCAAGAGAAATCACAGAATCATAAAATAGTTAGGGTTGGAAAGGATCATCTAGTTCAACCCCCCTGCCATGGGCAGGGACAGCTCACACAAAATCATACTACCCAATGCTTCGTCCAACCTGGCCTTGAATGGCTGAACTTGACTGATAACATGGGGGAATTATGCAAGAAAAGGCTGAACTTCATCATCAGAGGCAAGTAGTAGGGATACAGCCTTGAAATGCCAACAATGCCAAAGTAATGGCAACCCAACTGCCACATGAAGCTGAGATTATCTAGATAATGTATGAGAAACTATGTATGGAACTAGATGATCTTAAGGTCCTTTCCAACCCTAACTATTCTATGAGTCTATAATTGAAATACAACATTTTGAGTAGTGCCGTTGACAGCTGGAACAGAACAACGAATTGCATCTGTCAGTTTGGACCACAGCACACCAGCCAAACCTGTTTCTGCTGTGAGGAGAATCCACTGTTATCCTTGGCTAACAGGAGAGCACCCAGGGGAACAGACAGACCATCCCCGTAGCAGGATACATGTTCCAGGCCTGACAGAACCAGCAAGTGACCATTGCTTCCTAGCAGTCTTTAGAAGTGTCTTTCAAATGGGTTGTGTATTTAGAAGGCCTGCTTATGTTCAGATTAGCTATTTAGAGGACTGCTTTTCCTATAAACACTTGTTAACAGCTGTATTCACAGAGAACCTTGAATCATCTTGACAAGCTAGCATACACAGTACAGATGACAGTTATTGATACAGAAAGTATCAAAGTAGCTGGAGAACAAGTTCAATTTATCCACACTTGCATATTTTGCTTCAGAAGATCAGAACCTACATGCCAAAATGACCAGAGAGGCATTATTTAAAAGAACAAAAATACATGATCTTAAACTTCTACAAAGTAAAATTCCCTGTTGTTTATATTCCTATGCCAGCTCTTCAGCTCAGCACGTCTGTTTCACAGGTTGTGAACCCTGAAAACCTGAAGGTCTCCATTGACCGCTCACGCCTCAAGGTACTCGAATAGCTCTTCTCACTTCAGCCTGGAATTCATCCTTTCAGCTAAGGATGGCTGAAGCAGGAATAAGAATTGGTGCATCCTTTCAAAAGAAAATCATACTAAAGAGGTTCCAAAATTATACAGTAAATAAATTTTATTCCATCTCAGCTCTTGTCAGATTAGTGCTGTCAACAGTCACAGATCAGCATATGATACAGTTATGTATTAACTATTTACAATTTACAGGAACATACTTTTTTTCTCCAGAAAATATAAGTACAAAAGCTAGGAGTAAACAAATGAGGTACTGCAAGTTGGATTTATTGTAGGCAAAAGCATATAGAAGTGATCCTTAGCTAACAATCATAAGATCAAATTGGGAGAGAGTAGTCATCAAGTGTGCCTAGTTCATCAGGAAAATCACCTCAACCACTACCTATCCAAAATGTATTGCACAGTTCATTCAAAAATTAAAAAAATAAATAGAAGAAACAAACCATTTATTTCAACTCTTAAAAAACACCCAGTAAAGCCTGTATAGAGATACAGTAGTGGGCAGCTCCTTCCTAGGATAAAGTCTTTTCTCTCCTTTAAAAAAATAACTTTTAACACAAAATAGAAGACAGTGTTTAATAGAAGAGAAAAAAAGAGTCATCACCAGATAACCCCTGATTAGCCTTTCTCTTCAAGGCAGTTTTAACCATATTCATGGTCCAAAGGTGGTGCTGAGTTTTGGTTCTTGCTATTCCACTTGTGACCTTGAATAACAGCTTTTCTTCTTGTCCCTTCTCAAGGGATGATAACAGAGATATGAACATATTTCTAAGCAGCAGTGTCATGAGAGAGTCTCATCACAACTTCTTCAATATGGTCGTCGCCATGACTAGAAGAACGGAAAGTTAAAACAAGTGTTACATTATTGAGAGCAACTTAGAAGCACTTAATACTAAAATAATAATGACATTGTTTATTGATAGGAATAGGAGATGGAAGTACTTCAGGTAAGTCAAACTGCCAGATTAACTGATTTCAAGTAATTCCATTCCAGTAGCTGCAAAACAGTTGAGAAACTGTGATGAAACCAAAACAACCCGCAGCAAAACACTCAAGAATCTCACTGGAAACAGTCTACCACATCGCTGCAACTTACTCCAATCCAAGCTGTCCTGTCTGCATAAGGGCTATCATCAAAATGATGAAATAAAATTCAGGGGCCAGCAAAAAGGCCTCTCTATTAGGAAAAGAATGATTGCTTTCATAATGAAGTCAGTATCACCTTAACCTCTAAGTTTTATACATGCAAGAATATCATCCCATTTGCTGGCCATCTACTGACATAAGACAAAAATACTTGAGATAAAGTAATAAACTACAATACAATTATGAGGTCTGCAGTTTCAATACACATCAGTATTAACAGATAACTGCTGACATTGAGGTCTGTGATATACTTCAAATATGGCTGAGAATGCCTCAACTTTTTATATACCAGTATTATGAACAGCACGATGAGAATTAAAGTTTCAAACATGCTTTCTGCAACAGTGCTGTAAATAGCTTCATCCTATCATTACCAACAATTCAATTATGTTCAGTAGAGGGCTAGAAAAAACACTTGATTTTGTCAAGAAGTTATCAAGTCCAGGAGGAGGCAGACAGTCAGAACTCTATAGCAATTAAAGTGCAATAAAGTGCATTTGCTATCAGATTGAAAGCTTTAAAAGAATGCAAACTGAAGTGGAAACCATGACTGTCTGCTAAGATGAATAGATTTTTCCCTTTCAAAAAGATATTTTGTACTGAAGGCTCTATTTGCATGACCGCAATGGAGGGATATAGCCTGTCAACTGCATTGTGGTAACTGGCATGGAAACAGGCAGAGTTAATCCACTTTGCTCCGCTGCAGTCCAAGCTCTGTGTTTCAGCTGACAGATAGTGATAGCTTTACATGCACTGAATCAATCCCTGGCAACTGTGCAAAGCTTTCCTGTTGCAAAGGAGGGAAAAGAAAGTTGGGCTGACTGTATGGAATCCATCTGAAAAGTTTATTATTAAATTATTATTAAATTATTATTTCTGCAGTGCAGAAAGTTTTACCTGTGTACTTCCATTTCCTCTCCACTCCTCTCTCAACTGCTAATGCTCTGTGATTTTTTGGCTTGGCTAGTTTGATACAACCTGCATTTTAGGCCTAAATCAGCTGTTGTTTTCCTGTAACATTACAATCAGCTTAATAAAACCTGAAGAAATGCACAATAAACTGAGAGCATAAAGCTCCCCAAATTGTGCTCCCTAATCTCTCTGCTCTAGCTTCTCTTGATACTAAGCCAAAGCTCCAATTCAGAAAGGTACTGATGTTTAAATGAAATCACACAGGAATTCCTCCAGAGAGCGTATTTCATCACTCTTTAAAATAAGTGATACATTGTCATGTCTGTAAGATATAATAATTCATTTCAAGCAGTACAGTGTATGTTTCCCATAAATCTGACTTACTTGCCTATCCAAAAAAGGAGTTCAGAAAGTGAATAAAGACAAAACAAAGCCAAGTGCAATAAAATTCAATATTACATATTAATTGATTTAAAATCTGATTTTTCTTCTACAACTGAGATTTCTGTAGCTCAATCAGCATTTGAAGTTACGCTTATAACTCAGATTAGTTTTGAATCAATATTTACCATTTTCAAACTTGGTTTCATAAAGCAAAACGTGATTAAGAGTGGAACAAAGTTTATCATACGCATACAGAACAGAGAGTTTGATTTTTTTAAACAAAAGCAGGCATGAAACAAAAGCAGAAGAATGAGTCATCTCATGCTACAGGTTTCATCTTTAACTAAAACAAGTATGTATTAATTAGGCTTCACTCACCCACATGCTAACTAAGCACAGACTGATGGGATTTTCAGAAGATACCACTGCGAGGTGAGGCAAACTACAAAGCCAGGAAGAAAACAGCTTATTGACTACTTTGTTAATAGTGTAGATAAGAAGTCTGTGGACATCTGCTGCTTAGGATGAGATTGCTGCAGTTAGATCACAATAACCACGCAGTAAAAGCTAGATCAGGTAAGGAGACACATTGAGCTAACGTATGTTTATTGACCTAGGAGTTTGTTAGTTTTCAGAAACCTGTTAATTATATGCCCACTAAGAGGGCAAATAATTACTCACAGATACTTAGTACTACACACACTTACTGTTTTCCAGTAATACATTTAACTAGCAATTAGATATTAAAATAGTTTATACACAAAACATCTGTAAGCAAAGATACAGAAACAACCAAGCTTTATGTAAGCACATGTAAGTTGTAGTTCAGAACACTTCTGCTCATGAGATATAAATACTGGATATTTGCAAATACCAATATTAAGTGTATTTGTTCTGTTGTACCCACAGCTATCAGAAACATAGTTTAACCAATTATGAGAAATACTAGTTAAGAAAAATACGCTTTTTCCTCACTTTTACTATAAACTCAAACCTACAGCTGTAATTTGACATCCACTGAGGAAGAGGGAAGGAGAGAGAAAAGGAGTTCTCCTGAATGAGGACACAGGGAAAAGGAGACTTAAAAGAAAGTTTCTAATTCCTTATTCTTGCCACTTAATCTCTTGCATAAACTTGGTTTCCGTCTATAACTTACCAATGGCCGAGCATCTTCTCGTTCTAGGATCTTCTGAGTCTGATCTGCTGGGAACTTCAGCACTGTTGTTATAACCTTGGCCATTGTCTAAAAACAAATAGGTCATCTATAAGCAATTTCACATGCATTACAATGCTTT